>NC_086124.1:35391080-35991080 GCF_963921235.1 Mobula hypostoma
GGCTGGAGTCTCACTGGACAGGATGGTTGTAGTGTGTCCGGGCTGGAGTCTCACAGGGACAGGTCGGTTGTAGTGTGTCTGGGCTGGAGTCTCACTGGACAGAATGGTTGTAGTGTGTCCAGGCTGGAGTCTCACTGGACAGGTCGGTTGTAGTGTGTCTGGGCTGGAGTCTCACAGGGACAGGTCGGTTGTAGTGTGTCCGGGCTGGAGTCTCACTGGGACAGAATGGTTGTAGTGTGTCCGGGCTGGAGTCTCACTGGGACAGAATGGTTGTAGTGTGTCCGGGCTGGAGTCTAACTGGGACAGGTCGGTTGTAGTGTGTCCGGACTGGAGTCTCACAGGGACAGGTCGGTTGTAGTGTGTCCGGGCTGGAGTCTCACTGGACAGGTCGGTTGTAGTGTGTCCGGGCTGGAGTCTCACTGGACAGAATGGTTGTAGTGTGTCCGGGCTGGAGTCTCACTGGACAGGTTGGTTGTAGTCTATCCGGGCTGGAGTCTCACTGGACAGGTCGGTTGTAGTGTGTCCGGGCTGGAGTCTCACTGGGACAGGTTGGTTGTAGTGTGTCCGGGCTGGAGTCTCACTGGGACAGAATGGTTGTAGTGTGTCCGGGCTGGAGTCTCACTGGACAGAATGGTTGTAGTGTGTCCGGGCTGGAGTCTCACTGGGACAGAATGGTTGTAGTGTGTCCGGGCTGGAGTCTCACTGGGACAGGTCGGTTGTAGTGTGTCCGGGCTGGAGTCTCACTGGGACAGAATGGTTGTAGTGTGTCCGGGCTGGAGTCTCACTGGGACAGGTCGGTTGTAGTGTGTCTGGGCTGGAGTCTCACTGGGACAGAATGGTTGTAGTGTGTCCGGGCTGGAGTCTCACTGGGACAGGTCGGTTGTAGTGTGTCTGGGCTGGAGTTTCACTGGGACCAGTCGGTTGTAGTGTGTCCGGGCTGGAGTCTCACTGGGACAGAATGGTTGTAGTGTGTCCGGGCTGGAGTCTCACTGGGACAGGTTGGTTGTAGTGTGTCTGGGCTGGAGTCTCACTGGACAGAATGGTTGTAGTGTGTCCGGGCTGGAGTCTCACTGGACAGAATGGTTGTAGTGTGTCCGGGCTGGAGTCTCACTGGACAGGTCGGTTGTAGTCTGTCCGGGCTGGAGTCTCACTGGACAGGTCAGTTGTAGTGTGTCCGGGCTGGAGTCTCACTGGGACAGGTTGGTTGTAGTGTGTCCGGGCTGGAGTCTCACTGGGACAGAATGGTTGTAGTGTGTCTGGGCTGGAGTCTCACTGGGACAGAATGGTTGTAGTGTGTCCGGGCTGGAGTCTAACTGGGACAGGTCGGTTGTAGTGTGTCCGGGCTGGAGTCTCACTGGACAGGTCGGTTGTAGTGTGTCCGGGCTGGAGTCTCACTGGGACAGAATGGTTGTAGTGTGTCCGGGCTGGAGTCTCACTGGGACAGGTCGGTTGTAGTCTGTCCGGGCTGGAGTCTCACTGGACAGGTCGGTTGTAGTGTGTCCGGGCTGGAGTCTCACTGGGACAGAATGGTTGTAGTGTGTCCGGGCTGGAGTCTCACTGGGACAGGTCGGTTGTAGTGTGTCCGGGCTGGAGTCTCACAGGGACAGGTTGGTTGTAGTGTGTCCGGGCTGGAGTCTCACTGGGACAGAATGGTTGTAGTGTGTCCGGACTGGAGTCTCACTGGACAGGTCGGTTGTAGTGTGTCTGGGCTGGAGTCTCACTGGACAGAATGGTTGTAGTGTGTCTGGGCTGGAGTCTCACTGGACAGGTCGGTTGTAGTCTGTCCGGGCTGGAGTCTCACGGGACAGGTCGGTTGTAGTGTGTCCAGACTGGAGTCTCACTGGGACAGAATGGTTGTAGTGTGTCCAGGCTGGAGTCTCACTGGACAGGTCGGTTGTAGTGTGTCTGGGCTGGAGTCTCACTGGGACAGGTTGGTTGTAGTGTGTCCGGGCTGGAGTCTCACTGGGACAGAATGGTTGTAGTGTGTCTGGGCTGGAGTTTCACTGGGACAGGTCGGTTGTAGTGAGTCCGGGCTGGAGTCTCACTGGGACAGGTCGGTTGTAGTGTGTCTGGGCTGGAGTTTCACTGGGACCGGTCGGTTGTAGTGTGTCCGGGCTGGAGTCTCACTGGGACAGAATGGTTGTAGTGTGTCCGGGCAGGAGTCTCACTGGGACAGGTTGGTTGTAGTGTGTCTGGGCTGGAGTCTCACTGGACAGAATGGTTGTAGTGTGTCCGGGCTGGAGTCTCACTGGACAGAATGGTTGTAGTGTGTCCGGGCTGGAGTCTCACTGGGACAGGTCGGTTGTAGTGTGTCTGGGCTGGAGTCTCACTGGGACAGAATGGTTGTAGTGTGTCCGGGCTGGAGTTTCACAGGAACAGGTCGGTTGTAGTGTGTCCGGGCTGGAGTCTCACTGGACAGGATGGTTGTAGTGTGTCCGGGCTGGAGTCTCACAGGGACAGGTTGGTTGTAGTGTGTCTGGGCTGGAGTCTCACTGGACAGAATGGTTGTAGTGTGTCCGGGCTGGAGTCTCACTGGACAGGTCGGTTGTAGTGTGTCCGGGCTGGAGTCTCACAGGGACAGGTCGGTTGTAGTGTGTCCGGGCTGGAGTCTCACTGGGACAGAATGGTTGTAGTGTGTCCGGGCTGGAGTCTCACTGGGACAGAATGGTTGTAGTGTGTCCGGGCTGGAGTCTAACTGGGACAGGTCGGTTGTAGTGTGTCCGGGCTGGAGTCTCACTGGGACAGGTCGGTTGTAGTGTGTCCGGGCTGGAGTCTCACTGGGACAGAATGGTTGTAGTGTGTCCGGGCTGGAGTCTCACTGGGACAGGTCGGTTGTAATGTGTCCGGCTGGAGTCTCACAGGGACAGGTTGGTTGTAGTGTGTCCGGGCTGGAGTCTCACTGGGACAGAATGGTTGTAGTGTGTCCGGACTGGAGTCTCACTGGACAGGTCGGTTGTAGTGTGTCTGGGCTGGAGTCTCACTGGACAGAATGGTTGTAGTGTGTCTGGGCTGGAGTCTCACTGGACAGGTCGGTTGTAGTCTGTCCGGGCTGGAGTCTCACAGGACAGAATGGTTGTAGTCTGTCCAGGCTGGAGTCTCACTGGGACAGAATGGTTGTAGTGTGTCCGGGCTGGAGTCTCACTGGGACAGGTCGGTTGTAGTCTGTCCGGGCTGGAGTCTCACTGGGACAGAATGGTTGTAGTGTGTCCGGGCTGGAGTCTCACTGGGACAGAATGGTTGTAGTCTGTCCAGGCTGGAGTCTCACTGGACAGGTCGGTTGTAGTGTGTCCGGGCTGGAGTCTCACTGGAACAGGTCGGTTGTAGTGTGTCTGGGCTGGAGTCTCACTGGGACAGAATGGTTGTAGTGTGTCCGGGCTGGAGTTTCACAGGAACAGGTCGGTTGTAGTGTGTCCGGGCTGGAGTCTCACTGGACAGGATGGTTGTAGTGTGTCTGGGCTGGAGTCTCACAGGGACAGGTCGGTTGTAGTGTGTCTGGGCTGGAGTCTCACTGGACAGAATGGTTGTAGTGTGTCCGGGCTGGAGTCTCACTGGACAGGTCGGTTGTAGTGTGTCTGGGCTGGAGTCTCACAGGGACAGGTCGGTTGTAGTGTGTCCGGGCTGGAGTCTCACTGGGACAGAATGGTTGTAGTGTGTCCGGGCTGGAGTCTCACTGGGACAGAATGGTTGTAGTGTGTCCGGGCTGGAGTCTCACTGGGACAGGTCGGTTGTAGTGTGTCCGGGCTGGAGTCTCACTGGGACAGGTCGGTTGTAGTGTGTCCGGGCTGGAGTCTCACTGGACAGGTCGGTTGTAGTGTGTCCGGGCTGGAGTCTCACTGGGACAGGTTGGTTGTAGTGTGTCCGGGCTGGAGTCTCACTGGGACAGAATGGTTGTAGTGTGTCTGGGCTGGAGTCTCACTGGGACAGAATGGTTGTAGTGTGTCCGGGCTGGAGTCTCACTGGGACAGGTCGGTTGTAGTGTGTCCGGGCTGGAGTCTCACTGGGACAGGTCGGTTGTAGTGTGTCCGGGCTGGAGTCTCACTGGGACAGAATGGTTGTAGTGTGTCCGGGCTGGAGTCTCACTGGGACAGGTTGGTTGTAGTGTGTCTGGGCTGGAGTCTCACTGGGACAGAATGGTTGTAGTGTGTCCGGGCTGGAGTCTCACTGGGACAGAATGGTTGTAGTGTGTCCGGGCTGGAGTCTCACTGGGACAGGTCGGTTGTAGTGTGTCCGGGCTGGAGTCTCACTGGGACAGGTCGGTTGTAGTGTGTCCGGGCTGGAGTCTCACTGGGACAGAATGGTTGTAGTGTGTCCGGGCTGGAGTCTCACTGGGACAGAATGGTTGTAGTGTGTCCGGGCTGGAGTCTCACTGGGACAGAATGGTTGTAGTCTGTCCGGGCTGGAGTCTCACTGGGACAGAATGGTTGTAGTGTGTCCGGGCTGGAGTCTCACTGGGACAGAATGGTTGTAGTGTGTCCGGGCTGGAGTCTCACTGGGACAGAATGGTTGTAGTGTGTCCGGGCTGGAGTCTCACTGGGACAGGTCGGTTGTAGTCTGTCCGGGCTGGAGTCTCACTGGGACAGGTCGGTTGTAGTGTGTCCAGAATGGAGTCTCACTGGGACAGAATGGTTGTAGTGTGTCCGGGCTGGAGTCTCACTGGGACAGGTCGGTTGTAGTGTGTCCGGGCTGGAGTCTCACTGGGACAGGTCGGTTGTAGTGTGTCCGGGCTGGAGTCTCACTGGGACAGAATGGTTGTAGTGTGTCCGGGCTGGAGTCTCACTGGGACAGAATGGTTGTAGTGTGTCCGGGCTGGAGTCTCACTGGGACAGAATGGTTGTAGTGTGTCCGGGCTGGAGTCTCACTGGACAGGTCGGTTGTAGTCTGTCCGGGCTGGAGTCTCACTGGACAGGTCGGTTGTAGTCTGTCCGGGCTGGAGTCTCACTGGACAGGTCGGTTGTAGTCTGTCCGGGCTGGAGTCTCACTGGACAGGTCGGTTGTAGTCTGTCCGGGCTGGAGTCTCACTGGACAGGTCGGTTGTAGTGTGTCCGGGCTGGAGTCTCACTGGACAGGTCGGTTGTAGTGTGTCTGGGCTGGAGTTTCACAGGGACAGGTCGGTTGTCGTGTGGAGGATTGAGACTCAGCAGAATCCTCCCACTCTTGAGGGCATCTTCAAAAGGGTGTGCGTATTAGATTCCAAGCTCTCCTGTCAGATTCTTCCTTCATCAGCCCCTCACCTCTTCCACCCATCACCTCCCAGCTTATGTCATTCCCTGCCCCCACCCACATCGTCTCTCCTGTCAGCACCCATGGGCAAGAGCACAGTCTGCGTTTTGGGCTGAGACCCTTCAGCAGGATCGGAAAATAAAGATGAGGGGTAGAGTTAAAGTTGGGTGGGGGGAGAAACTGGGAGCAATAGGTGAAACTGGGTGGGAGAGGGGTGAAGTAATGAGCTATAAAGTTGATTGGTGAAGGAAATACAGGGCTGGAGAAGGGGAGTCTGATAGGAGAGGACAGAAGGCCATGGAAGAAAGAAAAACAAAGGTTGGGGGAGGAGCACCAGAGGGAGTTGATGGGTGGGCAAGGAGAGAGGGTGAGAGAGGATAAAGGGAATGGGCAATGGTGAATGAATCATGAAAAGTTGCTTATGAATCACAGAAGTTTGGTTTACAGGTGCAGCAGGCAAATGGGATGTTGGCCTTCATTGCTCGAGGGATTGAATTCAAGAGTGGGGAGGTTAAGCTGCAACTGTACAGGGTACAGGTGAGGCCGCACCTGAAGTACTGTGTGTAGTTCCAGTCTCCTTATTTGAGGAAGGATATACTGGCTTTGGAGGTAGTACAGAGGAGGTTCACCAGGTTGATTCCAGAGATGAGGGGGGTTAGACTACGAGGAGAGACTGTGTTGCCTGGGGCTGTACTGATTTGAATTCAGAAGAATGAAAGGGGATTTTATAAACATTTAAAATTATGAAAGGGGTACATAAGATAGAGGCAGGAAAGTTGGTTACACTGGCAGGTGAGACTTCAACTAGGCAACATAGCCTCAAGATCTGGGGGAGTAGATTTAGGATGGATATGAGGAGGAACTGCTTTTCCCAGGGAGCGGTGAATCTGTGGAATTCTCTGCTCAATGAAGCAGTGAAGGCTATTTAAGATAAAGTTGGATCGATTTTTGCATAGTAGGGGAATTGAGGGTTATGGGGGAAAAGGAGGTAGGTCCATGGTCTTTTTGAATGGTGAAGCAGGCTCAACGGGCCAGGTGGACCTCTCCTGCTCCTATTTCTTATGTTCTTATGTTCATTACTAGAAGTTTGAGAAATCGATGTTCATACCATCAGGTTGCTGGCTACCCAGATGGAATGTGAGTTGTTGTTCTTCCATTCAGACCGAAGATGTAGGGGAGAAGGAAGAAAAAGATAACAAAGTTGCTTGCTCCATTAAGGATAAACAGAGAGTAAGAGGTGGAGAGTTTCTTAAATGCATCTATTTTAATGCTAGGAGCATTGTAAGAAAGGTGGATGAACTTAGAGCAAGGATTGATACCTGGAAATATGATGTTGTAGCTATTAGTGAAACATGGTTGCAGGAGGGGTGTGATTGGCAACTAAATATTCCAGGATTTTGTTGCTTCAGGTATGATAGAATCGGAGGGGCAAGAGTGGGAGGTGTTGCATTGTTTGTCGGAGAAAATATTACAGCGGTGCTTTGGCAGGATAGATTAGAGGACTCGTCTAGGGAGGCTGTTTGGGTGGAATTGAGGAATGGGAAAGGTGTAGTAACACTTATAGGGGTGTATTATAGACCACCTAATGGGGACCGAGAACTGGAGGAGCAAATTTGTAAGGCGATAGCAGATATTTGTAGTAAGCGCAAGGTTGTGATTGTGGGAGATTTTAATTTTCCACACATAGACTGGGAAGCCCATTCTGTAAAAGGGCTGGATGGTTTGGATTTTGTCAAATGTGTGCAGGATAGTTTTTTGCAGCAATACATACAGGTACCAACTAGAGAAGGGGCAGTGTTGGATCTCCTGTTAGGGAATGAGATATGGCAGGTGACGGAGGTTTGTGTTGGGAAGCACTTCGGGTCCAATGATCACAATACAATTAGTTTCAGTGTAATTATGGAGAAGGGTAGGTCTGGACCCAGGGTTGAGATTTTTGATTGGACAAAGGCTAACTTTGAGGAGATGCGAAAGGATTTAGAAGGAGTGGATTGGGACAATTTGTTTTATGGGAAGGATGTAATAGAGAAATGGAGGTCATTTAAAGGTGAAATTTTGAGGGTGCAGGATCTTTATGTTCCCGTTAGGTTGAAAGGAAAGGTTAAAAGTTTGAGAGAGCCATGGTTTTCAAGGGATATTGGAAACTTGGTTCAGAAAAAGAGAGGGATCTTCAATAAATATAGGCAGCTTGGAGTTAATGAGGTGCTCGAGGAATATAAAGAATGTAAAAAGAATCTTAAGAAAGAAATTAGAAAAGCTAAAAGAAGATACGAGGCTGCTTTGGCAAGTAAGGTGAAAATAAATCCAAAGGGTTTCTACAGTTATATTAATAGCAAAAGGATAGTGAGGGATAGAACATAGAACATAGAATGTACAGCACAGTACAGGCCCTTCAGCCCACAATGTTGTGCCAACCCTCAAACCCTGCCTCCCATATAAGCCCCCACCTTAGATTCCTCCATCTAATTGGTCCCTTAGAGAATCAGAGTGGATGGCCATGTGCAGAGCCAAAAGAGGTGGGGGAGATTTTGAACAATTTCTTTTCTTCAGTATTCACTAAGGAGAAGGAAACAAGAAGGGTAGTTATGGAAAGTATGATGATTAAAGAAGAGGAAGTACTGGCGCTTTTAAAGAATATAAAAGTGGATAAGTCTCTGGGTCCGGACAAGATATTCCCTAGGACCTTGAGGGAAGTAGTGTGGAAATAGCAGGGGCTCTGACAGAAATATTTCAAATGTCATTAGAAACGGGGATGGTGCCGGAGGATTGGCGTATTGTTCATGTGGTTCCATTGTTTAAAAAGGGTTCTAAGAGTAAACCTAGCAATTATCGGCCTGTGAGTTTGACGTCAGTGGTGGGTAAATTGATGGAAAGTATCCTTAGAGATGGTATATATAATTATCTGGATAGACAGGGTCTGATTAGGAACAGTCAATGTGGATTTGTGCGTGGAAGGTCATGTTTGACAAATTCTTATTGAATTTTTTGATGAGGTTACCAGGAAGGTTGACGAGGGTGAAGTGGTGGATGTTGTCTATATGGACTTCAGTAAGGCTTTTGACAAGGTTCCACACAGAAGTTAGTGAGGAAGGTTCAATTGTTAGGCATTAATATCGAAGTAGTAAAATGGATTCAGCATTGGCTGGATGAGAGATGCCAGAGAGTAGTGGTGGATAACTGTGTGTCAGATTGGAGGACGGTGTGTAGCGGTGTGCCTCAGGGATCTGTACTGGGTCCAATGTTGTTTGTCATATATATTAATGATCTGGATGATAGAGTGGTAAATTGGATTAGTAAGTATGCAGATGATACTAAGATAGGTGGCATTGTGGATAATGAAGTAGGTTTTCAAAGCTTGCAAAGAGATTTAGGCCAGTTAGAAAAGTGGGCTGAAAGATGGCAGATGCTGAAAAATGTGAGGTGCTACATTTTGGTAGGACTAATCAAAATAGGACATACATGGTAAATGGTAGGGCATTGAAGAATGCAGTAGAACAAAGGGATCTAGGAATAATGGTGCATAGTTCCCTGAAGGTGGAATCTCATGTGGATAGGGTGGTGAAGAAAGCTTTTGGTATGCTGGCCTTTATAAATCAGAGCATTGAGTATAGAAGTTGGGATGTAATTTTGAAATTGTATAAGGCATTGGTAAGACCAAATCTGGAGTATTGTGTACAGTTCTGGTCACAGAATTATAGGAAAGATGTCAATAAATTGAGAGTACAGAGGAGATTTACTAAAATGTTACCTGGGTTTCATCTCCTAAGTTACAGAGAAAGGTTGAACAAGTTGGGTCTTTATTCTTTGGAGGGTAGAAGGTTGAGGGGGGACTTGATAGAGGTGTTTAAAATTATGAGGGGGATAGATCGAGTTGACGTGGATAGGCTTTTTCCATTGAGAGTGGGGGAGATTCAAACAAGAGGACATGAGTAGAGAGTTAAAGGGCAAAGGTTTAGGGGTAACATGAGGGGGAACTTCTTTACTCAGAGAGTGGTAGCTGTGTGGAACGAGCTTCCAGCAGAAGTGGTTGAGGCAGGTTCGATGTTGTCATTTAACGTTAAATTGGATAGATATATGGACAGGAAAGGAATGGAGGGTTATGGGCTGAGTGCAGGTCGGTGGGACTAGGTGAGAGTAAGAGTTCGGTACGGACTAGAAGGGTCGAGATAGCCTGTTTCCGTGCTGTAATTGTCATATGGTCATAATCTGAGTGTGGGCTCACCACAACAGAGGAGGCCACAGACAAACATATGGAAAGGGGAATGGGAACTGGAATCTCCCAGTGGCCACTCATTTTAATTCTGCTTCCCATTCCCTCATCTTTTAACTCTACCCCTCAGCATTTTGTGTCCAGTGCTTGGATTTCCAGCATCTGCAGATTTTCTCATTAGTCTCACCTATCTCCTTCCCCTCAGTCCATCTTCTTCCTCTGGCTTCTGCCCCCTTCCTTCTCCATCCCAATCAGGGGTCTTGTCTGACTGTTTATTCCATCCATAGATGCTGCCTCCAGCATTTTGTGGGTGTTGTTTAAGATTTCCGACATTTGTAGAATCTTTTGTCCTTCTGAATATCTGAACTATTTATTGCATATTAAGCATGACCAATACACAGTTATTTCTTCCACCATCAAAACTGCTAGCATCTTCAGGTTGGGGCTGACAATAGGCAATAGGTGCAGGAGTAGGCCATTCGGCCCTTTGAGCCAGCACCACCATTCACTGTGATCATGGCTGATCATCCACAATCAATACCTCGTTCGTTCCTTCTCCCCATATCCCTTGACTTCGCTATCGTTAAGAGCTCTATCTAACTCTTTCTTGAAAGCATCCAGAGAATTGGCCTCCACTGCCTTCTGAGGCAGAGCATTCCACAGATCCACAGCTCTCTGGGTGAAAAAGCTTTTCCTCAACTCCGTTCTAAATGGCCTACCCCTTATTCTCAAATTGTAGCCTCTGGCCTATGATTCCTGCCTCTAGCCTGTCCAATCCCTTAATAATCTTATATGTTTCAATCAGATCCCCTCTCATCCTTCTGAATTCCAGTGTATACAAGCCCAGTTGCTCCAATCTTTCAACATATAACAGTCCCACCATCCCAGGAATTAACCTCGTGAACCTCCGCTGCACTCCCTCAATAGCAAGAATGTCCTTCCTCAAATTTGGAGACCAAAACTGTACACAATACTCCAGGTGTGGTCTCACCAGGGCCCTGTACAACTACAGAAGGACCTCTTTGCTCCTATACTCAACTCCCCTTGTTATGAAGGCCAACATGCCATTAGCTTTCTTCACTGCCTGCTGTACTTGCATGCTTACTATCAGTGACTGATGAACAAGGACACCAAGATCTCGTTGTACTTCCCCTTTTCCTAACTTGGCACCATTCAAATAGTAATCTGCCTCCCTGTTCTTGCCACCAAAGTGGATAACCTCACATTTATCCACATTAAACTGCATCTGCCCACTTCACCCAACCTGTCCGAGTCATCCTGCATTATTTCAACATCCTCCGCACATTTCACACTGCCACCCAGCTTTGTGTCATCTGCAAATTTGCTAATGTTACTTTTAATCCCTTCATCTAAATCAGTAATGTACATTGTAAATAGCTGCGGTCCCAGCACTGAACCCTGCGGTACCCCACTGGGTCACCGTCTGCCATTCTGAAAGGGACCCGTTAATCGCTACTCTTTGTTTCCTGTCTGCCAACCAATTTTCAATCCATGTCAGTACCCTACCCCCAATACCATGTGCTCTAATTTTGCCCACTAATCTCCTATGTGGGACCTTATCAAAGGCTTTCTGAAAGTCCAGGTACACTACATCCACTGGCTCTCCCTTGTCCATTTTCATAGTTACATCTTCATAAAATTCCAGAAGATTAGTCAAGCACGATTTCCCCTTCGTAAATCCAAATGTGTCATAATTTCATCTTTTATAATTGACTCCAGCGTCTTCCCCACCACTGATATCAGGCTGACTGGTCTATAATTCCCTGTTTTCTCTCTCCCTCCTTTCTATAAAAGTGGGATAACATTAGCCACCCTCCAGTCCTCAAGAACTGATCCTGAATGATTACTCTATCCATTGCTCCCAACATGGCGGACGGCCAGAAACTGCAGGGACAATCTTCCCTCACCAACATGGCGCGGCGAGTGAGGCGACCCTTCCTCAGTCATTTAGCGCCCAACGATAACTGCACCCAGCTCCCTTTCCAATATGGTCGACAGCAGCGTATTTACTAATGCGCATGCCTCGGGCCTCGGTGCATTGTGGGTTGCGGGGCAGCGAGGTACCGCCGCCATTTTCTGCAGCGGGGCCGGGATGCGGCTGTGGGAGGGCGGTGTCGGAGGCCCGGTGGGGAGTGGGGACTGACGGGTGCCGGGGCCCGGGGAGCGGTCCGATGCAGGGATTGAGCATGATGGGGCAGCGGGGCAGCTCCATCTTTCGTTTTAGCTGCACGCTGCAGGCCGATTTGCCGCCCGCCGAAAGGGGCGGGCCATTTACTACGGGGCTCTAATTGTCAGTAATTGCCAGGACTGAGGTTGCAAGGAGGTGGTGGTATTTGGCGGCATTATATAATATATTTAAACTAATTTCTGTGTGTCACGTTTATAATATATTCGGTTACTGATGCAACAGGTAAATTTTCATGGCATTTATACCCTGTGTGACGATAAACTGCCTATTGTGTCACTCCTGCCAACAAGGAAGACCAGCACTGGCGTTTTTCAGTGCTCATCGCGCCTGCATACCAACTTTTTTTTTGTGATTCCTGCTCTAGAAAAACCAGACGCTGCTCTCTGATATTGGGGCCACTGCACAGTATCGGAAAAAGCTGCGGGAAGTTGTAAACTCAGCCAGCTCCATCATGGCCACTCGTCTCCACAGCATAAAGGACACCGTCAAAAGGTGATGCCGTAAAAGGGCAGCATGCATCATTCAGGACTGCCACCACCCAGGACTTGCCCTCGTCTCATTGCTAGCGTGAGGGAGGAGGTACAGAAGCCTGAAGACACACACTCAATGATTCAGGAACAGCTTCTTTCCCTCTGCCATCAGATTTCTGAGCACTTCATCAGCCCATGAACACTACCTCACCAATGTGCTCTCTTTTTCTTGGCACTACATTTATTTATTTTGTAATTTATGAATAAACAACCCTGAGATTCTTCTTCCTCACAGACAGCCACAAAACAAAGAAAACCACAGAACCAAACTGTTCAAAGAAAAACATCAACCCCGGCCATGCGTGAAAAAAAATCACACAAACTGCAACAAAAAAAACGAGTGGAAAACGCAGGGTATAAAACACAAACTCAAAAGGCATATCCCAGTTCAGCTCAATGTTCATTACCCGCAGACTGCCCCGATTCAAAAATCACCCAAAACCAGCAACAGGAAGAAAGAGAGTGACCAGAACCAGGAAAATGAATTGGAGTGAATCCAATCTAGGAACCACGTTGATTATGTATTGCAATATTCTGCTGCCTCAAACTAATAAATTCAATGCCATTGTTAGCAGTATTAAACCTGACCCTGATAACTCAGACCCTGGTAAATATTCAAGTTCAGTTTATTGTCATTCAGCCAAGCGATCTACATCAAGATGCGCCACACAGGACCATAAGAACGTAAGATATAGGAGCAGAATTAGGCCATTTGGCCCATCAAATTTGCACTGCTGTTTCATCATGGCTGATCCAAATTCCCTCTCAGCCCCAGTCTCCTGCCTTCTCCCCGTATCCCTTCATGCCCTGACCAATCAATCTATCAACCTCGGCCTTAAATATACATAAAGGCATCATCCACAGCTGCCTGTGGTATGGAATTCCACAGATTCACCATTCTCTGGCAAAAGAAATACCTCACCATCTCCATCTCAATGGACATCCCCCTGTTCTGAGGCTGTGTCCTTTGGTCTGAGACCCCCCACCACCACAGAAAATATCCTCTTCATTCAATCGAGGCATTACAGCATTCGATAGGTTTGAATGAGACTTCCCCCCCCCATTCTTCTGCATTCCAGTGAGTACAGGACCAGAGCCATCAATTGGTCCTCATTTGGTAACCTTTTCATTCCTGGAGTCATTTTTGTGAACCTCATCTGTACCCTAACCAACGTCAACACATCATTTCTTAGATTATGGGCCCAAAGCTGCTCACGATACTCCAAGTGAGGCCTCACCAGTGCCTTATAAAGCCTCAACATCACATCCTCTCAAAGTGAATGTTTTCATTTCATTTGGCTTCCTCACCAATGACTCAGCCTGTAAATTAACCTTTAGGGAAACCTGCACAAGGGTGCCCAAGTCCCTTAGCACTTCAGATTCTTCAGTTTTCTCTCCATTTAGAAAATAGTCTATGCTTTTATTTCTCCTATCAAGGTGCATGACCCACTTCCCGACACTGTATTTCATCTGCCACTTCTTTGCCCATTTTCCTAATCTAAGGCCTTCCGCAGCCTCCCTGCCCCTCCACCTACCTTCGTATCATCTGCAAACTTGGCCACAAAGCCATTGATTCCATCATCCAAATCATTGATATACAGCATAAAAAGTAGCAGTTACACCACCGACCCTGTGCAATACCACTAGTCACCGGCAGGCAGCCAGAAAAGGCTCCCTTTATTTCCACTCTTTGCTTCCTACCAATCAGCCAATGCTACAACCTTTCCTGTAATACCATGGGCTCTTAACTTTGTAAGCAGTATCATGTGTGGCCCCTTGTCAAAGGGCTTCTGAAAATCCAAGTACACAACATCCACCGATTCTCCTTTGTCTATCCTGCTTGTTATTTCTTCAAAGAATTCCAACAGATTTGTCAGGCAAGATTTTTCCTTGAGGAAACCATGTTGACTTTGGCCTATGTTATCGTGTATCTCCAAGTTCCCCAAATCCACATCCTTCCAATCGACTCCAATGTTTTCCCAACCACTGAGGTCAGACTAACTGGCCTATAATTTCCCTTCTTCTGCCTTTCTCCCTTCTTGAAGAGTGGAGTGTCATTTGCAATTTTCAGTCCTCCAGAACCATGCCAGAATTGATTGATTCTTGAAGGATCATTACTAATATCTCCAGAACCTTTTCAGCCTCTTTCAGAACCTGGGGTGTAGACCATCTGGTTCAGGTGACCTTCAGTCCTTTCAGTTTCCCAAGCAGCTTCTCCCTCGAATGACAACTCCACTCACTCCTGCCACTTGAACATCTGGCATACTGTTAGAGTCTTCCACAGTGAAGACTGATGCAAAATACTTACTTAGTTTGTTCACTATTTCCTTGTCCCCCTTTACTCCTTTACCAGCATCATTTTCCAGCGGTCCGAAATTCACTCTCACCTCTCTTTTACTCCTTATATATCTGGGAAAACTTCTGGTATCCTCTTTAGTATTATTGCTAGCTTACCTGCATATTCTATTTTTTCTTTCTTTATAGCTTTTTTTTAGATTTTTTAGTTGCCTTCTGTTGGTTTTCTAATCCTCTAATTTCCCACTAACTTTTGCTCTATTACGTACCCTCTCTTTGGCTTTTATGTTGGCTTTGATTTCCCTTGTCAGCCACAGTTGTGTCATCCTTCCTTTAGGATACTTCTTCTTTGAGATGTATCTATCCTGCGCCTTCTGAATTGCCCCCCCTCCGAAACTCCAGCCATTGCTGCTCTGCCGTCATCCCTGCTAATGTCCCCTTCCAATCAACTTTGGCCAGCTCCTTCTTCATGCCTCTGTGATTCCCTTTACTCCACTGTAATACTGATACATCTGACTTCAGCTTCTCCTTCTCAAATTGCAGGGTGAATTCTATCATATTATGATCACTGGTCCCTTAGGGTGCCTTTACCTTAAGCTCTCCCCTAGTGGGCCTAACCACAAGCTGCTCTAAAAAGCCATTTTGTAGGCATTAACAAATTCCCCTTCTTGGGACCCTGCACCAACATGATTTTCCCGATCTACCTGTATACCGTATTGAAATCCCCCATGACTATTATAACATTGCCCTCTTGATATGCTTTTTCTATCTCCTGTTTAAATTTGTAGCCCACATCCTGGATACTATTTGGAGGCTTGTAAATAACTCCTATTGGGGTCTTTTTACTCTTGGAATTTCTTAACTCTACCCAGAAGGATTCTACATCTTCCAATTCTATGTCACCTCTTTCTCAGGACTTAATTTCATTTTTTTACCAACAGAGCCACCCCAGCCCCTCTGCCTACCTGCCTGTCCCTTTGATACACTGTCTATCTTTGGATGTTAAGTTCTCAACTAAAATCTTTTAGCTACAACTTAGTGATGTTCACAACATCATACCTGCCAATCTGTAACTGTGCTACAAATTTATCTCCCTTATTCCGTATACTGCATGCATTCAAATATAACACTTCCTATCCTGTATCTATCACCCTTTTCAATTTTGCCCCTATATTACACTTCAACTCATCCCATTGACTGCAATTCTGCCCTGTCATCAGCCTACACACCACCTCTGTTTGTAAACCGACTGTCCCATCCTCAGCCCTCTCACCATGATGGCCATCCTTCTGCCAAACCCTCTCCAAAAGCGCCAGCAAACCTGCCCACCAGGATATTGGTCCCACCTGGGTTCAGGTGTAATCTGTTCCTTTTGTACAGAAAATACCTTTCCCAGAAGAAATCCCAATGATCCAGAAATCTGAACCCTTGCCCCTTGCACCAGTTTTTCAGCCAAACGTTCATATCCTGACCCTCACTGGCATGTGGCACAGGCAGCATCCAGAAATTACTACCCTTCATCTCCCGCATTTCAGCTTTCTACTTCGCTCCCTAAAATCTCTCTTCACCCTTCCTACCCATGTCATTGATGCCCATATGTACCAGTGTCTGTAACTCACACTCACAACACAAACAAATTAACGAATAATACGCAACATTAAGGTTAGTTTATGTAGATTCACCAGCACACAGTGATAGAGCAGGGATTTTGTAAACCTCTGTGAGCTCAATTCTCAGCCTCCTCTCCAGGGAAAACAGTCCGAGCTTATCTGGTCTCTCCTTCGAGTCCTCCCCAGCTTAATCCAATCCTAACAACAGCGGGGTGACCAGAACTGAACACAATGCTCCTAGTGCGTCCTCACCAACTGATGCACCATCAATAACTCCAGAAGACTGGAAGTAGAGTAAATACTGAAAGGCTTTTATTAGCAGTAAAATGTGACCTCGACCATGCTGAGTATCTGCCCCTGGACTGAGAGGAGGAGCAGTGGCACAATCGCCTTTATTCAGGGGTCTGTGGGAGGAGCCACAGGAGCAGTCAGCAGAGGGTCGTGTCCAGACAGGTAACCCAGTTACAACATATATATATATATGGTTTACCACACCAACGTCTTGTACAACTGCAACATAACATCCCAACTCCTGTACTCGGTGCCCTGACTGATGAAGGCCAGCGTGGCAAATACCTGCTTCAAAGCCTGTGACTCTACTTTCAGGGAACAATGTTCTTGTACCCCTGAATTCTACCTCTGTTCTACATCGGAGACCCCCTCCCTCTAGCATCCAGGTCATGCTCTCTTCTCACTACTACCGTTGGGCAGGGGGTACAGAAGTGTTAGGTTCCTCACTGACAGGTTCAGAAACAGTTCAACCATCAGGATCCTGAACCAGCATGGATAACTTCACTCACCTCAATACAAAAGGGATTATTTACTTATTTAGTGATGTGGAACAGTGTAAACCCTTTCAGCCCCTCGAGCCACGCGGACCCAGCACTCCCCCCACCCCCACAAACCCAGCTAACCCTAATCTCATCACGGGACAATTTATAACGACTAATTAACGTACCCAGTACGGCTTTGAACTGTGGAGGGAAACCAGAGCACCTGGAATTCACTCAAGCATTCTGTAGGGAGGATGTCAGGGACTCCTCACAGAGGATGATGGGATCGAAGTCCAAACTCCTGGTTGTCATATCATCATGCAAACTGCTGCGTTGCTGTGGTTACGTGCTCTCTAGACTCACTTTACAACTCATCTTCGCAGTGTTATTTTTATTTCCACCATTTGTCTTATTTTGCACGATAGTTGTTTATCAGTCTTTGTTTATGTCCAGTTTTTCATAAATTCTGTTGTATTCTTTTCCTGCAAATGCCTGCAAGAAAATGAATCTCAGGCCTTGAAAGACCAAGATGGAGTGAATGTGGAAAGGATGATTCCTTTTGAGAGTGAGTCTAAGACCAGAGGGCACAGCCGCAGAAGAGAGGGGTGTCCGTTTAGAAATGAGATAAGGAGGAATTTCTTTAGCCAGAGTCTCATGAATCTGTGGAATTCATTGCTGGCTGTATCTTCTCGTTTTATGGTATATGGTAACATAAACATCCTTTGAAAATAAATTTAGATTGAACTTTGAACAAGAGTTGTTTAATTCTTCAGTTAGTGGGGACCTCTGTCAGTTCCTGCGGGGTGCTGCTAATTTACTAAAGATGTTACCTGATGAGGCGCAAAACCCAATGCATGTACGGGCAGAAAATCATAAACATTAAAAGGCCTACAGATGCAACAGACACAAAATGCTACAGGAACTCAGCAGGTCAGGCAGCATCTATGGAAATAGTGGACGTTTCTGGCCGAGACACTTCTTCAGGACTGAAAAGGAAGGGAAAGACGCCAGAATAAAAAGGTGGAGGAGGAGCAGAATATATTTATTCGTTCCATAATTTATGGGGTGTCCAGGGAGCAGTATTATCGCTGGTGAAATCGCTCTCCTCCTCCGAATGGCGGGCGATCCGGACCAGCATGCACAGCGCGATAGAATCCGGTCCGGTCTGTCCGGTGAGGAGAGAACGCGCATGCTCAGCGGTCTGCGGCCTGTGACAGAGGCGGCGGCTCCTGAGACTCGGTGAGTGGAAGTAGGAGGAGGAGGAGGAGGAGGAGGAGGAAGAAGGGGAGGGGAGGGAGGAGGGAAGGGAAAGGAAAGGGAGGGAAAGGAAAAGAAAAGAAAAGAAAGGGAGGGGGAGGGAGGTAAGAATAGGTTGAGGGAAGGGGATGAGGAGGAGGAGGGAGTGGGAGAGGGGAAGGGGTAGAGGGGAGGGAGGGAGGGGAGAGGGAAGGGGAGGAGGGGGTACAGGGAGGGGCAGGTGGGAGATGGGGGAGGCTGATGGAGGAGAGGAAGGAGATGTCGGGGGAGAGACAGGAGGGGTGAGAGGAGGAAGCAGGGTCGGATTTAAGAACACTGGCGAGTCATTAAACAAGTTGTTTTGTGGCAGCAGTTCAGTGTCAAACATAGGAAATAGTATAAATGACATATATTAATAAAAACAATTCAAAAGACAGCAACATTATTGAGGTAGTGTTCATGGGTTCAATGTCCATTCAGAAATCTGATGGCGGGGGTAGAAGCTGTTCCTGAATCATTGAGTGTGTGTTTTCACGCTCCTGTGCCTCATTCCTGATGGTCACAGTGAGAGGAGGGCCTGTCCTGTCCTGACGAAGGGTCTCGGCCTGAAACGTCGACTGCGCCTCTTCCTATAGATGCTGCCTGGCCTGCTGCGTTCACCAGCAACTTTGATGTGTGTTGCTTGAATTTCCAGCATCTGCAGAATTCCTGTTGTTTCCTGTCCTGTCCTGTCCTGAGTGAAGGGAGCAGGGTCCTCAGTGACAGATGCTGCCTTCCTGAGGCATCACCCTTTGCAGATGCCCCGGGTGTTGGGGAAGTGAGTGCTCATAATGGAGCTGGCTCCATGGTACCTCTGTAGAAATTTGCTAGACTTTGCTCCTCAAACTCCTCATGAAATACAGCCGCTGTTGTTGTGCATGGATGTGTTGACCCAGGATAGATCTTCAGAGACGTTGACCCTGGGGAATCACCCTTTCCATTACCGACCCACTGATAGGGGTTGGTGTGTGTTCCCTCGACTTCCCTTCCTGAAGTCCACAATCAATTCCTTGGCCTTACTGACTCTGACAGCGAGGTTATTGATGCGACACCACTCCACCAGCTGATCTATGTCACTCCCGTATGCCTCCTCGTCAACATCTGAGATGGTGTCATTGGCGGATATGTAGATGGTGTTTGAGCTGTGTCTAACCACACAGTCGTGTGTGTGGGGAGGGTAGAGCAGTGGGCTGAGGGTGTGCCATTGAGGTGCGCCAGTGTCGATGGTCAGCGAGGAGGAGATCTTATTTCCAATCCGTAACTGACTGTGGTCTCCCAGTGAGGACATCAAGATCCAGCTGTAGAGGGAGGTACAGAGGCCCAGGTTTGGGAGGAGGTTGGTGAGAACTGAGGGTATGATTGTGTTGAATGCTGAGCTGTAACCAATGTTTATTGCAGCCAGATGTAGGTATTACTATTGCCCAGGTGGAGTGCAGAGCCGAGGAGGAGAGGAGGGCAGGAGGGTGAGCGAGCGAGGACCATGTGCATACTGATCCTTCCTCCTCACCCCGCAGAGGCTGATGGATGGCGAGGAGGTGCAGGAACGCCCGGAGCCCGGTCCACAGACCCGCCAGTGGGTGCCAAAGGGAGCAGGAGGCACCCGTTCGCCAGCGGGGGGAGAGGGAGGAGCAGGGGGCCGCAGTGGCCCCCGTCGGCGCTGCCGGCCCGACCAGCGCGGTTTCATCTGCTCTGACTGCGGCAAGACCTTCGAGCACTCATGCCACTTTGAGCGCCACCTGCGGGTGCACACGGGCGAGCGGCCCTTCAAGTGCCCCACCTGCGACAAGGACTTCAACCACAAGTCAAACCTGGTGCGCCACGAGCGCACGCACACCGGCGAGCGGCCCTTCCGCTGCCAGACATGCGGAAAGGAGTTCAGCCAGCCCTCCAATCTGGTCAAACACCAGCTCACCCACACCGGCGAGAAGCCCTTCGGCTGCCAGACCTGCGGACGCGCCTTCAGCAGGCTTTCCAACCTCGCCACCCACCAGCGCACCCACACCGGAGAGCGGCCCTTCCGCTGCCCCGTCTGTGCCAAGGATTTCAGCCAGTCCTCCATCCTGCGGCGTCACCAGCGCATCCATACCCGTGACAAGCCCTTCCACTGCCCGCTGTTTGCCGGCGGCCGGGCGGGGCGCGGGGCCCTGACGCTCAGAGGGTCTGAGGGCGACAGGTAAGCAGGGAGGGAGCGATCATGGAGCAGAGAGCATGGGTAATCAGGAGGAGAGGGAGGGGCAGAGAGAAAACCCAACACCCGGGGACAGAGAGGGAGTAACGGCTGATTTATACTTGTGTGTCAAGCTTGCGCCGTAGCCTACGCAAGTGGGCAACGCTGTTGTGAGCATTTATCCTTGTGCGTTGGTGTATCTGCGTCGCTCTGCAATTCCCGCATGTCACGCATGTGCCCACACACCTGCCCGTGCAAGGCTTCATTGTCATGGTGGTCTTTCTCGGGATAAACAAGATTAAAGCGAGCGTCTTTTTTCGTAAAAGCGATATCTGTCCTCCATAATTTCGGAGGTCTGTAAAGCTTTATGGGAAGCACTGCAGCCAGAGTTCCTTCCCTGCCCTTCAATCGCCCAGTGGGAAGCTATTGCAGCGTAGGAGGAAATGCGATGCTACCAAGCGGACCCATCACAGTTGTTGTGGTCTGCGTTGCCGTGACGTGTAGTTACATTTTGGGAGAGGTGCACGTCAGGCTACGGCGTAGGTATCCGCATAGGCTCTGCGTAGGGTTCAGGGCTACGCCATACCTACGGCGTCGATCTGACGCACAAGTATAAATCGGCCTTTAGATGCTCCTACATCGACAGAGGGAGAGAGAAAGACCCTGATACGCAGAGAGAGAGAGAGAGAGACCCCGATACCCAGAGAGAGCAAGAGACCCCGCTACCCAGCGAGAGAGACACCCCGATACCCAGAGAGAAAGAGAGACCCTGATACCCAGAGAGAGAGAGAGACCCCGATATCCAGAGAGAGAGACACCCAGATACCCAGAGAGAAAGAGAGACCCCAATACCCAGAGAGACAGACCCCGATACCCAGAGAGAGAGAGAGACCCCGATACCCAGAGAGAGAGACCCCGATACCCAGAGAGAGAGACCCCGATACCCAGAGAGAGACCCCGATACCCAGAGAGAGAGACACCCTGATACCCAGAGAGAGAGAGACCCCGATACCCAGAAAGACCCTGATACCCAGAGAGAGAGACCCCGATACCCAGAAAGAGACCCTGATACCCAGAGAGAGAGACACCCCGATACCCAGAGAGAGAGAGCTCGATACCCAGAGAGAGAGACCCCGATACCCAGAGAGAGAGACCCCGATACCCAGAGAGAGAGACCCCAATACCCAGAGAGAGAGAGACCCCGATACCCAGAGAGAGAGACCCTGATACCCAGAGAGAGAGACACCCTGATACCCAGAGAAAGAGAGACCCCGATACCCAGAAAAAGAGACACCCTGATACCCAGAGAAAGAGAGACCCCGATACCCAGAGAGAGAGACCCCGATACCCAGAGAGAGAGAGAGACCCCGATACCCAGAGAGAGAGACCCCGATACCCAGAGAGAGAGAGACCCCGATACCCAGAGAGAGAGAGACCCCGATACCCAGAGAGAGAGACCCCGATACCCAGAGAGAGACACCCTGATACCCAGAGAAAGAGAGACCCCGATACCCAGAAAGAGACCCTGATACCCAGAGAGAGAGACACCTCGATACCCAGAGAGAGAGACCCCGATACCCAGAGAGAGAGACCCCGATACCCAGAGAGAGAGAGAGACCCCGATACCCAGAGAGAGAGACCCCGATACCCAGAGAGAGAGAGACCCCGATACCCAGAGAGAGAGTCACCCCGATACCCAGAGAGAGAGAGAGAGACCCCGATACCCAGAGAGAAGGAGACCCCGATACCCAGAGAGAGACCCTGATACCCAGAGAGAGAGACACCTCGATACCCAGAGAGAGAGACCCCGATACCCAGAGAGAGAGACCCCGATACCCAGAGAGAGAGAGAGACCCCGATACCCAGAGAGAGAGACCCCGATACCCAGAGAGAGAGAGACCCCGATACCCAGAGAGAGAGAGACCCCGATACCCAGAGAGAGAGTCACCCCGATACCCAGAGAGAGAGAGAGAGACCCCGATACCCAGAGAGAAGGAGACCCCGATACCCAGAGAGAGAGAGACCCTGATACCCAGAGAAAGAGAGAGACCCCGATACCCAGAGAGAGAGACTCCGATACCCAGAGAGAGAGACCCCAATACCCAGAGAGAGAGAGACACCCCGATACCCAGACAGAGAGACCCCAATACCCAGAGAGAGAGAGAGAGAGAGACACCCCGATACCCAGAGAGCTAGAGACCCCGATACCCAGAGAGAGAGAGACCCCGATACCCAGAGAGAGAGACCCCGATACCCAGAGAGAGAGAGAGACCCCAATACCCAGAGAGAGAGACACCCCGATACCCAGAGACAGAGAGAGAAACCTGGATACCCAGAGAGAGACACCCCGATACCCAGAGACAGAGAGACCCCAAAACATAGAGACAGAGAGAGACACCCCGATAACCAGAGACAGAGAGAGAAACCCGGATACCCAGAGAGAGACACCCCGATACCCAGAGAGAGAGACCCCGATGCCCAGAGAGAGAGACCCCGATGCCCAGAGAGCTAGAGACCCCGATACCCAGAGAGAGAGAGACCCCGATACCCAGAGAGAGAGAGAGAGACCCCGATACCCAGAGAGAGAGAGAGACCCCGGTACCCAGACAGAGAGAGAGACCCCGGTACCCAGAGAGAGAGAGAGAGACCCCGGTACCCAGAGAGAGAGAGAGAGACCCCTGTACCCAGAGAGAGAGAAAGAGACCCCGATACCCAGAGAGAGAGAGAGACGCTGATACCTAGAGAGAGAGAGACATCCCGATACTCAGAGAGAGACATCCCGATACTCAGAGAGAGACACCCCGATACCCAGAGAGAGAGACACCCCAATACCCAGAGAGAGAGAGACAGAGACCCTGATACCCAGAGAGAGAGAGACCCCGATATCCAGAGAGAGAGAGACCCCGATACCCAGAGAGAGAGACCCCAATACCCAGAGAGAGAGAGAGACCCCAATACCCAGAGAGAGAGACACCCCGATACCCAGAGACAGAGAGAGAAACCTGGATACCCAGAGAGAGACACCCCGATACCCAGAGACAGAGAGACCCCAAAACATAGAGACAGAGAGAGACACCCCGATAACCAGAGACAGAGAGAGAAACCCGGATACCCAGAGAGAGACACCCCGATACCCAGAGAGAGAGACCCCGATGCCCAGAGAGAGAGACCCCGATGCCCAGAGAGCTAGAGACCCCGATACCCAGAGAGAGAGAGACCCCGATACCCAGAGAGAGAGAGAGAGACCCCGATACCCAGACAGAGAGAGAGACCCCGGTACCCAGACAGAGAGAGAGACCCCGGTACCCAGAGAGAGAGAGAGAGACCCCGGTACCCAGAGAGAGAGAGAGAGACCCCTGTACCCAGAGAGAGAGAAAGAGACCCCGATACCCAGAGAGAGAGAGAGACGCTGATACCTAGAGAGAGAGAGACATCCCGATACTCAGAGAGAGACATCCCGATACTCAGAGAGAGACACCCCGATACCCAGAGAGAGAGACACCCCAATACCCAGAGAGAGAGAGACAGAGACCCTGATACCCAGAGAGAGAGAGACCCCGATATCCAGAGAGAGAGAGACCCCGATACCCAGAGAGAGAGACCCCAATACCCAGAGAGAGAGAGACACCCCGATACCCAGACAGAGAGAGAGACCCCAATACCCAGAGAGAGAGAGATAGAGACCCCGATACCCAGAGAGGGAGAGAGAGACCCCGATACCCAGAGAGAGAGAGACCCCAATACTCAGACAGAGAGAGACACCCCGATACCCAGACAGAGAGAGAGACCCCGGTACCCAGAGGGATAGAGAGACCCCGATACCCAGAGAGAGAGAGAGACCCCAATACCCAGAGAGAGAGAGACCGATAGCCAGAGAGAGACTCCGATACCCGGAGAAAGAGAGAGACCCCGTTACCCAGAGAGAGAGAGAGAGACAGACACCCCGATACCCAGAGAGAGAGACACCCCGATACCCAGAGAGAGAGAGACCCCGATACCTAGAGAGAGAGACACCCCGATACTCAGAGAGAGACACCCTGATACCCAGAGAGAGAGACACCCCAATACCCAGAGAGAGAGAGACCCCGATACCCAGAGAGAGAGAGAGAGAGACACCCCGATACCTAGAGAGAGAGAGACCCCGATACCTAGAGACAGAGAGAGAGAGAGACCCTGATACCTAGGAGAGAGAGACCCCGATACCTAGAGAGAGAGAGACACCCCGATACCCAGAGAGAGAGACACCCCAATACCCAGAGAGAGAGAGACCCCGATAATCAGAGAGAGAGAGACAGAGACCCTGATACCCAGAGAGAGAGAGAGAAACCTGGATACCCAGAGAGAGACACCCCGATACCCAGAGACAGAGAGACCCCAAAACATAGAGACAGAGAGAGACACCCCGATAACCAGAGACAGAGAGAGAAACCCGGATACCCAGAGAGAGACACCCCGATACCCAGAGAGAGAGACCCCGATGCCCAGAGAGAGAGACCCCGATACCCAGAGGGAGAGACCCCGATGCCCAGAGAGAGAGACACCCCGATACCCAGAGAGAGAGACCCCGATGCCCAGAGAGAGAGAGAGACCCCGATACCCAGAGAGAGAGACCCCGATACCCAGAGGGAGAGACCCCGATACCCAGATACCAGAGAGAGACATGCTGATACTCAGAGAGAGAGAGAGAGACCCTGATACCCAGAGAGAGAGAGAGACCCCGAAACATAGAGACAGAGAGAGACACCCCGATAACCAGAGACAGAGAGAGAAACCCGGATACCCAGAGAGAGACATCCCGATACCCAGAGAGAGAGACCCCGATGCCCAGAGAGAGAGAGACCCCGATGCCCAGAGAGAGAGAGAGACACCCCGATACCCAGAGAGAGAGAGAGACCCCGATACCCAGAGAGAGAGAGAGAGAGACAGACAGACCCCGATACCCAGAGAGAGACTGTGAGGCGCCCAGATACCAGAGAGGGAGGGAAGCAGATACCGAGACATAGGGAGAAAGGAGGAGAGAGTGTGAGCTGTTGAGGGAAGGGAAGGAGATGGGATGGTGGGTGGGAAGTTGAACATTTGACCCTCCCCTTCATCCCTCCCGCAGTGTTGCAGATGAGCAGCTGATCTCGCCAGACGAGGACCTGGACCCTGTGCAGTGCCAGGAACCTGAGCCCTCAGATTCTGAGGAGCCAGAGCCAGCCGAGCTCTTTATCTGCTCCGACTGTGGTAAAAGCTTCAAGACCATGGCCCTCCTCGAGCAGCACCAGATCGAGCACTTGGGCGAGGCGCCGGTGCCCAGCGCTGACCGCTAGCATCGGGACCAACCCCCCCAGTGGTGAACTCAGACTCCCTCGCCATCAAGCAGCGGAGAGCTCAACACACTCCCCCACAAGCACCCCCCATGCCCCCCGCACCTCGGGCAATCACCACGCCTCATCTCACCGGTCTGGGATCGAGGAGTCGATGAGTTCTTGGTAGTTGGAGATGTGCTGAAGTACTCAGATCGGTGGCAGGAAAGTGCCCCACTGCCCTAACATACATTCTCCCTTGCTCCCTCTCGTCGAGGGGAAAAGATCTCACTCGTGGAAGTGGAGCGAGGTCTGGACACCCTCCGCAGAGCAAGTATCCAGCCGTCCCATGGAGTGCGGTTACCGTTTTTAACACAGCAAGTGAGTGGCAGTGTGGCAAGCTAATTGCCTTCGTGTAAGAAGGAGTAAGTTAGAAGTCTCTGTTACTTTTTTTCGTTCCAGTAACTTCTTTGTTTATGTAGCCGTTAATGTAAAATAAACCTGGTCAGTTTACACTTGGACTCGTCCTGGTGGAGAATCTCAGTGTGACTCACTCCCCTGACCACACTCCATCAGTATGGGGGAGTGTGTGTCTGCAGTTTAAAACTCCATTCCCTCAGTTTATGCATCTCCCCAGACAGTGTGACTCTCCCTCAGTACTGGGCAAAGTGAGTCCACGTTTGACACATCATTCCCCGAGTTTATACATCTCCTCTGACAGCGTGTCAGTCCCTCTGTCCCGGTAAGTATGTGTCTGCAGTTTAACACTCTATTCCCTGAGTACGTCCATCTCCCCAGACAGTGTGGCACTCCCTCTCTCCCGGTCAGTGTGTGTCTGCAGTTTAACACTCCATTCGCCGAGTAGAAACATCTCCCCAGACAGTGTGACTCTCCCTCAGTATTGGGGAGTGTTGTCTGCGGTTTAACACTCCATTCCCCGAGTATATACATTTCCCAGATAGTGTGGCACTCCCTCAGTACTGGGGACATTGTGTCCAGGTTTGATACTTCTTTCCCCAAGTTTATACATCTCCTCTGACAGCGTGTCAGTCCCTCTGTCCTGGTGAGTATGTGTCTGCAGTTTAACACTCCATTCCCTGAATATACCAATGTCCCCAGACAGTGTGACACTCCCTCAGTATTGGGGAATATCTGCGGTTTAACACTGCATTCCCTGAGTTTTTCATCTTCCTAGATAGTGTGGCACTCCCTCATTTCCGGTGAGTGTGTGTCTGCTGTTTAACAATTCGTTCACCATGTTTATGCATCCTCCCAGACACTGGGACACTCACGTTGTCCCGGGGAGTGTGTGTCTATGGTTTAACACTTCATTCCCTGAGTATATACGTTTCCCAGACAGTGTGACACTCCCTCAGTACCAGGGAGTTTGGGTCCAAGTTTGAGATTTCATTTCCCGAGTATATACATTTCCCAGACTGTGTGACTCTCCCTCAGTACCGGGGAGTGTGTGGCTGCAGTTTAACAATCCATTCCCCAACTTTTTAATCTCCCCAGGTAATGTAGCACTCCTTCAATACTGGGAGTTTGTGACCAGGTTTAACTCTTCATTCCCCGAGAATATACAACTCCCTAGACAGTGTGACTCTCCCTCAGTACTGGGACGTGTGTGTCTGTATTTTAACACACCATTCCCCGCATACATACAGCACACCAGACAGAAACTCCCTCTGTCCCGGGGAGTGTATGTCTGCAGTTTAGCACTCCATTCCCTGAGTACGTCCATCTCCCCAGACAGTGTGGCACTCCCTCTGTCCCGGTCAGTGTGTGTCTGCAGTTTAACACTCCATTCCCCGAGTAGAAACATCTCCCCAGACAGTGTGACTCTCCCTCAGTATTGGGGAGTGTGTGTCTGCGGTTTAACACTCCATTCCCTGAGTATATACATTTCCCAGATAGATTTTTATCTCCCCAGATAGTGTGACACTCCCTCTGTGCTGGGGAGTGTGTGGCCAGGTTTAACACTGCGATCCCATAGTTTGTATAACTCCCCAGACAGTGTGAAAGTTCCTTTGTGCAGGGGAGTGTGTGTCAGTGGTTTAACACATCCTTCCCCGAGTATATACATTTCCCAGACTGTGTGACACTCCCTCAGTACCGGGGAGTGTGTGGCTGCAGTTAAACAATCCGTTCCCTGAGTTTTTCATATCCCCAGATAGTGCGAAACTACCTGAATACAGGGGAGTGTGTGTCTGCGTTTTAACAATCCATTCCCCAAGTGTACCATCTCCCCAGATAGTGTGGCACTCCCTCAGTACTGACGAATGTGTGGCAGTGGTTTAACACACCACTCCCCGAGTATATACTGCTCCCCAGATAGAAACTCCCTCTGACCCGAGGAGTGTTTGCAGTTTAACACTCCATTCCTCGAGTAGAAACATCTCCCCAGACAGTGTGACACTCCCTCAGTATTGGGGAGTGTTGTCTGCAGTTTAACACTCCATTCGCTGAGTATATACATTTCCCAGGTAGTGTGACACTTCCTCAGTACTGGGCAAAGTGAGTCCACGTTTGACACATCATTCCCCGAGTTTGTACATCTTCCCTGACAACGTCCTCCTCTGTCCTGGGGAGTATGTTTCTTTGGTTTAACACTCCAATCCCCAAGCTTATACAACTCCCCAGACAGTGTGACACTCCTTCAGTATTGGGGAGAGTTGTCTGTGGTTTAACACTCCATTCGCTGAGTATATGCATTTCCCAGATAGTGTGGCACTCCCTCAGTACCAGGGACATTGGGTCCAGGTTTCACACTTCTTTCCCCAAGTTTATACATCTCCTCTGACAGCGTGTCAGTCCCTCTGTCCCGGTGAGTATGTGTCTGCAGTTTAACACTCCATTCCCTGAATATACCAATGTCCCCAGACAGTGTGACACTCCCTCAGTATTGGGGAGTATCTGCGGTTTAACACTTGAATTCCCAAATTTATACATCTCCCCAGACAGTGTGACACTCCCTCAGTACCAGTGAGTGTGCGTCTGTATTTTAACAATCCATACCCGGAATTTATGCATCTCCCCAGACAGTGTGACACTCCTCTGTCCCGGGAGTATGTGTCTGAGGTTTAACACTCCGTTCCCTGAGTATATGCATTTCCCAGACTGTGTGACACTCCCTCAGTACCGGGGAGAGTGTGTCCAGGTTTAACAATCCTTTCCCCAAGTTTTTCAACTCCCCAGATTGTGTGGCACTCCCTCAGTACCAGGGAGTTTGAGTCCAAGTTTAACACTCCGTTCCCCGAGTATATACATCTCCCAGTCTGTGTGATACTCCCTCAATACTGGGAGTTTGTGTCCAGGTTTGACACTTCATTCCCCGAGAATATACAACTCCCCAGACAGTGTGACTCTCCCTCAGTACTGGGGCGTGTGTGTCTGTATTTTAACACACCATTCCCCGAGCACATACAGCACACCAGACAGAAACTCCCTCTGTCCCGGTCAGTGTGTGTCTGCAGTTTAACACTCCATTTCCCGAGTAGAAACATCTCCCCAGACAGTGTGACTCTCCCTCAGTACCGGGGAGTGTTGTCTGCGGTTTAACACTCCATTGGCTGAGTATATACATTTCCCAGACAGTGTGGCACTCCCTCAGTACCGGGGAGGGTGTGTATGCGGTTTAACAATCCAATCCCTGAGTATATCCATCTGCACAGATGGTCTGACACTCCCTCAGTGCAGGGAAGTGTGTGTCAGTGATTTAACACACCATTCCCCAAGTATATGCAGCACCCCAACAGAAACTCCCTCTGTGCCGTTGAGTGTGTGTCTGCAGTTTAAAACTCCATTCCCTGAGTAGATATATCTCCCCAGACAGTGTGCAGTCCCTGAGAACCAGGGAGAGTGAGTCCAGGTTTGACACTTCATTCCCCGAGTTTATACATCTCCCCAGACACTGTGACATTCACTCTGTCCCGGGGAGTGTGTGTCTACGGTTTACCACTCTGTTATCGGAGTATATACATCTCCCCAGACAGTGTGACACTCCCTCTGTCTCAGGGAGTATGTATCTATGGTTTAACACTCCATTCTCCTGGTTTATAGAACTCCGCAGACCGTGTGAAACTCCCTTTGTGCAGGGGGGTGTGTTTCTGTGGTTTAACACACCATTCCCCGAGTGTATACATTTCCCAGATTGTGTGACACTCCCTCAGTACCAGTGAGTGTGTGTCTGTGGTTTATCAGTCCGTTCCCCGACTATATACATCTCACAGACAGTGTGACACTCCCTCTGTCCTTGGGAGTATGTGTCTACGCATTTACACTCCTTTCCCCGAGTATATACATTTGCCCAGACAGTGTGAAAGTCCTTGAGTACTGGGGAGTGTGTGTCTGCGATTTAACAATCCATTCCCCAAGTGTACCATCTTCCTAGGTAGTGTGTCACTCCCTCCGTACTGGGGAGTGTGCACCTGCAGTTTAACACTCCATTCTCCGAGTATATACAGCTCCTCAAACTCCCTCAGTACCCGGGAGTGTATGGCTGCAGTTTAACAACCCATTCCCTGAGTTTTTCAACTCCCCGGATAGTGGAGCACTCCCTCAATACTGGGGAGTGTGTGTCCAGATTTGACACTTCATTCCCCGAGCATATACAACTCCCCAAACAATGTGATACTCCCTCTGTCCCGGGGAGTGTGTGTCTGCGGTTTAAAAATCTGTTCCCTGTGTTTATGCATCTCCCTGATAGTGTGACACCCCCTCTGTCCCAGGGATTATGTGTCTATGGTTTAACAATCCATTTCCTGAGTACATACATCTTCCCAGACAGTGTAAAACTCCCTCTGTGCAAGGGAGTGTGTGTAAGTGGTTTAACACACCATTCCCCGAGTATATACATTTCCCAGACTGTGTGACACTCCCTCAGTACTGGGGAGCGTGTGTCCAGGTTTAACACTCCAATCCCCAAGTTTATACAACTCCCCAGACAGTATGACACTCCCTCTGTACCAGTGAGTGTGCGTCTGTGGTTTAACAATCAGTTCCCCGATTTATGCATCTTGCATCTCCCCAGACAGTGTGACACTCTCTCAGTATAGGGGAGTGTTGTCTGCGCTTTAACACTCCATTTGCTGACTATATACAGTTCCCAGATAGTGTGGCACTCCGTCAGTACCAGGGAGAGTGTGTCTGCGGTTTAACACTCCATTCCCCACGTTTTTTTTTCTTCCCAGATAGTGTGACACTCACTCTGTCCCAGGAAGTGTCTGTCTATGGTTTAACACTCCGTTCCCTGAGTTTATGCATCTCCCCAGACAGTGTGACACTCCCTCAGTATTGGGGAGTGTGCGTCTGCAGTTTAACAATCCGTTCCCTGAGTTTATGCATCTCCCCAGACGCTGTGAAACACCCTCAGTTCCAGGTGTGTGTATCCATGTTTAACACTCCAATCCCCAAGTTTATACAACTCCCCAGACGCTGTGAAACACCCTCAGTTCCAGGTGTGTGTATCCATGTTTAACACTCCAATCCCCAAGTTTATACAACTCCCCAGACAGTATGACACTCCCTCTGTACCGGTGAGTGTGCGTCAGTGGTTTAACACACCATTCCCCGAGTACATACATTTCCCAGACAGTGTGACACTCCCTCAGTACTGGGGAGCGTGTGGCTGCAGTTTAACAATCCATTCCCTGAGTTTTTCATCTCCCCAGACAGTGTGACTCTCCCTCAGTACCGGGGAGAGTTGTCTGCGGTTTAACACTCCATTGGCTGAGTATATACATTTCCCAGGTAGTGTGACACTCCCTCAGTACCGGAGAGTGTGTGTCCAGGTTTAACACTCTGTTCCCCGAGTATATACATCTCCCCAGACAGTATGACACTCCCTCTGTACCGGGGAGTGTGTGGCTGCAGTTAATCAATCCGTTCCCGGAGTTTTTCATATCCCCAGATAGTGCGAAACTACCTGAATACAGGGGAGTGTGTGTCTGCGTTTTAACAATCCATTCCCCAAGTGTATCATCTCCCCAGATAGTGTGGCACTCCTCAGTACTGACGAATGTGTGGCAGTGGTTTAACACACCATTCCCCGAGTATATACTGCTCCCCAGATAGAAACTCCCTCTGACCCGAGGAGTGTTTGCAGTTTAACACTCCATTCCTCGAGTAGAAACATCTCCCCAGACAGTGTGACACTCCCTCAGTATTGGGGAGTGTGCGTCTGCGGTTTAACACTCCATTTCCCAAGTATATACATTTCCCAGACAGCTTTTCATCTCTCTAGATGGTGTGGTACTCCCTCTGTCCTGGGGAGTGTGTGTCCAGGTTTAACACTCCAATCCCCAAGTTTATACAACTCCCCAGACAGTATGACACTCCCTCTGTACCGGTGAGTGTGCGTCTGTGGTTTAACAATCAGTTCCCCGATTTATGCATCTTGCATCTCCCCAGACAGTGTGACACTCTCTCAGTATAGGGGAGTGTTGTCTGCGCTTTCACACTCCATTTGCTGACTATATACAGTTCCCAGATAGTTTGGCACTCCGTCAGTACCAGGGAGAGTGTGTCTGCGGTTTAACACTCCATTCCCCGCGTTTTTTTTTCTTCCCAGATAGTGTGACACTCACTCTGTCCCAGGAAGTGTCTGTCTATGGTTTAACACTCTGTTCCCCGAGTTTATGCATCTCCCCAGACAGTGTGACACTCCCTCAGTTCCAGGTGTGTGTGTCCATGTTTAACACTCCAATCCCCAAGTTTATACAACTCCCCAGACAGTATGACACTCCCTCTGTACCGGTGAGTGTGCGTCAGTGGTTTAACACACCATTCCCCGAGTACATACATTTCCCAGACAGTGTGACACTCCCTCAGTACCGGAGAGTGTGTGGCTGCAGTTTAACAATCCGTTCCCTGAGTTTTTCATCTCCCCAGACAGTGTGACACTCCCTCAGTATTGGAGAGTGTGTGAATGTGGTTTAACACTCCATTCCCCGAGTACATACATTTCCCAGACAGTGTGACACTCCCTCAGTACTGGGAAGTGTGTGAATGTGGTTTAACACACCATTCCCCGAGTACATACATTTCCCAGACAGTGTGACACTCCCTCAGTACTGGGAAGTGTGTGAATGTGGTTTAACACACCATTCCCCGAGTACATACATTTCCCAGACGGTATGAGACTCCCCCAGTACCGGAGAGTGTGTGTCTGTGGTTGAATGCTCCATTTCATGAATATATACATCTCCACAGACATTGTGAAACACCATCTGTGCAAGGGAGTGTGCACAGTCACATTTCCCAGACAGTGTGACACTCCCTCAGTACCGGAGAGTGTGTGGCTGCAGTTTAACAATCCATTCCCTGAGTTTTTCATCTTCCCAGATCGTGTGACACTCCCACTGTCCCGGGGAGTGTGTGTCTGCGGTTTAACACTCCGTTCGCTGAGTATATACATCTCCACAGACAGTGTGACACTTCCTCCGTATTGGGGAGTGTGTGAATGTGGTTTAACACTCCATTTCCCGAGTATATACAGCTCCCCAGACAGTGTTAAATTTCCCCAGTACCGGGTATTGTGTGTCTACGTTTTAACAATCCAGTCCTCAAGTTTTTCATCTTCCCAGATAGTGTGGCACTCCCTCTGTTCCGGGGAGTGTGTGTCTATGGTTTAACACTCCATTTGCTGAGTAGATACATCTCCCCAGACAGTGTGACACTCCCTCAGTACCGGGCAGTATGTCCAGGTTTAACACTCCAATCCCCAAGTTTATACAACTCCCTCAGTTCCAGGGAGTGTGTGTCTACGGTTTAACACTCCATTCCCTGAGTAGAAACATCTCCCCAGACTGTGTGACACTCCCTCAGAACCGGGGAGTATGTGTCTACGGTTTAACGATCCATTCCCTGAGTATATACATCTCCCCAGACAGTGTGAGACACCCTCTGCGGGGTGTGTGTGTCTGCGGTTCAAAACTGCATTCATTGAGTATACCTGTATATACATCTGACCAGACAGTGTGGCACTCCCTCAGTACTGGGGAGTGTGTGTCCGCGGTTTAACACTCCATTCCCCTGGTATATATGATTTCCCAGACAGTGCGGCATATCACAATAATAGCCAAGCACAATCTGTCTAAACTTTACACACACAAGCAATTGTACTTTCATGTCTTTATTGAACTCATTATTTCATCTTTCATAGAGCAGGCTGGAACAAGTGTGTAAACCCTTCTATTTAATCACTGGTAAAATCTCCTTTAGCTGTAATAACCTCCACCAAACGTTTGCTGTAGCTACCAATCAGACTTGCACAAAGGCAAGGGTGAATTTTAGACATTTTCTCCATACCAAACTGTTTCAGTCCATAAGTATTTCTGGGATTCCTTCCTCTACAGGCCCTGCCACAGCATCTCAATTGGATTGGAAGACACAAATTTTCTTTGTAAAACATTCTGTTGATTTACTTTTGTCTTTTGGGTCATTGTCTTGTTGCATCATCTAGCTTCTATTGAGCCCTATTGGTGATAGACTGCTACCCTGACATTCTCCTGTAAAATGTCTTGATACAATTTTGAATTCATTGTTCATTGCAGCTGTCCAGACCCTGAGGCAGCAAAGCCCCAAACCATGATGCTCCTTCCACCAGTTGGGATGAGGTTTTAGTGTTGGTGTGCAGTGCCCTTTCTCCTCCAAATCTTGTGGTGTGCATTTCTGCCAAAAAGGTCAACTTTTGTCTCATTTGACCACAGAACATTGTCCCAGAAGCATTATGGAACATCCAGGTGGTCTTTTGCAAACTTGAGATGTGCAGCAATGTATTTTTTTTTGGAGAGCAGTGGTTTTCTCTGTGGTGTTCTTCCATGAACACCATTCTTGTTTGTCTAATGAACAGAGACCTTTTCAAGTTCTAGAGATTCTGCAGGTCTTGGAGCCTTCTGCCAAAGAAACTTCATAAAGTTCACCAACATGGTGCCATTCCTTTCCATTTTACTCATTTGGTGTTCCAACAATTCACTGCTATTCTCTTCATGCAGAGCGAACCTTCAGTGGATAACCACCACTGTCCAAAGCATGTTGATGACATGCCATTCTCTGCCAGCCCAGCCTCAACATCCTCCAGTGTCAGCCTTCATTTGCGGGCACTTTTATTGCATATTTTCTTTCCTCACTATGCAAAAATGGCCCTGAGTAGTATCATGAATGATATGGAAATGCCCGCCAGATCCCTTGTGAAGATTCTGTTTCTAAATAGTCTGGGGTCTTCAAAGGTTGAAACATCTTTCTTTACTTCATATATTCACTGCTGACTATATTTTTGGAGGAGAAAATTCAGAAAAAAAGTCCTTCAATCATGCACTCGGGTCTCCCGCCAAGTGGAGTACCTCAGGGGCGGGAGGGAGAATTTCGCGCCACTGTTGATTGGCACTCGCTTAGTCCAATAAGAACAAGAGAAAGTGGGCACCGCTGCGCAGTTGGTGCTTCTTGCAAGGAATGGGCGGGGTCGCGATGTGATTGACAATCAATGGGCGCGGGTGATTGGTCAACGTGTCACGTGATGATTGAGCCGCGCTTTACACGGCGCGAGAAGACTGCGAAACGGAAAGGAGAGGGAGAGGGGCGCGATCGAATCGGCGATTGGATGGCGCTGCTGCCCATCACATCCGTATCCAGTGCCGATTGGATGAATAGGCAGACCACATTCCCGCCTCTGGACGCCAGAGCCGCCCCACCTCCCAGAGGGGCCCCTCGCCTCAGTCGATGAGGCAGGCAGCGACTGGGGAAGAGGCGGCGACGGAGCGGCTAGGAACCGAGTAGCGGCGGAACGGGGCCTGAGGTGAAGTGACGGCTGCGCAGGGGGGAGGGGCGTACGGAGAAATTTCTGGAAGCCGGAAGTGGAAGTGCTACCGCATTCTCTCCCTCCTCCCTTCACCGCTCCTCCTCTCCGGGGCGTCCGAGGAGGCGGGGCCCGTGAAGCACCGCCTGCCCACTCCGCTTCCCTCCTCCCCTCACCCTCCCTCCGCCTCCCCTCACCCTCCCTCCTCCTCCCCTCACCTCACTTCCCTCCTCCCCTCACCCTCCCTCCTCCTCCCCCCACCCTCCCTCCTCCTCCCCTCACCCTCCCTCCTCCTCCCCTCACCCTCCCTCCTCCTCCCCTCACCTCACTTCCCTTCACCCTCCCTCCCGTCACCCTCTCTCCTCCTCCCCTCACCTCACTTCCCTCCTCCCCTCACCCTCCCTCCTCCTCCCCCCACCCTCCCTCCTCCTCCCCTCACCCTCCCTCCTCCTCTCAGATCACTTCCGTCTGCTCCCTTCCCTCCTCCCCTCACCTTCCCTCCTCCCCTCACCCTCCCTCCTCCTCCCCTCACCTCACTTCCCTCACCTCCCTTCACTTCCTGTCACCGTACTTCCCTCCTCCCGTCTCACTTCCCTCACCTCACTTCCCTCCTCCCCTCACCTCACTTCCCTCCTCCCCTCACCTCACTTCCCTCCTCCCCTCACCCCACTTCCCTCCTCCCCTCACCCCACTTCCCTCCTCCCCTCACCCTCCCTCCTCCTCCCCTCTCCTCCCGTCACCCTCTCGTCCCTCCTCGTCCCTCCTCCCCTCAACCCTCACTTCCCTCCTCCCCTCACCCTCACTTCCCTCCTCCCCTCACCTTCTCCTCCTCCTCCCCTCTCTCCTCCTCCTCCCCTCTCTCCTCCTCCCCCTCTTCCTCCTCCCCCCACCTCCCTCCTCCCCTCACCCTCTATCCTCCTCCCTCCTCCCCTCACCCTCTATCCTCCTCCCCTCACCCTCTATCCTCCTCCCCTCACCCTCTATCCTCCTCCCTTCACCCTCTATCCTCCTCCCCTCACCCTCTATCCTCCTCCCCTCCTCTCCACCTCCCTCCTCCCCCCTCTCCTCCTCCCTCCTCCCCCTCTCTCCTCCTCCCTCCTCACCCTCACCCCTCCTCCCTCCTCACCCTCACCCCTCCTCCCTCCTCACCCTCACCCCTCCTCCCTCCTCACCCTCACCCCTCCTCCCTCCTCACCCTCACCCCTCCTCCCTCCTCACCCTCTCTCCTCCTGCCTCCTCACCCTCTCTCCTCCTCCCTCCTCACCCTCTCTCCTCCCTCCTCACCCTCTCTCCTCCTCCCTCCTCACCCTCTCCCTCCTCCCTCCTCACCCTCTCCTCCCCACCTCCCTCCTCCCCTCACCCTCTATCCTCCTCCCTCCTCCCCTCACCCTCTATCCTCCTCCCCTCCCCTCACCCTCTATCCTCCTCCCCTCCCCTCACCCTCTATCCTCCTCCCCTCACCTCACTTCCCTCCTCCCCCTCTCCCCCCTCCCCCTCCTCCCCCTCTCCCCTCCTCCCCTCCCCTCCCCCTCTCCCCTCCTCCCCCTCTCCCCTCCTCCCCCTCCTCCCCCTCTCCCCTCCTCCCCCCTCCTCCCCCTCTCCCCTCCTCCCCCCCTCCTCCCCCTCTCCCCTCCTCCTCCCCCTCCTCCTCCCCCTCTCCCCTCCTCCTCCCCCTCTCCCTCCTCCTCCTCCTCCCCCTCCTCCTCCTCCTCCCCCTCCCCTCTCTCCCCTCCCCCTCTCTCCTCCTCCCCCTCTCCCCTCCTCCCACCTCCCTCCTCCCCTCACCCTCTCTGCTTCCCTCCTCCCCTCGCCCGCCTCCCTCTCCCCTCCCCCCCTCCCCTCACCCTCTCCTCCTCCCCACCTCCCTCCTCCCCTCACCCTCTCTCCTCCTCCCTCCTCCCCTCACCTGGCTTCCCTCCTCCCCTCACCCCCCTCCTCCCCCCCTCCCCTCCTCCCCTCACTTCCATCCTCCCCTCCTCCCCTCACTTCCATCCTCCCCAAACCCTCTCTCCGCCTTCCCTTCCCTCCTCCCCACCTCCCTCCACCCCTCACCCTCTCCCCACCTCCTTCCTCCCCACACTGTTCCCTTCTCTCTTCCCACTTCTGTCTTCACCTTCCCTACCTCTCTCCTGGCCTCACCCTCTCCTTCCGTCTCCCTCATCTCTCCATGTCCCTCCCCTTCCATCTCCCACACCTCCTGCTCCCCATCTCTCTGGTCCACCAACCATCAACCCCATCTGTTTTTCCCATTCCTCCCCATTCAATGCCATCTCCCTCCTCCCCTTCCATCTCCTCTCTCTGACACCTCCCCCATCCCTTTGCCTCTCCAATCCCATCTCCCTCCCCTTCCATCTGCCCTCTCCCACACCTCGTCATCCCTTTGCCTCTCCAATCCCATCTCCCTGCCCTCTCCCACACCTCCCCCATCCCTTTGCCTTTCCAATCCCATCCATCTGCCCTCTCTGACACCTCCCCCATCCCTTTGCCTCTCCAATCCCATCCATCTGCCCTCTCCGACACCTCCCCCATCCCTTTGCCTCTCCAATCCCTTCTATCTGCCCTCTCCCACACCTCGTCATCCCTTTGCCTCTCCAATCCCATCTCCCTGCCCTCTCCCACGCCTCCTCCATCCCTTTGCCTCTCCAATCCCATCTCCCTGCCCTCTCCTATACCTCGTCATCCCTTTGCCTCTCCAATCCCATCCATCTGCCCTCTCCCACACCTCCCCCATCCCTTTGCCTCTCCAATCCCTTCCATCTCCCCTCTCCCACACCTCCCCCATCCCTTAGCCTCTCCAATCCCATCCATCTGCCCTCTCCGACACCTCCCCCATCCCTTTGCCTCTCCAATCCCATCCATCTGCCCTCTCCGACACCTCCCCATCCCTTTGCCTCTCCAATCCCTTCTATCTGCCCTCTCCCACACCTCGTCATCCCTTTGCCTCTCCAATCCCATCCATCTGCCCTCTCCCACACCTCCCCCATCCCTTTGCCTCTCCAATCCCATCCATCTGCCCTCTCCCACACCTCCCCCATCCCTTTGCCTCTCCAATCCCATCCATCTGCCCTCTCCCACACCTCCCCCATCCCTTTGCCTCTCCAATCCCATCTCCCTGCCCTCTCCCACGCCTCCTCCATCCCTTTGCCTCTCCAATCCCATCTCCCTGCCCTCTCCCACGCCTCCCCTATCCCTTTGCCTCTCCAATCCCATCTCCCTGCCCTCTCCCACGCCTCCCCTATCCCTTTGCCTCTCCAATCCCTTCCATCTCCCCTCTCCCACACCTCCTCCATCCCTTTGCCTCTCCAATCCCATCTCCCTGCCCTCTCCCACACCTCGTCATCCCTTTGCCTCTCCAATCCCATCTCCCTGCCCTCTCCCACGCCTCCCCTATCCCTTTGCCTCTCCAATCCCTTCCATCTCCCCTCTCCCACACCTCCCCCATCCCTTTGCCTCTCCAATCCCATCTCCCTGCCCTCTCCCACTCCTCGTCATCCCTCACTCCTAGGCAACAACGAAGGTTCTCCCGCTCTGGTGGTGTCAGGACTCCTTCATCGTCTCAGTAGCTTCCTCTCGGTTTTCACTGTTGATGGAGACTCAGGAGTACAATTGCACTCCGATGTAAAAGGATTCTTCGTTGCTGTTTCCGTAACAATTTAGTTTTACCAGCAGGGTTGCTAGTCCTGAGCCTGGAGGACCGGTGGACCACTCTGAGCCTGTCCTCTACCCTTTGACCTGTTTGGTATGGGTGACCCCACCGAGAGCCAAAGCATAAAGCCAGCATAGCTCTGTGGGTCATTGAGGCATGCTTGCCTTCAAACCACATCAAGGGTGTGGACTACAGGCATTTATATACAGCATAACAGTTCCCCGGGACTGGGACCTAACCCAGGGGTTGGGGACACTTATATATAGAATAACATTTCCCTGAGAGTGGGTTACAGGCTGGGATCTAATCCAGCAGGTTGATATATAGAGGGTGAGGAATAGATTCGCCAGGGCATGCATTATAAGGAGAGGTTGGATAAACCTGGGTTGTTTCTCTGGAGCATCGGAGTGGTGCGTGTGAGGAATGTGCTGTTGGTGGACGCAGGTATGTTGGGAGGAAGGTGGCCCATGTGGAGGCAGCAGGGATTCATTTTCATTCTGCATGTAGACCAGAACAGATCTAATGGGCTGAAGGGCTGGTTCCTGTGCCGTGATATTGCCCATCCAGAGGGTCCAGGCGAGCCATCGAAGTCCTGCTACTCCGCTGGGGTAGTCAGAGGCTCGTCGTCTGGGAGGGAGCAAAGAGGCTTGTGTTCTGTGTTGTTCTGCTGAGTATTGTGGCCCCAGCACATCCTTGTGTGTTTAATCGACCCATGATAAATATGTTTGAATCTTAAATGTTGGAGAGGTCGAGGTGGATTGCAGAGGAATCTGAATCATGTTGATTATTGTTGACATCTGTTGTACACTGCAAGACATAAAAATTACAGTCAGGTACAATAAGAAATCCAGTGGATTCCAGTTAATTGGGACACGTCGGGACCTGTACTTTTTGGTCCAATTAAGCAGTTGGCCCAGTTAGCCAAAGTTTCATGAAAGTAGTTACAAAGGTATAAAAAGGTCAGATAAGAGATTCTGCAGATGCTGGAAATCCAAAGCAACACACACGAAAGGAAGCAGACTTCCAGTTAAATGGAGCCAGCATATAATGCTCCCTTGGTCAACATCTGCCGGATAGCTCACAAAAATGTCTTTTTTTACTACTTTTACGTCTTGTTTTTCACCTTACATGTGTTTCTGGGACTGTTAGAGCCTGTGATTTACCGTTTGGAGATCGTTTGAGTGATCCAGCGCTTTGCTGTTGCTGAGAAGATTCCGGGAAGCGAGCGCAAACTCAGATGGCCTCAATGCAAATAAACTTCGGGGCGAGCTGATGTTTGACTCTATTTCGCTGGTCAAAGAGTCCACGAATCGCCAATTAAGGCATCGAGGAAGACTGAGACATCGAGGATGGTGACCGAGAGTTCAGTGCTGACTGCCTCCCTTTTGATCACTGCCAAGGAGTCTGTGAGCGGCCTGTTGCTGTGGGGCTCTCTGTGGCAGGCGGGTTGGCCGCTGCCTCGTGCGGTATCCCTCTCAGTGAATTTGTGATATCGTAGGATGCTATCGTTCTGCGTTTATGGATCGGACTATTGTGTTTATGGACTTCTTCAGATTTTATTTTTTGCGTTTTTTATTGCCCATTCCTTTTCTGTTTTGTGTGTGGGGGGGTTGATGTTCTTGTTCGGTTTTGTTGGGGGGGGGTTTGAATGGGATGCTGTCCTTTTTTGTGCAGCAGGTGGGTTTGATGTTTCTCTGAACGACTTTCATGCTGTTTCTTTGTTTCATGGCAATCGCAGAAGACAAATTTCAGTTGTTTATGGATATATGCTTTGACCCTTTGAACAAAATGCTGGAGGAACTCAGCAAGTTAGGCAACAGCTATGGAAATGACTAAACAGTTGATGTTTCAGGCGAAGACCCTTGAGTCTTGGCCTGAAATATCGACTGTTTACTCTTTTCCATAGATGCTGCCTGACCTCCTGAGTTCCTCCAGCATTTTGTGTGCTTTGCAGAATTTCTCGTGTTTCAGTTGCTAATAGTCATTGACGGAGGAATTCATCTGGTGTATGCTGCTGTGTTCTTTTGATTGACCGTAAATGAACAAAATCTAGTGCAGATAATGCACTGCCTTCATTGCCTTCCTACATGAACTAGTATCCTATTTCAACAATAAATTTCCTGGCATTCTGTGTAGTCACTAACTCACATTCAGGTGTGTCATCTTCATCACTCTGCTCGTCTTCATATTTCATATCTTGGTGTTTTGATGCAATGCTGTCAACAATTGCATCCCCCAAATCTGCTTCCGCTCGATAACATAACACAAACACACACGACTAATGCTGTTTGCTCTAAGTACATCGTAGTGTGTAATGGTCACACGACTAATGCTGTTTGCTGTAAGCACATCGTAGTGTGTAATGGTCACAGGAGTAATGCTGTTTACTCTAAGTACATCGTAGTGTGTAATGGTCGCACAAGTGCATGCGACTGATGTTAGTTAGAAAGAGTCTCCTGTCCCAAATAAGCAAAAAGAACCCTGGCTATTTTCTCGATTAGTTTCTATTTAAGAGTTGTCCTAAAGAAGCAGCTGCTCCAATTAACCAATGAAGTAATTAACTGGAATCCACTGTGCAAAAGAGGGATAGTGAGGCAGTGTTCATGAATTTATGGATCATTCAGAAATCTGATGGTGGAAGGGAAGAAACTGTTCCTGAATCATTGAGTGTGGGTCTTCTGGCTCCTCTACCTGATCCTCAGTGATGGTAATGAGAAGAAGGCAAGTCTTGGGTAGAAATCTGTGGGAATCTTTGGCGATGTATCGAATCTCTGACAGAAACGTGACACATTTTATTTACTCAGGCTGCTCAGATTAGAGAAGATGGTTTATGGGGACAGGTTGACCAAGAAGAGAGCATGCCACGCAGGTCCTAAGTGTCGTGAGACACTGCGTTTTGAAGACACCCTCATTAGCAGGAAGGGTTGAGCGTGTGGTGGACGGGAGGGATGCCCATTGCTCTCATCTCCTCACTGTGACAGGCCTTCCTCTTTTCCCTGCAGGCAGAGCCCACCCCATCCTTCCCCACCACCCACAAACTGCAGACCCCCAGCTGAACAAGGAGACGCTGGGCAGATGGAGGAAGACCTGGCGGCCATGAAAAAGGAAGAGGAAGAAGAAGAGGAGGAGGAAGAAGAGGAGGGCTGGGAATTGGAGGACACGATTTCCCCACGGCCCAGGAGGGCGGTGTCACGCCGGCTGAGAGAGGGAGGGGTTGTGCCAGCTGGCAAGCGGCCTCGCCCCTCCACCCAGCCCTCGGACATCCTCAGTCACCGGGCTAGCCTTGCTGATGCTGGCCGGGAGGAGGGAAAGCAGGAGGAGGAGGTAGCAGACACTCCCCACCGCTGCCCTGTCTGTGGCCAGGCCTTTGGCACACCGGCCCAGCTACTGGTACACCGTAGCAGTCACACCAGCGACCGGCCTTTTCTCTGTGATGTCTGCCAAGAGGCCTTTGCCCAGCCCTCGGAGCTGGCTGCACACCGGCGAACCCATGCCGGTGAGCGTCCATACCAGTGCCCCGTCTGCCACCGCCGCTTCGCCTACGGGTCCTCGCTGGCCATGCACCGGCAGGCCCATGACGGCGAGCGGCCTTACCGCTGCGCTGCCTGCGGCAAGTCATTCCCCACCTCGGCCAAGCTGCTGCATCACCGACGGCAGAGCCACGAGCCACATCCTGCTCCCCCTCCCTCCTCCTCCCCCTCTCCTTCACCCTCACCTACCCCTTCGCCCTCCTCCCGCCGCCCCCTCTGCCACAGCCCAGACTCGCTATCCCGGAGCCACCAGTGTCCGACCTGTGGCCGCTCCTTTGCCCAGTCCTCAGACGCCCTCAAACATCGGCGCACCCACACTGGCGAGAGGCCCTTTGGGTGCGAGCTGTGCCCACGTTCCTTCAGCCAGCTGTCCACCCTGCTCAACCACCAGCGCATCCACCTGGGTGAGAAGCCGCATCGCTGCCAGGCCTGCGGCCGCTCCTTCACCCAGCTGTCCACACTGCTAAACCACCGGCGCACCCACACCGGCGAGCGTCCCTTCCGCTGCCAGTCCTGCGGCCGGGCCTTCGCCCAGTCCTCCAGCCTGCTGAACCACCGGCGCACCCACACCGGTGAGCGTCCCTTCCGCTGCCCCATCTGCGCCAGGGCCTTTGCCACCTCCTCCTCTCTCGCTGTACACCAGCGCTCTCATCTCTGAGGGCCAGGGCAGGAGCGGTGGTGATGGGGCTCCACTCTCTCCCCTCACCCCACCCCATCAAGAAATAACCAGCTACCCTGTCCTCACTTTTCTCCCCCCCCCCCATAGTCCATGAGGAAGAGTGTGGGGTAAGTCTGTTATTCCCCCTTGTTGGAGCCTGGTGGAAGTTGGGGAGATTTTGGTGGTGATGGGTCTGGAACCCAGCGAAGATGTGGGATCCCATCCAGAGAGCAACAGAACTCATGGTCCAACATGTTAAATGGGATGTCTTTTCTCTCTTCTTCTGTCTCTTTCTCTCTATCTCTCTCCCCCTCCCTCCTAACCCCCCCCCCCCGCCCTGGCTTGTATGAGGAGAAAGATGCCCTGAATAAAAACGTGGGGAAAAGAACAAAACTGGCGTTTGGAGGGGGTGTTGATTTTAACATAAATTGGCTCTTTGGCCCACAATATCTGTACTGACCACAATGCCATTTTAACCAATCCAATGCGCCTGCACGTGATCCATCTCCCTCCTTTCCCTGCCTCTTAGTGAGTCCATCTATCATATCTGCTTCAAGCACCTCCCACACACTGACCACTGTGTAAAAAAAATCTGCCCCACCATCTCCTCTGAACTTGCCCCATATCGCACCTTCCACCATGTGTCTGTCTAAAGGCCTCTTGACTGCCTCTATCAGATCTGCTTCCCTCACCAGCACATTCCACACACCTACCAGTGACCGTGTAAAACTATGAATTTCCTCACACTTCTCCTCATCACACCTTAGAGCTATGCTCTGGTATTTGTCACTTCTACCTAATGACAAATGAAAAGATGCTCTCTATCCTGTTCTGTGCTTTACATTGAGCACTACACCACACAAACATACCTTTGGCCCATCTAGTCCATGCCAAACTATTAATCTGCCTAGTCCCATTGACCTACACTCAGATCATGAACTATATTGTAAACTTTGATATGTTTGCTTAGTTTCTGATAATCCAGAAAAAACAACCAAGTTTCTCCACATAACTTACTCTCCAATTCAGTCAGATCCAGGTGCACCTTCTCTAAAGCTCCCACATCCTTCCTGTAATGAGGCAACCAGAACTGAACACGACACTCCAAGTGTGGTCTAACCAGAGTTTTATAGAGCTGCAACATTACCTTGCAGCTCTCGAAATGAAGGCCAGTGCACCATATGCTGCCTTAACCACCCTATCACCTTGCACGCAACTATGATTCTTCTATGATGTGGACGCCAAGATCCCCCTGTTCCTCCACACTGTGAAGAATCCTGCCATTAATCCTGTACTCTGCCTTCAAATTTGACCTTACAGAGTGAATCACTTCACACTTTTTCAGATTGAACTGTCTTTGCCACTTCTCAGTTCAGCTCTGTATCCCATCCTGTTGTAACCCTCAAAGCTTTCTACACTGTCCACAATGACACTAATCTCTGTGATATCCCCCACCATTTCCACACGGTCCACAGTGTGACCAAACTCTGATATCCCCACCACTTCTACACTGTCCACAATGTCACCAGTCTCTGTGATATCCCCACCATCTCTACACTGTCCACAATGACACTAATCTCTGTGATATCCCCCACCATTTCCACACTGTCCACAATGTGACCAAACTCTGATATCCCCACCACTTCTACACTGTCCACAGTGTGACCAAGCTCTGATATCCCCACCACTTCTACACTGTCCACAATGTCACCAGTCTCTGTGATATCCCCACCATCTCTACACTGTCCATAGTGTGACCAAACTCTGATAACCCCCACCACTTCTACACGGTCCACAATGTCACCAAACTCTGATATCCCCCACCACTTCTACACGGTCCACAATGTGACCAAACTCTGTGATATCCCCACCACTTCTACACGGTCCACAATGTCACCAGTCTCTGTGATATTCCCACCATTTCTACACGGTCCACAATGTGACCAAACTGTGATATCCCCACCATTTCTACACTGTCCACAGTGTCACCAAACTCTGATAACCCCCACCACTTCTACACTGCCCACAGTGTGACCAGTCTCTGTGATAACCCCCACCACTTCTACACGGTCCACAATGTCACCAAACTCTGATATCCCCACCACTTCTACACTGTCAACAATATCACCAAACTCTGATATCCCCCACTATTTCTACACTGTCCACAATGTGACCAAACTCTGTGATATCCCCACCACTTCTACACGGTCCACAATGTCACCAGTCTCTGTGATATTCCCACCATTTCTACACGGTCCACAATGTGACCAAACTGTGATATCCCCACCATTTCTACACTGTCCACAGTGTCACCAAACTCTGATAACCCCCACCACTTCTACACTGCCCACAGTGTGACCAGTCTCTGTGATAACCCCCACCACTTCTACACGGTCCACAATGTCACCAAACTCTGATAACCCCCACCACTTCTACACGGTCCACAATGTGACCAAACTCTGATATCCCCACCACTTCTACACTGTCAACAATATCACCAAACTCTGATATCCCCCACTATTTCTACACTGTCCACAATGTGTCCAAACTCTGATATCCTCACCATTTCTACACTGTCTACTGTGTCACTAAACTCTGATATCCCCACCACTTCTGCACTGTCCACAATGTGACCAAACTCTGATATCCCCACCATTTCTACACTGTCTGCTGTGCCACCAGCCTCTGATATCCCCACCATTTCTACACTGTCCACTGTGTCACCAAACTCTGATATCCCCACCACTTTGCCACACTATTCCCATTCAGTTTGTATACAACCCCTCCAAAGCCTCATTGCACCATCTTCCCAGGTATGAGCTTGAACTTTCTTTCCAGCGTATTGGAGATGCCAACCTTGACCACTCTTGGCATTCGGACTTTCCTCTTCCTTGAGTCCTGGTTCCACCGTCTGTTGGGTCAAGAAGTCGAGAGCTGTGTCATCGAGCAAAAGAATCACAGAGACAGCATCAGAAACTGCAGCATCTGTGGAGAGAACCCGTCCAATAATGCAGAGCTGACTGCCTTTCATTGCGGCCAAGCACAGTGTACTGAGAAGGGGTTGGAGTGTAGAGGGGAGAAAAGAATGTGCCAGTGAAGATACATTGTACAGGATTTGGGATGTCACTTTGCAGTTCTATAAAATGCTGGTGAGACCCCACTTGGAGTATTGTGTTCAGTTCTGGTCACCCCGCTGTAGGAAAGATGCCATTGAGCTGGAAAGAGTGTAGAGGAGATTTGGGAGGATTTGCGAAACTAAGTATGGAGAGAGATTGAAGGTTAGGAATGGAGGTTGACAGGGTGGTGAAGAAGGTGTTTGTCAAGCTGGCCTTTATCAGGGCACTGAGTACAGGAGTTGGAACATTATGTTACAGGTGTTGGTGAGGCTGCACTTGGAGTATTAAGTTGTGGTCACCCTGCTGAAGGAGAGAGTGCAAAGATGATTTACGAGGATGTTGCCAGGACTCAAGGATCTGAGTTAAAGGAGAGATTGGCCTGACTAGGTCTTTATTTCTTGGAACACACGGAGAATGAGGGAAGACCTTATAGCTTTTAAAATTATTGGAGGGGAGGGGGGAATAATTTTTTCCACAGGATAGGTTTAGGATCATTGAAAGGGACCTGATGGGTAATCTTTTCATGCCAAGGATAGCAAGCATGTGGAACTAGCTGCTAGAAGTAGTAGTTGAGACAGGTATGTTTAACATTTAAAAAGATTAATGGGACCCCTGCTCTTTGTGATTTTTTTTAAATAGATTATTTGGAGGAGGTAGTAGAAGGGTGGGTTAGTAAGTTTGCAGATGACGCAAATGGCGGTGTTGAGAGTATAAAACGGGCTCCCAACCTGGACCTCTTGCTTAATATTATTGGTCCAGGGTATAAAAAAGGTTGGGAACCCTGGTTGTCATGAGTTACAATGGGACATTGAGAGGATGTAGAGCTGGTCTAAGAAGTGGCAAATGCAGTTCAATCTGGAAAAGTGTGAAGTGATTCACTGGAAGGTCAAACGTAAAGGCAGAATACAGGGTTAATGGAAGGATTCTTAACAGTGTGGAGGAACAGAGGGATCATTGGGGTCCATGTCCATTGACCCCCACCAAAGTAGCTGCACAAGTTGATAGGGTGGTTAAGAAAGTGTGTCTTCATTTGTTGGGAGATTGAGATCAAGAGCCACTAGTAATGTTGCAGCTCTATGAAACTGGTTGGACCACACTTGGAATATTGTGTTCAGTTCTGGTCACCTCATCATAGGAAGGGTGTGAGCTTTAGCGTGGGTGCACTGGAGATTTACTGGGATGCTGCCTGGACTAGAGAGTATGGCTTATGAAAGAAGGTCCATCGAGCCATGGCTTTTCTCTTTGGAGAGGAGGATGAGAAGTGACTTGATAGAGGTGTACAAGATAAGAGGCATCGATCGAGTGGATCGCCATTCACTTTTAAGGTGATTGGAGAAAAGTATAGGGAGGGATATGTCAGAGGTAGTTTTCTTACACAGACAGAGATTTCAACTTCCTTAATACAAGCTGGGACCTTCTTAGTGCAAGGGGAAGAATTTGTTAAATGTATCCAGGAAAGTTTCTTAAATCAATATGTGGATGGTCCAACGAGAGGAGGGGCTGTACTGGACCTGGTGGGTAATGAGCCTGGCCAGGTGACAACCTTACAGTGACCACAACACCTTTACTTTCTTGTGGAAGAGTTTCAAATTGGAGTAGGGCAAATTACAAGGGTGTTAGGCAGGAACTAGGAAGTGTTTATTGGGAACACTGTTTCTCGGGCAAGCCCACTTCAGACATGTGAAGGGTGTTTAAAGATCAGACAAGTAAGTTCCTGTTAGAAGGAAGGGCAGGGATGGAAAGATGAGAGAACCTCGGGTGTCCTGAGAGGTGATGAATTTAGTCAAGAAGAAAAAGGAAAAGTATGTAAAGCTTCGGAAGTTATCAAATGAAGCATTAAGGTGGATAAGTTCCCAGTGTCAGTGTCCTGAGTGACCTGGTGTCCTGATGGGATTTACCCCAGGTTATTGAAGGAGGCAAAAGGTGAGATTGCTGGGCCCTTGACCAGTATCTGCATGTCCTTTCTAGCCACAGGCAAGGTCCCCGGGGACTGGCGAGTGGCTAATGTTGTATCTCTATTTAAGAAGGAAGCAAAGAAAAATTCTGGAAACTATAGACAAGTGAGTCTTATGTCAGTTATAGGGAAACTACTGGAGAAAATCCCAAGGTTAGGATAAATGAGCATTTGGAAACTCATGACCTAATTAGAGAGAGCCGGTGGTGCCTTACCAACTTAATTTTTGACAAGGTAATGAGAGAGATTGGTTAGGGTAGGGCAGTGAATGTTGTCTACATGGATTTTATTAAGATGTTTGACGAAGTCCCTCATAGCAGGCTAATCCAGAAGATTGAGGTGTGTGGGAGTCCATGGTGAATTGGCTGTTTGGATTCAGAACTGGCTTGCGCATAGAAGACAGATGATAGTGATTGAAGGGCCTGATTCAAGCTGGAGATCTGTAATTAGTGGTGTTCCACAAGGATCTGGTATCTCAGCAGGGCAGGCAGCATCTATGGAACACAGTATAGTCGACTTTTCGGGACTGATGAAGTAAAGAGCTGGGAAGTTGATTGATGAGAGATACAATGCTGGAGAAGGGGGAGTCCGATTAGAGAGAACAGAAGACCATGGAAGAAAGAAAAGGGGGGAAGGACCACCAGGGGGCCCATCATCTCCCTCTTCCCAGCTCTTTACTTCATCCCTCCTCCTAGTTTCACCTATAACCTTGTATTTCTCTCTCCCCTCTCACACTCTTCATCTTTTTTTCTCCAGCCCTGCTGTAGGGGCTCGGCATAAAATGTTGACTGTACTTTTTTCCATAGATGTTGCCTGGCCTGCTGAGTTCCTATTGCAGTTTGAGTGTATTGCTTAGATTTTCAGCGTCTGCGGATTTTCTCTTGTTTGTGCTGGGACCTCTGCTGTTTGTGATGTACAGTGTGCTAGAAAGTTTGTGAACCCTGTAGAATCTTCTATTTCTGCATAAATATTGTATGATGTAAAATGTGATCGGATCTTCACATGTCCTAAAACTAGATAAAGATAACCTAATTAAATAAATAACACAAATATTGTATTTGTTCATTTATTTATTGAGGAAATGATCCAATATTACATGTATTTGTTGGAAAAAGTATGTGAACCTTTGCTTTCAGTAACTGGTGTGATCCCCTTGTACAGCAATAACTTCAATCAAACGTTTCTGGTAACTATTGATCAGTCTTGCACATCGGCTTGGAGGAATTTTAGGCCATTCCTCCTTACAAAACTCTGGGATGTTGGTGGGCTTCCTTACATGAACTGTGTGCTTCAGGTCTTTCCACAACAATTAAGCTCGGGCCATTCCAAAACATGAATTTTCTTTTGAAATCATTCTGTTATTGATTTACTCTTGTCTTTCAAATTATTGTCTTGTTGCATCATCGATTTTCTACTAAGCTTCAGGTGATGGACTGCTACCCTGACATTCTCCTGTAAAAGGTCTTGATAACATTTTGAATTAATTGTTCCCTCAATGATTGCAAACTGTTCAGGAGCTGAGGAAGCAAAGCAGCCCCAAATCATGATGCTTCTTCCACCATGCTTCACAGTTGGGATGAGGTTTTAGTGTTGGCGTGCAGGGTCCGTTCTCCTCCAAACCTAGTGGTGTGCATTTCTGCCAAAAAGTTCAACTTTTGTCTCATCTGTCCACAGATCATTGTCTCAGAAGTGTTGTGGAATATCCAGGTGGTCTTCTGCAAACTTGAGACATGCAGCAATATTTTTGTTTGGAGAGCAGTGGTTTCCTCTGTGGTGTCCTTCCATTCTTGTTCAGTGTTTTTCTGATAGTGGACACATGATTTCTGCAGATCTTTTGCTGTTACCCTTGGGTTCTTTTTCACCTCACTCAGCACTGCAGGTTGTGTCCTTGGTGTGATCTTTGCAGGATGCCCACTCCTCGGGAGAGTAGCAACAGTACTGAGTTTCCTCCTTTTGCAGACAATTTCTCTTACTGTGCGCAACAGGTCTTTAGAAATGCTTTTGTAACCTTTTCCAGATTCATGTATCTCTACAATTCTTCTAAGGTCATCTGAAAGTTGTTTTTATCGAGGCATGGTGCACATAAAGAGACCTTTCTTGAGAAGAGCAGGCTCTGCTAGTAACTTGGCTTCGTGTCTATTTTATAGGGCAGGGCACCTATACAACCCACACCTCCAATCACATCTCATCGATTGGAACACCTGACTCCAAATAGCTTTTGTAGAAGACATTACCCCAGACGTGCACATACTTTTCCCCCCAACAAATACATGTAATATTGCATCATTTTCCTGAATGAATGAATAAATGAACAAGTGTAATGTTTATCTAATTGGGTTCTCTTTATCTAGTTTTAGGACTTACATGAAGATTCATCACATTTTAGGTCACCCCATAGAGAAAAATGTATGGGATTCAAAAACACACACAATGCTGGCCAAAAAAAAAAACACCACTATATATAAATTACCTGAATGAAAATGTAGATGGGTGGGTTAGTAAGTTTGTGGATAGTGTAGAAGACTGGCAAAGAATATAGGTCAGTTGCAGATATGGACAGAGGAATGGAGGATGGTGTTTAACCCAGATAAAGGTGAGGTGTTGCACCTTGGTTGGGCAAATGCAAGGAGACAGTACACTGCTAAGGGCAAGATCCTTTACAGTGTTGCTGAGCAGAGAGATCTTGGGATCCAAGTTCAAGGCTCCATGAAAGTGGCTACACAGGTGGATAAGGTGATTAGGAAGGCTTATGGAATGCTTGCTTTTAATGGTCAAGGCTTTGAGTTCAAAAGTCAGGAGGTTATGTTGCAACTTTATGAAACTCTGGTTAGGACAGTATTGCATACAGTTCTGGTCACTGCAGGAAGGATGTTGAGGCTTTGGAGAAGTTTGCCGGGATGCTGCCTGGTTTAGAGGGCATGTGCTATCACAAGAGGCTGGATAAACTTGTTTTCTTTTTTCTCTGGATTGCCAGAGGGCATGCATTGAAGGTGAGAGCGGGTAGGTTCAAAGGGGATGTGAGGAGTAAGTTTTTTTTGCTCAGAGAGTGGTGGATGCCTGGAATGCGCTGAGGGTAGAGGCAAATACATTAGAGGTTATTAAGAGATGTTTAGATAGGCACATGGATGTAAGAAAGATGGAGGGATAGGGACATGGTGTAGGAGGGATTAGTATTGGATGTTTTTGATTTGCTTTTTAGCTGGTTTGACACAACTTCATGAGTTGAAGGGTCTGTTCCTGTAGCTGTACTGTTCTATGTTCTACAAGTGGTGGGTGCCTGGCAAAGGCAGGTGCATGAGGGAAATTTATTATCAAAGTACATACTGTATATGTCACCATATAAAACTGAGATTCGTTTTCTTGCAGGTATTTACAGTAAAAACAAAGCAACAAATAATAAGAAAGAATAAGTATCGACAACATGAGGCAAAGAGAGCTTGAAAGGTTGTGGGAACAATTCAGTTTAGTCACATGGAGGATGAGAGGTGACCTGATAGAGGTGTATAAGATGATGAGAGGCATTGATCGTGTGGATAGTCAGAGGCTTTTCCCCAGGGCTGAAATGGCTAGCACAGGAGGGCACAGTTTTAAGGTGCTTGGAAGTAGGTACAGAGGAGATGTTAGGGGTAACTTTTACGCAGAATGTGTTGAGTGCGTGGAATGGGCTGCCGGCGACGGTGGTGGAGGTGGAAATGATAGGGTCTTTTAAGAGATTCCTGGATAGGTACATGGAGCTTGGAAAAATAGAGGGTTATGGGTAACCCCAGGTAATTTCTAAAGTAAGTTCATGTTCAGCACAGCTTTGTGGGCCAGGGCCTGTATTGTGCTGTAGGTTTTCTATGTTTCTAATAAAATGGAGGGTTATGGGCAGTGTTGGAGGGGAGGGGTAAATTAATCTTGGAGTAGATTAAAAGGCTGGCACTGTACCAAAAGACCCACCCAGTGCTGTCTTATGTTCTAAAGGTTTAGAAGGGTTAAACTCAAGCAAGTGTGACCACCTTTGTCAGCATAGACCAGTTCAAAGGTTGCATTAAAGTTTATTATCAGAGTACATACAACCCTGAGAGTCTTTTTCTGCGGGCATACTTAGCAAATTTATAGAACGGTAACTGTAAACAGGATCTGTAAACTGTAAACAAACTGAAAATGCAATAAATAATGAGCATGAAATAACAATATATCAGAGTCCATCAGTGAGTGTAGCCATCCCCTTTTGTTCAAGAGCCTGATGGTTGAGGGATAGTAACTGTTCTTGAACCTGCTGGTGTGAGTCCTGAGGCTCCTGCACCTTCTACCCTGATGGCAGCAGTGAGAAGAGAGCCTGGCCTGGGTGGTGGGGGTCTCTGATGGATGCTGCTTGTATACGGCAAGGTTTCATGTGGATGTGCTCAATAGTTGAGGGGAGGGTGTTACCCGTGATGTGCTGGGCTTCTGTAGGATCTTCTGCTCAAATGCAGTTGGCTGAAGTGCCTGTTTCCACGCGCGATGACTAAGTAGATTACAGGATCCCGTGGTCAGACCTGAATCACATCACAGGCTATTACAGAAATTGGGGATGATTTTGGGCAATGACCACCTCTACAGAGTGCACTGGGGATATTGTGGTCGCCCTACTAAAGGAAGGGTGTGATTAAACTGGAGAGCTCACTGGACTGCTCTGAATCAGAAGTAGAGACTGAAAAGGACTTGGGTTGAAAAGACATGACAGAGATTTACCAAAACCATGAGGGGCATAGATAAGGTGAACAGTATTTCCCCAGGGTCAACGAATCAAAGGCTAGAGGGTTTAAGGTGAGAGGGGAAAGATTTTAAAGGGGCCTGAGGGGCACTCTTTTCGCCCCTCAGAGGTTGGTGGGTCGATGGAGTGAGCTGCCAGAGGAAGTGGTTGAGGCAGGTACAATGGTATCATTTATGAAGCACGTTGACAGGTAGATGGAAGGGTGGGAATCGAAGGAATATGGGTCAAACACAGAAATTAGGACGAGTTGGGCTGGCGCGGGCTAGTGGAGCTGAAGGGTCTGTAACCATGCTGTATTTGTTTATGGTGCTGAAGGTGAGTGGTGGCAATGGGTGTAGCCTTGACTACAGAAAATGTAAACGTGGATCTTGAATTAGAAGAGGTGACTCTGCAATCATCAAACCAACATTGGAAATACCTGGCAGGTTGGGCAGCAACTGTGGGGGTTGTGTCTGAGAAATAGGACATGAACAGAAGACCTGACGAAGGGTCTCGGCCTGAAACGTCGACTGCACCTCTTCCTATAGATGCTGCTTGGCCTGCTGCATTCACCAGCAACTTTGATGTATGTTGCATGAACAGAAGAGGCAGGTTATTGGAAAATATAGCAGGTCCGGGATGTTTCTGATCGCATCCACAATATCCTGAAGTGGGAAGGTCAACAGCCAGAGATTGTGGTATATATTGGTACCATCGACATAAGTAGGAAAGGGGAGGAGTTCCTGAAAACAGACTACAGAGAGCTAGGAAGGAAATTGAGAAGCAGGACCTCAAATGTAGTAATCTTGGGATTACTGACTGTGCTACGTGACAGTGAGTATAGGAATAGAATGAGGTGGAGGATAAATGCGTGGCTGAGAGATTGGAGCAGGGGGCAGGGATTCAGATTTCTGGATCATTGGGACCTCTTTTGGGGCAGGTGTGACCTGTACAAAAAGGATGGGTTGCACTTTAATTCCAAGGGGACCAATATCCTGGCAGGGAGGTTTGCTAAAGCTAATGGGGAGAGTTTGAATTAGAATTGCTGGGGGGGTGGGAACCGAATTGAAGTGACGGAGCAAGAACCATCATAACAAACCGGATGAGCTTAGAGCGTGGATCAGCATTGGAGCTATGATGTTGTGGCCATTACAGAGATCTGGGTGGCTCAGGGGCAGGAATGGTTACGTCCAGTGCCGTGCTTTAGATGTTTCAGAAAGGACAGGGTGGGAGGCAAAAGAGGTGGAGGCGTGGCACTGCTGATCAGAGATAGTGTCATGGCTGCAGAAAAGGAGGAAAACATGGAGCGATTGTCTATGGAGTTTCCAGGTGGAAGTTAGGAACAGGAAGGGGTCAATAACTACTGGGTGTTTTTTATAGACCACCCAATAGTAGCAGGGACATTGAGGAGCAGATAGGGAGACAGATTCTGGTGAATTCTTCTGGAAAGGCGTAATATTAACAGGGTTGTCGTGGTGGGAGATTTTAATTTCCTAAATATTGATTGGCATCTCCCTAGAGCAAGGGGTTTAGATGGAGTGGAGTTTGTGAGGTGTGTTCAGGAAGGTTTCTTGATACAATATATAGATAAGCCTACAAGAGAGGCTGTACTTGATCTGGTATTGGGAAATGAACCTGGTCAGGTGTCAGATCTCTCAGTGGGAGAGCATTTTGGAGATAGTGATCACAATTCTATCTCCTTTACCATAGCATTGGAGAGGGATAAGAACAGTCAAGTTAAGAAAGCATTTAACTGGAATAAGGGGAAATATGAGGCAGGAACTTGGAAGCATAAATTGGGAACAGATGGGTACAGAACAAATGTGGCAAATGTTCAGGGGATAATTGCGTGGAGTTCTGCATAGGTACGTTCCAATGAGACAGGGAAATGATGGTAGGGTACAGGAACCGTGGTGTACAAACGCTGTTGTAAATGTAGTCAAGAAGAAAAAAAGAGCTTACGAAAGGGTCAAAAACTAGGTAATGATAGAAATCTAGAAGATTATAAGGCTAGCAGGAAGGAGCACAAGAAAGAAATTAGGAGAGCCAGAAGGGGCCATGAGAAGGCCTTGGTGGACAGGACTAAGGAAAACCCCAAGGCATTCTACAAGTATGTGAAGAACAAGAATACGTGAGAGAATAGGACCAATCAAGTGTGACAGTGGAAAAGTGTGTATGGAACCGGAGGAAATAGCAGAGGTACTTAATGAATACTTTGTTTCAGTATTCACTACAGAAAAGGATCTTGGCGATTATAGAGATGACGTACAGTGGACTGAAAAGCTTGAGCATGTAGATATTAAGAAAGAGGATGTTCTGGAGCTTTTGGAAAGCATCAAGTTAGATAAGTCACCGGGACCGGACGAGATGTACCCCAGGCTACTGTGGGAGGCGAGGGAGGAGATTGCTGAGCCTCTGGCAATGATCTTTGCATCATCAATGGGGACGGGAGAGGTTCCAGAGGATTGGAGGGTTGTGGATGTTGTTCCATGATTCAAGAAAGTGAGTCGAGATAGCCCAGGAAATTATAGACCAGTGAGTCTTACTTCAGTGTTTGGTAAATTGATGGAGAAGATCCTGAGAGGCAGGATTTATGAACATTTGGAGAGGCAAAATATGATTAGGAATAGTCAGCATGGCTTTGTCAAAGGCAGGTCGTGCCTTACGAGCCTAATTGATCTTTTTGAGGATGTGACCAATCACATTGATGAAGGAAGAGCAGTAGATGTAGTGTATATGGATTTCAGGAAGACATTTGATAAGGTACCCCATACAAGGCTCATTGAGAAAGTAAGGAGGCATGGGATCCAAGGGGACATTGCTTTGTGGATCCACAGCTGAATTGCCCACAGAAGGCAAAGAGTGGTTGTAGATGGGTCATATTCTGCATGGAGGTCAGTGTCCAGTGGTGTGTCTCAGGGATCTGTTCTGAAACCCTGTACTCATCGTGATTTTTATAAATGACCTGGATGAGCAAGTGGAGGGATGGGTTAGTAAATTTGCTGATGACACAAAGGTTGGGGGTGTTGTGGATAATGTGGAGGACTGTCAGAGGTTACAGCGGGACATTGACAGGATGCAAAACTGGGCTGAGAAGTGGCAGATGAGTGTGAGGTGATTCATGTTGGTAGGTCGAATATGATGGCAGAATATAGTATCAATGGTAAGACTCTTGGCAGTGTTGCGAATCAGAGGGATCTTGGGATCCGAGTCCATAGGACACTCAAAGCTGCTGCGCAGGTTGACTCTGTGGTTAAAAAGGCGTACGGTGCATTGGCCTTCATCAATAGTGGGATTGAGTTTAGGAGCCGAGAGGTAATGTTGCAGCTATATAGGACCCTGGTCAGACCCCACTTGGAGTACTGTGCTCAGTTCTGGTTGCCTCACTACAGGAAGGATGTGGAAACCATAGAAAGGGTGCAGAGGAGATTTACAAGGATGTTGCCTGGATTGGGGAGCATGCCTTATGAGAATAGGTTGAGTGAACTTGGCCTTTTTTTCCTTGGAGCGATGGAGATGAGAGGTGACCTGATAGAGGTGTATAAGATTGATCGTGTGGATAGTCAGAGGCTTTTTCCAGGGCTGGAATGACTAGCTCAAGAGAGCACAGTTTTAAGGTGATTGGAAGTAGGTACAGAGGAGATGTGAGCGGTAAGTTTTTTACACAGAGAGTGTTGAGTGTGTGGAATGGGCTGCCGGCGACTGTGGTGGAGGTGGATACGATAGGGTCTTTTAAGAGACTCCTGGATAGGTACATGGAGCTTAGAAAAATAGAGGGCTATGGGTAACCCTAGGTGATTTCTAAGATAGGGACATGTTCGGTACACAGCTTTGTGGGCCGAAGGACCTGTATTGTGCTGTAGGTTCTCTAGGTCAGGCATCATCTGGGCACACACAGCACAAGGTGGTGGTAACAGGACATTTGAGAGACTCTCAGATAGGCACATGGATAACACAAAAATGGAGGGCAACATGGGTGGGAAGTGTTAGATTGATCTTGGAATTGGTACAATATTGTGAATCAAATGGCATGTACTGTACATTTAGGCCTCTTATCTAAGAAAAAATGTGCCGACATTGAGCGGGTCCAGAAGAAGATCCGAAAAATGAAAGGATTAACACAATAGGGGCGTTTGGTGGCTCTGGGCCTGTACTCACTGGAGTTTAGAAGATATTATCAAATATTGAAAGGCCCAGATAGAACAGGCGTAGAGAGAATGTTTCCTTTACTGGGAAAGTGTAGGACCAGAGGGCACGGCCTCAGAATTGGGGGACGGCGATGAGGAAAAGCTCCTTCAGACAGAGGGTGGTGAACCTGTAGAGCTCATTGCCACAGGAGGGTGTGCAGGCGAAGTCATTCAATGGTTCCATTTATTATACAGTATACAACCTGAAATTTTTGCTCTTCCCGAAAACAGAAGAGAACCCGAAAGACTGAATGACAGTAAAGCTCTGGAACCCCAATACCCCCTCTCCTCCCGCCCAGGCACAAGCATCGACACTCTATCAACCATCAAATAAAATGCGCATGCGCCGGTCCTGCATGCAGCCTGTTACAGCTGTTCCGACTAGTTTTCCTACTTTTTTCTTCTTACTTTTTTAACTTACGTTATTTGTTGTATTTTTTTTCACGGTAACTCGTTGAAGCTGCACCCTCTCTAACATGCTGGTGGAGAGAGTTTTATTTGGGTTTTTAGCGCTGGAAATAGTTACATTCGGACACATCTCATTAGCGGGGCAGCAGTATGGTCGCATTGTTTATTCCAGGGACCAGCTGATTGCGTTTATGCCGGCCGGTTTAGCGAGCAGAGCGGTGGACACCTATGCTGAAAGCCGGAGGAAAACACGCAGAGGATGCAGAGGGGGATCGAAGAGGCGAGGAAAGAGGACCGGGTCGAGACAACAGAGACTTATGGAGAAGATGAATTCTCCGCTTGGATTGCACGAGGACATACCCGACCAAAACTTTTCCATGGAGGGCTTCCAGACCGTTCGGGCTGACCGGAAGTGCATTGAGAGCGGTAAGCGTAAAGGAGCTGGGGTCTTGCTGCTCTGGTTAACAACGGATGGTGCAATCCTGGTCATATCACGATCGAGGAACGTGTTTGTAGCCCGGATATTGAACTTTTTGCTGCTGGATACCGGCCATATTCCACCGAGATACAACACCGGGCGTCAACAACAGAGGTCGTTCCTGCCTGTGGCCATCGAACTTTGCAGCTCCTCTTGCGGAGGGTCAGACTCCCTGAGCCAATAGGCTGGTCCTGGACTTATTTCCATCTGGCATAGTTTGCATACTGTTGTTTGATTGTGGTTTTTGTATTTCTATATTTATGCTCTATTCTTGGTTGGTGCAGCTGTAACGAAACTCAATTTCCCTCGGGATCAGTAAAGTATGTCTATGTCTATTCCCCCTCTCCTCCCTCCCACGCACAAGCATCGACGCTTTGATCAACGAGCAAAGATGCAGGTTAACAGGTTCTTGATTATTCAGGGCGTCAAAGGTTACGGGAAGAATGGAAGTGAGAGGGATAATGAATCAGCCACGTTGGAATGGACTAATTCTGCTCGTATGTCTCATGTACTGTGCCTACTGTTTATATTTCATGCCCACCAATCCACGGGTCTGTCCAAGTATAACACCCAGGCATGGTACCGTTGCGGACAGTAGGTGATAATATTGCTGGACGAGACGCAGCTCTTGTAGCAGACAGGGCAGACGAAGGGCATGGCGCCCCTATAGACCAGCACGCAGGCACAGCGAGCACGGGTAGCTAGAGCTCTCCTCGCTACCGGCTTCATAGTCGGGGGAAGGGTAATGTGCCGATGGTTTACGTATGGGCGAAATATAAAAACCTGCGGATTTAGTGTTCATCAGCGCGCGGAGTAAAGTGTTAGGAAATCACCTCTCATCTGTATCAAACTCAGGTCAAGCTGCACTTAATATATTGCATGTAGGTGTGAACCCTGGATAGAAGGGTTTCTCCAACCAACGGATAAGAGCAGCAATGGCGGCGAGGACTCCCACAAGTCCTCGCGCGCGAGACACAGCCCTATAACTGGGAGCGGCGCGGCCGAGGAAGGGACAGAGAAGCCTCTCGCAAGACGCCTGAGCACCGCCTACCGCGACCTCCATTCCTCTTCTGCCGCAGACATAACCGATATTACGAATGCGCTGCCAGACCGCCCTCCCTCCGGCCGGTCTGAGAACATGTGATAACCCCTCACCCATGTCAGTGCGCATGTGTTGCGCCGTCAATCAAATGGAGAAGGCGGAGTTAACAGGCGGCCGGAGAACGGGGAGTGACTGCGCATGCGTCCTGTTTGCCTCTGCAAACCCCTTTGATCTTGGTCGCCCGGGTAACGGCCAGGTCTGCTTGTCAATCATCAGGCGGCGCCGGAGCAGCTGCAGAGATCAAAAGCATCGCCTCGGTCACCCAGCGACTCGCGAGAAAGTTGGGGCACATGTCAGGTCGGTGGAGAGAAATAGTTAAATATTTCAGGATGCAGAGCTCAATCCCGCTGTTAACAGACCATTCGACGGTCCCTTAATAGCATAAAATCGAAAAAAATCTGCGGAAACTGGAAATCCAAGCACACAAAATGGAGTCTTTGCCTCGTAATCTACGGAACTGCACCTTACCGGCTGCGTGCATTGCACTTCCTCTGTAATTGTAACACACTGACCACTGACCACATCATGACTGTAACACACTGACCACTGACCACATCATGACTGTAACACACCTACCACTGACCACATCATGACTGTAACACATCTCCCACTGACCACATCATGACTGTAACACACTGACCACTGACCACATCATGACTGTAACACACCGACCACTGACCACATCATGACTGTAACACACTGACCGCTGACCACATCATGACTGTAACACACTGACCACTGACCACATCATGACTGTAACACACTGACCGCTGACCACATCATGACTGTAACACACTGACCGCTGACCACATCATGACTGTAACACACTGACCGCTGACCACATCATGACTGTAACACACCGACCACTGACCACATCATGACTGTAACACACCGACCACTGACCACATCATGACTGTAACACACCTACCACTGACCACATCATGACTGTAACACACCTACCACTGACCACATCATGACTGTAACACACCGACCACTGACCACATCATGACTGTAACACACCGACCACTGACCACATCATGACTGTAACACACCTACCACTGACCACATCATGACTGTAACACACCGACCACTGACCACATCATGACTGTAACACACCGACCACTGACCACATCATGACTGTAACACACCGACCACTGACCACATCATGACTGTAACACACCTACCACTGACCACATCATGACTGTAACACACCGACCACTGACCACATCATGACTGTAACACACTGACCACTGACCACATCATGACTGTAACACACTGACCACTGACCACATCATGACTGTAACACACCTACCACTGACCACATCATGACTGTAACACACCGACCACTGACCACATCATGACTGTAACACACCTACCACTGACCACATCATGACTGTAACACACCGACCACTGACCACATCATGACTGTAACACACCTACCACTGACCACATCATGACTGTAACACATCTCCCACTGACCACATCATGACTGTAACACGCTGACCACTGACCACATCATGACTGTAACACACAGACCACTGACCACATCATGACTGTAACACACCTACCACTGACCACATCATGACTGTAACACACTGACCACTGACCACATCATGACTGTAACACACCTACCACTGACCACATCATGACTGTAACACACTGACCACTGACCACATCATGACTGTAACACACCTACCACTGACCACATCATGACTGTAACACATCTCCCACTGACCACATCATGACTGTAACACACTGACCGCTGACCACATCATGACTGTAACACACCTACCGCTGACCACATCATGACTGTAACACACCTACCACTGACCACATCATGACTGTAACACACCGACCACTGACCACATCATGACTGTAACACACCTACCACTGACCACATCATGACTGTAACACACCGACCACTGACCACATCATGACTGTAACACACCTACCACTGACCACATCATGACTGTAACACACTGACCACTGACCACATCATGACTGTAACACACCTACCACTGACCACATCATGACTGTAACACATCTCCCACTGACCACATCATGACTGTAACACACTGACCACTGACCACATCATGACTGTAACACACTGACCGCTGACCACATCATGACTGTAACACACCGACCGCTGACCACATCATGACTGTAACACACCTACCACTGACCACATCATGACTGTAACACACTGACCACTGACCACATCATGACTGTAACACACCGACCACTGACCACATCATGACTGTAACACATCTCCCACTGACCACATCATGACTGTAACACACCGACCACTGACCACATCATGACTGTAACACACTGACCACTGACCACATCATGACTGTAACACACCTACCACTGACCACATCATGACTGTAACACACCTACCACTGACCACATCATGACTGTAACACACCTACCACTGACCACATCATGACTGTAACACACCTGACCACTGACCACATCATGACTGTAACACACCTACCACTGACCACATCATGACTGTAACACACCTACCACTGACCACATCATGACTGTAACACACCGACCACTGACCACATCATGACTGTAACACACTGACCACTGACCACATCATGACTGTAACACACCTACCACTGACCACATCATGACTGTAACACACCTACCACTGACCACATCATGACTGTAACACACCGACCACTGACCACATCATGACTGTAACACACTGACCACTGACCACATCATGACTGTAACACACCTACCACTGACCACATCATGACTGTAACACACTGACCACTGACCACATCATGACTGTAACACACTGACCACTGACCACATCATGACTGTAACACACCGACCACTGACCACATCATGACTGTAACACACCTACCACTGACCACATCATGACTGTAACACACCGACCACTGACCACATCATGACTGTAACACACTGACCACTGACCACATCATGACTGTAACACACCTACCACTGACCACATCATGACTGTAACACACTGACCACTGACCACATCATGACTGTAACACACCTACCACTGACCACATCATGACTGTAACACACCGACCACTGACCACATCATGACTGTAACACACCGACCACTGACCACATCATGACTGTAACACACTGACCACTGACCACATCATGACTGTAACACACTGACCACTGACCACATCATGACTGTAACACACCTACCACTGACCACATCATGACTGTAACACACCGACCACTGACCACATCATGACTGTAACACACCGACCACTGACCACATCATGACTGTAACACACTGACCACTGACCACATCATGACTGTAACACACCTACCACTGACCACATCATGACTGTAACACACTGACCACTGACCACATCATGACTGTAACACACTGACCACTGACCACATCATGACTGTAACACACCTACCACTGACCACATCATGACTGTAACACACCGACCACTGACCACATCATGACTGTAACACACCGACCACTGACCACATCATGACTGTAACACATCTCCCACTGACCACATCATGACTGTAACACACCTACCACTGACCACATCATGACTGTAACACACTGACCACTGACCACATCATGACTGTAACACACTGACCACTGACCACATCATGACTGTAACACACCTACCACTGACCACATCATGACTGTAACACACCTACCACTGACCACATCATGACTGTAACACACCTACCACTGACCACATCATGACTGTAACACACTGACCACTGACCACATCATGACTGTAACACATCTCCCACTGACCACATCATGACTGTAACACACCTCCCACTGACCACATCATGACTGTAACACACTGACCACTGACCACATCATGACTGTAACACACCTACCACTGACCACATCATGACTGTAACACACCTACCACTGACCACATCATGACTGTAACACACCGACCACTGACCACATCATGACTGTAACACACCTACCACTGACAACATCATGACTGTAACACACCTACCACTGACCACATCATGACTGTAACACACCTACCACTGACCACATCATGACTGTAACACACTGACCACTGACCACATCATGACTGTAACACATCTCCCACTGACCACATCATGACTGTAACACACCTACCACTGACCACATCATGACTGTAACACACCTACCACTGACCACATCATGACTGTAACACACTGACCACTGACCACATCATGACTGTAACACACTGACCACTGACCACATCATGACTGTAACAACCACTGACCACATCATGACTGTAACACACTGACCACTGACCACATCATGGATGTAACACACCTACCACTGACCACATCATGACTGTAACACATCTCCCACTGACCACATCATGACTGTAACACACCTACCACTGACCACATCATGACTGTAACACACTGACCACTGACCACATCATGACTGTAACACACTGACCACTGACCACATCATGACTGTAACACATCTCCCACTGACCACATCATGACTGTAACACACCTACCACTGACCACATCATGGATGTAACACACCTACCACTGACCACATCATGACTGTAACACATCTCCCACTGTCCACATCATGACTGTAACACACTGACCACTGACCACATCATGGATGTAACACACCTACCACTGACCACATCATGACTGTAACACACCTACCACTGACCACATCATGACTGTAACACATCTCCCACTGACAACATCATGACTGTAACACACTGACCACTGACCACATCATGAATGCTGCCAAGCAGACACAAAGGGCTGGAGGCACGCCAGATCAGGCAGCATCTATGGAAAAGAGAAAACAGTCAATGTTTCGGAGGAGACCGTTCTTCCGGACAGTGAAGGAAGGGGGAAGAGGAAAGAATGAGCAACACACACAAAAACTGCTGGTGAACGCCCGAAACGTCGCCTATACCTCTTCCTATAGATGCTGCCTGGCCTGCTGCGTTCACCAGCAGTTTTTATGTGTGTTGCTTGAAATTCCAGCATCTGCAGATTTCCTGGTGTTAGAGGAAAGAATAAAGTGGGAGGAGGGCAAGGAGGTCAGCGGGAGGCTGATAGCTGAAGGCAGGTGGGTGGGAAAACAAAAGGGCTGGAGAAGAATGAACCTGATATGACAGCAGGTATACAATTAGAGTGTAGAGGTTAACACAACGGTTTACAGTACCAGTGACCCGGGTTCAATTCCCATCACACGGTAGTGTAGAGGTTAACACAACGGTTTACAGTACCAGTGACCCGGGTTCAATTCCCATCACACGGTAGTGTAGAGGTTAACACAACGGTTTACAGTACCAGTGACCCGGGTTCAATTCCCATCACACGGTAGTGTAGAGGTTAACACAACGGTTTACAGTACCAGTGACCCGGGTTCAATTCCCATCACACGGTAGTGTAGAGGTTAACACAATGGTTTACAGTACCAGTGACCCGGGTTCAATTCCCATCACACGGTAGTGTAGTGGTTAGCACAACGCTCTACAGGACCAGCAACGCTCACAACACACTGGAGGAACTCAGCAGGTCAGGCAGCATCCGTGGAAACGATGAGTCAATGTTTCGGGCCGGAACTCTTCGTCAGGACTGTAGAGGGAAGGGGCAGAGGCCCTATAAAGAAGGTGGGGGGAGGGTTGGAAGGAGAAGGCTGGTAGGTTCCAGGTGAAAAACCAGTAAGGGGAAAGATAAAGGGGTGGGGGAGGGGAAGCAGGGAGGGGATAGGCAGGAAAGGTGAAGAAGGAATAGGGGAAAACACAATGGGTATTAGAAGGAGGCGGAACCATGAGGGAGGTGATAGGCAGCTGGGGGGGGCAGAGTGAAATAGGGATAGAGGAAGGGAGGGGGAGGGAATTAACGGAAGTTGGACAATTCTATGTTCACACCAAGGGGCTGGAGACTACCTAGACGGTATATGAGGTGTTGCTCCTCCAACTTGAGTTTAGCCTCATCAGGGCAGTAGAGGAGGCCATGTATGGACACATCTGAATGGGAATGGGAAGCAGAGTTGAAGTGGGTGGCTACTGGGAGCTTTGTTTTGGCGGACGGAGCGGAGGTGCTCAACGAAGCGGTCCCCCAATCTGCGTCGGGTTTCACCGATGTAGAGGAGGCCGCACCGGGAGCACCGGATGCAATAGATGACCCCAACAGACTCGCAAGTGAAGTGTTGCCTCACCAGGAAGTACTGTTTGGGCCCTGAATGGTGGCAAGAGAGGAGGTGTAGGGACAGATGTAGCACTTGTGCTTACAGGGATAAGTGTCGGGTGGGAGGTCTGTGGGGAGGGACGTGTGGACCAGGGAGTCGCGGAGGGAACGATCCCTGCGGAAAGCGGAGAGGGGTGGAGAGGGAAAGATATGCTTAGTGGTGGGGTCCCGTTGAAGGTGGCGGAAGTTGCGGAGGATAATGTACTGGATCCGGAGGCTGGTGGGGTGGTAGGTGAGGACAAGGGGAACTCTGTCCCTGTTGTGGTGGCGGGAGGATAGGGTGAGGGCCCAAGTGCGGGAAATGGAGGAGATGCGGGTGAGAGCATCATTGATGACGGCAGAAGGGAAACCACGATCCTAAAAGAAAGAGGACATTTGAGATGTCCTGGAACGGAAAACCTCATCCTCGGAGCAGATGCGGCGGAGACGGAGGAACTGGGAATATGGAATGGCATTTTTGCATGTGGCGGGGTGGGAAGAGGTACAGTCGAGGTAGTTATGAAAGTCAGTGGGCTTGTAGAAGATGTCAGTGGACAGTCTGTCTCCAGAGATGGAGACCGAGAGATCGAGAAAGGGGAGAGAAGTGTCCGAGATAGACCAAGTGAATTTGAGGGCTGGGTGGAAGTTTGAAGTAAAGTCGATGAAATTGACGAGCTCAGCATGGGTGCAGGAAGCAGCACCAACGTAGTCGTCAATGTATCGAATGAAAAGTTGGGGAGCAGTACCAGAATAGGTTTGGAGCACAGACTGTTCCACATAACCAACGAAGAGGCAGGCATAGCTGGGGCCCATGCGAGTGCCCACAGCTACACCCTTGGTTTTACAGTACCAGCGACCCGCGTTCGATTCCTTGTAAATCAGTAGTTTAATTGCAATCCCAAAAGAATCTGGCTATCCAACAGTTGGGAATTCTGACTCAGCAGTGCGGAATTCCATCAAAATTATGTTTTGTTATCATTTTTTAATTCTAATTATCCTATCCTGAGATTCATTTTCTTGCGAGCATTCAGGGTATAACAAAGAAATATTCTAGAATTTTAGGAAAAACCTTTCTTTCTTTGGCTGCCTGAGGAAGCGAATCTCAGGGTTGTATATTGCGTGCATATTTTGATAATAAATGTACTTTGAATACTTGAATTGAACACACTGACAAACAACTAACGTGCAAAATAAGACAAACTGCAAACAGAATAACGCCGAGAACATTTGTTGTAAAGTGTCCGTGAAAGCGAGACCCGGGGCTCTGGAATCTGCGGTGAGTGAAATTATCCCGTCTGGTTCAGGAGCCCTGATGCCTGAGGGGTAGTAACTGTTCTTGAACCTGGCGGTGTGTGTCCTGAGGCTCCTGTCCCAGTGAGAAGAGAGCCTGGCCCGGGTGGTGGATGTACTCATTGGTGGGGAGGGCTTTAGCCGTTACCGACTGGGCCGCATTCACCATTCCTGGGCCTTGATGTTTCCATAGCCGGCCTTGATACCAGCAGTCAATTTATTCTCCGCTGCACATCTATAAAAGTTTGTCGAACTTTATGGGAACATGGCGAATCGACGGAAACTTCTGAAAAAAAAAAGTAGAGGCGCTGCTGTGCACATTGAAATGGTTTTCAGGTGCTGGAACCGAGAGACAGATCCTCCGACATGATAACAACGTTCCTCATCCTCTGCCTGAACACAGCAGACAACTTCTTAACAAACCCACCCCCAGCTGCTGAGAGAGGGAGCGAGGTCGGGGGGAGAGGCGAGCGCGATGAAGGGCAATCGGAGGGACGGAAGAGGTGATTGGGAGAAAGGGGAAGGGAACGGTTAAGGGGGAAAGAGGCGGCTGGGAGAGGACAGGGAGGTGAGGAAAGGGGAGAGGGAGAAGGGAGAAGAGTAGGAGGCGGAGTGGGAAGAGAGTGGTAGGGGAGGGATAGAAGGAATGGGGTGGTGGGGGAAGGGGTTGGGCAGGCTGGGAGAGGGGAGGGGAAGATGGGGATAGAGGGAGACGGAGGGAGGAAATAAGGGATGCTGATGCGGCTGAAGGGACGGCGCAGCCTCCAGGGCCGGAGCGGCCTCTTCCCGCTCTACCCTGTTGTTCTGCGGGAGTCCCGGTCTGGCAACGCCGCTGAACAAGAGGAGATTGGCAGTGAGGGGTGTGGGACGGTCTCTCCCTCCCCTCCACGTACCCACAACATAACCGAAGTTCTTGCAATTCCGAGCTCTCAAACCCCTGCGCTAGGTCTGACCACCCGGGGGGAGGGGTGGGGACAGAGGGAAATCTCCCGTGCGCACGTCTCGATCGCCTTCCAGCCCCATCGGACCAAGGCACCGCGCACCCTTCCTCCTCTCACTGCGGGACAGAGAGACAAGGAGACGGGACCTGCTGGAGGACATTTGGCCACACAGTTCGTCTTGGGGATCCGTAAGTCTGAAACCGATGGGTCTCTCCGGTAGTTCGTCCACCTGTAGATATCCTCTCTCCTTCCGACATTTCCAAAAGCTTGTCGGATTCCCGGGAACGAAATTCCCCAGAATCCGACCCCGCCGTCGAAAGCAACAAAAATTAAAGTCGGGTTAAAGCGAATCAAATTCATGTTTAATATCGATTGAAATTGTTGTTTTGCTGTAGTGGTTCATTGTAATACATAAAAACAAACACCGTAAATTACACCGTAAATTATATATTTAAATATATGGTCGAGGCAGGTACATTTAGATCGGCACGTAACCGAACGGCTGTGGATACTGTGTGGGCAGAGGGGGTTAGTTGGGCAAAGCCGGTTGATTACTAACTTAATTCGGCACAACACTGTAGGCGGAAGGAGTGTGCTGTACCGGTCTGAGTTCTATGTTCTATATATCTTCAATTATTAGTAGAAAAAGGAGCAGAAGAAATCGTAAGCTTGTGTTTATACATTGGTTAATGCCCCTAACCCCCCCCCACCCCCACCCCCCGGTATCGCTGTCACCAGCTAAAATTAATGTTCATATTTCCGTAACCTTTGAAACTTTTAAGATGGTTTCGTGTTTCGAAAGAAAGGCAATCGGATATAGCACGCACAACGTCAACATAAATATAAATATATTTACTGAATTCTAACTGATTGAGAATACGTGCATCTTTAATCGCATTTAATCTCTTCGTTAATGTAATATCAGATAATGTGTACAGTATACAGCCTGAAATTCTTACTCTTCACAGACATCCACAAAACAGAAACCCCATAGAATGAGTGACAAAAACATCGGAACCCCGAAGCCCCCTGCCCCTCCTATTGCATTAGCAACAGACCGTCGGTTATTGATCACAATTAAAACAGATCGAATTAACAGATAGAAACGTTCGTAATTTATTGTCTGGAAAGATCTCATGAGCTCCAAAGATCCCAAAAATATCAAAGATTAAATTTGTGAAAAACATATTAGTCCGTGCAATATACAGTCGCAGCGTTTGATCAGCCCATTAGAGCGACCGATTCATTTATTATCTGTCAAAAAACTTTGCAGCGATGTCGACGCTATTGAAGTTTGCAGCTTTGACTTGTAGAAACTTGAATATCTCACGAGTGCTTTGAGGTTTTTATGAAAATACAATCCATTCAGTAACTGTCAAAATAATCGATATCAACAGAGGTTCAGAGGTTGGCTTTCTCACCTCAATACGATTCAAATTTAGAAAACAATATGTTCGTACTCTCGCCAAGGAGGGTTAGATTAAATGTAACCTAATTCCTAAATGATTCATTATTAACCAATTCGTAAAGAGAATTTTAAAATTTTATTGTAATATTTATTGAGGTACAGCGCGAGAGAGACCCTTCCGGCCATTCGAGCCCCGCCGCCAGCAAACCCCCGATCTGAGCGCGGCCGAATCACACGACAATTCATAATGACCGGTGGGGTTCACGGACGCTCTCCGGGGTCCGTTGATTGATTTCAGGGGTCCGGGAAAAGTTTGCATCTTTGTTTCCCCACTATTGTAACCATTAAAACAAAAATCAAAACCGATAGGCTGTTTAACATGATTTGCGTGTCAGCCCACGGTTAATCGTTCTTATTCAACAGCGTCAGACGGATACCTCTTGAAAAGATACGGTTTAATTTTAACCCGCCTATGTTTTAAACGTTTAGTCCTGTTATTTAATGCGTTAATAAAGACGCTCATACTATTACTAATCACAAGTTTGTTTCTTAATGATAACAGCATTTCAATTGAATCGGTCTTTTTGAAATCCAATATATTTTATTTTATATAAATACTTTAAAAACAACAAACACAAAATGTCGAAGGAGCTCAGCAGGTCGGGCAGCATCTATGGAGATTCACAGATAGTCCACATTTTCTGGCCCTGAAAAGTCGACTGTTTACTCTTTTCCACAGATACTACCTAAGCTGCTGAGTTCCCCGGGCATTTTGCTCTGGATTTCCAGCATCTGCAGACTTTCTCGTGCTTTAAGTACATTATTCTGAGAGAAGATCCACAAAAAATGTTTTTAAAAACCTGAATTAACCTATCGCCCAGCACATCTTAGCGTTGTGGGAGGCTACCGGAACACCCGTAGGGAACCCGTCGGTCACGCTTGTTACAGGCAGCGGCGGGAATCGAACCCGCGTCACTGGTACTGCAAAGTGTCGTGCTAACCACAACACTACCGTGTGATGGGAATCGACCCCGGGTCGCTGGTACTGTAATGTTAAGATAATTTTGAAATAATGAGAAAATAATTTTGAGATCTATGTTAAGATAATTGTGAAATAGCTTGTAATTAATTGTGTTAATTAATATAATCCATAAATTTTCTAAATAATTAATGTACCAGAAACTTTACTTTGAAACATTTAGATCTTGAACATACTTACATTGTCAGTGTTTCAAGTAGCAACACTATTACAAATTGTAACAATAAACACAGAATGGAAGTCGGTAGCTCATTGTTAATAAATCACCATCCCACTGAATGCTGATGCCGTCTAATTAAGACATTTTATTTTTCCCTTTATGCCTGTCAGTTGTTTTGACTGCCTGACATTGTTTACTTGTGTTGTGAGCTGTGGTTTCTGTTTTTGTTTGACGTATACATTACAAAAAAACACACACACATTTAAAGTGCCACGCAGTTTTCAAAGCATGTAAAAATTCCCTGCTCAGAGCAGTTTGCCCAGCTGCAAAAGAAAATTGGAGAGAACGTTGGTTATTATCATGTTAAAAATGGTCATGGATAGGATTAAGAAAATTAATTCAAATATTTTTGTGAAATTTCCTGGAATATTAATTTTAAATTTAAAACTTGTCCTGGTGGTGTAAATTTCTTCACTCAGAGATTTGTGAGAATGAAGACATTCCCACTACAAGGACAAGTTCTAAATTTGACGGTGGTGACGAGGTGGCAGATGTGGGTTTGATTTTAACATTGAAGAGAAATTTAGAATGGGAGTTGTATGGAAGGTTACTGCTCGGGTACAGCTCGATGGGATGAGGCAAAATAATGATAGGGTCTTTTAAGAGACTCCTGGATGGATACATGTAGTTTAGAAATATGGAGGACTATGGGTAAAGCCTAGGTAGTTCTCAGGTAAGGACATGTTCGGCACAGCTTTGTGGACCAAAGTGCTGTAGGTTTTCTATGTTTCTATGTTAACAGTTCAGCAAGGAATAGATGGCCCGAATAGCCTGTATCTGTGCTGTAATGGTCTATGACGCTAATTATTTACTAATGGTATCATTAGTGCCAGGTAGAGGTGTACAGGAATAATTACTTACCAAGTTAGCATTAAACTTTTCTGATTGTACATGAAGAAAAATACAATTAGTTTCTTAGAATGATACACACAATGTGCTGGAGGGACTCAGCAGAACCTGATGAAAGGTCTCGGCCTGAAACGTCGACTGTTTATTCCGCTCGGTAGATGCTGCCTGGCCTGCTGAGAACTCCAGCACGTCGTAGATATTGCTCCGGATTTCTAGCATCTGCAATACCTCTTGCATCTATTAGAACACTTTGCGTGAAAAAAAAATCCGTGCGATTTATATGAATAACATTGGCTAGAAATATAGAAACATAGAAAACCTAAAGCACAATACAGACCCTTCATCTCACATTGCTGTGCCGAACAAATATTTAGACTCTCATTGATGCATATAAAGTTATTGCTAGTGTGTGTTAATGAATAATTCATTAGACTTTTAATGTTGGTTAATAAATCTTCACGATTCATGTGAAATTCAACAATAATTGTCCAGAATGGCAACATTACATTTAAAATTCCTTACAGTTTATGTGGCAAAAGATGTTCAAAATGTTAACATAGCACCCAAAGTTCCTCACAGTCATAGAGTTAGAGAAAATTAATTCAAATCTGACTCTTCGCCACTGTACATGCTAAGATAATGATAAATAATTACGGTACTTAGGATATTGGTATCGCATTTAGAAAAATCTCCTGACAATGATGTCAATCAAATTGGATAGAAAGACATTGCACTAAAAGTCCGCACAGTTAAAACATTTCTCGACATCATATTTTCGCCATATTGAAACGTCCTCACAGTTTATTCACGTATTCAAAGAACATTTATTGTCAAAGTATGTATGCAGTATCCAACCCTGAGATTCGTCTTCCCGGAGACAGCCACGAAACCAAGAGCAGCCAATGAAAGAAAATCACCAACACCCCTCCCGCTCCACCCTGATACAAACAAAAATCACTCAAACGGCAAAGAAACGAGCGAAAAACACAAAATCGCAAGAGTGCGGGCATATTTATCCCGGTTATGTTTCAAAGTTAAAAATAAGATTATCTTCATTATCCTAAAATTGCTGTATTAGAAAATTGTTATATTAAAAATTGTTCTCTTAAAATTATCTTAAGATGTTATATTAGAAAATTGCCATCTTAAAAAATCTTAATTATTTTTAAACAGTTTATTTTAGAAAAATGTTCTCTTAAAAATGCCCAAGACCTATGCTAATTACTTAGAAATACTGTTATCCCCAGTTTATGTGAAAGTTTGAAACAAGTGCTTAGTGTACTAACATGATATGGAACATTTTTAATTTACACTAAGGAATATCAAAAATGCATCAAAATCCCCACTGTTAATGATAATAAAATTGGAACTAATTATTTCAAATGTTAATGTTTTGTTAAAAAATCCTTTCTGCTTGTGTAGGAAAGTTTCAATTAATACTCAGGTTATGATTGAGATATTGAAGTATTCACACATTGGAAAGACTCGCTCAGAATGTGAATAATCCCTGATGATTAAAGTTGGTGAATCTGCATCTCGATACTTTAAATTGTATTAAAGATACAACGTTCAGTAATTAAAATAGTTACTTAGAATGATAACATTGAATTTGAATTTTTTTACTATGTTACAGATAATCACCTACAATACTTAAGGTTAAAAATAAAATCTCCATTCACGCTAAGGTAATTAGACAAATTACTTCAAATGTTAACATTATATTTAAAAACTCATAAACACGAGAAAGTCTGCAGATGCTGGGAATCCAAAGCAACACAGCCCAAATGCCGGATGAACTCAGCAGCTATAGAAAAGAATAAACAGTTGATGTTTCGGTATTCGAGCAGTTTGAACTAATTAGAACATCGGTGTTATATTTAAATATCCATACATTTTATGTTCAGAAAGTTACGCCGTCATTTCACTTGGAATATTAAAGTCATAGGAACAAACGCTGGTGATTTATGTTAATAAACTTGTGTATAAACTTGTAATATTAAGGCCGTGGACACCGTTACTCTTAAGTAAGTTAAAATACTTAATTAGAATGTTAAATTTTAAAATTACTTATGTAAAATAATTTACCATGTTAATCTTATTTTTAAAAGTCCCAAAAAGAAATTAATTAATCATTTTTAGTTTATTTTCTATTTTTTAAAATCCCCACCATTAATGTTAGAACACATTACCTTAAATGTTAACATCATGTTAAAGTTACTGTTCTTATTAATGTTTAAACTAATTTCTTATATTAAAATAGTCACAAATTTCAAACTAACTTCACTTAGAATATGAAACTCACATGGACAATCTGCGATTATCTATATTAATAAAGTTCAATATACGTAAATACTTGAAATATTGAAGTTGCATAAAAACGCTAACCAAATGAAATGTCGATATCAAATTTTAATATTCTTCCCTGTTAGAAATAATTCCCAATAATGTGAATATTATGTCAAAAATAATCCCGCCGTTACTGAGAAGCACAAATTACCTCAAAAGTTACTGCTCAGCGAATCGTTACTTCTCGTGTTAGGAAAGTTTGAACAAAATACTTAGAATATCGCCATTATCTTATAATATCCACACACTTTATGCTAAGAAAGTTGTGAAGCAAATTTTCTTCGAATATTCCAGAATCAAATCAGAATCAGGCTTAATGTCACTGACGCTTTAAACTTAGGTGTACAAGCCCTGGTGACTTGCGTCAATACAGCTGGCAATAAACACTTAGAATATTAAAGACGCATTAAAATGCTCATTGTTAGTATGATGGAAATTAGAAATAACTTCTTACAATATGAATGTTATTTTTAAAATCTTGTTAAGTTAGAATTATTTAGAATGCTATTGTTATATATTTTTCAAATCTTCACAATCAAATCTTCTTTGGAATTATAATGTTACATCAACAAAAACAGTCCCTGCCGTTAATGTTAAAAACAAGTTTATTTGAGTGTTACGGTCAAATACAGCCCGCTGCCTGCATCTGGAACGGTGTCTCTCTTTCCATGAGATGTCTGCTCCAGCCGACTGCTGCACCCTCGCATCTCTCTGCTCCCCTCTCTCACCCACCGGCACTCCACCCGACCCGTCCCCAGCAAAGGCTTTTCCGAATAGCCTCCCGACTTCTCAAGCTGAACTGAAACACAGACAAGACGGCGCATAGTAACAGAGAGGCAGTCGGGGGAGGGGCGGGGGCGTAGTTCCTGGACTGCGAGCTTAATACACTCCACGACGTTACCGGTTGGTTAGTAAACAGATTACAAGCTCGAATCAAGTCATTTTGCACCAAAGCACATCAATAAAGTTGAATATTAATTGGAGTATAAAAAATACCCGCAGTTAGTGCTGAGCATTCTAATTACTTAGAATGATAAAAAAATAAACTTCAAAAACTCCTCAGTAATATAGATATTCACAATGTATAAATATTCTGACGTATACTTCTTGCACTAAATACTAAACGCCAAAAATCAGATTTATTACAACATAATAAAATTATTAATGGTTTATATCACATGAGAACAGAGAAGAGGAGGAATTTCTTTAGCCAGAGGGTGGCGAATCTGTGGAATTCATTGCCACAGACGGCTGTGGAGGCCAACTTTTGGGTACATTTAAAGCGGAGGTTGATTGGCATCAAAGGTTACGAGGAGAAGGCAGGACAATTTGGCTGAGAGGGATATTAATCAGCCATGATAGAATGGAGGGACAGAATCGATGGGCTGAATGGCCGAACGCTGCTGCTACGCACTGCGGTCCTATAGTCCTGTGAAAGCTGTTGTCTTGCTGCAACTGCGTCATCCCCGCTCTGGAACGGAGCCATCTTGGGAAAGTGTCTGGATAAGTCCCTCTCCGGCACCCACACACCCACAGCCCGGCCTCGCCCCACCTTCACCCTCCCAGAACTGAAATCCTCTCTGGCACCCACACACCCACAGCCCGGCCTCGCCCCACCTTTACCCTCCCAGAACTGAAATCCTCTCCGGCACCCACACACCCACAGCCCGGCCTCGCCCCACCTTTACCCTCCCAGAACTGAAACCCTCTCCGGCACCCACACACCCACAGCCCGGCCTCGCCCCACCTTCACCCTCCCAGAACTGAAATCTCATACAACAAGTTCAATTCAATACTACTCCCAGAATGTGGAAGCTGTAGAGAGGGTGCAGAGGAGATTTGCCAGGATGCTGCCTGGATTCGAGAGCATATCTGATGAGGAGAGGTTGAGCGAGCTGGGGCTTTTCTCTCTGGAGTGAAGGAGGATGAGAGGTGACGATAGGGGTGAACAGGATGATAAAGAGGCAGAGAATGAGTGACCGCCAGAGGCTTTTTCCCAGGGCGGCAGTTTCTTGAGGTGATTAGAGGAAAGTATCGGGGCGGGGGGATATCGAGGGTGTGTGACTTACAGCGAGTGGTGGGTGTGGGACCGCCCTTCTGGGGGCGGTGGGAGAGGCTGATACTTTAGGGACAATTAAGAGACTCTTAAATGATAGAAAAATGGAGAATTACGTGCGAGGGAAGGTCGGATTGATCGAGGAGTAGATTGTGGGCCGAAGGGCCTGTACTGTTCTACGTTCTAGGATGATTTAAATTGGTAACAAAACCAATAAATTCTTTAAGACAGCACCAGACTCAAATCCAGGAACAGTATTTTTTTGCGCAGATTTAAAACTTTAATGATGATATTGCGATGTAATTGATTTGTTTTGTAAACGCAATTCTGTATTTCATGTTCCATGAAATTATTAATTATACTAATTCCATGTTCTAGATTTAACGATTGAGAGATTAATATTTTCTGTATTAAGATTAAGGATTTAATTGAAGTTAACGTTAACATGATATAGAATTTTATTTAATAATGGGTTAAAATGCCAGAAACACTGACATCGCCACGATTCCATGTTAAGATAAAGGTATTAATTGCAATTGAAGTTAACATGATATAGAGCTGTACATAATTATGGGTTAAACCCGAAGTAAAATACATCTCCATGATTGCGAATTAAACAGTTGTTACCTGATAGTCTGAGGTCGCGTTTGCCTTTGAAAATTACCGGTTATTTTACGAGACAATGTGTTACATGTCGGTCTGGGGGTTAATTCTTCCCTTTCACAGTCTGAAGTCCCTAATCCAGGGGTAAACAAGGGGTTAATCTTGTTCTAAATCCATCTTTGCGGTCAGTTGGCAGGATTGTTGCCTGAAATGTCCGCTTCGCCTGATTTACAGCCATCCCTTCCTGATGAGATCCTATGTATAACACAGAACAGTTCAGCACAGCATCGCCATTCGGCCCACAGTGTCTGTCCTGAACACCGTGCTGAATTAAACTGACCCCTTCTGCGTACACACTGTCCGTCTTCCTCCGTTCCCTGTACACAACGTACATCTCTCTCCATTCCCCATACGAAATGTCCATCTCCCTCCGTTCCCCATACACAACGTCCATCTCCCTCTGTTCCCCATACACAATGTCCATCTCCCTCCATTCCCTGTACACAACGTCCATCTCCCTCCATTCCCCATACACAACGTCCATCTCCCTCCATTCCCCATACACAACGTCCATCCCCCTCCAGTCCCCGTACACAATGTCCATCTCCCTCCATTCCCCGTACTCAATGTCCATCTCCCTCCGTTCCCTGCATATCTGTGTCTGTCTACTAGCCGGTTAAACACCTCTATCGTATCTGCCTCCATCAGCACCCCTGGCAGCAGATTCCAATCACCCACTCCTCTCTGCGTAAAAAAACTCGCCCCTCACAGCTCCTTTGAACTTTCCCCTCTCACCTTCAATAAGTTTCAAAGGTACATTTAATGTCAGAGAAATATATACAACATACATCCTGAAATTCTTCTTCTTCGCCAACTTTCACAAAAACAGGAGTGCCCCAAAACGTTAGAAGCCCAAAGCCCCCTCCCCCAGCTCCCCCTCCCACGCACAAGCAGCAGCAAGGCAAAGCCACATCCCGCCAGCATTATCCCACCCTGTAATTCGACATACCGTTTCTTTCTCTATGTCCCCCCCTTCCTCTCTCTCCCTCTTCCTCCCTCTCCCCTTCTCCCCATCCTCCCCCTCTCTCCGCCTCTCCCCCTCCCTCTCCCTCTCTCTCTCCCTGTCTCTCTCCCCATCCCCTGTCCCACTCTCCCCCTGTCCCCCTCTCTCCCCCTCCCCTCTCTCCTCGGCCCCTCTCCCACACTCCCTTCTCCCCTCCCCTTCTGTCTCTCTCTCCCCTCTCCCTCTCCCCTCCTCCTCTCTCTCTCCCCCTCTCCTCCTCTCCCCTCTCCCCCTCTCTCTTCCCCTTTCTCTCTCGTCCCCCCACCCTAATAAGCGAAAAAGGTGCCCCCGTTTCACGGCGGGAGGGGAGACATATCAAACAACTCGCTGATTTATGATGTTAAAATTCTGTTCCGTCGCTTTTTCCAAGCTCTCACCCAGAGAGTCGGCAGCAGAAAGGCGCAGCTGTCCGGACACACAGCCCCCGGCAGCTAACCCTCTGGCTCCCGATGTTCCGTGTTCTCCCGGGACACTCCAGTCAGGGGCAGCGGCCCAGATCAGCCACGAAATCCGGAACCCTGCAGGCGCGCTGCCTTCGCTTGGAATATCAAAAAGTGGCCAGTCGCCAGGCCCTGTCAGCGGGCCCATCTCCCTCCATCCCCTGCAAATCAATTCCCTCTATTTTTCTAAGCTCCATGTATCTGTCCTGGAGTCACTGAAAAGACCCTATCGTATCCGCCTCCACCACCGTCGCCAGCAGCCCATTCCACACACTCACCACTCTCTGAATAATTAAACTTACCCCTGACATCTCTTCTGTACCTACTTCCAAGCACCTTAAACTTCTGTCCTCTCGTGTTAGCCATTTCAGCCCTGGGGAAAAGTCTCTATGACTATCCACATGATCAATGCCTCTCATCATCTTATACACCTCTATCAGGTCACGTCTCATCCTCCGTCGCTCCAAGGAGAAAAGGCCAAGTTCACTCAGCCTATTCTCATAAGGCATGCTCCCCAATCCAGGCAACATCCTTGTAAATCTCCTCTGCACCCTTTCTATGGCTTCCACATCCTTCCTGTAGTGAGGCGACCAGAACTGAGCACAGTACTCCAAGTGGGGTCTGACTAGGGTTCTATACAGCTGCAACATTACCTCTTGGCTCCTAAACTCAATCCCACGATTGATGAAGGCCAATGCACCGTACGTCTTTTTAACCACAGAGTCAACCTGCGCAGCAGCTTTGAGCATCCTATGGACTCGGATCCCAAGGTCCCTCTGATCCTCCACACTGCCAAGAGTCTTAACATTAATACTGTATTCTGCCATCATATTTGACCTACCAAAATGAACCACATCAGTCCTCATACTTATCTGGGTTGAACTCCATCTGCCACTTCTCAGCCCAGTTTTGCATCCTATCAATTTCCCACTGAAACCTCTGACAGCCCTCCACACTATCCACAACACCCCCAACCTTTGTGTCATCAGCAAATTTACTAACCCATCCCTCCTCCTCTTCAGCCAGGACATTTATAAAAATCACGAAGAGAAGGGATCCCAGAACAGATCCCTGAGACACACCACTGGTCACTGACCTCCATGCAGAATATGACCCGTCTACAACCACTCTTTGCCTTCTGTGGGCAAGCCAGTTCTGGATCCACAAAGCAATTTCCCCTTGGATCCCACACCTCCTTACTTTCTCAATAAGCCTTGCATGGGGTACCTTGTCAAATGCCTTGCTGAAATCCATATACACTACATCTACTGCTCTACCTTCATAAATGTGTTTAGTCACATTTCAAAAAATTGAATCAGGCTCGTAAGGCACGACCTGCCTTTGACAAAGCCATGCTGACTATTCCTAATCATATTATACCTTTCCAAATGTTCATAAATCCTGCCTCTCAGGATCTTCTTCATCAGCTTACCAACCACTGAAGTAAGACTCACTGGTCTATAATTTCCTGGGCTATCTCTACTCCCTTTCTTGAACAAGGGAACAACATCTGCAACCCTCCAATCCTCCGGAACCTCACCTGTCCTCACTGATGATGCAAAGATCATTGCCAGAGGCTCAGCAATCTCCTCCCTCGCCTCCCACAGTAGCCTGGGGTACATCTCATCCGGTCCCAGTGACTTATCCAACTTGATACTTTCCAAAAGCTCCAGCACATCCTCTTTCTTAATATCTACATGCTCAAGCTTTTCAGTCCACTGTAAGTCATCCCTACAATCTCCAAGATCCTTTTCCATACTGAAGGAAAGTATTCATTAAGTACCTCTGCTATTTTCTCCGGTTCCATGCACACTTTTCCACTGTCACACTTGATTGGTCCTATTCTCTCACATCTTATCCTCTTGCTCTTCACACACTTGTAGAATGCCTTGGGGGTTTTCCTTAATCCTGTCCACCAAGGCCTTCTCATGTCCCCTTCTGGTTCTCCTAATTTATTTCTTAAGCTCCTTCCTCTTAGCCCTATAATCTTCTAGATCTCTATCATTACCTAGTTTTTGAAACTTTCACAAGCTCTTCTTTTCTTCTTGACTAGATTTACAAAGGCCTTTGTACACCACGGTTCCTGTACCCTACCATCCTTTCCTTGTCTCATTGGAACGTACCTATGCAGAACTCCACGCAATTATCCCCTGAACATTTACCACATTTCTTCCGTACATTTCCCTGAGAACATCTGTTCCCAATTTATGCTTCCAAGTTCCTGCCTGATAGCCTCATATTTCCCCTTACTCCAATGAAACACTTTCGTAATTTGTCTGTTCCTACCCCTTTCCAATGCTATGGTAAAGGAGATAGAATTGTGATCACTATCTCCAAAATGCTCTCCCACTCAGCGATCTGACACCTGACCAGGTTCATTTCCCAATACCAGATCAAGTACAGCCTCTCCTCTGTTAGGATAGGAAACAGTTATTTTGTGTATGAAACACCAGTAGCGTTATAGTGTTTACTTTTTAAATAAGTGCACCTTATTATCTGAGGTAATATTACATTGTGTCCTGTGTGAAAGCTACAACACTCTATTGTGCACCTTGATCCGGAGGAACGTTGTTTTGTGTACATTAGACAGGACAATAAACTTGAATTTGAATTTGAACTCGAAATATCTGTAATGCGGTTAAAATAAAATAAAAAGGAGCAAGAAAATGTTTAATATGGTGACAACTCCGGCTACTGCCACGGCAAAATGTCGACTGTTTATTCCCCTCCATAGATGCCACCTGATCTCCAAGTTAAGATATAAAATATAGAACAGTACAACACCATACAGGCCCCTCGGTCCACGATGTTGTGCCGACCTTCTAACCTACTCTAAGGCCAACCTAACCCTTCCCTCCCACATAACCCTCCATTTTTCTACCACCCACCTGTCTACCTAAGAGTCCTTAAATGTCCCTGATGTATCTGCCTCTACCGCCCCCGGCAGGGTTCCACACTTCCATCACTCTCTTGTAGTGGAAAAAAACCTACCTCTGACATCCCCCCAATACTTTCCTCCAATCACCTTAAAATTAACGCCCCTCGTATTAGCCATTTCCGTCCTGGGAAAAAGGTCTCTGATTGTCCACTCGATCTATGCTTCTTATCGTCTTGTACGTCTCTATCAAGTCATCTCTCATCCTCCTTTGCTCCAAAGAGAAAAAGCCCTAACTCACTTAACCTTTCTTCATGAAACAATATTCTCTGATCCAGGCAGCAACCTGGTGAGTCTCTTCTGCACCCTTTCTAAAGCTCCCACGTCCTTCCTATAATCAAGCGACCAGAACTGACCACGATATTCCAAGTGCGGGCGAACCAGGGATTTATACAGCTGCAGCATTACCTGGTGGCTTCTGCATTCAGTTCCCGGACCAATGAAGACCAGCGCATCTTCTTAATCAGCCTATCAACTTGCATTGCTACTCGCCTCCGTCCTAAATTGACTTCTCTGAATCCAGAGGCGATGTGTCCTGGTTCTGGTTTCACCCACAGTGGAAACAACTTTCCAGCCTCTATCTTATAGATTCCTTTCAGAATTGTCTATTATTTCTATAAGATCCCCTCTCCTTCCGAATTCCAGCGAGTACAGTCCCAGGCGACTCATAGTTTAACCCCCTCGCCTCTGGAATGAGCCCGCGGAACCTCCCCTGCACTGCCTCCAAAGCCAGTATATCCTTCCTCAAGTACAGAGACCAGAACTGCACGCAGCACTCCAGGTGCGGCCTCACCAGTACCCTGTAAAGTTGCAGCATAACATCTCCGCTTTTAAGTTCAATCCCTCTACCAATGAAGGCCAACATCCCATTTGCCTTCTTGATAGCCGGCTGCACCTGCAAACCAAACTTTTGCACAAGTGCTTCCAAGTCTCTCTGTACACAGCACCGTTTAAATAATGAATTGATATTCCATTGTCACTTCCAAAATAGATGACTTCGCATTCACAAAGAACATAAATTATCCACCACCCTTCCTCCAAGAAAACGCAATTAAAACAAAAGAGAACATGTCCAGTGCAGAGCAGATTGGTCTACACTGAGGTGATGATTAGGGTTGGGCTGGTTTGGTTCAAGAACTGAACTGTTGACAGGAGGCAGCCGATCCTGAACCTGGTGAAGTGGGGCTTCGGGCTTCTGTACCTCCTGCCCGATGGGAGACGCGAGAAGATGGCGCGGCCCGGATGGTGACGATCTTTGACGGTGACCTTGCCTTCCTGAGGCAGCACCTGGTGTAGATACTCCCGATGGTGGGGAGGGATGTACTGGGCTGAGTGAGTGCATGACACTCTGCAGCTTCTTACCTTCCTGACCGTACCAGATCGTACCTGACCCTACCAGACCCTACCAGCCTGTATCTGACCGTACCAGACCCTATCTGACCGTACCTGACTGTACCTGACCCTACCAGACCGTACCTGACCGTACCAGACCCTACCAGACCATACCAGACCGTACCTGACCCTACCAGACCGTACCAGACCGTACCTGACCCTACCAGACCGTACCTGACCCTACCAGACCGTACCAGACCGTACCTGACCCTACCAGACCGTACCAGACCCTACCAGACCATACCAGACCGTACCTGACCCTACCAGACCGTACCAGCCTGTATCTGACCGTACCAGACCCTATCTGACCGTACCTGACTGTACCAGACCGTACCTGACCCTACCAGACCGTACCTGACCCTACCAGACCGTACCAGCCTGTATCTGACCGTACCAGACCCTATCTGACCGTACCTGACCGTACCAGATCGTACCTGACCCTACCAGACCCTACCAGCCTGTATCTGACCGTACCAGACCCTATCTGACCGTACCTGACTGTACCAGACCCTACCAGACCATACCAGACCGTACCTGACCCTACCAGACCGTACCAGCCTGTATCTGACCGTACCAGACCCTATCTGACCGTACCAGACCGTACCTGACCCTACCAGACCATACCAGACCCTACCAGACCCTACCAGCCTGTATCTGACCGTACCAGACCCTATCTGACCGTACCTGACTGTACCAGACCGTACCTGACCCTACCAGACCGTACCTGACCCTACCAGACCCTACCAGACCCTACCAGACCGTACCAGACCCTACCAGACCATACCAGACCGTACCTGACCCTACCTGACCCTACCAGACCGTACCAGACCCTACCAGACCATACCAGACCCTACCAGACCCTACCAGCCTGTATCTGACCGTACCAGACCCTATCTGACCGTACCTGACTGTACCAGACCGTACCTGACCCTACCAGACCGTACCTGACCCTACCAGACCCTACCAGACCGTACCTGACCCTACCAGACCGTACCTGACCCTACCAGACCCTACCAGACCCTACCAGACCCTACCAGACCGTACCAGACCCTACCAGACCATACCAGACCGTACCTGACCCTACCTGACCGTACCAGACCGTACCAGACCCTACCAGACCATACCAGACCCTACCAGACCCTACCAGCCTGTATCTGACCGTACCAGACCCTATCTGACCGTACCTGACTGTACCAGACCGTACCTGACCCTACCAGACCGTACCTGACCCTACCAGACCATACCAGACCCTACCTGACCCTACCAGACCGTACCAGACCCTACCAGACCATACCAGACCCTACCAGACCCTACCAGCCTGTATCTGACCGTACCAGACCCTATCTGACCGTACCTGACTGTACCAGACCGTACCTGACCCTACCAGACCGTACCTGACCCTACCAGACCCTACCAGACCGTACCTGACCCTACCAGACCGTACCAGACCCTACCAGACCCTACCAGACCGTACCAGACCGTACCTGACCCTACCAGACCCTACCAGACCATACCAGACCGTACCTGACCCTACCAGACCGTACCAGACCCTACCAGACCGTACCAGACCCTACCAGACCCTACCAGACCATACCAGACCATGGCTGATCCAATTTCCGCTCAGCCCCGGTCTCCTGCCTTCTCCCCGTACCCCGTCATGCTCTGACCAATCAAGAATCTATCAACCTCCGCTTTAAATATACCCAGTGACCTGGTCTTCACAGCCGCATGTAGCAACGAATTCCACAGATTCACCACCCTCTGGCTAAGGAAATTCCTCCTTATCTCAGAATAGATGGACGCCCCTCTGTTCTGTGTCTGTGTCCCCTGGTCTTAGACTCCCCCACCACAGGAGACATCCTCTCCACGTCCACTCTATGGAGATGTTTCAACTTTCGATAGGTTTCAATGAGCCCCCACCCCCATTCTTCTGAATTCCAGTGAGGAGAGGCCCAGAGCCGTTAAATGCTGGCAAGCCTTTCAATCCAGGGATTATTTTCATGAGTTTCCTTTGAACCCGATCCAATGTCAGAACATCCTTTCTTGAATAAGAGCCCAAATGCCTCTCAATACTCCAAGTGAGGCATCACCAGCGGCTAATAAAGACTCAACGTTACATCTTTGATTTTAGTGCTTTGGACTCGCACTACCCTGGACGTGCCCTCTTCTCATCAGGGAGGAGGTACAGGAGCCTGAAGATACACGCTCAATGACCCAGGAACAGCTTCTTCCCCTCCTCCATCGGATTTGTGAACGAGCCCATGAAATACCTTCACTATTCCTTTATCTTTGCCCGATTTATTTACTTCCTAATTTATATTCTGTAATGTATTCAACTGTACTGCTTCCGCTAAAAGACTAATTCCACGTAATTCAAGGCAGAGATAATAAACGCCATTCTCATTCCCGGAACCAGAAAGGCTAGGCCCTTCGGCCCACCTGGTCTGTCCTACCCATCCGAGTCTGTCCTACCCATCTGAGTCTGTCCTACCCACCTGGTCTGTCCTACCCACCTGGTCTGTCCTATTCATCTGAGTCTGTCCTACCCACCTGGTCTGTCCTACCCACCCGGTCTGACCTACCATCCGAATCTGTCCTACCCATCCGAATCTGTCCTACCCACCTGGTCTGTCCTACCCACCTGTTCTGTCCTACCCCTTACACTAGGAAGGAGTTGGGTGAAAAGAGTAAAGACTGGAGAGGAGTGAAGGAGTGTTTGGGAACCCTCACCAAACCAACATCCTGGGGTCGGGATGAGGGGAATGGGGGTGAGAGGGAATTTGGGAATTCACACTGATACACATATCGGGAAAGCGTTGGAGTGAAGGAGAGAGTAAACTTTAGGGGAGGGGAATGCGGGGGCCCGCAGAATACCAAGAAGTTGTTGCAATTCAGCAAAGGGGAGCAGAGTTTCGGGACTCCCGTTAACACAGTGAAGGTGCTGAAATGAGGGGAATGCAGGGAGAATGGAGAATGGACTGAGGAGATCTGGGGTCACCCATTGACCCTTTATAGTGGGAAGATGCTAGAATAAGAGGAGCAGAGAAGGAATAGAGATTTGAGGAGAGGGAAGGGATATTTGGGAAACTGATATAATAGGAATGGAGAAAATTCTGGAATGACAGAACGAGAAGAAAATGGAACAACGAGGTAACTTTGTGGGTTCATGGGCCATTCAGAAATGTGCAGGAGGAGGGGGAGAATCTGTTCCTAAAAGTTGAGTGTGGGTCCTGAACCTCCTTCCGATGGCAGTAAAGGGAAGACACCACGTCCGGTGGGGTGAGGGCCCTCAGCCGCCGGTTTGAGGCGTCGCCATTGCAAGATGTCCTAGAAGCTGGGGAGGGCTGTGCCTGTGATATCGCTGGCTGGTTTACAACCCTCTGCAGCCTCCCATGATCTTGCAGATTGGAGCCTCCACACCAGACGGTGAGGCAGCCAGTTAGAACGCTCTCCTCCGTACGACTTAGACATTTGTGAGAGTCTTTGGTGACATAACTCAGGGTCCTGGTGAAGAATAGTCGCTGGTGTGCCTTCTTCCTGGTTGCGTCAAAGTGCTGGGCCCAGGATAGACCTCCGGAGATTTGACACACAGGAACGCGAAGCTGCTCGCTCTCGCCACGGCCGATCCCTTGACAGGCTCTGGTGTGTGATCTCCCGGAGACTCGGTGCAGGAGAGTCTGGAGACCTCAGCAAGTCGAGTCGGTGCGGTGGGGAGCGAGGTGTTGGAGCAGGAATGAGCATTGTGAGAAGAATTTGGGAACCCCTTCATCGACACCACAGACCGGGAAGGTGTTGAGATGAGGTGAAGTGGAGAGGAAATAATAATCGTGAGGAGGAACATTTGGGGACCACCCTCTCCCTCACCGACAAGATATACGGGGGGCGGGGTGTGGTGAGCAAGCAGAGACACAGATCACGGACTCACTGATGAACTTTCCTCCCCACAGGTAGCATGGAGCACCGCTGGACGCTGCCCCTCCTCCTGTGCCCCCTCCTGCTCGCCGGCTGCCTGAGTCCGCCCGGCGCGGGGCTGGAGGCCGCGGAGAAGACGGGAACGCGGGAACTGACCCGACTACTGCTCCTCGTCCTATCGGAGCTCCGGGCGGAGCGGGAGCGGGGCTGCGTCCGCGGGACGGTGGAGGATCTCAGGGGCACTGCCCGGGCACGGGGTGGGCGCCATTGCAATGGTGAGTCCTTCAGCTCCACCCATCCCCTTCCCCGTGGGCCGAGGACCCGAGGCAGCTCCTCCGCCGATTCTGAGTTATGTTGCCTGCGTGAAACTACGGCCCTGGTCCTGCGGCACGGCAAACCCCGCCTGGTGTGACAGTCCTTGCCCCAATGTTTCCGTCCATTCCCAGACATTACAGTCCTCCCCGATATTATCGTCATCTTCCCATACTTCAGTTCTTGCTCAAACATTACTTTAAGATACAGGAGCAGAATTAGGCCATTTGGCCCATCGAGTCTGCTCCGCCATTCCATCCTGTTGAACACTATAATCTGGCTAAAGAAATTCCTCCTCATCTCCGCTCTAAAAGGACTTTCCTCTACTCTGAAGCTGTGTCCTCTGGTCTTAGACTCTCCCACCACAGGAAACATCTTCTCCACATCCACTCTTTCGAGGCCTTTCACCATTCGATAAGTTAGATCACCCCTCATTCTAGTGAATACAGAACCAGGGCCGTCAGATGTTCAAGCCCGGAATCACCTCCATGAACCTCCTCTGAACCCTCTCCAATGTCAGCGCATCCTTTAAGGGGCCCAAAACTGTTCACAATACTCCGTGAGGCCTCACCAGGTTCTTATAAAACCTCAACATTTTATATTCTTGTTTTCATATTCTAGTCCAGTCCTCTGGACAATTACAATCCTCCCTGATACTACTTTCCTTATTCCGCCATGTAGTCGCCACCTTTATTTTCTCACGTGTTGAAATCCCTGTCCAGCTATGACAATTCTCCCCTTGAGTTTACGAGCCGAAGCTGGCGCCCGTCTCAGACAGCCTCTGACAACCAGGTCCCGGCTTTCACGTGTGGCTCAGCTGCTAAACCCGGCGGAATCGTTTCTATTGACAGGAGAAGCGGCAAAGGCGGGTGACTGGCGCCTTAAAACCAGTTGCTTCGGGCAGATGGGCTGGTCCGCTGCGGCTGGTAGCTCCTCTAGGAGACGGAGTACTCTGATCTGAAACCTCCGCTGCCTTGTGGCTGCACCCCCTCATGGGGAAGGTTTGGGAGTAAACCCCGAGGGAATATTAGGAGCCAGAGTCCCTAAGGCAGTCCTACAGTGAGTTCAATGCTGACTGGAAGCTCCTGTGATCTCGCTGGTGCCGGACTGCATCAGTCTCTGCCGGTCCTTTGGGTTCATCAGCTCCGTGGAGAGGGCGAGCCCGCTGCACGGGCACAAGCACTATCGTGATATTGTTTCTCCATATCGTGATATTAGAACCGTTGCCGTGATATAACTTCCTTTGCCGCGCTGAATGACAATCCTTCGCTGATCTGACTCTCCACAGCCCGATATTACAATCCCTGTCGATATTACATATCTCTTTCCGATATCACAAGCAAAACCCTGACATTACATTCTCATTACACTCTAGCATTACAATCCCTGCCTAGTATTACCACCCCTGTAGACATTACAGTCTGCACCCTGATATTACAGTCTGCATTCCCTCTGTGATATTACAATACTTGCCTGCTATGTCGATCTTAGTATCTCTATGTGATATTCCAATCTTCACCCTAATATTACAATCCCTGTCCTGCATGACAGCCCTTACCCTCTGAGTGTTGATATTTCTGAGGCCTCCGTTGGTCGGGTGTTGCGTTCGGGCAAGTCAGGGCAGTACGGTACACAGAGAAAGCCGCTACGCATACAGCAAGCTCCTTCTCTCCACTAACCTGTCGAATCGATAGAGCGGCGTCGCAGGAGTTGAACTCAACATTGAAATGTCTAAGAGACCCCAGTTCCGGCTTTCTCCCTCGGGACTTGCTGCCGAAACCTTCCCCGTGAGTGAGTGCAGCCACAAGGCAAGGGGAGATTTGAGATCAAAGTTTTCCTTCTGCTGGAATGGCTGACGAGCCCCATCTGCCCGAAGCGACCCGCCGTTGTCCCTTCTCCTGTCAATAGGAACGGTTGCGCGGGGCTCAGTAACTGAGACACGCGTGAGGACCAGGCGCTGGACTTGGTTGTCAGAGGCTGTCTGAGACGCGCGCCATTGGGAGCAGTTAATAGTACCTTACCCTCACTACACCGCCCCCACCCACCCCGGCTACGACAACCTTAGGGAAAGATGTCGATATTACAATCTCTGATATTAATATCCTTGTTCTGATGTGACATTCCCTGCCTAAATGTTCCAATCACTGGCACCACGGTGGCGCAACGCCATTACAGCTCGGGGCTCTTCAATTCCGTCGCTGATCCTCACCGGGACCGTGCGGGTTTCCCCCGGGTGCTCCGGTTTCCTCCCACAGTTCAAAGACACGCCGGTTAGTAAGTTCATTGGTCATTGTAAATTGTCCTGTGATTAGGCTAGGGTTCAGTCGGTGGGTTGTTGGCCGGTGCGACTCATTGGGCCGGAAGGGCCGGTTCCGTGTTGTATCTCCAAATAAAATGAAAGGCCAAATTAAACTAGTTTCGTCTTCTTGTACATTACATTGCTAAACCATTCTCATATCCAGTTAGAAGCCTTAAAGAGTGCTGCCATTTCTACTGCTGGCACCTGGTCCGTGGTGTTTTTCCGAACAAATAGATCAATACCCAGATAGATAGACCGATCGATAGTGAGACTGTCTGAAAGATAGATAGACAGACAGACAGACAGACAGACAGACAGATAGATAGATAGATAGATAGATAGATAGATAGATAGATAGATAGATAGATAGGTAGATAGATAGATAGATATAACGAGAGACAGAGAGAGAGGGACAGAGTGAGGGGGAGGGAGAGAAGGAGAGAGATAGAGAGAGAGAGAGGGAGAGAGAAGGGGAGAGAGAGAGAGAGAGAGGGAGGGAGAGAGAGAGAGAGAGAGAGAGAGAGAGGAGAGAGAGAGAGGGAGAGAAATTAGTCGCTGTGCGGCGGTACAATGATATTCACAATCCTCACGTTAATAATACAATCCCTGACTGGTAAAACACCACTTGTTGAAATTACAATCCTGGCCCCAATGTACCGAGCTCTATGAGATACCAGTTCCTTTCCCGACACTGCGGGTCCGTTTCCAATGCCGCGCACGGTGTTCGCCGCCCTCCCCCACCCCCAACCCCGCTGAAAGACCATACCGCCCGTCCCCTACATCACCCTCCCCGCTAAAAGACCACACAGCCCGTCCCCTACATCACCCTCCCCCCCCGCTGAAAGACCATACAGCCCGTTCCATACATCGCCCTACCCCGCCCCCGCTGAAAGACCATACAGCCCGTCCCCTACATCGCCCTACCGCCCCCCCCCCGCTGAAAGACCACACAGCCCGTCCCCTACATCGCCCTCCCCCTCGCTGAAAGACCACACAGCCCGTCCCCTACATCGCCTACACCCCCCGCTTTAAGACGATACAGTTCGTCCCCTACATCGCCCTCCTCCCCGCTGAAAGACCACACAGCCCGTCCTTTACATCGCCCTCCCCGCTGAAAGACCACACAGCCCGTCCCCTACATCGCCTCCCCGCTGAAAGACCACACAGCCCGTCCCCTACATCGCCCTACCCCCACCCCGCTGAAAGACCACACAGCCCGTCCCCTACATCGCCCTCCCCCCAGCTGAAAGACCATACAGTCCGTCCCCTACATCGCCCTCCTCCCCCCGCTGAAAGACCATACAGCCCGACCCCTACATCGCCCTACCGCTCCCCTCTGAAAGACCACACAGCCCGTCCCCTACATCGCCCTTCTCCCCCGCTGAAAGACCATACAGCCCATCCCCTACATCGCCCTACCCCTACCCCGCTGAAAGACCACACAGCCCGTCCCCTACATCGCCCCCTCCGCTGAAAGAACACACAGCCCGTCCCCTACATCGCCCCCTCCACTGAAAGACCACACAGCCCGTCCCCTACATCGCCCCTCCGCTGAAAGAACACACAGCCCGTCCCCTACATCGCCCTCCTCCCCCCGCTGAAAGACCACACAGCCCGTCCCCTACATCGCCCCCTCCGCTGAAAGAACACACAGCCCGTCCCCTACATCGCCCTCCTCCCCCCGCTGAAAGACCATACAGCCCGACCCCTACATCGCCCTCCCCCCCGCTGAAAGACCACACAGCCCGTCCCCTACATCGCCCTCCCCCCCCCCCCGCTGAAAGACCATACAGCCCGCCCCCTACATCGCCCTCCCCACCGCTGAAAGACCATACAGCCCGCCCCCTACATCGCCCTCCCCCCCGCTGAAAGACCACACAGCCCGTCCCCTACATCGCCCCCCTCCGCTGAAAGACCACACAGCCCGTCCCCTACATCGCCCTACCCCCACCCCGCTGAAAGACCAATCGCCCTCCCCCCAGCTGAAAGACCATACAGTCCGTCCCCTACATCGCCCTCCTCCCCCCGCTGAAAGACCATACAGCCCGACCCCTACATCGCCCTACCGCTCCCCTCTGAAAGACCACACAGTCCGTCCCCTACATCGCCCTTCCCCCCCGCTGAAAGACCATACAGCCCATCCCCTAACCCCGCTGAAAGACCACACAGCCCGTCCCCTACATCGCCCCCTCCGCTGAAAGAACACACAGCCCGTCCCCTACATCGCCCCCTCCACTGAAAGACCACACAGCCCGTCCCCTACATCGCCCCTCCGCTGAAAGAACACACAGCCCGTCCCCTACATCGCCCTCCTCCCCCCGCTGAAAGACCACACAGCCCGTCCCCTACATCGCCCCCTCCGCTGAAAGACCACACAGCCCGTCCCCTACATCGCCCCCTCCGCTGAAAGAACACACAGCCCGTCCCCTACATCGCCCTCCTCCCCCCGCTGAAAGACCACACAGCCCGTCCCCTACATCGCCCCCTCCGCTGAAAGAACACACAGCCCGTCCCCTACATCGCCCTCCTCCCCCCGCTGAAAGACCATACAGCCCGACCCCTACATCGCCCTCCCCCCCCCCGCTGAAAGACACACAGCCCGTCCCCTACATCGCCCTCTCTCCCCGCTGGAAGACCATACAGCCCGTCCCCTACATCGCCCTACCGCCCCCCCCGCTGAAAGACCATACAGCCTGTCCCCTACATCGCCCTCCCCCCCGCTGAAAGACCATACAGCCCGTCCCCTACATCGCCCTCCCCCCCGCTGAAAGACCATACAGCCCGTCCCCTACATCGCCCTCCCCACCGCTGAAAGACCACACAGCCCGTCCCCTACATCTCCCTCCCCCCCGCTGAAAGACCACACAGCCTGTCCCCTACATCCCTCCCCTCCCCGCTGAAAGACCACACAGCCTGTCCCCTACATCGCCCCCCCCCCCGGCAACGTTCTCGCTCATTTGTTTTCCAGCTGCGCAGGCCCACCACTGCTCTGAACAGGAAATTTTTACACGGCCTGAAAACTCCGCGGCACCTTAAATGTTTTTTTTAATAATAATACGCTTACTATGTTTGAAGTTGAAAGTGAAGTTTATTATCAGGGCACATACACGTCATCAGATACAACCCTGAGAGTCTCTTTCCTGTGGGCAGACTTACTAAATCTGTACAACTGTAAACAAACTGTGCAACTGCACATATAAATAAGTAACAATACATAACGGGCATGAAATAGCAAGAGAACAGACTCCTTTAATGAGTGTAGTCATGCCCTTTTGTTCAGGAGCCTGATGGTTGAGGGGTGGTAACTGTTCTTGAACCTGGTGGTGCGAGTCCTGAGGCTCCTGTACCATCTACCTGATGGCGGCAGTGAGAAGAGAGCCTGGCCTGGGGAGTGGGGATCTCTGACGGTGGAGTCTGCTTTCCTATGGCAATGTTCCCTGTAGATGTGCTCAATGGTTGGGAGGGCTTTACCCGTGTTGTACCGGGCCAAATCCACTACCATTTGTAGGATTATCCGCTCAAAGACCCACCCAGCCAACAGACTTTTCGTCCCTCTTCCCTCCGGGAGAAGGCTCAGGAGCTTGAAGACTCGTACGGCCAGATTTGGGAACAGACTGCTGAACGGATCCTGACCCGGATCTGGGCCGTACCCTCCAAATATCCGGACCTGCATCTCGGTTTTTTTGCACTACTTTACTTTCCATTTTTCTATTTTCTATTTATGATTTATAATTTAAAATATAATATTTACTAATTTTTACTATTTTTAATATTTAATATTTGTAACCCAGGGAGCAGAAAGCGCAGAATCAAATATCGGTGTGATGACTGTACGTTCTAGTATCAATTGTTTGGAGACGATAAAGTATGAAGTATAAAGTGTCCCCATACCAGGCCGTAATGCAGCCAGTCAGCACACTTTCCACCACACATTGATAGCGTTTGCCAAGGTTTTCGATGAGATGTTGAATCTCTGCAGACTCCTGAGGAAGTAAAGGCACTGTCGTGCTTTCTTCTCAATGATATTTAAATGATGGGTCCAGGACAGGTCCTCTGAGATGGTGACACCCACGAACTTAATATTAACAACCGTCTGAACCCCTGATCTTCTGATGATTACTGGCTCAGGGACCTCTGGTTTCCCTCTCAGAAGTCTACAATCAGTTCCTTGGTCTTGCTGACATTGGGTTAGAGGTTGTTGTTATGACACCACTCAGACAAGTTTTCAATCTCCCTCCCGTATGCTGATTCATCACCCCCTTTGATACGGCCCACAACAGTGGTGTCGTCAGCAAACTTGTATCTGGTGTTGGGGCTGTACCTAACCACACAGTCACAGGTGTAAAGTGAGTAGACCAGGGGGTTAAGTACACATCCCCGTGGTGCTCCTGTGCTGATGGAGATTGTGAAGCTGTTTTTGCCAATCTAAACTGACTGGGGTCTACAAGTGAGGAAATCCAGGATCCAATTGCACAAGGGGGTATTGAGGCCCAGGTCTTGGAGTTTACTGATTACCTTTGAGGGGACGATGGTGTTAAATGCCGAGCTGGAATCTATAAGGAGCATCCTGATGTTTGCACCTTTGCTGTCCTGATGTTGCAGGGTTGTGTGAAGAGCCGATGAGATGGCACCTGCTGTGGACCTGTTGCTTCGGTAGGCAAATTGGTCCAGATCCAAGTCACATTCAGACAGGAGCTGATATGTTTCATCACCAACCTCTCAAAACATTTCCTCACTGAGGATGCAAGTGTCACAGGGTGATAGTCACTCAGACAGGTTGCCAAGTTCTTCCTGGGCACTGGCATGGATGAAGCCTGCTTCAAGCTGATGGGTATCTCACACTGCCGGGGCGAGAGGTTGAAGATACCCGTGAACACACCAACCAGTTGGTCAGCACAGGACCTCAGAACGGGGCCAGGTACTCTGTCCAGACTGGATGCCTTCTTTGGATTCACTCTCTTGCTGGTACTCCGCATATTGTCTTCAGATACTGAGACCAAATGATCATCAGGAGACCTGAGGTGTGTGATGGATCCTCACTTGATTCTGCCATGGCGCCAGGGGGCTGAGGATGAGGTTTCAGGGCATTTTTACACCAATGATAAAATAAGTCAAAGTCACCATAGTTTCTGTACTGGGAAATCTTGCCTGAAAACTACGTAAACAACGTATTCTGATATGTCTATCCACGGCCTCCTCTACTGTAAAGCCACACTCAGGTTGGAGGAACAACACCTTATATTCAGTCTGGGTAGCCTCCAACCTGATGGCATGAACACTGACTTCTCAAACTTCCGCTAATGCCCCACCTCCCCCTCGAATCTCATCTGTTACTTATTTTTATACACACATTCTTTCTCTCACTCTCCTTTTTCTTCCTCTGTCCCTCTCACTATACCCCTTGCCCATCCTCTGGGTTCCACCCCAGCTCCTTGTCTTTCTCCCCGGACCTCCTGTCCCATGATCCTCTCATATCCCTTTTGCCAATCACCTGTCCAGCTCTTGGCTCCATCCCTCCCCCTCCTGTCTTCTCCTATCATTTCAGATCTCCCCCTCCCCCTCCCACTTTCAAATCTCTTACTCACTCTTCCTTCAGTTAGTCCTGACGAAGGGTCTCGGCCTGAAACGTCGACTGTACCTCTCCCTAGAGATGCTGCCTGGCCTGCTGCGTTCACCAGCAACTTTGATGTGCGTTGCCTGAAAAATACATTACGTTTCTTCGAGGAAGTAACCAGCACAGTGGAGAAAGGGGAGGCAGTGGATGTCATTTACTCGAATTTACAGAAGGCATTTGATAAGGTGTCTCACAGGAGGCTGCTTAACAAGATAAAATCTTGTGGCGTTGCAGGAAAGACACTGGCGTGGATAGGGCAATGGCTGACAGGCAGGAGGCAGCGAGTGGGAATAAAGGGGGCTTTTCCAGTTGGCTGCCGGTGACTCAGGGGTCAGTATTCAATGATTTGGATAATGGAATTGATGGCTTTGTGACAAAGTTTGATACGAAGATAGGTGGAGGGGCAGGTAGTGCTGAGGAAGCGATGTGATTGCAGCGGGACTTAGACAGATTGGAAGAATGGGGAAAAAAGTGTCAGGGGGAATACAGTGTTGGGAAATGTATGGTCATTTATTTTGTTAAAAGGAACAGTAGTGTGGACTATCATCTAAATAGGGAAAAGGTTCAAATATCAGAGGTGCAGAGGGACTTGTAAGTCTCCCAGAAGGTTAATTTACAGGTTAAGTCTGTGATAAAGAAGGCAAATGCAACTTTGGCATTTATTTCTAGCTGAATAGAATACAAAAATGCTGAGGCTTTATAAGACACTAGTCAGGCCACACTTGGAGTATTGTCAACAGTTTTGGGCCCCTTATCTCAGAAAGGATGTGTTGTCATTGGAAAGAGTCCAGAGGAGGTTCACGGGGATGATTCCGGGAATCAAGGAGTTAATATATGACGAGTGTTTGGCACCTTTGGGCCTGTACTCATTGCAATTCAGAAGAATGCAGGGAGGTTTCATTGAAACCTACCAGATGTTGAAAGGACTAGAAAGGGTGGATGTGGAGAGGATGTTTTCTATGGTGGGGGTGTCCAGAACTAGAGGGCACAGCCTCAAAACTGAGGGGTGACCCTTTAGAACAGAGGTAAGGAGGAATTTTTTTTTAGCCAGAGAGTAGTAGACCTGTGGAATGCTCTGCCACAGAATGCAGTGAAGGCCAAGTGGGGAATGTTAAGGCAAAAGTTGATCATTTCCTGATCGTCCGGGGCATCAAAGGATATGGCGAGAAGGCAGGTGGATGGGGTTGGGCGGGATCCGGGATCAGTCATGGTGGAATGGCGGAGCAGACTCGATGGGCCGCTCCTATGTCTTATGGTGGTCAAATTGAAGGCATTAAGCTCATCTTGAAGTTCTGCAGTTCCCTATGTCGCAAGAATATTCAGAATAATATTTGAAAAATCACATCCTTGTGATTGTGTTTATTAATTGAAGTTTATAATAAAATTTAGCACCTCAAAGAAAATCTTTCACATTTCGTACCCTTTGTCTAACTACGTCCAACCCCAGCTGCGTGGCAACAAAGGCTATGTGCGCCGGGGCATTTCCGTTACTGAGCCGACGCGGAACACTGCCCCTCAGAGAAGTAACTCATCGATTACGGACACCCTTCATCCACACACTGACCCCACCGAGTTAGGCGGGCGGGGGTGGTTATGACCCTCAAGTGCGGGATGCGGTGGGTGAGCTGGGGGTCGGGGAGATGAGGGAGAAACACATTCAATTGAGTGGTGAAGTTTACCTCCGTTTTTTACCCCACTACCCCCAGCCCGAAACCCCTGCCACCCTTCCTGTCAGCCCAAGTCAGAACTGTCGGAGGCCGGAGTCTCCAGAAGAAACACTGAGCTCCGGGAATGTCGGGGGAGAAAGAAGGGGTCCAGGTGCATTTCCTGCAGGACAGAACGGGCACCGAAGGTCCCAAAGAAATCCAATCGAGGTATGTAATATGTAGTGGTTACCGACATAGGGAGGGGGTGAGGGAGCAGTTTGAACGGGAGGACGGAGAGTGTAGGGTTACAGAGATAGGGAGGGGGTGAGGGAGGAGTTTGAACAGGAGGGGGGAGTGTAGGGGTTACAGAGATAGGGAGGGGGTGAGGGAGGAGTTTGAACGGGAGGACGGAGAGTGTAGGGTTACAGAGATAGGGAGGGGGTGAGGGAGGGGTTAGAACAGGAGGATGGGGTGGTGTAGGGGATTCCAGGGATGAGGAAGGGTTTTAGCCAAGAATTATTGAGAGACGAGACTTTCATCACGGACCACTGTTATTTTTATTCCAGAATTACCTAAAGAGTTAACAGCCCCAATACTGACAACACCTTCTGTCATCGCAGGTAACAGGAGTGAAGGGGGTGGGCATGTTAGGAGACGTGTGTGGTTTACCTGCCCCCCCAGAATTTGAGTGACCGGACGGTGTGGGGAGAGGTTCACTCTGTGTCTGACCCCGGGAGTGTGTGATGGGACGGTGTGGAGGGAGATTCACTGTGTCTGACCCCGGGAGTGTGTGATGGGACGGTGTGGAGGGAGATTCACTGCGTCTGACCCCGGGAGTGTGTGGTGGGATGGTGTGGAGGGAGTTTCACTCTGTGTCTGACCCCGGGAGTGTGTGATGGGACAGTGTGGAAGGAGCTTCATTCCGTGTCTGACCCCGGGAGTGTGTGATGGGACGGTGTGGAGGGAGATTCACTCTGTGTCTGACCCCGGGAGTGTGTGATGGGACGGTGTGGAGGGAGTTTCACTCTGTGTCTGACCCCGGGAGTGTGTGATGGGACAGCGTGGAGGGAGATTTACTCTGTGTCTGACCCCGGGAGTGTGTGATGGGATGGTGTGGAGGGAGTTTCACTCTGTGTCTGACCCCGGGAGTGTGTGATGGGACAGTGTGGAAGGAGATTCACTCTGTGTCTGACCCCGGGAGTGTGTGATGGGACAGCGTGGAGGGAAAGTCACTCTGTGTCTGACCCCGGGAGTGTGTGATGGGACCATAATTCACGGAGTCTGATCTTCCAGGAGCGGACTGCGCCGCCTACTGCGTCCCATCCAGCGGGAGAACGAAAATGGATCTGAAGGAATTTTGCAACCGACGTTACGGTGAGTGTTTACGATCGAGCCAGGGTGATATTTGTGTGTGACAATGTGTGTTTGGGAGTGTAAGAAGTTGAGAGTAATTGAGGGAGTGTGTGTAACACTGTCTATGTCTGTGTGACTGTGCATGAGAGTGAGTGAGGGAGTGTGTGTGCGTGCGTGTGTGCGTGAGAGTGAGGGATTGTGTGTGCGTGCGTGTGTGCGTGAGAGTGAGGGATTGTGTGTGCGTGCGTGTGTGAGTGTGAGAGAGAGTCTGTGTGTGTACCTGTGAGTCAGGGAGGGAGTGTGTGTGTGTGTGTGTGAGAGAGAGAGAGAGTGTGTGTGTATCTGTGAGGTAGGGAGGGAGTGTGTGTGTGTGTGTGTGTGAGAGAGAGAGAGAGAGAGAGAGAGAGATAGAGAATTGGTACGAACTTCTAAATCTGACATTCTCTATTCTCTCTCCCTCACCCCTCCAACCATGTCTCCTGCTTCCACCGTCTCTCCCTCCTCTTCCCTATCCTCTCTTTCCCTCACCCACGCCCTCGCCTGCTCGTCCACCTCCCCCTTGCTCCACAACTCCCCCCTCCCTCTCCTCCTTCACCCATCCTTACCCCGTTTCCCTCCTCTGCTATACTTCCTTTTAACCCCTCACCCTTCTACCACCTCCCTCTCTCCCCTCCCCTTCACCTCCACTCCCACTGCCCCCCACACCCTCACTCTCTCTTCTCCCCACCCGCCGCTGTCCCTCATCTTCCCCCTGCACAGTTCTTCACGTCCGCCTCTCCGACTCGCTGCGGCTGGGCAGCTGGTGGCGTTTCCGAGTCTCCGTCCGCGCCGTCTACAGGCCCTCGCAGCGCGCTGGCTGGAGCGGGCGCCAGCATCTCTGGGTGCCGGACCGCGAGCTGGCCTGCGGCTGCCTGTCGCTGCGGTCGGGGGGCTCCTATCTGCTCCTGGGCGGTCCGAACGGTGGGAACGGGAGGCGGGATTCCCGGCTGACAGCCGAACGAGGGTCTGACAGCCTGCCCTGGAGGAGGTCCTGGGGCCCCCGCCTGCGCCGCCTGCGTCTGGCTGAGAGCAAGGGGGGCTGCGTCGGTCCGCGGACCACCCCCACTGTCCGTCCGACTCCCTCCGATGCTCCCGGAATAATTCTGGATCCTACCTCCCCTCTTGGGGCCTATCTGGCTCGGTCTGATTCTCCCGGAATCCATCCAGCTCCCTCCGGTGCGCCCGAGAACCCTCAAGATCCGTACGGCGCTCCCGGGAACCAGCCGGGTCCCTCCAGCCCCCCTGGAGCCGCAGCTAGTCAGTATGGATCCCCTTCCTTTCCCCCCAGCTCTCCAGGAATCCCGCCAGCTCCGTCCTCTCCTCCACGATCTAACTACCCATTCTCGACGCCGTCCGGATCTGTCCGACACTCCCGAGACCTTTCCTGATCCGTCACCCGCTTCCGAAACTCATGCTCATCTGCGATCCTGTCTGGGACCTCTCCAGCTCCGTCCGCCTCTGTGTCTCGTCCTCCGAATTCATCCGTCCCACACCACCCTCACTGGTGGAGGATGGGGCGGCAGAGATCCCGAGATGTTGCCGAAGCTGCGGTGAAGACCGAACACGCAGTGGGCGAAACCAGGACACCCCGTAACAAAATAATCTGACTGTCACTGGGAGTATCAACGCCTTCGGTAACTCCCCACCAGCACCTCACCATCTCGTACCATTTACAAAACGTGGTCACCTCCTCGATGCACTCCCCAAGCTTGGCGAAATTAGCACAATTGGATAGAAAGGCGAGAGATTCTGCACAGGCCGGACTATTCAGCGACTCACGCAAAATGCTGGAGGGACCCAGTAGGTCAGGCGGCGTCTGTGGAGGGACAGACACAATGTTTCTGTGGAGGGACAGACACAATCGACGTGTCTGTGGAGGGACAGACACAATGTTTCTGTGGAGGGACAGACACAATCGACGTGTCTGTGGAGGGACAGACACAATGTTTCTTTGGAGGGACAGACACAACCGACGTATTAGGCCGGGAATCGTCATCGGAAATGATCAAACGTGAATAATATGAAACAGGGTTCTCTTCTGTACTGCACGTTTCCACAGAACCAGAGTGAAGATCTTTGCTTTGCCGGCAGCCATACTGATCGTTTCATAAAATAATGAACATATCTTCAGTTAACACAACCTTGAATGTGTGGAGGGAGTTTCACTCTGTGCCTGACCCCGGGAGTGTGTGATGGGACGGTGTGGAGGGAGATTCACTCTGTGCCTGACCCCGGGAGTGTGTGATGGGACAGAGTGGAGGGAGTTTCACTCTCTGTCTGACCCCGGGAGTGTGTGATGGGACGGTGTGGAGGGAGTTTCACTCTCTGTCTGACCCCGGGAGTGTGTGATGGGACGGTGTGGAGGGAGATTCACTCTGTGTCTGACCCCGGGGGGTGCGTGATGGGACGGTGTGGAGGGAGATTCACTCTGTGTCTGACCCCGGGGGGTGCGTGATGGGACGGTGTGGAGGGAGATTCACTCTGTGTCTGACCCCGGGGGGTGCGTGATGGGATGGTGTGGAGGGAGATTCACTCTGTGTCTGACCCCGGGGGGTGCGTGATGGAACGGTGTGGAGGGAGATTCACTCTGTGTCTGACCCCGGGGGGTGCGTGATGGGATGGTGTGGAGGGAGATTCACTCTGTGTCTGACCCCGGGAGTGTGTGATGGCTAAACAGACGAGGGACTGAATTGCGCTGGCCTTGTAATGGGAACTCACGCGGTGTCCCCGTAACAAATGCCAGTGGGAGACGGGAGCGTGGAAATTGACATCTGCTTCGAGAATGTGACCCTGACCCTGACCCTGGGCTCCCTCCCCTTCCCCCTCTCCCGGTCGGATTCCATTCATGTTGGGGCGAGCGACAGGTGTGATGGGGCCTGGCCGGCTGCGGAGATGCTGGTCGGGTGGGTTTGCAGGCCTGGCGGTGGTTTCGAGCACCCTTCCCTCTTCCTCCTCCACCCCCACTTCCTCCTCCATCCCCCTCTTCCCTCCTCTCTCTGCACCCTCCTGCTGCTCTACCCTCCCTCCATTCTCTCTCTTTGTGCTCCTCCCGAGGCATCTCCAGTCATTGACTTTACCTCCCTACCTCTCCCTCTCCCTCTTCTTCTACCCCTCCTTCTCCCCTGCCCCTCCACTCCTGCCCGCCCCTCCCCTCCCCTCCCTCCCCCGCCGCTCCCCTATCTCTCGTCCTCTCCCTGTTCCTTACTCAGTCTTTATTGTTCCCGATGTCCCCCTTACACAGTGACCCCCAGACACAGACACAGAGACAAACACCCTCACATCCGCATAACCTCTCTCTCTCACACACCGACAGTATACACCCCCCCCACACACACACAGACAGAATACCCCCCCACACACACACAGACAGTATACACCCCCCCACACACACAGACAGTATATACCCCCCACACACACACAGAGACAGTATACATCCCCCACACACACAGACAGTATACACCCCCCCCCACACACAGAGACAGTATACACCCCCCACACACATAGACAGTATACACCCCCCACACACACACAGACAGTATATACCCCCCCACACACACAGACAGTATACACCCCCCCACACACACACAGAGACAGTATACACCCCCCCCCACACACACACACAGACAGTATACACCCCCCACACACACACACAGACAGTATATACCCCACCCCACACACACAGACAGTATATACCCCCCCACACACACACACAGTATCTACCCCCCCCACACACAGACAGTATATACCCCCCCACACACACACAGTATATACCCTCCACACACACAGACAGTATACACCCCCCCCCACACACACACACACAGAGACAGTATACACCCCCCACACACATAGACAGTATACACCCCCCACACACACACAGACAGTATATACCCCCCCCCACACACAGACAGTATACACCCCCCCACACACACACACACAGACAGTATACACCCCCCCCACACACACACAGACAGTATATACCCCACCCCACACACACAGACAGTATATACCCCCCCACACACACACACAGTATCTACCCCCACACACACACACACACACACACACACACACACACTGTACAGGCTGTTCCCTGTCGGAGAGGCTTCACCCTCACTCCACCATTCCACAATAACACTCAGACCAGACACACACACACACACACAGTCACTCACTCACCCCCTGCTCCCGACCGGGAGTTTGCAGACGTCCCTTTGTTCTGGCATCAACTTCAAAGGAAGGATTATGTTTCCCGAGCTTTGATCGTCCCAGAGACAGAGAGAGAGGGAGGGACGGAGAACGGGAGAGAGAGGGAGGGAGGGAGGGACAGAGAGAGGGAGGGAGAGAGAGACAGAGAGAGGGAGGGAGAGATGGGGAGAGGAGACACAGAGAGTGAGACAGAGACGGAGAGTGTGAGGGAGGGGAGCGGGAAGCACACAACGGTATGGAGCGTGGAGGGAGGGAGTGAGGGAGGGGGACCGGGAGAAGGAGATGGAGAGAATAGAGAGAGAGGGAGGGGGGGAGGGGGAGAACAAAGAGAGGCACACACACAGAGGGGAGGGTGAGAAGGACAGAGTGAAATAGAGAGAGAGGGAGAGAAGTGGATACTGTGGGGGTGACGGAATAGGGGCAGGGAGAGAGAGGCACGCACAGAAGGGGGAGGAAGAGAGAGGGGGAGAGAGGACAGAGATGGAGAAGAGCGAGGGAGAGATAAAGAGGTTGAGAGAGAGATCACAGGGAGGGAGAGAAAGAGAGAGGAAGGCACACAGAGAAAGGGAGAGAGATGAGAGAGAGGGAAGGAGGAGAGTGACGGAGGAGACAGAAGGGGAGAGGGAGAGAGCAACACAAACAGGGAAAGCGGGAGGGGAGAGAGCTAGAGAGGAAGAGAGTGATGGAGAGAAAGTAAAAGAAAGAGAAAGAGGGGGAGAAAGATAGAGGAGAGAGAGAAAGAGGAAGAGAGACAGGGAGATAAATAGATAGAGAGAGACAGACACAGACAGAGGGAGAGAGAGATGGAGGCACACAGAGAGATGGAGAGAGTGAGGGAGAAAAGGACAGAGGGGATAGAGAGGCAGAGAGAGACACACATGCAGAAGGGGAAAGTAAGAGTGGGAGAGGGAGAGAAAGAAGAGAGAGAGATGGAGAGAAGGAGACTTAAAGAGGTAGGAGGAGAATGGGGACAGAGAGAGAGGAAGGGAAGGAGTGAGAGAGAGGGGGGAGAGAGAGGGAGAGAGAAAGAGAGAGGGGAGATAGGGAGAGAGAAAGAGAGAGGGGAGATAGAGAGAGAGTGGGGGTGGTTGAGAGGGTGGAGACAGTGGGACAGAGAGAGGGAGAGGGAGAGACCATAAGAGAGAATGGCAGAGAGATAGAGGGAGAGGAGGAGAGTGAGAAAGAAAGGAAGGGAGAGAGTGACGGAGCGAAGGAGAGATGGTAGAGAGAAGGAGACACATGGGACAGAGGGAGGGGAGAGAGAGTTTGAGAGAGCAAGTAGGGAGAGGGGGTCAGGGAGTGGGGAGAGGTAGAGAAGGAAACACAGGGACAGAGATAGAGTGAGGGTCAGAGAAACAGAGCGGTAGAGAGAGACACAGAGAGAAGGAGAGGGGGACAGAGAGGGAGGTGAGGAGAGAAAGAACACTGAGAGGGGTAAAGAAGGGGAAGAGACAGAGAGAGGGAGAGGGGGAGAGACAGAAAAAGAAAGACAAAGAGAAAAAGAGAGGGTTGGAAGAGTGAGGGATAAAGAGAGGCAGAGAGAGTGATGGGGAGAGTGAGATGAAGAGGTGTGGAGAAGGAAAGAAAAGACAGAGGGGGAGAGTGAGAGGGGGAGAGGGAGAAAAAGGGGGAAGAGGAAGTGAGAAGGGAGATACAGAGAGAGGGATGGGAGGCACACGGAGAGAGGGGGAGAGAGAGGGGAGGGAGTGGGAGCCAGAAACAGAGAGAGAGGTGGGGGGGAGAGAACACAAAGAGGGAGAGAGGGGGAGAAAGAGAGAGGGGTAGGGTGTTAGGGAGAGAGAGGGTTACAGACAGTAGGGAGAACGAGAGGGAGGAGATGAGACAGAGGGACAGAGATAGAGACGTGAGGGTGAGAGAGAGAACCGAGAGAGGAGGAGAGATGGGGAGAGTGGGCAGAGAGACACAGATATCGGGAGAGAGTGAGGAAGAGAGAGAGATAGAGGGGGAAAGAGAGATGCAGAGACACAGAGAGACAATGGGACAGAGAGAACACAGAGAGGGGAGGGGGGTGACAGAGGGCAGAGAGAGGGATGCACACAGATAGAGGGGGAGAGAGGGGTAGAGGAGAAAGAGAGATGGAGAGAGAGACCCAAAGAGACAATGAGAGAGGGGGAGAGAGATAGAGGGAGAGAAAGAGAGAGAAGGGGAGAGCAACAGAAGAAAAGGGAAAGAGAGAGGCGGAGAGGGTAGGGTGAGAGGGAAAAGGGGGGAGTTTGAGAGAGAAAGGGGCAGAGTGAGAGAGGAGGAGGAAGAGATGGGGAAAGACACGTAGAGTGAGAAGGGTAGTGAAAGGGAGAGGGAGAAAGAGAGATAGAGAGAGAGTGAGAGAGAGTGATTGTGAGAGAGTAAAGGAGAGATGGGAGACAGAGAGAGAGTGAGAACACAGAGGGGGAGAGAGGGAGATACAGAGGAAGGAGAGAATGAGGCAGAGAGAAGGATCGTGACGAGAGGGGGGACAGAGAGGCGGGGGAGAGACACAAACAGGATCAGAGAGTGAGAGGCAGAGAGAGGAAAAGAGAGGAAGACAGAGAGAAGGGAGGCATACAGAGAGAGGGAGTGAAGGTGAGAGAGGGGGACTGAGGGAGAGAAAGAGAGAGAGAGTGTGGGAGATAAGGAGAGGGAGGCATACAGAGAGAGAGTGGAGGACAAAGAGAAGGGAGACAGGCAGAGAGTGAGAGAGAGAAAGAAAAGGAGAAAGATGGGGTAGAGAGGGAGTGAACACAAAGAGGGAGAGGGGTGATTCAGTGGTGGATGGAGACACAGAGAGGGCAGGGAGTGAAAGGGAGAGAGAGGAAAAGAGACAGAAGGAGAGAGGGATCAGAGAGAGGGGGAGAAGAGATGGCGAGAGAAATGCAGAGGGAGAGAGGAGAGAGAAACAGGGGGAATGAGTGAGAGAGGAGAGATGGGGAGAGAGTGAGAGAGAGAAAGAGGGGGTTAGAGAGGGACAGAGGGGAGGGAGGGGGCAGAAAGAGAGAGAAATAGGGAGAAAGCGAATGAGAGAGAGAGGTGGATGTAGAGAGAACAGAGAGGTGGTAAGAGGGTGGAGAGACACAGAGAGAGAAAGGGAGAGAGGAGAGGTGGGGGAGAGTGGCAGCGGGCAAGAGAGAGAGGTGGGGGAGGGAGAACACAACGAAGGAGAAAGGGGAGAAAGAGAGAGGGGGAGAGAGAGAGAGGAAGGGAAGTAGAGAGAGGGAGTGAAGTAGAGAGGGAGAGAGAGATAGAGGGAATCAGAGGGAGAGAGTGGGGGGAAAGAGCTGGAGAGAGACACACAGAGAAAGAGGAAGAGGGAGAGAGGGAGGAGGGAACAAGAAAGAGTAGGGGTGGGGGACAGAGGAAGAGAGAGGAGAGAGAAAGTGAGAGGGTGAGTGAGGGAGAGCTGGAGGAGGAGAGAGGGAGAGGGTGGTGGACAGAGAGAAAGAGAGTGAGAGAGCAGAGAGAGAAGAGAGGGAGATAGGTGGGGAGGAGGGAGAACACAGACAGGAGAAGATAGTGGGGAGAGAGATACAGAAAGACAGGGTGAGGGAGAGAGGGGGAAGGATGGAGAAAGGGAGGGAGAAAGAGTGAGAGAGAAACAGAGAGAGGGAAAAGGAGAGACTGACAAAGAGGGAGAGAGGGGAGGAAGGTGAAAGTGAGAGAGGAAGGGACAGAAAGAGAGAGAGAGAGAGACAGGGAGGGGGAGGAAGAACACAGACAAGAGGAGAGAGAGATGCAGAAAGACGGGGTGACAGGGAGAGAGGTGGAGGGGGAGAAAGAGGGAGACAGAGGGATAGTGAGTGAGAGAGGAGGAGAGCAGGAGGCAGAGAGAGACACTCAGGGAAAGAGAGCGGGGCAGACAGGGAGACAGAGAGAGGGGGAGAGAATGGAGGGACAGAGAAAGAGAGAGGAGGACAGAGAGACAGAGTGAGGAAGAGTGGGAGAGAGACTACGAGAGAGGGAAAGAGTGAGAGACAATGAGAGAGTGGAGAGAGAGGGAGAAGGAGAGGGAGAAACAGAGGGAGAGATAGAGTGAGAAATAGAAGGAGACAGAGTAAGAGAGACAGAGATAGAGGGAGAAGGAGGAAGAAGAGAGAGGGGTGGAGAAAGAGGGAAAGAGAGAGAGGAAGAAAAAGAGGGGGTGAGGGAGAGAGGGGGAACACAGAGAGGGTGAGAGTGAGTTAGAGAAAGAAGGAGAACGAGATGGGGAAAGAGTGAGAGAGAGAGGGGAGTGAGAGAATTCAGAGGGGTAGAAAGAGATGGGAGAGAGACAGGGAGAGGGAGATGAAGAGAGAGAGGAGAGGAGGAGAAAGAGACACACAGAGGAAGAGATGGGGAGAGAAGCTGAGAGAGGGAGAGAGAGAGGAGGAAGAGAAATATAGAGAGGAAGGGAGAGAGAGAGAGAGACAGAAGGCAGAGGGGGAAGGGAGAAACAAAGAGAGAAACAGAGTTGAAGAGAGAGGGGAGAGGGAGGGGGAAAGAGAGACACACACTCACAAGGGGAGAGGGAGAGAGGAGAGAGAGAACAGAGAGAGGGAGAGAGACACAGAGAGGGGCAGTGAGTGGGAGAGAGGGAGAGTGAGAGGGAATGGGAGAGAGGGAGACACAGAAGGGGAGAGAGAGGGGAGGGAAAAAGGGAGTGGGTTAGAGAGACGCAGAGGAAGAGAGAAAGGAAAGGATAGAGGTGGGAGGGAGGGAGAGCAGAAAGAGAGAGATGGAGGGAGTGAGGGAGAGACATCGAGAGAGAGAGGGAGGACTGAGGTGGAGGGTGTTGGGAGGGAGAGGGGAGAGTGAGTGAACATTTGAGTCTGTGTTTGCAGGTGTCTCGAACCCTGGGGGAACATGGCTGCGATCATCAGACACGGAGACAACCCCTCCAGCCCACCTAGACTGCCCCCATTTTATTCCATCCACCAGCTCCAACCTTTCCAGATTCCACCCCTCACCCACGCTCGGGGAAAGGGTACAACGTAGATCCAGGCCACACTTGGAGTTCTGGTCTCCCTGTTACAGGAGGGGTGAGGGGGGGGGTGCAGGAGGTTCACCAGGTGCTGCCCGGATTAGAGGGTGTGAGCCACAAGGAGAGGGTGGACAAACCTGGGTTGTTTTCTCTGGAGTGGCGGGGACTGGGGTTTATAAGATGATGAGAGGCACAGACAGAGTAGACGATATCTGTTTTCCCAGGGGGGAATATCTCTAATAAGTGTTTAAGGTGAGAGGGAGAAAGTTCATGAAGACATCTGGGACAAGTTTTTATCACACAGAGAGTGGTGGGTATCTGGAATCTGCTGCCAGGGATGATGGAGGAGGCAGACATGATAGAGGTGTCTAATCGGCTAGTGGACAGACACAGGTATGAAGCGAACGGAGAGAGATGGACATTGCGTATGGGGAACGGAGGGAGATGGACATTGCGTATGGGGAACGGAGGGAGATGGACATTGTGTACGGGGAACGGAGGGAGATGGACATTGTGTACAGAGAATAGAGGGAGATGGACATTGTGCATGGGGAATGGAGGGAGATGGACATTGTGTATGGGAATGGAGGGAGATGGACATTGCGTATGGGGAACGGAGGGAGATGGACATTGTGTACAGAGAATAGAGGGAGATGGACATTGTGCATGGGGAATGGAGGGAGATGGACATTGTGTACAGAGAACAGAGGGAGATGGACATTGTGTACGAGGAATGGAGAGAGATGGACATTGTGTACGAGGAATGGAGGGAGATGGACATTGTGTACGGAGAACAGAGGGAGATGGACATTGTGTACGAGGAATGGAGGGAGATGGACATTGTGTATGGGAATGGAGGGAGATTGACATTGTGTACAGAGAACAGAGGGAGATGGACATTGTGTATGGGGAATGGAGGGAGATGGACACTGTGTATGGGGAATGGAGGGAGATGGACATTGTGTATGGGGAATGGAGGGAGATGGACATTGTGTACGGAGAACAGAGGGAGATGGACATTGTGTACGAGGAATGGAGGGAGATGGACATTGTGTACGAGGAATGGAGGGAGATGGACATTGTGTACGGGGAATGGAGGGAGATGGACATTGTGTACAGAGAACAGAGGGAGATGGACATTGTGTACGAGGAATGGAGGGAGATGGACATTGTGCACAGGGAACGGAGGGAGATGGACATTGTGTATGGGGAATGGAGGGAGATGGACATTGTGTACAGGGAATGGAGGGAGATGGACATTGTGTATGGGGAATGGAGGGAGATGGACAATGTGTACAGGAATGGAGGGAGGTGGACATTGTGTACGGGGAATGGAGGGAGATGGACATTGTGCACAGGGAACGGAGGGAGATGGACGTTGTGTATGGGGAATGGAGGGAGATGGACAATGTGTACAGGAATGGAGGGAGGTGGACATTGTGTACGGGGAATGGAGGGAGATGGACATTGTGCACAGGGAACGGAGGGAGATGGACGTTGTGTATGGGGAATGGAGGGAGATGGACATTGTGTACAGGAATGGAGGAAGGTGGACATTGTGTACGGGGAATGGAGGGAGATGGACGTTGTGTATGGGGAATGGAGGGAGATGGACATTGTGTACAGGGAATGGAGGGAGGTGGACATTGTGTATGGGAATGGAGCGAGATGGACATTGTGTACCGGGAATGGAGGTAGGGAGGCACTGTTGAGGCCAAAGTGATTGGTGTCCCCGGACGTCCCCAATGAGAATCCGGTTTTCGGGTTAACGATGAACGCGAAAGTGGGATCCCCGGGGATAGTCCCGCTATGACTGGGCCCGGGGAACAGCTATCGGTGTCCCAGCGAAGCACAGCACCGCAGCTTTATGCTGGTTCCGGCCAGGGCCCGAGCCTGTGCCGGGTGGGGCGGCCTCGTCCCCCGGGCCCGGGTCTGTGCCGGGTGGGGCGGCCTCGTCCCCCACCCCCCCCCCGGGCCCGGGTCTGTGCCGGGTGGGGCGGCCTCGTCCCCCACCCCCCCGGGCCCGGGTCTGTGCCGGGTGGGGCGGCCTCGTCCCCCGGGCCCGGGTCTGTGCCGGGTGGGGCGGCCTCGTCCCTCCACCCCCCGGGCCCGGGTCTGCGCCGGGTGGGGCCGCCTCGTCCCCCGGGCCCGGGTCTGCGCCGGGTGGGGCGGCCTCGTCCCCCACCACCGCCCCCCCCGGGCCCGGGTCTGTGCCGGGTGGGGCGGCCTCGTCCCCCACCCCCCCCCGGGCCCGGGTCTGTGCCGGGTGGGGAGGCCTCGTCCCCCACCCCCCGGGGCCGGGTCTGTGCCGGGTGGGGCGGCCTCGTCCCCCCCCCCGGGCCCGGGTCTGCGCCGGGTGGGGCGGCCTCGTCCCCCCCCCCCCGGGCCCGGGTCTGCGCCGGGTGGGGCGGCCTCGTCCCCCCCCCCCCGGGCCCGGGTCTGCGCCAGGTGGGGCGGCCTCGTCCCCCGGGCCCGGGTCTACGCCGGGTGGGGCGGCCTCGTCCCCCACCACCCCCCCCCGGGCCCGGGTCTACGCCGGGTGGGGCGGCCTCGTCCCCCCCCCCGGGCCCGGGTCTGTGCCGGGTGGGGCGGCCTCGTCCCCCGGGCCCGGGTCTGCGCCGGGTGGGGCGGCCTCGTCCCCCCCCCCGGGCCCGGGTCTGTGCCGGGTGGGGCGGCCTCGTCCCCCACCCCCCCGGGCCCGGGTCTGTGCCGGGTGGGGAGGCCTCGTCCCCCACCCCCCCCCGGGCCCGGGTCTGTGCCGGGTGGGGAGGCCTCGTCCCCCACCCCCCCCGGGCCCGGGTCTGTGCCGGGTGGGGCGGCCTCGTTCCCCCCCCCCGGGCCCGGGACTGTGCCGGGTGGGGCGGCCTCGTCCCCCACCCCCCCGGGCCCGGGTCTGTGCCGGGTAGGGCGGCCTCGTCCCCCGGGCCCGGGTCTGTGCCGGGTGGGGAGGCCTCGTCCCCCACCCCCCCCCCGGGCCCGGGTCTGTGCCGGGTGGGGAGGCCTCGTCCCTCACCCCCCCCGGGCCCGGGTCTGTGCCGGGTGGGGAGGCCTCGTCCCTCACCCCCCCCGGGCCCGGGTCTGTGCCGGGTGGGGAGGCCTCGTCCCCCACCCCCCCCCCGGGCCCGGGTCTGTGCCGGGTGGGGAGGCCTCGTCCCTCACCCCCCCCGGGCCCGGGTCTGTGCCGGGTGGGGAGGCCTCGTCCCTCACCCCCCCCGGGCCCGGGTCTGTGCCGGGTGGGGAGGCCTCGTCCCCCACCCCCCCCCCCGGGCCCGGGTCTGTGCCGGGTGGGGAGGCCTCGTCCCTCACCCCCCCCGGGCCCGGGTCTGTGCCGGGTGGGGAGGCCTCGTCCCTCACCCCCCCCGGGCCCGGGTCTGTGCCGGGTGGGGAGGCCTCGTCCCCCACCCCCCCCCCCCGGGCCCGGGTCTGTGCCGGGTGGGGAGGCCTCGTCCCTCACCCCCCCCCCCCCCCGGGCCCGACGCCGCTGCCTCGGGTTGCTTGAGTCCGGCGACCGGAGCGCCGCCATCTTTCTGACAGGCACCCATGGGGAGCTCTTTAAAAACTTGGATGTCGGCGAAGGAAAACGTCGAGCGGAACCACCGCGTACAGAAGGAAATCTGAAAGGCGAACAATACTAATGTGATCAGTGGCATCTACTGTCGCGGTGGCGAAATAGTGAGAGAGGCAAAAACCGAAAGCTGTACTCATTTGATTCTGGCCTGTGACAGTCGAGCCCATCGCCATATTTCTTCCTGGCTAACTAACCAACCACACCTGTCGTTCACGTCAATGCTGAGCCGGAGCCATATTTGTTACTGGTGAAAGCGGAAGCCGCGTCTGGCATTATTGTGCCGGCTGCCTATCCGAGCGAGCCTCCACCATCTTTGGCGCTGGCAACGGTCGGGCCCGCCCCTCGGTTTTGACGCGGTCGGAAGCGAGGGGGCGGGACTTCCTGTGCCTAGGCAGCAGATAGAAGGTGCCCACGGCAGCCATGCGGGGAAGAGGGCGGCCGCGACCTATCCCTCGCTCCCGCATCCCCCAGCCGCCCTCACCACCACGCTGCTGTGTCCCTGGCTGCGCCCCAGCGTCCAGCCACCGGCTCCACCCGCTGCCCCGCGGCCTCGGGCTCCGGCAGCGATGGGTGCAGGCCATCGTCGGCCGGCGGCCCGAGGCGGAGAGGAGGAAGTGCAGCCTCCAGCTCCTGGTCAGTTCCGGGTCAGGGGGCAGCGGGCTAGGGGTTGGGGGGTGCCTGGAGCAGAATGCGAGAGGGTTCAGAGGGTGATTGGATCTGTAGGTGAGGGGTCATAAAGGACGGGGTCAGAGGGTGATGGTGTTTCGTGATTTGGGGTCAAAGGGGACGTGTCAGAGGTGGTCCTTGGGTCTGGGATGCGGGGTCAAATGGGATGTGGTCTGGGCCTGAGCGAGTCAAAGGGAATATGGTCAATGGGATACCAGAGGAAGAAGTGGGTCAGGGTGCAGAGGGCGGTGAGGATCAGCTGGTCACTTCATCAGTCAGGGCACCGAGTACAGGAGTTGGGACGTCGGTGCGGCTGCACTTGGAGTATTGTGTCCAGTCCTGGTCGGGCTGGAAAGAGTGCAGCGGAGATTTACGAGGATGTTACCGGGATTTGAGTAATGGAGAGAGATCTGTGGAATGCTCTGCCTCAGAAGGCAGTGGAGGCCGATTCTCTGGATTCTTTCAAGAAAGAGTTCGAGCTCTTAATGATAGCGGAGTGAAGGGATATGGGGAGAAGGCAGGAACGGGGTACTGATTGTGGATGAACACCCATGATCACAGTGAATGTCCTACTCCTCCGCCTATTGCCTATTGACTTTATTACTTGGAGCGTGGGAGATTGAGGGGTGTATAAAACCCTGAGAGCTACAGGTACTGTTAATGTGCAGGGCCTTTTCCCCAGGGTTGGGCAATCAAGAACCAGAGGGTACAGATAGATTTAATAGGGATTCGAGGGGCAATTGTTTCACCCAGAGGGTGGCCCGTCTATGGAACGAGCTGCCAGAGGAAGTTGAAGCGGATAGAACGGTATCATTTTGACAGGGATAGGAAAGGTTTGGAGCAGGGATTTCCAACGTCACTTTATGCCATCATAACCAGTACCCTTATCCGCAGGGTGCATGGACAGCAGGTAGGGAACCCCCGGGTTAGAGGGACGGGCAATCGATACAAATTGGGATGTGGTGAGGATGGATGGGTTTATGTGGTAAAAGAAAATGCTGACCTATCTGCCTCTCTTCCCCCTCCCACCACAGCGAATCCGCCGCCCTTACATCTGTGCCAGCCACTTCCAGCCAGGTGAGGAGGTGACGGCGGAGACCCTGCCTTCCATCTTTCCCCTGCCTGCTCCCTCCTCTCCCCACTCCTCCTCCTCCCCTCACCCTGTTCCCCCTACTTCAGACACCCCTCCTCCCCCTGCAACGCCGCCCCCGCCCCCGATGGCCCCGGGCGAGACCGCGCCCGATCCGGCGAGGGGCCGGATCGGGGACCTGGTGCTGGCAGCCGAGCTGATGGAGATGGTGAGCGAGACGGTGCGGCACGCACAGGAGGAGGGCGGGAGGCTGGAGCAGGCGTTCGGGCACGACCACGGGGCCTACGTGGTGCCCGACGACCCCATCACCCTCAAGCGGATGGTGAAGGAGATGAAAGACACGGTGCACAGTCAGAGTGGCCGGCTGGCCGCCCTGCAGCGTGAGCTGGCCTCTGTCCTGGCCCAGTACAAGGAGCTCAAGGTAGGGGACCGCTGCCGTGTACCCCGTGGCCTCGACCTTTGTCCGAGAGTGCAATGAGATGAAATGTGGACTGTTCTCCCCCTCTCCCTCCCCAGGAACGCTACGAGCATGAGCGACGGACAGTGACGGTGGAGCTGAACGCGCAGCTCAGTCAGCTGCAGATGCAGAACGCCAGCCTGAGGATGGAGCGTGAGGACCTGGAGCGGCGTCTGCGCAAGGTGCAGGAGCAGGCCGACTCGGCGGCCGGCACCGTGCTCTTCCTCAGCCGCCAGCTGAAGGAGCGGGAGGGCCGCGCCCGGGCCGCTGCGTTCTCCGTGGAGGGCATGCGGCCCGGCCGCAAGTGGCTGCGCTTCTACACCGGCTTTGACAGCCACGAGCGCTTCGTCGACTTCATGAACTTTGTCACCCGGGACAGCAGCCCCCGCACCCTGTCCAGCCGGGGAGCCAAGTCCAAGGGCTGTTCGCAGGTCACCCTCAGCCCGGCAGACCAGCTGCTGCTCGTCATGAGCCGACTGCGGCTGGGACTCCTTCTCCAGGACCTGGCCTACCGCTTCCGCGTCTCCGAGACCACCGTCTCCCGCATCTGGCTCAGCTGGACAGAGATCATCCAGCAGCGGCTCATGCAGGTAAGTGACTGCCCGAAGCATCGGATTTTCCCATGTAAACAGATGTCGCCGTTCAGCCGTTGTAAATAAATAATAAACAAAAGGCATCCGTTAGTCTTGCGAGACCATGGATCTGCGCCTGGAGTCTTCACTCTCCAGGGCGCAGGTCTGGGCAAGGTTGTATGGAAGACCAGCAGTTGCCCATGCTGCAAGTCTCCCCTCTCCACGACACCGATGTTGTCCAAGGGAAGGGCACTAGGACCCATACAGCTTGGCACCAGTGTCGTCGCAGAGCAATGTGTGGTTAAGTGCCTTGCTCAAGGACACAACACGTTGCCTCGGCTGGGGCTCGAACTCACAACCTTCAGATCACCAGTCAAATGCCTTAACCACTTGGCCAGGTGCCCATTGTACTTCCCCTGTAAATCATAGTAAACGTTACAGGTTTCCCATGACGTTCGCCTCCCCCGCTGCTTTTTTCTATGTAGCGTGACAGCATTCACCCATTGCATTTTCCTATGTAAACTGTCACGGTGCTATTGCAGATTCCTGTGGTGTGCAGCCCCAAGTACCTGGACGCCTTTGAGCCCAAGCGGACCATCCAGCACCGCGGCACCACCCTCACCGTGTTGGAGTGCACAGACCTCTTCTTCGAGGGCCAGACCAAGGAGCGGACACGCCTGGGTCCCACCCAGCCCTACCGCGCCCACTACGTGCGCCGGGGCTACGCGCTGGCCTCTGCCAATGGATACATGACCTTCGTCTCCAGCCTTGCCTTTGGCCTCCGGGCGCGGGCTGGTGAGAGGGGGCTGTTGGAGGAGCAAGTGGACATGGAGGACGACGATGAGGACGAGGAGCGGGAGAGTGAGGACGACGAGGACGACGACGAGACACGGCTGCGTTTGCCTGATTTCTTCCACGACGGCTCACCGACAGAGGAGCAGCGGGCAACCTCGAGGGAGGTATTGAGTGTCCGCAGTCACATCGACAAGGTCCTGAATTACCGCTTCCTCAAGTGCGTCTACCCACGGACCATGGAGGACCAGGTAGACCGGGCCTGGACAATCTGCTGCTACCTGGCTTGCCTCCTGCACGAGCCCATGGGGCTGCGGTAGACGGCTCCCTTGCCCCGCTCTGCCAGCCAGCTGACAGCCCTCCTTCCTGCTGAGAGGATAAAGGGCCTACTTATTTCTGCCCAGGGATGGAGGTGAGGGAAAGGGGGAGCGAGGAATCTGAGGGAAGGGTGGTGGGGGAAGAAAGTAAAGGGTTCAAATGGGAGGGAGTATGTAAAGGGGTGGGCCTGGTTCGGGAGTGGGGGGGGGGTGGTCGTCTGGATTGGAGAGGGGAGAGAGTGACTCCATTATAACTATTCCAGTGTAAGAATTTCAATAAACTCTAAAACCCCACTACATTTCTTTTTATTTATTTAGATACAATTCAGAATCGACCCTCGCAGCCCCTGTTTAATCACCGCAGTTACAATGTCTCTGCACACTATAGACTCCTTACAGAAGGGCCAGGACAGAACTCTCTGCAATAGCTTAACACCAACTGCTCTGCTACAGGTCACTAAGCTGCGATACACCGAAAGCAGAGAGGTCAGCACCCCATCGGTACCCTGACCACTAAGCATCCCAGTAAAATGAAGAGAAGAAGCTGTGGGGTTCAGAAATAGTCTTTTATTTTAACAAGGGGAGGGGAGTAACACCTTAGTTCTTGTATGCCCGGCTGGCTCTGCGCCCTCTTGCCCTTTCGAACTTGCGGCCCTTGGATCTGATGTAAGGCCTGGCGAGGAGAGAGCAAACAGTCAGAGAGGTCTGGGGAGGGGCAGGAGGGCAGAGACAAGAACCAGGAGCAGGAATCGGCGAGTCTGCTCTGCCATTGAATAAGGTCACAGCTGATCTGGCTGTGGACTCAGTTCCACCCACCTTCCTTGTCCTCAGAGCCCTGAATTCCCCAGCTAAGCAAGTCTAACTGTGTCTTAAATATATTTAATGAGGTAGTCTCTACTGCTTCATTGGGCAGAGAATTCACTACTCATTTCCTCAGTTCCTCCCTAAACCTACTGCCCCGAATGTCACCTGCTTCTAGTCTCAGCTAACAGTGGAAAAAAAGTTCCTTGCCTTGATCTTATCCATCACTTCAACTGTGTTGATAAGATCCCCTGTCCAGTTAGTTGGAAATACTTTGCTCTCTGGCTGAGCATGGTGATGGTGAAGCACGGCGGCGACTTGCTGGTAGCAAGACGAGAAAACCTGCAGACGCCGAGCGACCCCTGCAGAAAGTGGGGCAGAGAAGATTCTGATTTCCGCAGGGATCGCTCCCTGTGTGACTCCCTTGACCATTCGTGCCTCCCCACTGATCTCCCTCCCGGCCCTTATCCTTGCAAGCAGAACAGGTGCTACACCTGCCCCCTCACTACCACTCAGGGCCCAAACAGTCCTTCCAGCTGAGTTGCCACTGCACCCGAGAGTCTGTTGTGGTCATGTACTGTGTCCCCTGCTCCCAGTGTGGCCTGTAGATTGGGAGACCGCTTCGCAGAGCACCTACAATCAGTCAGACGGAAAATGCCGGATTTCCCGATGACCGCCTATTTCAATTCTGCTTCCCATTCCCATTCTGGCATGCATCCATGGCCTCCTCTACTGCTACGACTTGGAGGAGCAATGCCTTGTATTCTGTCTGGCTAGCCTCCAACCCGACAGCATAAACATCGATTTCTTGAACTTCTGGTAACTGCCCCCACCCCACCATTCCCCATTCTGTCTCCTTACCTACCAATCTCTCTCTCTGACAATCCTCCTTCCCTTTCTTCCATAGTCAACTACCCACTTCTCCAGCCCTTTACTTCACCCCACCCTTCCCGCTTTCACCCATTACCTACCACCTTCCTCCCCCCACTCCTTTTCCCTGGTCCTGATTAAGAGCCTTGGCCTGAAATGGTGACCACTACTCTTTTCCATTGATGCTGTTGGACAAGTGAATGACTTCACATTCCACTCTGCCTGCCTGACACCGGCCCATCCACTTAACTTATTAGTATCCCTCTTCAGACTTCACATCCTCTGCAATTTGCTTTTCCATTCAATCTAGTGTCATCGGCCAACTTAGATAGCCTTACATTCAGTTACCACTTCAGGAGAGCAGAGAAATGGAGGGATGGAAAGAAAGGATAACAAAGATTCATACTTGGTGTGACTGTGCGGAGTTCCTGGAGCCGGTCCGAAATGTCTGTATACCTTCCGTCCCTTCCGAGGTCCTGCAACAGAACAGAACATATATGGCCACACGTGTCCAAATAGATTCCATTTTCACCACTGCCCTGCTGTCCGATATCCAGGCTGTGTGACAGAATGGTGGGGGGGGGGGGGGGGGAGAACTTCACTGTGTCTGACTCCCGGAGTGTGTGATGGGACGGTGTGGAGGGAGCTTCTCTCCGTCGAACCCCAGGAGTGTGTAATGGGAGCTTCACTCAGTGTCTGAGAGGACAGTGCAGAGAAAGCCTCACCTGACAACAGTACAGTGCCCTGACCCTTGGGAGCAGCCAGTGCCAGTTGGTCAAAGGTCATGATCTGCCCTCCTGCCTTCAGGATGCGGTGCCTGGCCACGTCTGTCACACGGAGGGCACAAACCTAGGGGAGAGAAAGAACTGGTGAGTGCTGGCACCCGTCCCACTCTCCAAGCTCGAGACACCCCTTCCCAACACAGGCACAGAACCTCTGCTAAACAGGATGTTTAAATTAAACTAATTTCTAAACGGCATCTGTCTCCCTCCATGCACATCCACATGCCTGCAACTCCTCCACTGCCACCTTGGGGATCACATTCTAGATACTTACCACTATGTTAAAAAAAAACAAACTTGCCCCCTCTCACCATAAATACATGCCCTGGGAGAAGGTTCTGTCTGTCTGTTTTATCTATGCCTCATGTAATGTTATCAACTCCGATCTCCAGGCAGTTCATTTATTAAAGGAAGCTCTCCCCGTGACCCTGAGTATCCTCCCACATTCCACAAAGGCATACAGGTTAGAATTTACCAAACAATATTGTAGTACAACACACAAACAGACAGTTCAGCCACTCCAGAGAAAACAACCCAGTTTTGCTCAATGTCTCCCTGTGGTGGTGTTCGTGGACCTTTCAGAAATTTGATGGTGGAGAGGAAGCTGTTCCTGAAACACAAGAGAGTCTTCTACCTTCTCCCCGATGGTATTAATGAAAAGATGGCAGGTGAGGGTGCATTAACAATGGTGGCAGTGTAGTACAGCTGTTCTTGCTTCGGTGCCAGCGACTGGGGTTCAATTCCCACTGCTGTCTTTCTGCAAGACGTTCGTACATTCTCTGTGACTGCGTGGGTTTCCTCCCACAATCCAAAAACGTACCGGGTATGAGGGCTAGTGAGCTGTGGCCACACGGGCTACCCACAGCAAACAGCACAATTCACCGTGCACTTTGATCTACATGCGCCAAATACAACTCGTTTTACTCTAATGGGTGCTGCCTTTTTTGAGGTACAGTTTTTCACACTAATTGATGACGTCTGACAAAAGTACACACAGCAGTGTGTTCAGGATACATCCCGAGAAGCAGGGGAAGAGATTGTTGTGCTTTTGACAATCTCTGCATCCTCACTGGCCACAGAGAATGGCAAATGTCATTCCTTTGTTCAAAAATGGGAGTAGGGGTAATGCTGGGAATCATTTCAGCAGTGGGCAATTTGTTGGAGAGTATTCTAGAGACAGGATTTACAAGCAAACAGTCTGATTTGGGATAGTCAACATGACTGAATTCTTTGAGGATGTGACAAAGCACATTGACGAAGGTAAAGCAGTGGTTGTGGTGTATATGGATTTTACTAAGCTTCTCAATGGGAGGCTCTTTCAGAAGTTTAGGAGGTATGGGATCCAGTGAAACCTGCCCACAGAAGACAAAGGGCGGTAGTCGATGGAGCATATTGTGGGTAGAGTTAAGAAACTGCAAGGGTAAAAAGACCATCAGACATAAGAGCAGAATTAGGCCATCCAGTCTACTCAGCCATTTCATCATGCCCAGTCCCGGATCCCACTCAACCCCATACACCTGCCATGTCCTTTGATGCCCTGACCAATCATGAAACTATCAACTTCTGCCTTAGATATACCCAAGGACTTGGCCTCCACCGCAGTCTGAGGCAGAGCATTCCACAGATTCACCACTCTGGCTAAAAACAAATTCCTCCTTACCTCTGTTCTAAAAGGTCACCTCTCAATTTTGAGACTGTGCCCTCTAGTTCTGGATACCTCCACCAAAGGAAACACCCTCTGCACATCCACCTTATCTAGTCCTTCTGACTATTCGGTAGGTTTTAATGAGATCCCCCTGCAATCTTCTAAATTCCAGAGTACAGTTCAGGCCCAAAGCTGCCAAACACTCCTCACATGTTAACCTCTTCATGCCCAAAATCATCCTCGTGAACCTCCTCTGGGCTCTCTCCAATGACAACACATCCTTTTTGAGATATGGGCCCAAAGCCGTTGACAATACTACAAGTGTGGCCTGACTGGTGTTTCATAAAGACTCAGCATTACCTCCTTGCTTTTATATTCTATTTCCCTTGAAATGTGGCATTTACATTCTTAACCACAGACTCAATCTTCTTACATGAGGACTTCCAAGTCTCTCTGCACCTTCTCCCCCATTTAGATAATAGTCTGCACTATTGCCCCTTTTACCAAAATGCATTATCAGACATTTCCCCACACTGTACTCCATCTGACACTCGTTTTGTCCGTTCTTCCAATTTGTCTAAATCCTGCTGCAATCACATTGCTCCCTGAACACGACCTACCCCTCCACCTATCTTCATACTATTGGAGTCACACAGTCACAGAGCCCAGCAGCACTGAAACAGGCCCTTCAGCCCTTCTAGTCAATGCCGGCCTGTTTTTGTTGTTACTGCCTAGTTCCAACTACCTGCACCATAGCCTTCATTAAAGTACATATATGTCACCACATATAACCGTGAGATCCTTTTTTCTACAGGAACACTTAGCAAATCTATAGAATAGCAACGGGATCAATGAAAGATCCAAGTAGAATTCAACAAACTCTGCAAATGCAAATATAATTAAATATCAATATATAACAAGAGCAATGGTTGTAACCCTGGGGAACCCCACTGGGCCGGGCCTTGAGTCCAATTATCAGCCTCTCACCATCACTCTCTGCTTCCTACCATCAAGACAACTGTGCATCCAGTTAGCCAGCTCTCCCTGGATCCCATGTGATCTAACTTTCCACAGCAACTTACCACGCTGAACCTTATCATAGGCCTCACTGATGCCCAAATAGGCCACGATCCTGGGACAGAGGTGTCACAGATCAGAGGGCACAGATTTAAACAGAGGATGAAGACTATCATCTGCAAACTTTGCCACTAAGCCATTAATTCCATTATCCAAATCAATGACAAACAACGTGAAAAGTAGCAGTCCCAATACTGACCCCTGAGGAACACCACTCGTCACAGGCAGTCAGCCAGTGGTCAGACCCCACTTGGAGTACTGTGCTCAGTTCTGGTCGCCTCACTACAGGAAGGATGTGGAAACTATAGAAAGGGTGCAGAGGAGATTTACAAGGATGTTGCCTGGATTGGGCAGCATGCCTTATGAGAATAGGTTGAGTGAATTCGGCCTTTTTTCCTTGGAGCGGTGGAGGGTGAGAGGTAACTTGATAGAGGTGTATAAGATGATGAGAGGCATTGATCGTGTGGACAGTCAGAGGCTTTTTCCCAGGGCTGAAATGGTTGCCACAGAAGGCACAGGTTCAAGGTGCTGGGGAGTAGGTACAGAGGAGATGTCAGGGGTAAGTTTTTTTTTACTCAGAATGGTGAGTGTGTGGAATGGGCTGCCAGCAACAGTGGTGGAGGTGGATACGATAGGCTCTTTTAAGGGACATTTAGATAGGTACATGGAGCTTAATAAAACATAGGTAAGCCTAGTAATTTCTAAGGTAGGGACATGTTCTGCACAACTTTGTGGGCCGAAGGGCCTGTATTGTTCTGTAGGTTTTCCATGTTCTCTTTCTAACCAGAAAAGGCCCCCTTTATTAAATGCCTTTTGAAAATCCAAGTAAGTGACATTCACTGACTCTCCTTTGTCCAACCTGCTTGTTACTTCCTCAAAGAACTCTTAACAGATTTGTCAGGCAAGATTTCCCTATACAGAAACCATGCTTTGACTTATTTTATCATTAGTTTCTAAGTACCCACAAACCTCATGGACTCCCAACAGCTTCCAACCACTGAGGTTAGGCTAACTGGCCTGTAATTTCTCTTATTTTGCCTTCCACCCTTCTTGCCTTCAACCCCTCTCAGGACTCTGGGATCTGGCCTTGGTGACTTATCCACCTTAAGACCTTTGAGTTTGCCTAGCCCTAGCTTTGTTTCCTTTTTAATAGCAATGGCACTCACTCCTGCTCCCTGAGACTCACAGACCTCTGACACACAGTCAGTGTCATCCATGGTGAAGACTGATGCAAAATGCCCATCTGAGCTAATTTAGCCTTTTTCCTCCAGTCCTGCCGAAGGCTCTCGGCCCAAAACGTCCACTGTATATTTTCCCATTAATGCTGAGTTCCTCCAGCACCTGCAGATTTTCTCATTTGTCAGTAAGTTCATCCACCATTTCTTTGTCCCCCATCACTACCTCACAAGCATCGTTTTCCAGTCATCCAATATCAACTCTCACCTCCCCTTTACTCTTTCTATAACTGCAAAAACTTTTAGTATCCTGCTTTGTATTTCATCTTTTCCCCTTTTACAGCCTTTTGTTGGATTTCAAATGCTTCCCAATCATCTAACTTTCCACTCACTTTTGCTACCTTAAATGCCCTTTCCTTGGCTTTTATGCAGTCGCTAACTTCTCTTGCCTACCCCCGCCATTTGAGAAATTCTTCTTCCGTGGGACTCACCTATCCTACACCTGGATGTGCTCAGCACTGCCTGTGCCTTCCTGCCTGTCCTTTAAATACAAACTATATCCTCTGATGTCGAGCTCCCAACTATGGCCGTCTTTCAGCCACAACTGTGATGCCCACAATGTCGTACCAACATTCACCCACCTTACTCCGAAAGTACGCGCATTTATATACAGCACCTTCAGTCTTGCATTCTTTGCCCTTTTGAATTTTGCCTTTGTGATACAATTTAACTCGTTGCTGTCTGCGCTTGTATCCAATCAATACTTGTCCTTCCTTAGTCATGTTACACCCATCGTCTACTTGTAAACCCGCTGGCTGATCTCAGCTCTATCATACTGGTTTCCATCCCCCTGCCATATTAGCTTAAACCACCCCCAACAGCTCAAGCAAACCTGCCTACAAGGATATTGGTCCCCCTCAGATTCAAGTGCAACCTATCCCTTTTGTACAGGTCCCAATGATCCAGAAATCTGAATCCCTGCCTCCTGCTCCAATTCTTCAGCCAGGCATTTATCTGCCACCTCATTCTATTCCCATCCTCACTGTCGTGTGGCACAGGCAGTCCGAGATTTCTACTGTCAAGGTCCTGCTTCTCAGCTTCCTAACCTTGTGTGTTTTTTCAGGAACCCCTCCCTATTTCTACCTACGTCGTTGGTACCCTGACGGGAGTTATATGAGCACCTCCAAACAGTAGCCAGGGTGTGGGCGACAAGTTAAAACAGGAGATAGAAAAGGCATGTCAAAAGGGTAAATGGGAGCACGTCGATATACAGGTAAACTGGGAAAATCGGGTTGGTGCTTAATCCCAAGAGAGAATTTGTAGAATACCTACTAGATTTTTTTTAGAGCAGCTTGTGGTTGAGTCCACTAGGGGATCAGCTATTCTGTATGGGTGTTGTGTAATGAACCGAAAACAATTAGGGAGCTGAAGGTAATGAAACCCTTCGGATGATTACATGATAGAATTCACTATGCAATTTGAAAAGGAGCTGAAGTCAGATGTGTCAGTATTACAGTGGAGTAAACTGAATTACAGAGGCATGAGAGAGGAGCCGGCAAAAACTGACTGGAAAGACACACGAGTTGGAATGACAGCACAGCAGCAAAGGCTGGAGTTTCTGGGAGTAATTCAGAAGGTGCAGGATAGATGCATCCCAAAGCAGCAGCATTCTGAAGATGCTGTGATACAACAGTGGCTGACAAAAAGACAGTGGGAATAAAAAGGCAATTTAAAAAAGCAATGGGGGGGGTGAAGAGGAGACAAAATATGAAGGTAAGCTAGCCAACAATAGAGGATACCAAACATTTTCAGATGTGAAGTATGAGAGGTGAGTAGATATTGGACCACCTCAATAGGGAACATGAAAAAGGCATAAAAACTGATTAAGAACTTTGCATCAACCTTTACTGTGGAAGACACTGGCAGGCAGAGGCAAGTGCAGGTTTCAGGAGAAAGTACTTGGGAACTGGAAGGCCTAAAGGTAGATGGACTCTGCACCAGATGGACTATATCTGAGGGATCAGAAAAATGAGTCTGAAAAAATTGTGGAGACAGTAATGATTCTAGAATGGTTCCAGATGACTGGAAAATTGCAAGTGTCACTCGTCTTGGGGGGGGGGGGGGTGTGGCAGGAAGAGATATTTCAGTAATGGGAAGATGTTGAGAATGTAGTTTTGGGGCACACGATAAAATAGGCCAAGCTAGCACAACTTCCAGAAGGGGAAGTCTCACATGACAAATCTACCGAAATTCTTTGAGATCATAACAAGTATGACAGAGAAAAGAGAACCAGTTGATGATTTTCAGACAGCCTTTGAAAAGATGTCACACATGAAGCTGCAGAAGAGCCCATGGTATTACAGGAAAGATATTAGTGTGGATAGAGCATTGGCTGATTGGCAGAAGGCAGAGAGTGGCAATAAGGGGAGCCTTTCTTGATTGGCTGCTTGTGACTAGGGGCTGATGTTGGGACCACTGCGGAGGACTCAGGGTAGACCTTTCAAATTTCGATAGGTTTCAGTGACATCTCCCCCTCACATTCAGAGTAACTACAGTCCCAGACTTGGATGGAGGGGATGCGCCTCACCTTCAGTTTCGGGATATCCCAGGTTCGGACATCGTCTGTCACCGTGCCTACCACCACGGCAGTCTTGTTCTCCCGTCCAGACAGCTTCATCTTACGGATCTGCAGATGAGACACGGCTAGTCAGTCACTGCTTTCCTCCCGTAAAACCTGTGGAATTCCGCTGTACAGGGAGTTTCACTGTGTCAGATCCATGTTCAGCACAGCATTGTTGGCTGAAGGGCCTGTATTGGGCTGATGGTTTTTTAAGTTTCTATGTAACAATGAATTACAATGGATTTAAATTAGCTTTTTTGACACTGATCAATAAAAAAGTATTCACTACTCCCCTTTAATATAACACACCAAATCATCAATGGAACAGCCAAATGGTTTTTGAAGTCACAATTAGGTAAATGGAGATCACCATGTGCACCACTATGCTTCACGGTAGGGATGGTGTGGTTTTGATGATGTGTGGTGTATGGCTTACACCGAACAGTGTTTAGTCTACAAGCTCAATTTTGGTTTCATCAGAACATAGCTGACTGGTGTCTCCCACGTTCCTTCTGGCAAACTCTGGCCGAGATTTCATATGAGTTTCAATTGATTGAAATACACCTGTATCTGGAAGGTCCAACTGCTGGTGAGTCAGTATCCTGGCAAAAACTACACCATGAAGACAAAAGAGCACTCCAAGCAGCTCTGTGAAAAGGTTACTGAAAAGCACAAGTCAGGAAATGGATACAAGAAAATATCCAAGTCAAGTCAGCCATCAAGAAATGGAAAGAATATGGCACAGCTGTAAATCCACCTAGAGCAGGTTGTCCTCAAAATCTGAGTGACCGTGCAAGGGGACTAGTGAGGGAGACCACCAAGAGACTTAAGACAACTCTGGAGGAGTTACAAGCATCAGTGGCGGAGATGGGAGAGACTGTGCAGACAACAACTGTTGTCCGGGTGCTTCACCAGTCACTGCTTTATGGGAGAGTGGCAAAGAGAGAGCCACTGGTGGAAAATCTCACATAAAACCTCAGCCAGTTTGCCAGAAGGCATGTGGGAGACTCTGAAGTCAGCTGGAAGGTGGCTTTATGGTCTGATTTTTTAGACCATCAGACTAAACACTGTTTGGTGTAAGCCAAACACCACACATTATGTAAAACACACCATCCCTACCGCGAAGCAAGGTGGCGGCTGCATCACGCTGTGGGGATGCTTCACTGCAAGCAGGCCCTGGAAGGCTTGTGAAGGTAGAGGGCAAAATGAACGCAGCAAAATACAAGGAAATCCAGATGCAGTCTGCAACAGAACCCCAAGTTGGGAGATTTGCTTTCCAGCAAGACAATGACCCCCAAGCTTGAAGCCAAAGCTACACAGGAATGACTTAAAAGCAATGTTAATGTCTTGGAGTGGCCAAGTCAGAGTCCAGACCTCAATCCAATTGAGAATTTGTGGCAGGACTTGAAAAGGGCTGTTCACTCATGATCCCCGTGCAATCTGACAGAGCTTGAGCAGTTTTGTAAAGAATGGGGAAAAATTGCAATGTCCAGAAGTACAAAGCTCATCGATATATCGAGACTTGAGGCTGTAATTGCTACCAAAGGTGCATCTACTAAATCTTGACTTGAATGAAATAATTATACAATTATTTTGTGATTAATAATTGTAATAAATTTAGACTAATTTGTAGAAATCCATTTTCACTTTGACACGGAAGTCTTTTCCGTTGATCAGTGTTAAAAAAGCCAAATTAAATCCACTGTGATTCAGTATTGTAAACCAATAAAATGTGAAACCTTTCAGAGGGGTTTATAGGCACCCCCTCAGTACTGGGGCTTAGCACTCCATTCCTGGTGTGTCCCGTCCCGTCCCCCCCCCCCACCCCCCAGGGCACTGCTCCCCAGAACTTGTGACTTACCAGGCGAGCCAGCGAGAGCGGAGGCCTGTTGGTGCGGCTCATGAACAGACGCTTGAGGACGACCTTGTTGAATGGGGAGTTAGAGCGACGAGCCAGGAACCTGTAGAGCTGAGGTGGAAAAAAGAATTTAAAACACACACACTTTTTTTTAAATAAGAGTGGTGGGTTTGTGCAATGTCCTGCAGGGAGGGGTGGAGTACTTGGAGTATTGTGATTAGTTCTAGTTGTCTCATTAACAGGAAGGACGTGGAGAGGGCAGAGGATATTTACTGGGACTTGCATGTTGTACCAGGAAAAGTTGAGTGAGCCAGGACTTTCCCTTAGGAACGAAGGAGTGAGAGGTGACTTGACAGAGGTGTACAAGATGATGAGAGGATTAGATTGAGTGAACACCCGCAGACTTTTCCCCGGGGGGAGATGCTAATACAAGGGGGGTAAATTTAAAGTGACTGGAGAAAGTATAGGGGGGAAATATCAGTATGTTGTTTTTCTATACACACAGAGCGGTGGGTGCAAGGAATTTGCTACCAGGAATACCGATAGAGGCAGGTACATTTATGAAACTTTTAGATCAGCACATGGATGATAGAAACATGGAAGGTTGTGTTGGAGGGAAGGGTTAGATTGATCTTGGGAGCAGGTTAAAAAAGTTGTCACAGCATTGTGGGCTAAAGGGCCTGTACTGTAGTGTTGTCATCAGCTACAGAACACCGTGCAAAGCACACCCCTCAACACCCCAAGAAAGGCTACATCAGATTTCAGGAGAAGAGTCTTGAACCAACATTCCCGTTCATACAGATGATCCGCCAACAACCCAACGCTCTACGTACACAAAATCCAATCACGCAGTCCCTCGACCTGGGAAAGTAGACGCGGAGCCCTCACTCAATCTGGTTTTAAGGTCACCCCACAAAACATTGAAAGTCATCTCACAGTACAGTCCTTTCAGACCACAATACTGTACCGACATTTTAACCTACTCTGAGATCAATCTAACCCTTCCCTTCCACACAGCCCTTAAAAGAAAAAAATCTGCAGATGCTGGAAATCCAAGCAATACACACAAAATGCTGAAGGAACTCAACAGCCAGGCAGCATCTATGGAAAAAAGTACAGTTGACGTTTTGGGCTGAGACCCTTCGGCAAGACTGGAGAACAAAAGGCTGAGTATGAGTTGAAAGGTAGGGGAGGGGAGAGAAACACCGGATGATAAGTGAAACCTGAAGGGGGAGGGATGAAGCACAGAGCTGGGAAGTTGATTGGAGAAAGAGACAGAGGCCATGGAAGAAGGAAAAAAAGGGGGAATACCAGAGGGAAGCGATGGGCAGGCAAAGCAATAAAATGAAAGGCGTACTAGGGGACGGGAAATGGTGAAGTGGGGGGGGGGGGGCATTACTGGAAGTTGGAGAGATCAATGTTCTTGCCATCAGGTTGGAGGCTACCCAAATGGAATATAGAAGTGTGGCCTTATCCCGACAGTAGAGGAGGCCATGGATGGACATAAGAGAATGGAAAGTGGAAATAAAATGGGTGGTCACTGGCAGATCCTGCTTGTTCTGGCGGACGGAGCGTAGATGCTCGGCGAAGTAGTCTCCCAATCTACGTTGGGTCTCACCAATACACATAGAAACATAGAGAATAGGTGCAGGAGTAGGCCATTCGGCCCTTCGAGCCTGCACCGTCATTCAGTATGATCACGGCTGATCATCCAACTCAGAACCCTGTACCAGCCTTCCCTCCATACCCCCTGACCCCTTTAGCCACAAGGGCCAAATCTAACTCCCTCTTAAATATAGCCAATGAACTGGCCTCAACTGTTTCCTGTGGCAGAGAATTCCACAGATTCACCACTCTCTGTGAAGAAGTTTTTCCTCATCTCGGTCCTAAAAGGCTTCCCGTTTATCCTTAAACTGTGACCCCTCGTTCTGGACTTCCCCAACATCGGGAACAATCTTCCTGCATCTAGCCTGTCCAATCCCTTTAGGATTTTATACGTTTCAATAAGATCGCCCCTCAATCTTCTAAATTCCAGCGAGTATAAGCCTAGTCGATCCAGTCTTTCTTCATATGAAAGTCCTGCCATCCCAGGAATCAATCTGCTGAACCTTCTTTGTACTCCCTCTATGGCAAGAATATCTTTCCTCAGATTAGGGGACCAAAACTGCACACAATACTCTAGGTGTGGTCTCACCAAGGCCTTGTACAACTGCAGTAGAACCTCCCTGCTCCTGTACTCAAATCCTCTTGCTATAAATGCCAGCATACCATTCACCTTTTTCACCGCCCGCTGTACCTGCATGCCCACTTTCAATGACTGGTGTATAATGACACCCAGGTCTCGTTGCACCTCTCCTTTTCCTAATCGGCCACCATTCAGATAATAATTTGTTTTCCTGTTCTTGCCACCAAAGTGGATAACCTCACATTTATCCACATTAAATTGCATCTGCCATGAATTTGCCCACTCACCCAACCTATCCAAGTCACCCTGCATCCTCTTAGCATCCTCCTCACAGCTAACACTGCCGCCCAGCTTCGTGTCATCCGCAAACTTGGGAGATGCTGCATTTAATTCTGTCCAAGTCAACTGGGGTCCCAGCACTGAGCCTTGCGGTACCCCACTAGTCACTGCCTGCCATTCTGAAAAGGTCCCGTTTATTCCCACTCTTCGCTTCCTGTCTGCCAACCAATTCTCTATCCACATCAATATCTTACCCCCAATACCATGTGCTTTAAGTTTGCACATTAATATCTCCTGTGTGGAACCCTGTCAAAAGCCTTTTGAAAATCCAAATATACCACAACCACTGGTTCTCCCCTATCCACTCTACTAGTTACATCCTCAAAAATTTCTATAAGATTGTCAGACGTGATTTTCCTTTCACAAATCCATGCTGACTTTTGTCTGATGATTTCACCACTTTCCAAATGTGCTATTATCACATCTTTGATCACTGACTCTAGCATTTTCCCCACCACCGATGTCAGGCTAACCAGTCTATAATTCCCCGGTTTCTCTCTCCCTCCACCACCCTCCAATCCTCAGGAACTAGTCCAGAATCTAAACAGTTTTGAAAAATTATCACTAATGCATCCACTATTTCTTGGGCTACTTCCTTAAGCACTCTGGGATGCAGACCATCTGGCCCTGGGGATTTATCTGCCTTTAATCCCTTCAATTTACCTAACACCACTTCCCTACTAACAAGTATTTCCCTCAGTTCCTCCATCTCATAGACCCTCGGTCCCCTACTATTTCCGGAAGACTATTTATGTCCTCCTTAGTGAAGACAGAACCAAAGTAGTTATTCAATTGGTCTGCCATGTCCTTGTTCCCCATGATCAATTCACCTGTTTCTGACTGTAAGGGACCTAAATACAGGACACACCAGGAGCACCGAACATAGTATATGACCCCCAACAGACTCACAGGTGAAGGAAGTCGCGTACAGAGCGATCCCTGCAGAAAACAGAAAATGGGGGGAGGTGTTTGATCCAGTTGGAGGTGATGTAAGTTTCGGAGAATTATGTGCTGGACACGGAGGCTGATGGGGTGGTAGATGAGGACAAGAGGACCCCTATTACTGGTAGGGTAGTGGAAGGATGGGGTAAGAGCAGACGTGTGTGAAATGGAGGAGACGCAGTTGACAGCAGCGTTGATGGTAGAGGAAGGGAAGCCCCTCCCTTTGAAAAAAGAGGACATCTCCTTTGTTCTGGAATGAAAAGATATAGTGGAGACAGAGGAATTGAGTGATGGGGATGGCATTTTTACAAGTAGCAGGGTGGGACAAGGTAGCTGCGAGAGTCTGTTTGTTTATAACGGACATCGGTGGATAAGCTGTCTCCGGAGATAGAGTGAGATCGAGAAAGGGAGGTGTCGGAAATGGACCAGGTGAATTTGAAGGCAGAGTGGAAGTTGGAGGCAAAGTGGATGAAATCAGTGAATTCAGCAAAGGTGCAGAAAGCATCACCAATGAAGCAGTAGTCCTTCTGGCCAAGTTACACCCACGTGACCAACTAACCCACTGAGCAGGAGGTGTGGAAAAGTGGGAGCCACACAGTCACAGGGAGAAGGAGAATAATCCGACTGCTTTCATACAGCACCGGGAACTACCACAATGTGCGAACTGCTACATTACCGTGCCACTCTCCCATCATGACAGGCCAGAATATTCTTTCTGTCATCTATGAGCCTCTACCACCCACCCCTGGCAGTCGTTTAATGTCATTTCCAGTACACAAGTGTGAAGGAGAACAACTTTGTTGTTACTCCAAATCTGATGCAGCACAAGATAAATACACAACAAAGCTACTTATACACACAGGTTGATTGTACGCCCATAAGGTGAGACCAGGCACAGGGGTGCCTGTACATAAGGTGACCAACAAGAAGTGATAAAGTAGTGGTGGTTGGGGGTTACTGGGTGGAGGTGTTGATCAGCCTCACTGCTTGGGGAAAGGAACTGGTTTGGAGTCTGGAGGTCCTGGTGTGGATGCTACGTAGCCTCCTCCCTGATGGGAGTGGGACAAACAGTCCGTGAGCAGGGTGGGTGGGATCCTTCCCGATGTTCCCGGCCCTTTTCCAGCACCTTTCTGTATCTATGTCACTGATGGTGGGTCGGTGGGTGCCGGTGATGCGTTGGGCCGTTCTGACGACCCGTTGTGGCTCCCGTCCCACCGCACACCTACAGGTAGTCCAGAGGCGTAACTTACTCCACCATCAGTCTAACCTTCCCTCCTCCCGACTCAACCGCACCGTTCCGATCCCAGTCGTCGGCCTTCCCGTAACTCAGACCTCACCCCCCCCCCGGGCCCACTTGGGGAGGAGAGGGAGGGAGGGATGGGTACAATTGACAAAGCCTCACCCCATCCCACAACCCTTCTGTCTGCCCAGCCTGCTTCCTCCTTACTGCCCGGCTCGACATCAAATACCCGCTCCTGCAGCGGACCCTTGGCCCAGAAAAGCCCCCTGCTGGGCGGCTGCAGCAGCGGGAGCCCGCCCGGAGACCAGCAGGCAGCGGACTGACCTTGACCAGCAGGCGGAGGTATATGTCTTGGCTCTTGGGCTCCTTACGGCGAACCTTGCGGTCCTTGTTGTGGCGGATGTCGATACCCTGGGGAGGGGAACAGAAGACACATTAATCCAGATACCGAGACGCCGCCGCACCCCCATTCCCAGTCATCCAACTCCCCGCCCGCCCTCCGCGCCCGTTGCCGCCGCCATCCGCCGTCCCTGGGCCACACTGGCGGCAGATGGCGGCGGATTGCAAGCCCAACCTCTTCCCCTCACCCACCATCTTGTCCGGCGGTCGTCGCGGGAAGAGAGAAAACTGCGCCTGCGCGCTGGCTTAATCTCCTGGAGGGCCTCCTGGTGCAGAAAATCTCGCGAGGCTGACCTCCTGGTGCACAGCGCCACCTGTCGAATGGGAGGACGCTGTGCAACCCGGGCTGTAGCTCCAATGAGATTGCAGAGGTAAAAGTCAGGATTGGAATTAAATTTCTACGTGCATTTATTATCAAAGTATGTATGCAATATACAACCCTGACATTCGTCTTCTCACAGGCCACGAAACAAAAAAGCCATGGAACTACTTCAAAGAAAAGATCAAACACCCAACAGGCAAATTAAAATAAAAGTGAAAAACAGAATATAAAATGTTGAACTTGAAAAAAGACTTTAAGGAGATTAAAGATTAGCTTTATTTAACACATGTGCATTGAAAGATGGAAAAGTTCAGTGAAATGAGCGACACAGTCTGAAGATGTTCCAGGGGCAAGCTTCTGGGGCACTAGTCCTAACCTGTACATCTCCAGAATGAGGGAAGATCATTCTCACATGTAGAGAGATACATTGAAAACAGGTCTTGCGTTCTGCTCATTCGGATTAATTCATTGATTTAGATCAAGGTAAAAATAATACACACACACACACACACACACACACACACACACCTTTTTAGACCATCAGACATAGGAGTAGAATTAGGCCATTTGGCCCATCGAGTCTGCTCTGCCATTCAATTGTGGCTGATCCCTTTTTCCCCTCCTCAGCCCCATCCCCCAGCCTGTAACCTTTGATGCCATGTCCAACCAAGAACCTATCAGTCTCTGCCTGAAATACACACAATGACTTAATCTTCACAGCTGCCTGTGGCAACAAATTCCACAAATTCAACACCTTTTGGCTAAAGACATTTCTCTGCATCTCTGTTTTGAAAGGGTGCCCCTCTATCCTGAGGCTGTGTCCTCTTGTCCTAGACTACCCCACCATGAGAAATATCCTTTCCACATCTTCTCTGTCTTGGCCTTTCAACATTCAAAAGGTTTCAAAGGTTCCTTCTGATTTCCAGTGAGTACAGACCCAGAGACATCAAATGTTCCTTGTATGATAACCCTTTCATTCCTGGAAACATCCTTGCCCAAAACTGTTCACAATACTTAAGGTGAGGCCTCACCAGTGCCTTATAAAGCCTCAGCATCACATCCCTGCTCTTGTCTTCTAGACCTCTTGAAATGAGTGCTTTTTATTCTGGCATCTTCCCCCTTTCTTTCCAGTGCTGATGAAGTGTTCCAGCCCAATGCATCAACTATTTATTCATTTTCATAGATGCTATCTGCCCTTCACCATCTTTTAGATGTTGCTCTGGATTTCCAGCATCTGCAGAATCGCTGAAGATTTAAAACAATAACAGTATTGGAATTGGCTACTTATTATGCTCAAAGTTAAATTCACGTTTAATTATTATTCAACCAAAGAGTGAAATGATACAGCAAGGTGAGAAGCACATGACGACAATGCACGGCACATTAGTTATGACAGCAGAAACCATGGCTACAAAAAATATATATAACCAAGTCCCAGAAAGAGAGAATCTGCCGATGCTGGAAATCCAGGCAACACTCACAAAATGCTGGAGGAACTCAGCAGGCCGGGCAGCATCTATGGAAAAAAAACAACAGTCGATATTTCGGGCCGAAACCCTTCGACGAGGACAGGAAAGAAGAGAATGAACAGTAGATTTGAAATGTGGGGGGAGAGGAAAGCGAAACGGCAGGCGGTAGGTGAAACTTGGGGGAGGGATGAAGCAAAGAATTAGGAAGTTGATTGGTGAAAGAGACAGAAGACCATGGAAGAAAAAAGGGTGGGGGGGGGAGCACCAGAGGGAGGCGATGGGTGGGCAAGGGGTTAACATGAGAGGGACAAGGGGATGGGAAATGGTGAAGGGGGGGGTGTGGTGGCATTACTGGAAATATGAGAAATCGATGTTCATGCCATCAGATTGGAAGCTACCCAAACAGAATTTAAGGTATTGTTCCTCCAACCTTAGCACATGGTTCCCCAGCCCCCAGCTACTTCTCAGTGTTTTTTCTCCAGTCCTGCTGAAGGGTCTCGGCCTGAAACGTCGACTGTGCTTTTTTTCCACAGATGCTGCCTGGCCTGCTGAGTTCCTCCAGCATTTTGTGTGTGTTTCCCAAGTCCAGGAGTAGCACAGCATGTGAATGGATGGTGCGTGGTCCAACGTGTTCTTCCAATGAGTGAACACCAGAGGGCAGCACCTAGCAAACACCGTCACGCGCTGAGATCTGGTGAGATCTTGTCTTGCTCACAGATCAGATCGTAACACATCAAGGTAGAACAACACCAGAAAGCAGAATAAAGTGTGACAGTCACAGAGAAAGGGCAGTGCAAAATAAATTGCAAAGTTCAAAGTGAACTTATTATCAAAGTGCAACATATACAACCCGGAGATTTATTTTCTTGTGGGCATTCACAGTAGAAGAATGAAATACAACAGTATCGATGAAAAACGACACAGAAAAACTGAGAAACTATCAATATAGAAAATAAATTGTGCAGATACAAAAAAAAATGCATGATGAAGAATACTACAAGAGGCGCAGGTGTGATCGCTGGAGAGCCAACTCATGGGAAAAGTGGAGATTCCAGACGAGACTGGAATCAACGAGGGATGCTCGACGGCTGTGTCAGGATTTGAATGCCATAACCTCCTACAAAGCTGAACCTTGCGACATAGGGGACAGCAGAGCTTCACTTCCAGATGAGTCCAATGCCTTCGATGCTCACTTTGATCACTAGAACAGGGAGGAACCATCGCACACCCCCTTGTCTCCCGATGATCCTTTGGTCTCAGTATCCAAAGATAATATGCGGAGTACCAGCAAGAGAGTGAAGCCAAAGAAGGCATCCAGTCTGGACAGAGTACCTGGCCCCGTACTGAGGTCCTGTGCTGACCAACTGGTTGGTGTGTTCACGGGTATCTTCAACCTCTCGCCCCGGCAGTGTGAGGTACCCATCTGCTTGAAGCAGGCTTCATCCATGCCAGTGCCCAGGAAGAACTTGGCAACCTGTCTGAGTGACTATCACCCTGTGACACTTGCATCCTCAGTGATGAAATGTTTTGAGAGGTTGGTGATGAAACATATCAGCTCCTGTCTGAATGTGACTTGGATCTGCACCAATTCACCTCCCGAAGCAACAGGTCCAGAGCAGATGCCATCTCATTGGCTCTTCACACAACCCTGCAACATCAGGACAGCAGAGATGCAAACATCAGGATGCTCCTTATCGATTCCAGCTCGGCATTTAACACCATCGTCCCCTCAAAGGTAACCAGTAAACTCTAAGACCTGGGCCTCACTACCCCCTTGTGCAATTGGATCCTGGATTTCCTCACCTGTAGACCCCAGTTAGTTTGGATTGGCAAAAACAGTTTCACAATCTCCATCAGTACAGGAGCACCACAGGGATGTGAGCTTAACCCCCTGCTCTACTCACTGTGAGGTTAAGTACACTACCTGTACTAACTTTAAATTCCTGGGCGCCACCATCTCAGAGGACCTGTCCTGGACCCATCATGTAAATATAATTGTGAAGAAAGCACGACAGCACCTCAGCAGTCTGCAGAGATTTGACATTTAATCAAAAACCTTGGCAAACTCTATCAATGTGTGGTAGAAAGTGTGCTGACTGGCCTGATATGGGGACAGCAATGTCTTTGAGCGGAAAATGCTACAAAAGGTAGTACATCGGGGGTAAAACACTCCCAACTATTGAGCACATCTACAGCAAACATTGCCGTAGGAAAACAGACTCCATCGTCAGAGATCCCCACCACCCAGGCCAGGCTCTCTTCTCACTGCTGCCATCAGGTAGAAGGTACAGGAGCCTCAGGGCTCGCACCACCAGGTTCAAGAACAGTTACCACCCCTCAACCATCAGGCCCCTGAACAAAAGGGGATAGTTACATTCATTTGCCTCATCATTGAAATGTTTCTACAACCAATGATCTCACTTTAGGAACTCTTTATCTCATTATTCCATTATTTATTGCTAATTATCTTTTATTTGCATTTGTTGTCTTCTACACTCTGGTTGATCCTTCATTGACTGTGTTATAGTTACTATTCTGTAGATTTGTTGAGTATGTCCACAGGAAAACAAATCTCAGGGTTTTATACAGTGACATATATATACTTTGTACTGCTCCCAAAAAATTCCACTATTCAACCTTCCTGTCCTCCCCCCACCCCACACTGCTCCACTGTGGAAGAGGGTTCTCTAACAGAGGGATATATCTCTTGTCCCAAACAGGAGAAAATCTGCAGATGCTGGAAATCCACAGCAACACACACAAAATGCTGGAGGAACTCAGCAGGCCAGGCAGCATCTGTGGAAAAGCGTACAGTTGACGTTTTGGACCAAGACCCTTCAACAAGACTGAACATCTGTCCTGCTGAAACGTCAACTGTACTCTTTTCCATAGACGTGCCTGGCCTGCTGAGTTCCTCCAGCATTTTGTGTGATGTACCTGTGGTACCTGTAGAGGATTCTCAGAGAGGGATCTCTTGATTTGAGACCTTGAGGGAGTGGAACCTCAAGGGGAGGGATGAGGACTCTCCAGGAGGACTGATGTCATCTGGTGAATTTACACCCCCCCCCCACCTCCCCAGGACTTACCTGCTGCGGCTCCCATAAGGAGTGAGAACTCCAGCTCTGGGGATCCCCTACCTGCGGAGGAACACAGACCCTCTGTCAGTGAATGACTTCCTCACCGACCCCTTGCCAAGGGAGGGAGAGTGCCTCACAAACTCACACAGACCCCTCGCTTGATTGTAAGACCTCCAACTCACTCACTCCCTCCTACAAACCTCTGTCATTCCCTCTCATTTCCACCCTTCCTCATCTCCTCTCTCTCTCTGTGTTGTGTGTGTCTATGGATAGATATCCGTTCTCCTTCCCCCCCCACTTCTCTCTATCTTTCACTCCCTCTATTCCCCTCTCTCCCTCTCCCCCATTCTTTCTCCCTCCCCTGTATTTCTCTCTCTCCACCCCCCAGGACAGAGGGAAATGGTGATGGACCCCTGGTGCAGATTTCACCCTTTCACCGTGACGTTGTTTCCAAATCAACACTCACGTTTTCTCTGAACCATCTTGCGTTTGAAACCAATGGCTGTCATCTGGAACTTGGAATAAACCTGTAGAAAGAGGGGTCACAGGTCACAATTAGAGCTGGAACCCTGGCTGAACTCTCCCCCGCTCTCCCCCCCCCCCCCCGAGGGGACACTGGGCTGGGTAGAGGGGTAGAGATGAGACTGGAGGATGGAGGGGAGACTGGGGGTGTGGGGGGAAGGGGAGGGGAGAATGTGGGAGTGGGTGGAAGCGGGGAGGGGAGACTGGGGGTTGGGAGGTGGAGGGGGAGAAGGGAGACTGAGGGGGTGGAGGGGATAGGGAGAATGGGAGCTTGGGGTGGAGGGGAGACTGGGGGTGGGGGAGAGGGAAGAGTGGGGGGGTGGAGGGAGAGCAGGGAAACTGAGGGTGGGTGGAGGGGGAAGGGAGAATGGGAGTTGGGGTAGGGGAGAATGGAGGTTGGGTGGAGGGGGAGTGGGGAGACTGAGTGAGTAGATGGGGAGAGGGAAGACAGGGGGTAGGAGGGAGAGGGGAGATGGGGAGTAGAGGGGAGACTGAGGGCAGGCGGGACTGTGGAGGAGGAGAGACTGGGAGTAGAGGGGGAGAGTGGAGACTGGGGATTGAGTGGGAGAGGGGAGATGGGGGGTAGAGGGGAGACTGCGTGGTGGGTAGATGGCAGACGGGACTATGGGGAAGGAGACACTGGGAGTAGAGGGGAAGAGTGGAGACGGGGGGTAAAGGGGAGACTGGCTGGTGGGTAGAGGGCAGACGGTACTGTGAGTAGAGGGGGAGAGTGGAGACTGGGGGTAGAGGGGAGTGCTGGAAGGGGAGAGGGGAAACTGGGGGTCAGGTGAGGGAGAGAGGGCAGACTGGGGGTGGATAGTGGTGGGAGGGGAGAGAAAGGGAGCAATTGAAAGAGATGGGAGGATGGGAGGTGAGGAGACGGGGATGGGAGAGAGGGAGTGATTGAAAGAGAGGGGGGAGGGAAGTGTGAAGCTTGTGAGGAGTCTGAAATAGACAGAAGGTAAGGGCTGTACCCTGACAGGACGGGATACCGCCTAAACGTATCCCTACGGGACAGGATAACCCATAAACATGACCCTACAATACAGGATAGCCCCGTAACCGTCCCCCTACGGATCAGGATAATCCGTAACTGTATCCCTATGGTACAAGCTTCTCCAGTGCCCGTCTCCCAATGGTCCATCGCCCAATGGTACAGTGAACCCCTGTGCCCATCGCACCAAAAGTACAGGGTACCTGAGCACCCATTTCACCTACGTTACATGGTATCACTGTGCCCATCTCCCAATGACACAGTGCACAGCAGTGCCCATCCCCGAATGGTACAGTGTACCCCAGTGCCCATCCCCGAATGGTACAGTGTACCCCAGTGCCCATCCCCGAATGGTACAGTGTACCCCAGTGCCCATCCCCCCACGGTACAGTGTACTGCCAGTAAGTGAGTATAAATAATGTGGGCTGCCTTAACGACGATCACCCAGTAGTACTCACATCGACAGTGATGAAATGCTTTGAGAGGTTGATCATGACTAGACTAAACTCCTGCCTCAGCAAGGAACTGGGCCCATTGCAATTACACTGGCACACCTCCGGGGTGTGTGCTTAGCCCACTGCTCTACTCTCTCTATACACATGACTGTGTGGCTAGGCATAGCTCAAATAGCATCTATAAACTTGCTGACGATACAACCATTGTTGGTAGAATCTCAGGTGGTGACGAGAGGGCGTACAGGAGTGAGATATGCCAACTAGTGGAGTGGTGTCACAGCAACAACCTGGCACTCAACATCAGTAAGATGAAAGAGCTGATTGTGGACTTCAGGAAGGGTAAGACGAAGGAGCACAAACCAATCCTCATAGAGGGATCAGAAGTGGAGAGAGTGAGCAGCTTCAAGTTCCTGGGTGTCAAGATCTCTGAGGATCTAACCTGGTCCCAACATATCAATGTAGTCATAAAGAAGGCAAGACAACAGCTATACTTTATTAGGAGTTTGAAGAGATTTGGCATGTCAACAAATACACTCAAAAACTTCTATGGATGTACCATATTCTGTATTGCCTGTATTCTGACAGGCTGCATCTCTGTCTGGTATGGAGGGGCTGCTGCACAGGACCAAAAGAAGCTGCAGAGGGTTGTAAATCTCGTCAGCTCCATTATGGGCACTAGCCTACAAAGTACCCAGGGCATTCTCAGGGAGCCGTGTCTCAGAAAGGCAGCGTCCATTATTAAAGACCTCCAGCACCCAGGGCAGCCCTTCTCTCACTGTCACCATCAGGTAGCAGGTACAGAAGCCTGAAGACACACACTCAGCGATTCAGGAACAGCTTCTTCCCCTCTGCCATCCGATTCCTAAATGGACATTGAACCCGTGAACACTACCTCACTTTTTTAATATATATTATTTCTGGTTTTGCACATTTTAAAATCTATTCAATATAGGTATATTGTAATTGATTGATTGATTTTATTTTATTATTTTTTTCTTCTGTATTATGTATTGCAGTGAACTTCTGCTGCTGAGTTAACAAATTTCACTGCACATGCTGGTGATAATAAACCTGATTCTGAATTGAGAGCCCATTCCCCCAACTGTACAGTGTACCCCAGTGTCCATCCCCCAACTGTACAGTGTACCCCAGTGCCCATCCCCCCACTGTACAGTGCCCCATGCCCATTCTCTTTCTCTTCCCCCCCCCCACTGTACAGTGTGCCCCAGTGCCCCCCCCCCAGTGTCCATCTCCCACCGGTACAGTGTACCCCCCCCCCCAGTGCCCATTCCCCCCCCCCAATGGTACAGTGTACCCCCAGTGCCCATCCCCCAACTGTACAGTGTACGAGGGGCCACAGTTTGAGGATAGAGGGGAAGCCTTTTAGGACCAAGATTAGGAAAAACTTCTTCACACAGAGAGTGGTGAATCTGTGGAATTCTCTGCCACAGGAAACAGTTGAGGCCAGTTCATTGGCTATATTTAAAAGGAAGTTAGATATGGCCCTTGTGGCTACGGGGGTCAGAGGGTATGGAGAGAAGGCTGGGGTGGGGTTCTGAGTTGGATGATCAGCCATGATCATAATAAATGGCGGTGCAGGCTTGAAGGGCCGAATGGCCTACTCCTGTACCTATTTTCTATGTTTCTATGTACCCCAGTGCCCATTCCCCAATGGTACAGGGTACCCCAGTGCTCATCCCGAATGGTACGGTGTATCCCCAGTACCCATTCCCCAATGGTACAGTGTACCCCCAGTACCCATCCCCCAATGGTACAGGGTACCCCAGTGCTCATCCCGAATGGTACGGTGTACCCCCAGTACCCATTCCCCAATGGTACAGGGTACCCCCAGTGCCCATTCCCCAACTGTACAGTATACCCCCAGTGTCCATCCCCCAATGGTACAGTGTACCCCAGTGCCCATCCCCCAATGGTACAATGTACCCCAGTGCTCAACCCGAATGGTACAGTGTAACCCCCCCCCCAATGCCCACCCACCCCCACCGGTACAACGGACCCCAGAGCCCATCCCCCAACAGTACAGTGTATCCTAGTGCCCATCCCCCAACTGTACAGTGTACCCCCCCCTGTGCCCAAACCCCCACTGGTACAGTGTACCCCCAGAGCCCATCCCCCAACAGTACACTGACCCCAGTGCCCCACCCCTCAACGGTACAGTGTACCCCCAGTGCCCATCCCCCAATGTACAGTATACCCCAGTGCCCACCCCTCAATGGTACAGTATACCCCCCATGCCCCCCCAACAGTACAGTATACCCCAGTGCCCCCCCAATGGTACAGTGTATCTAAGCGCCCTCACTCCCAGCGGTACAGGGTACTCTAGTGCCCATACCCCAATGCAACAGGATACCCCAGTGCCCAACCACCAATGTAACAGTGTTGCTAGTGCCCATCTCCCAATGGTACAGGGCTACACACCCTGTCTGTCCCACTCCCCTCAGGGAGGATCCCACCCACCCTGTCTGTCCCAGTCCTTCAGGGAGGGGGCTACACCCTCTGTCTGTCCCACTCCCCTCAGGGAGGATCCCACCCACCCTGTCTGTCCCAGTCCTTCAGGGAGGGGGCTACACCCTCTGTCTGTCCCACTCCCCTCAGGGAGTGGGCCACCCACCCTGTCTGTCCCACTCCCCTCAGGGAGGGGGCTACACCCTCTGTCTGTCCCACTCCCCTCAGGGAGGGGGCTACACCCCCTGTCTGTCACACTCCCCTCAGGGAGGGGGCTACACCCTCTGTCTGTCACACTCCCCTCAGGGAGGGGGCTACACCCTCTGTCTGTCACACTCCCCTCAGGGAGGGGGCTACACACCCTGTCTGTCACACTCCCCTCAGGGGGGGGGGCTACACCCTCTGTCTGTCCCACTCCCCTCAGGGAGGGGGCTACACACCCTGTCTGTCACACTCCCCTCAGGGGGGGGGCTACACCCTCTGTCTGTCACACTCCCCTCAGGGGGGGGGGCTACACACCCTGTCTGTCACACTCCCCTCAGGGAGGGGGCTACACCCTCTGTCTGTCACACTCCCCTCAGGGGGGGGGGCTACACACCCTGTCTGTCACACTCCCCTCAGGGAGGGGGCTACACACCCTGTCTGTCACACTCCCCTCAGGGAGGGGGCTACACCCTCTGTCTGTCACACTCCCCTCAGGGAGGGGGCTACACACCCTGTCTGTCACACTCCCCTCAGGGAGGGGGCTACACCCTCTGTCTGTCACACTCCCCTCAGGGAGGGGGCTACACACCCTGTCTGTCACACTCCCCTCAGGGAGGGGGCTACACCCTCTGTCTGTCACACTCCCCTCAGGGAGGGGGCTACACACCCTGTCTGTCCCACTCCCCTCAGGGAGGGGGCTACACCCTCTGTCTGTCCCACTCCCCTCAGGGAGGGGGCTACACACCCTGTCTGTCACACTCCCCTCAGGGAGGGGGCTACACCCTCTGTCTGTCACACACCCCTCAGGGAGGGGGCTACACCCTCTGTCTGTCCCACTCCCCTCAGGGAGGGGTCTACACACCCTGTCTGTCACACTCCCCTCAGGGAGGGGCTACACACCCTGTCTGTCCCACTCCCCTCAGGGAGGGGGCTACACCCTCTGTCTGTCACACTCCCCTCAGGGAGGGGGCTACACACCCTGTCTGTCACACTCCCCTCAGGGAGGGGGCTACACCCTCTGTCTGTCACACACCCCTCAGGGAGGGGTCTACACACCCTGTCTGTCACACTCCCCTCAGGGAGGGGGCTACACCCTCTGTCTGTAACACTCCCCTCAGGGAGGGGGCTACACACCCTGTCTGTCACACACCCCTCAGGGAGGGGTCTACACACCCTGTCTGTCACACTCCCCTCAGGGAGGGGGCTACACCCTCTGTCTGTCACACTCCCCTCAGGGAGGGGGCTACACAGCATCAAAAAGAGACACAAGAAAGTCTGCAGACGATGGAAATCCCAGAGCGACTCACACACTCAGCAGGTCAGGCAGCGTCTGTGGAAATGGACAAACAATCGACGTTTTGGTTCAAGACCTTTCTTCAGGACTGAGAAGGAAGGAAGAATCTGAAGAAGAGGGGAGGGGAGGAAAAGGTACAAGGTGGCAGGTGATGGGTGAAACCTAGAGCCTGGAGGAATTCGGGTGGCGTAAAGAGCCGGGAAATTGACTGGAGAAAGAGAGACAGGGCTGGGGAAGGGGAAATCTGATGGGAGAGAAGGCCATGGAAGGGAGGGGAAGGAGAGGAGCACCAGAAGGAGGTGATGGGCAGGTACGGGAGGGAAATGGTGAAGGGGGGCTGGGGGTCATTACCAGAAGTTTGAGAAATCCATGTTCATGCCATTAGGTTGGAGACGACCCAGATGATAAGGTGTCGCTCCTCCAGCCTGAGTGTGGCCTCATTGGAGCAGTGGAGGAGGCCGTGGACTGACATGTCGGAATGGGAATGGGAAGTGGAATTGAAATGGGGGCCACCAGGAAATGGTGCTGTTTCTGAAGATCTCCCAATCTCTGACAGGTTTCACCAATATACCGGAGGCCACACTGGGAGCACCAGATACAGTCGATGACTCCAACACACTCGCAGAAGAAGCGTCCATTGCCCCACCTGGAAGGATTGTCTGCAGCTCTGAATGGTCGTGAGGCAGGAGGGGTCGGGGCAAGTACAGCACTTGTTCCTCTTGCAAGAATAACACAGTTTCTTTCCCTAAGCAACACCTCCACCCTCTAACCCACCCCTCCACCCAGAAACCCACCCTACACCCACTAAGCCACCCCTACACCCAGAAACCCACCCCTCCACCCAGAAACCTACCCCTACCCCTACACCCACTAACCCACCCCTCCACCCAGAAACCCACCACCCCTACACCCAGAAACCCACCCCTCCACCCAGAAACCCACCACCCCTACACCCACTAACCCACATCTCCACCCAGAAACCCTCCCCTCCACACCCCATTCAAACCCCTCCCTATCTCTGTAACCCCTACACCTTCATCCTCCTGTTCAAACCCCTCCCTCACCCCCTCCCTATTTCTGTACCCCTACACTCCCCCCTCCTGTTCAAACCCCTCCCTCACCCCCTCCCTATCTCTGTAACCCCTACATTCCCTCCGTTCAAACCCCTCGCTCACCCCCTCCCTATCTCTGTAACCCCTACACTCCCCACCCTTCCATTCAAACCCCTCACTCACCCCCTCCCTATCTCTGTAACCCCAGCACTGCCCCCTCCTGTTCAAACCCCTCCCTCACCCCCTCCCTATCTCTGTAACCCCCTACACTCCCCCTCCTGTTCAAACCCCTCCCTATCTCTGTAACCCCGACACTCCCCCCTCCTGTACAAACCCCTCACTATCTCTGTAACCCCTACACTCCCCACCCTCCCATTCAAACCCCTCCCTCATGGCTCGTCCCCTCCCCTCCCAGTGCCGACCCAGAGACCAGACGGTTAATGTTGATGCTTTATTTCGTTAAGGAGCTCGATCCCTGCATCTTGTCCACCCCGAAGGTCAGAGTCCAGGCCGAGGGAAGAGTCTGCTGGTGGAGTCAGCGGTAGGAAGGATGTCTAGGATCCCTCTCTCTTCCTTGTCATGCCTCGAATGCCTCGGATGTGTTGTGGGGGGGAGGGGGCTATTGTTCACCCCTCCCCTGACGGAACCGAGACCCCCAGTTCCTGGCGTCATCCACAGGCCCCCGTGGGATGTCCCGGTGGGAAGGGACACTCACCCCCGGCTCCTGGTCGTGGGCCCTTGGCCTGAGAGAAGGGCGGGGGCGAGGGGGGCAGGAAGGAGGTGGAGGAGAGGATGGAGTCAGTTCCCGGGGTTGGGGCCGCAGCTGGCGGTGGGCAACGGGACCCCGGCGGTACACTGGCCCGTGTTCATCCCCACCCCTCAGGGGGGAGTGGGGGGAGGTGACGGGGAGGTGACCACGGGGAGGCGTCCCCTCAGAGTGAGAGAGCACCCGCTGGACACAACCAGCGGCCCAGAGCCGACCTCCTTCCTCACCCGGATGATGAGGGTGAGGGTGAGGGTGAGAGTGGGGTGAGGGTGAATCCTCCCCGTCCTCTCCCTCAGAGGTGGGAGGGTGGGATCCCGAGGGGAGAGTGGCAGGGCATGGGGGTGAGGCTGAGGAGGAGGGGGAGGGGAGGGGCAGCCGGCTGGCTCCCTCATGGGGACGGACAGCCCGATGGAGGCGAGGGTTGGGGACGAGGTGGATGGTGGGTGGAGGAGTGTTTTCCTCACCTACCCCTTCCTGCTCACTCTCTTCCTCCTCGCCCTCAGAGGTCGGAGGGTGGGAATCCTGCTGGACAATGGAGGGGCAGGGGGAAGGGGAGGATGAAGGAGAGGGGGAGGCGGAGGGTGAGGAGATGAGGGATTGGGAGGGGATGGACGAGGCGAGGGAGAGGGGCTGGGAGATGAGGGAGGGGGTGGGGCGGGTGGAGACGAGGGAGTAGGAAGGGCGGGAGATGAGGCTGGGTGCGGCTCGGGTAGAGACGAGGGAGAGGGAGGGTTGGGAAGAGATGAGGGAGGGGGTGGCACGAGAGCGGAGGGATGGGGACGGACGGGAGGAGTGGTAGGAGTGGGAATCCCGAAGGTAGCGAGGAGGAGAGGGGGTGGGGGAGGGTGGGCGTGTCTCCATCTCCTTCTCGTCGCCATCTCCATTGTAGACCAGGCTGGTGAGGGAGGTGGGAGGACTCAGAGAGCCACAGGGAGGGGCAGGCTGCCCCTGAGAGGGAGGGTTCCAGAGGCGAGTGTGGGGGCGGGGGCGGGAGCGAGAGTCACCTCGCGGCCCCTTCCTGGGCTCTGCCTCCTCGGGGTCGGCGAGGGAGGGTGTTGGGGTGGGCGTCTCTCGCGGTGGATCTCCTCCGCTCAGGCCAAGGCACACCTGGGGCAAAGGTGAGGGGCAGGGGGAGAGGCAGTGGGTCTGCGAAGGAGGGGCTGGCGCAGGCTCGCCTAAGGGTAGAGGAGGAAGAGGGTGGTATATGGGGAGAGGGGAGGGAGGAGAGTTAGCAGGGAAGGGATGGGATGGAGGTAGGGAGGAGAAAAAAATAGTGAAACATAATTCAGATTGTGTCGTGGTTGAAGACAACCCCCTCCCACCGCTCTCGACCCCCTGAACACACATCTTTATCTACCTACACCATTCCCTTACACCAAAACTAGCCCTTGACACGGACCCCTTTCCTAGGATACAAGAGCTTTGGGCGAGACAGATGTGCGGGGCAGCGAGGATGGGTGCTTCCTTCCTACACAGGTAGGACGTAGGGAATGAGGTGTTAGCATACATCTTGAGAGGACCAGCAAGGACGTAATGCTGAGGCTTTACAAAGCTCTGCTCGGACTGCAACCGGGGTTTTGTGCCTTTATCTCAGAAAAGGTGTGTTGGCATTGGAGAGGGTGCAGAGGATGTTGACAAAACTATGGAAGGGTGAATGTAAAAGCAGTGTTTGATGGCTCTGGGCCTGTACTCGCAGGAGTTTAGAAGAATGGTGGGGGTGGGCATCTCACTGAAACCTTCTGAATGGTGAAAGGCCTCGATAGAGTGGATGTGGAGAGGATGTTTCCTATAGTCAGGGAGTCCAGGACTAGAGGGCACACTCTCAGAATAGAGGGGTGTTCACTTAGAACGGAGAAGAGGAGGAATTTCTTTAGACAGAGGGTGGTAAATCTGTGGAACTAATTGCCACAGGCAACTGTGGAGGCCAGCTGGGCCAGATGTTGGGTATAATTAAAGCGAAGTTTTATAGATTCTTGATTCATTGGGGCATCAAAGATTACAGGAGAATGGGGTTGAGAGGGATAATATGATTGAATGGTGGAGCAGACACAATGGGCCAAATTCTGCTCCATATCTCATGGTCTAATAACAACAGCAGTGTGTAGGGATGACAATCTTCGGGGATTGGCCGGTGAGGACACTTGGGTGGAGCTTCGAAATGAGAAGGGGAGGGTATAGACCCCAATCCACTCCACCTGCAGTGGTTAATGGAAGCCTGGCAAGACAGTGTAGAGAAATTGCTCATCATTGTAAGAATATTTGGGTTGTATGAGTGGGAGATTTTAACTGGGGCACCGGGAGTGATGGAATGCAATGGATTAAAGTTTATGAAATTCACCCAGTGGCCACCTGTAAACCTGCTTGGTAATGCAAATATCTAATCAGCCAATCACGTGGCAGCAACCAATGCATAAAAGCATGCAGACATGGTCAAGAGGTTCAGTTGTTCAGACTGAACATCAGAATGGGGAAGAAATGTGATCGAAGTGACTTTGACTGTGGAATGATAGTTGGTGGCAGATGAGCTGGTTTGAGTATCTCAGAAACTGCTCGTCTCCTTTATTAGGGACATCCACAACGTGGGCACAGACTCAAAGTTTGTCCTAAAAAGGATCACTTTACAGTTCATGGAGAAGAGGATGATGATGTGTCACCAAAGGGATCACAGGTTTCTACAGAGGTACTGTGGAGAGCATCCTAACTGGTGGCATCGCTGTCTGGTCTGGAGGGGCCACTGCACAGGATCAGAAAAAGCTGCAGGAAGTTGTAAACTCAGCACCAGCCTCCCCAGCATCGAGCGCACCTTCAAAAGGTGTTGCCTCTAAAAGGCGGAATCCATCACGGAGGATGCCCATCACCCGGGACGTGCCCTCGTCTCACTGCTGCCATCAGAGGGGAGGTACAGGAGCAGCTTCATCCCCTCTGAGTGGACAATGAACCCACAAACTCTTCCTCAGTATTTTCCCTCCTCACTGCGTGTTTAGTTTCGAATTGTCTATATTTATTACATTCTTAGAGATTTTATGATTACGTATTACAATGTTCTGTGGCCACAAAACAACAAATCTTACTGCATATGCCAGTGAGATTCAACCTGATTCCAATTCAGGAGCTGTCTCAAAAAGTGGCCACTAAGAGAATGTCCAGGAATGTCCTCTCATCAGGGGGACCCCACTCAGGAGGGTGCAACAGTCAGGAAATTGTGAGTCCAACAGAAATAATCCTGTCAGTTCTCAGATTGTGATGGGAAAGGATAGGACAGGTCCACAGGTCAGGCTGGATCTGATTTGAGAGGAATTTGACAAGGTCAAGCTGGGTTTGAGTGGGTGAGTCCACTTGAAGGTGAAGGAGTGAATCAGCAGACAGGAGAAAGACTGAAAATCTAGCTGAGCTGAGTGGTGTCACAACAACACCCTCTCACTCAACGCCAGCAAGACCAAGGAACTGATTGTAGACTTCAGGAGAGGAAACCAGAGGTTCATGAACCAGTAATCATCGGAGGACCAGAGGTTGAGAGGGTCAGTAACTTGAAATTCCTGGGCGTTACTATTTCAGAGGTCCTGTCCTGACCCCAGCACGTAACTGCAATCGCAAAGAAAGCACGACACCAACTCAACTTCCTTAGGAATCAGTTGAGGTTCGGTATGACATCGAAAACGTTGACAAACTTCGATAGGTGTGTGGTGGAGAGTGTGCTGACTGGCTACATCACATCCTGGTATGGAAACACCAACGCCCTTGAATGGAAAATCCAACAAAAGGTAGTGGATTCAGCCCCGTCCATCACGGGTGAAGCCCTCCCAACCATTGAGCACATCTACGTTAAACACTGGCGAAGGAAAGCAGCATCCTTCACTCTCAGCCTCTTGCTCCGATTTAAAAAAGACCGTTGAAAATTCCCCTCCGTTTTAAACCTTTGGCGCTCTACGTCACGAGCCTGCGCACTCTAGCCTCTTTTCCTCGAGCAGTGTGAAAAAAAAGACTTCTCTCTGAGTTTCCTTTACTCTCAGCCTCTTGCTCCGCCAAAGGTTTAAAAAGGAAAATTGAAGCAATAGTGATAAGCGGGGACACTGAAAAGGCATTTGATGCGGTTAATTGGAATTTTCTACATGACACAATTATTAAAACTATATAGGCACCAGACGACAATCCTGCTGCTAGGATTAAAATCAATGGATATTTATCTAATAGTTTTACCCTAGAAAGGGGCACGAGACAGGGTTGTGCATGGTCACCACTACTCTTCACATTATATCTGGAACTATCAGCTCAACACATCAGACAAAATGAAGATATCAGGGGAATTACTATTAAAGGGACAGAACATAAATTGTCCTGTTACATGGATGACATTTTGATCTGTCTAGGGCAACCAACATACTGTTTACCTAAATTGATGCAATCCTTTGAACAATATGGTCAATTATCAGGGTACAAGATGAACATAGATAAAACCCAACTACTTTCATATAACTATAGCCCACCAAGAGAAATTGAAAGTATATATCCTTGGGTATGGCAAACAGAGTCTGTCAAATATTTGGGCATCATTATGCTAAAAGTTTTGGCAAAATTATCAGAATGCAATTATCATGTTATACATAAAAAAAATTAAGGAAGATATAACAAGATGGAACCGAATTCCTTTTCTTGGTCTCAGTTCAAGGATTGAATCTATTAAAATAAATATACTGCCCAGATTACTATATCTCTTTTGGACCCTACCAATAGATTAAGCAAAATCAATTCAATGAATGGAACAAGATGCTATCAAGGTATATATGGCGAAGTAAAAGGCCTAGGGTTCGTCTCAAAATTTTGCAATTAGCCAAGGAAAAGGGGGGAAGGGGCCTACCTTCTCTTAGAGATTATTATTTTGCAGCACAGTTGAGAGCTGTGATATGCTGGTGCAACCCATCATATGATGCTCAATGGAAAAACATTGAGGAGAGGATACTTTCCATCCCCATACAGGCAATTTTGGCTGATAACAACCTACAAAGTTACATAAATACATGGGTGAAATGGACTCTTAAAATATGGAAAACTATTATAAAAGAATATAAACTAGAGAGAGACATTGCAATTCTTAAATGGTGTGCATATGACTCGGATTTTACACCAAATAAACTGGATGCTAGATTTAAGGACTGGACAGCTAAAGGAACAACAGCAATATAATGACAGAAGGAACACTGTTCAGTTTTGAAATGCTCAAAGAGCAACACTTATTAGAAAAACAAGACTTTTACCGGTGTTTACAGATGCGACAGTATGTTAACCAAGGCAAGTACATGTTTGATAGAGCTATTTAGAAAAGCAGATAATTCGGACAACGGTAGTAGAATCATTTCAAGCGTGTATAAGGGTTTGTCAAATCTTAAAACACATTCGACTTCATATATTAAAACAAAATGGGAGAAGGAAGGAGGGATAATAATATCTGAGGAAGACTGGACAATAATATGGAGGTATCAACGGAAGTGTACCAGCTCACAGAAATGGAGAGAGTTCGGGTGGAAAAACTTGATAAGATATTTTATTACACCCTCTCAGAAATCCCATTATGACAGTAACCTCCCTGTTTGCTGGAGAAATTGTGGAAATCAAAATGCAAACCAGGAACGCCCTGTTATCAAAGACTATTGCAGTGGGATACATAATGCCCTACAAGACATCTTTAAATGTGAAATACCCTTAGAGAGTAATACCATATATTTTGGGTATATACCTCAAGAATGGTTGAAAAGAGATAAATATTTAATGCTGGTGGCTGGTAAAAAGAACCTTACCAGGAAATGGTTATCACAGGAGAGCCCAACTTTAAATATATGGATGGAAATTACAATGGATATTTTCAAAATGGAGAAGGTAACAGTATCTGTTAATCATAAGTTGGAACAATTTGACTCATACTGGGAAAAATGGTTTAACTACATTAAATTTTGAGAGTGCTGAGCTTGTATGTTCCTGTGAGGATTAAAGGCAAAGTGAATAATGTGACGAAAGAGGGTTACAAAAAGTACACATAGACTAAGATGTTAACTGTCCTGTGTTGGCACCAGTGGGATCAACAGTTGATCTGCCACCTGTCTTCAGGAGAAAGAGAGATAAGGAAGACAATGGAGCAGCATTTGGAAATGTTAATGAAGAGACGAGAGAGTTTAACGGAAGGAGACACCGGTCTGAGAACTGTCAAGATCGGCTCCTTTTTGAACCCTGAACTGTTTGAAGTGATGGACAGGCGATACCCCAGCAGGGGGATAAAAAGGGACAGGTTCGCTAAGGCAGGACACACACGACATCACGAGGTAATGAGACCCTGGAAGAGGTGCGCCTCCCACAAGTTGGTGGGAGTTTGTGGAGGGCTGGTCGCGGGACCAAGCCATAGACGCTCAGGGCGGAAAGGTACGATCGGCGGGAACCTGGTGTGTGTCCGTCCTTGCCTGGGTGCCAGGTTCACCGCAGAGGAACGATCATATCTGGAAATGGAGGGGTCACAGTTGGTGACCTCAGAAGACATTACAAAGAGCTCGCCCGAAAGCTTACTGTGAGGAATATCGAAGGTCTGTTTGGAATCCGATTTGAATATTCATTCGCTCTCTCTCTCTCTCTCTCTCTCCCACGGCGACGGTGATTACTGCGAACTGAACTAAACTGAACTCTGTCACTTTGAAACTGGTCATTTACCCCTAGACGACGATAGAGCTTGATTGATCCTATTATCCTAGTTCTGTGTACATGTGTGTTTATTCATTGCTAACCTGTTGCATTTATATCCTTACTATTAGAGTACTGTGTTGCTTATTTCTTTAATAAAACTTTCTTAGTTCCAGTAATCCAGACTCCAACTGAGTGGTCCATTTCTGCTGGTTTGGCAACCCAGTTACGGGGTACGTAACAATAAGAATAAGGAACCTTGGTTCTCAAGGGATATTGCAACTCTGATAAAGAAGAAGAGAGAGTTGTATGACATGTATAGGAAACAGGGAGTAAATAAGGTGCTTGAGGAGTATAAAAAGTGCAAGAAAATACTTAAGAAGGAAATCAGGAGGGCTAAAAGAAGACTTGAGGTTGCCTTGGCAGTCAAAGTGAAGGATAATCCAAAGAGCATTTATAGGTATATTAGGAGTAAAAGGATTGTAAGGGATAAAATTGGTCCTCTTGAAGATAAGGGTGGTCGGCTATGTGCGGAACAAAAAGAAATGGGGGAGATCTTAAATGGGTTTTTTGCGTCTGTATTTACTAAGGAAACTGGCATAAAGTCTATGGAATTAAGGGAAACAAGTAGTGAGATCACAGAAACTGTACAGGTTGAAAAGGAGGAGGTGCTTGCTATCTTGAGGCAAATTAAAGTGGATAAATCCCCGGGACCTGACAGGGTATTCCCTCAGACCTTGAAGGAGACTGTTGAAATTGCAGGGGCCCTGGCAGATATATTTAAAATATCGGTGTCTACAGGTGAGGTGCCGGAGGACTGGAGAATGGCTCATGTTGTTTCGTTGTTTAAAAAGAAAAGTCATCCAGGAAATCTGGTTCAAGAACAGTTACTACCCCTCAACCATCAGGCTCTTGAACAAAAGGGGACAACTACACTCACTTGCCCCACAACCAGTGATATCACTTTCAGGGACTCTCAGCTCATTATCTCATGTTCTCGTTATTTATTACTATTTGTTTAGATTTGCATTTACACAATTTGTGGTCTTCTGCAGCCTGGTTCATTGATCCTGTTATCCTTACTATTCTGTAGAATTGCTGAGTATTCCCACAGGAAAATGAATCCCAGGGTTGTCTATGGTAACGTATTTATACTTCCATCGTCAGAGATCCCCACCACCCAGGCCAGGCTCTCTTCTCACTGCTGCCATCAGGTAGAAGGTACAGGAGCCTCAGGACTCGCACCACCAGGTTCAAGAACAGTTACCACCCCTCAACCATCAGGCTCCTGAACAAAAGGGGATAGTTACACTCACTTGCCTCATCATTGAAATGTTTCTACAACCAATGATCTCACTTTAGGAACTCTTTATCTCATTATTCCATTATTTATTGCTAATTATTTTTTATTTGCATTTGTTGTCTTCTACACTCTGGTTGATCCTTCATTGACTGTGTTATAGTTACTATTCTGTAGATTTGTTGAGTATGTCCGCAGGAAAACAAATCTCAGGGTTTTATACAGTGACATATATATACTTTGTACTGCTCCCAAAAAATTCCACTATTCAACCTTCCTGTCCTCCCCCCACCCCACACTGCTCCACTGTGGAAGAGGGTTCTCTAACAGAGGGATATATCTCTTGTCCCAAACAGGAGAAAATCTGCAGATGCTGGAAATCCACAGCAACACGCACAAAATGCTGGAGGAACTCAGCAGGCCAGGCAGCATCTGTGGAAAAGCGTACAGTTGACGTTTTGGGCCAAGACCCTCAACAAGACTGAACATCTGTCCTGCTGAAACGCCAACTGTACTCTTTTCCATAGACGTGCCTGGCCTGCTGAGTTCCTCCAGCATTTTGTGTGATGTACCTATGGTACCTGTAGAGGATTCTCAGAGAGGGATCTCTTGATTTGAGACCTTGAGGGAGTGGAACCTCAAGGGGAGGGATGAGGACTCTCCAGGAGGACTGATGTCATCTGGTGAATTTACACCCCCCCCCCACCTCCCCAGGACTTACCTGCTGCGGCTCCCATAAGGAGTGAGAACTCCAGCTCTGGGGATCCCCTACCTGTGGAGGAACACAGACCCTCTGTCAGTGAATGACTTCCTCACCGACCTCTTGCCAAGGGAGGGAGAGTGCCTCACAAACTCACACAGACCCCTCGCTTGATTGTAAGACCTCCAACTCACTCACTCCCTCCTACAAACCTCTGTCATTCCCTCTCATTTCCACCCTTCCTCATCTCCTCTCTCTCTCTGTGTTGTGTGTGTCTATGGATAGATATCCGTTCTCCTTCTCCCCCCACTTCTCTCTATCTTTCACTCCCTCTATTCCCCTCACTCCCTCTCCCCCATTCTTTCTCCCTCCCCTGTATTTCTCTCTCTCCACCCCCCAGGACAGAGGGAAATGGTGATGGACCCCTGGTGCAGATTTCACCCTTTCACCGTGACGTTGTTTCCAAATCAACACTCACGTTTTCTCTGAACCATCTTGCGTTTGAAACCAATGGCTGTCATCTGGAACTTGGAATAAACCTGTAGAAAGAGGGGTCACAGGTCACAATTAGAGCTGGAACCCTGGCTGAACTCTCCCCCGCTCTCCCCCACCCCCCCCCGAGGGGACACTGGGGTGGGGAGAGGGGAGACTGGGGTGGAGGAGAGGGGAGACTGGGGAGGGTAGAGGGGTAAAGATGAGACTGGAGGATGGAGGGGAGACTGGGGGTGTGGGGGGAAAGGGGAGGGGAGAATGTGGGACTGGGTGGAAGCGGGGAGGGGAGACTGGGGGTTGGGGGTAGACCGGTGTGGTTGGAGGGGGAGAGGGGAGACTGGGGGTGGGTAGAGGGGAGACTGGGGTGGAGGAGAGGGGAGACTGGGGGTGGAGAGAGGGGAGACTGGGGGTGGGGAGAGGGGAGACTGGGGGTGGGGAAGAGGGGAGACTGGGGGTGGGGAAGAGGGGAGACTGGGGTGGGTAGAGGGGAGACTGGGGGTGGGGAGAGGGGAGACTGGGGGTGGGGGAGAGGGGAGACTAGGGGTGGGTACAGGGGAGACTGGGGGTGGGAAAAGGTATGGGATTTGGTAATCTGGGGGAGGTGTTGGCTATTGAAGACTCTCACCATGAGAATGGTGTTGGTGATGATGATCACGAGGATAACAGTGCCAAAGGAACCCAGGAGGATCTGCCCAAGGTACTCGCAGCATTCTCCTTCCCCTGACTCCCTCGTACAGGGGTTCTCTGCCTCGCCCAGCGCTACGTTTCTCCACGACAGGAATGTAGCCATTGGGAGGAGGGAGTTAGAGCCCTGTGGAGGCTTCTCCTCCTCCCTCCTCCTCCTCTGTCACACTCTTGAGGTGCTCTCTCTCTCCTTCTTCACTCCTGCTCTCTCACTCACGGTCTCAATGGCCTCTCACTCTTCCTGCCGTTGCTCCCTCTCTCAGTCGTGGGCTTCAGACTCTCTCCCTTTTTCTGTCGATCTCTCAGTCTTGATGTTCTCTCTCTCCGCCTCCCGTCTCTCTGTCCCTCTCTCTCTCCCTCCCTCACTTTTTCTCACCGGTCTCAATGCTCTCTCTTTGCCCACAGCAGACTCTCTCTTCCATTCCCTCTCTCTCTGTATCTCTTCTCTTCGTAGACTCGAGTGAGGTGTGGACTGACCCACACACACGACCCGTCAGGGTCCAGGCAATGTCTGCTGTTCCCCTGCCCCTCGTCAAGGCCCTCACTGAAAGGAGGCATTGTGACCCGGGCCAGACTGGCGAGTGTTGTTTGTGATGTGGGTGAGTGATGGCAGGAGGGGCGTGAGAGGGAGGGAGGAGAGGGGGAGGGGTGGGATGAGAGGAGGGGAGGGGGGAGTCAGGGAGGAGAGGGAGAGGGGATGGGCTGGGGGAGGGGAATGGATGGGAGGAGAAGGCAGAGGAACTCAGGGTAGTGGAGAGAATAGGAGAGGGGAAAGGAAAGGAGGGGGAGGGGAGAGAGGGAGTGGTTGAAACAGAGAAGGGCCATGAAGTGTGAAGCTTGTGAAGACTCTGAAATAGACCGAAGCTAAGGATACTCCCGTAGCTGTCCCCTGATGGGACAGGATACCCCGTAAACATATCCCTATGGGACAGAATAACCCGTAAACATATCCCTACGGGACAGGGTATCCCGTAAACATATCCCTACGGGACAGGATAACACATAAACATATCCCTACAATACAGGATAGCCCTGTAACCGTCCCCCTACAGGACAGGATAATCCGTAACTGTATCTCTATGGGACAGGATATCCTGTAAACGTATCCCTACGGGACAGGATATCCCGTAAACATATCCCTACGGGACAGGATAACCTGTAACTGTATCCCTATGGTACAAGCTTCTCCAGTGCCCGTCTCCCAATGGTCCATCGCCCAATGGTACAGTGAACCCCTGTGCCCATCGCACCAAAAGTACAGGGTACCTGAGCACCCATTTCACCTACGTTACATGGTATCACTGTGCCCATCTCCCAATGACACAGCGCACAGCAGTGCCCATCCCGAATGGTACAGTGTACCCCCCAGTGCCCATCCCCGAATGGTACAGTGTACTGCCTGTAAGTGAGTATAAATAATGTGGGCTGCCTTAATGACTATCACCCAGTAGCCTTCACATCGACAGTGATGGAATGCTTTGAGAGGTTGGTCATGACTAGACTGAACTCCTGCCTCAGCAAGGACCTGAACCCATTGCAATTTGCCTCTCGCCACAATAGGTCAATGGCAGACGCAATCTCCATGGCTCTCCACACGGCTTTAGACCACCTGGACAACTCAAACACCTACATTCATCGACTATTCCTACAATCCTGATGGAGATGTTACAGAACCTGGGCCTCTGTACCTCCCTCTACAATTGGATCCTCAACTTCCTAACCGGAAGACCACAGTCTGTGCGGATTGGTGATAACATCTCCTCCTCGCTGACGATCAACACTGGCACACCTCCGGGGTGTGTGCTTAGCCCACTGCTCTACTCTCTCTATACACATGACTGTGTGGCTAGGCATAGCTCAAATAGCATCTATAAACTTGCTGACGATACAACCATTGTTGGTAGAATCTCAGGTGGTGACGAGAGGGCGTACAGGAGTGAGATATGCCAACTAGTGGACTGGTGTCACAGCAACAGCCTGGCACTCAATGTCAGTGAGACGAAAGAGCTGATTGTGGACTTCAGGAAGGGTAAGATGAAGGAACACATACCAATCCCCATAGAGGGATCAGAAGTGGAGAGAGTGAGCAGCTTCAAGTTCCTGGGTGTCAAGATCTCTGAGAATCTAACCTGATCCCTACATGTCGATGTAGTTATAAAGAAGGCAAGACAGCAGCTATACTTTATTGGGAGTTTGAAGAGATTTGGTATGTCAACAAATACACTCAAAAACCTCTATGGATGTACTGTGGAGAGCATTCTGACAGGCTGCATCTCTGTCTGGTATGGAGGGGCTGCTGCACAGGACCAAAAGAAGCTGCAGAGGGTTGTAAATCTAGTCGGCTCCATCTTAGCTCCATCCCCTCCACAGTACAGTGTAACCCAGAGCCCATTCCCCACTGGTACAGTGTACCCCAGTGTCCCCCCCCCAGTACAGTGTACCCCCCCCAGTGCCCCCCCCAGTACAGTGTACCCCCCCAGTGCCCATCCCCCACCGGTACAGTGTACCCTCAGTGCCCATCCCCCCCCATGGTACAGCGTACCCCAGTGCCCATCCCCCACCGGTACAGTGTACCCCGTGCCCATCCCCCACAATACAGTGTACCCCATTGACCATCCCCCCACAGTACAGTGTACCCCAGAGCCCATTCCTCAATGGTACAGTGTACCCCAGCCCCCCCCCCACAGTACAGTGTACCCCAGCCCCCCCCCCACTGGTACAGTGTACCCCAGTGCCCACCCACCCCAACTGTACAGCGTACCCCAGTGCCCATCCCCCCACCGGTACAGTGTACCCCAGTGTTCACCCCCCAAAGTACAGTGTACCCCCCCCGTGCCCATCCCCCACCGGTACAGTGTACCCCCAGTGCCCCCCCCCATGGTACAGCATACCCCAGTGCCCACCCCCCACCGGTACAGTGTACCCCCAGTGCCCATCCCCCACAATACAGTGTACCCCATTGACAATCCCCCAACAGTACAGTGTACCCCAGAGCCCATTCCCCAATGGTACAGTGTACCCCACCTCCCCCCCACAGTACAGTGTACCCCAGCCCCCCACTGGTACAGTGTACCCCAGTGCCCACCCCCAACTGTACAGTGTACCCCCGAGCCCATCCCCCCATGGTACAGCGTACCCCAGTGCCCACCCCCACCGGTACAGTGTACCCCCAGTGCCCACCCCCCACAATACAGTGTACCCCAGCCCCCCCCGGCACAGTGTACCCTAGTGCCCATCCCCCAACTGTACAGTGTACTCAGCCCCCCCCCCTGTACAGTACCCCCAATGCCCATCCCCCCCACCGGTACAGTGTACCCCAGTGCCAATTTCCCAACAGTACAGTGTGCCCCAGTGCCCATCCCCAATGGTACAGTGAACCCCCAGTGCCCATTCCCCAACAGTACAGTGTGCCCCAGTGCCCATCCCCAGTGGTACAGTGAACCCCAGTGCCCACCCCTCAATGGTACAGAGTCCGCCCCCCCCCCAGTGCCCATCCCCAACATCAGGTTGAGAACCCTGATGATCCAAGCCAGCCCTTGACCTTGATTACGACTATTCATAAGCCCTTCACTCCCAGGGAGAAACAGAGCATCTTGTCTGAGTTGCCCTCACTTAATGTCACCTGTGGGAATTCAGAATTCTGGTGCAAGCTCGAGGAAGTGGTTGAAATTCACCAGATGCACCCTAAAGATGTACACGTGTTGGTAAAAGCGAAGTGCCCAAGGAGTATGTGGGACAGGATGGCCCAGGGGGTGAGGGATGGTACATGGGCAACTACCGGGAGCGCCAGTAATGAGGAAAGATATCGCTCTTTTAAAGGCAGCGGCTGGGGGGAGGCGAGAGTAGCTGGGGAACGATAATGGCAGTGATTCAAAAAGCTGACGAGAGATCCATGGATTATGCAGAACACAAATACTGAGTGTATGAGGAGTATTCAGGGTTGGATAATCCAGAGAGGGACGACCCAGTCTTCCTAAAAATGCTGAAGGAAGGCCTGAGCTCAGCCCACCGGCAAGTTTTAGATTTAGGCATAACGGTAGGGTCCAACTACTCTGCGATAGTTTCATGGGCCAGTGAGATAGACCAAAGGCAAGAGAAATCGTAAAGTGGGTTTAGTGGATGCAGCTGCTGTGATGTCCCGGAGGGATTGTTTTGCTTGCCGGCAGCCAGGGCACATAGCAAAGCACTGCCGGACCAGGTATAAGACAGTGAAGGAGTTGATATGCTACAGCTGTGGCCTATCGGGACGTGTCTGGAGACAGAGTCCAAAAGGGAGGGGAAAACCCAGGTGAAGGTCACGGCAGACGCCCAGTCACTCACCCCATCAGCAGCCAGTCTGACTGTCGATGGATCAAAGAGCTAGTGACGGCGCCTCTTAGGGCAGGAAAGGATGTGGCAGCGGACTGCCCTGCCAGCGCTGGTGACCCGCGGGTGTACACGACGGCATTGTGAGGGGTTGGCAATGCAATATGTTCGTGGACACAGGGGCATCGGTATCGATAACAGGCTTACCCTTACCAGCAACCGGACGGGCCAGTTATATCAGGGTGTCGGAGGGAAAACAGTAAAAGCAGAAAGAAGCAAATCGCAAATACTAGAAATCGGGGGAGTGCAGCTTCCAGCGTATTTCTGGATATGTCCAAATAAAGAGGGCACGATCCTTGGAATAGACATCCTAAGGGAAGCAGGAGCTGTTTAGATTCAGGAAAAGGAGAAATAAAATGGACGTGTCAGGGGCAGTGAATGCGCACGACCAACAGAATACACGGCCTGGTTAGCATAGGCACAGCTGCCCCGATCATCAGAGACTGGAGCCCGGATGGGGCCTATGGGTTACCTTGTCAGCAGTTCCCAGCAGTGTGGGCTACACACAAGCAAGATTGTGGTCGAACAAAGATAAACCCAGTTAAAATAGAGGAGGGTCTGTATAAACCCCCTAAGCAGGACCCTATACAGACTGACACACTGACCGCTGTTCAGGGTGAAACGAAGGAACAAAAACACCAGGGATACTCAGAGAGACTGCGGACACTCCAGAACATAAAGTTTTCCCAGATCCTCCGAGGGCAGACATTACTGCGAATAAAACAGCAGGGGAACAAGAGGCAATTGAAATTGCCAGTGTGCAGGAGGAAACGACAGAAGCCAGCTTAGTAAAATTATATGAAGAGGTAGAGACAGAAGAGAAGGAGAAATGGAGGAGAAAAGGAGGAAAGGAGGGACAGACGGGTGCTGGACACACGGGGAGGAAAGAGTCGTGATGGCCCCACCCTGTATTAGACAGATAGGACTGAAGTTATATCATGATGCATGAGGGAAGGCAGAGCACGATCACAACCCTCCGGCAGGACTGGTGGGGGCCAGGGATGGGCGGGGATGTTGAGAAATTCTGCTGTTGTTGTATCATTTGTGCCCAGCATAACCCTGGTGAGGGCAGAAAGCTACAGCTGGCAAATCAGCCTCGGCCGAGGGGACCCTGGGAAAACATCCAGATAGACTTCACAGGGCCCCTGCCAAAAAGCAGGGGGAAAAGCTACTGTCTAGTAATCCTGGATCTCTTCACTCGGTGGGTAGAGGCTTTCCCAACAAGGGACCGCACCACCCACACCACTGCATGGATCCTAGTTCAGGAAATCCTCCCAAGGTGGGGGACCCCAGTTCAGGTGGATTCAGATCAGGGAGCACATTTCACGGGGAAAGTGATGAAGGAAATGTGCCAACTACTGGGGATTCGACAGCAGTTCCACGTACCCTACCACCCCCAGAGTTCAGGGATGGTAGAAAGGATGAACTGAACAATCAAGAATGCGTTAGCCAAAGCTATAGCTGAGACAGGAAAGGCATGGGTTGATGTATTACCAGAAATCCTGATGAGATTGCGCGCAACCCGGAACCGCAAGTTGGGCCTCAGCCCCTATGAATTATTGATGGGGCGAGCAATGCAACTCCCTTAAGGGGTAATTACGGGTTGCGGGGAGCCTGGGGCTTACAGGGATAGAATGACACAATATGTTAAAGACCTTTGTAACCAACTTAAAGTGTTAAAGGACCGAGCAAAACAACAGCACTGAATCGCTGATCAGAGAGAGCCAGAGGGAAAGGGGATAGTCCTTCCACAGCCCGGAGACCAAGTAATGGTGAGGGTACTGCCGGAAAGGCCGGGGTTTGCCCCCAGGTGGACAGGACCACAGACGGTACTCTTAACGAAAGATACGTGTGTCTGTGTACAGACTCGGCGAGACAGCCAGTGGAAACACTGGACTCAGGTTAAAGCATAAAACTCACCCTCTTGTTGCTCCCACAGACAGAGCGGGGAACCAAGTGTACCCAGTAACCATGTAATTACAGAGAACCTGAGAGAGGAACACCAGCCGGCCATGCCAGACCTGACCACAGCTGATGAAAACATTACTCGGAGAAAACGCAAAGGCAGAAAACACAGACAGTGTGGCAGAAGACACTGAGAGCGTGTTGGAAAACCATGAATAGCCTGCTAAAGTGTGATGATGATGGTACTCTGTAGAGAAGGCTGGTCGCTGAGGGTAGATGATTAATTTTATAGCATAGTATAGAAAATTATTGGGAAATAGATGGGGAGGGATTCTTGAGTTAAAGCAGAGACGGCGAGTTCCACCACTTTGATGGCATTTCAGACTGCACACGGCATCTGAAAGCAGTCACCCCAGGTCTGAGGAGCTGGGCCCTTTCAGCAGCTGGGCCAGTGATCAACGGAACAGTTCGGAAGGGGGCGCCACCGGGGAGAGGTCCTTGCAGACATTTACCTAGAGGCCACCCCAACCCCTTCCTGGACATCGATGAGAGGGCCTGTGGGCGCTCCTGGAAGGAGAGTTTCAGCGACCAGAGGATGAAGGGCTGAAGACAAAGGAATGTGATTAAGCAGCAGTCAGCCTGCAGGGAAACAGCCGACAGGCACACGGAAGGAGCCGCATTCCTAAAGACTTGGAACAGCTGATCTGCTTAACATTTGGTAGGTAGCGATTAGGGAATGCTAGGATAGATATCGAGGCATACAAAATTGGGGGAGAATTTCGAGGCAGGGCGTTTTTGCTGCCCTATTTGAGCAGATCCTCCTAGGTTGGCCTTTCCTGGTACAAATTTAATTTTTGTGCAGGAGGGCCAAGAGGAGGGACTGTTAGAGTGAGTTTGGGCAGATGATTAATTTACACTTAAATGACTTTGGCCTCCGGTCTTCTGTTTGTCAAAGTACTGTGGATTGAGTTCATAATAATGCATTTCCTTAGAGCTGTGAATACCAGGTGTAGTTTGACCAGATGCTGTAGTTTCAAAGACAGTTTTATCTACAATTTATAAATATGAATTGTCATCTATGTGAGCATGTAAAGTACCAAATAAATGTATTGTGGATTTAACTTGCATTCCTAAAGGCTGCCAGTACTAACCCAGACATGTTGGCATCAGGTGGAAAGGATGAAGTCAGAAGGTGTGATGTTTTGTATGTAGCTTCAAAAGGAAGCATTGTCTGTAACTTTGTAAGTAGCGATTGCCTTTTGTGTTTAGCATATAAATATCGAGCCCACGTTGGGCTAGCAGACCTTTCTACCGAAAGTGTCTCTGTCTGTATGATGCCTGTTGTACATTGTTGTGTCAAATAAAGAAGCTGTTTTGTATCTACCAGTAACTCCGTCTCTCTGGTGATTTCATCCACGCCACAACAGTTACCAGGAAAGTGGATGAAGGGAAGGCAGTGGATGTTGTCTACGTGGACTTCAGTAAGACCTTTGACAAGGTCCCACATGGGAGGTTAGTTTGGAAGATTCAGTCGCTAGGTATACATGGAGAGGTGGTAAATTGGATTAGACATTGGCTCAATGGAAGAAGCCAGAGAGTGGTAGTGGAAAATGGCAGATGGAGTTTAATACAGACAAGTGTGAGGTATTGCACTTTGGAAGGACAAACCAAGGTAAAGCATACAGGGTTAATGGTAAGGCACTGAGGAGTGCAGTGGAACAGAGGGATCTGGGAATACAGATACAAAATTCCCTAAAAGTGGCGTCACTGGTAGATAGGGTCGTAAAGAGAGCTTTTGGTACGTTGGCCTTTATAAATCAAAGTTTTGAGTATAAGAGTTGGAATGTTATGGTGAGGTTGTATAAGGCATTGGTGAGGCCGAATTTTATATGTACTTACTGTAATTTATAGTTTTTAATACCAAGTATTGCAATGGAATTCAGCCACAAAACAACAATTTCGAACATATGCTGGTGATATTAAATCCGATTCTGACTTTTCAACCTAATCTAAGATCAATCTAATCCTTTCCTCTTACATAGCCCTCCTTTCTTCAATCTTCCATGTGTCTCTCTAAAACTTTCTTAATGATCCCTAAAGTGTCAGCCTCTGCTACCATCGCCAGCAGCACATTCCACACACCCACCATGGTTGTATATTTAAAAAATCTACCTATTCTGTCCTCCAAACACCATAAAATTTTGCCCCCTTGTATTAGCCATTCCACTCTGGGAAAAAGTCTCTGGCTGTCCACTCTGTCTCTGCCTCTTATCATCTTGTACACACCTCTGTCAAGTCACCTCTCATCCCCCTTCACCCCAGAGAAAAAACCCCAGCTCACTCAAATATTCCTCATAAAACACAATCTCTAATCCGGGCAGTATCTTAGTAAATCTCCTCTGCACTCTCTCTAAAGCTCCCACATCCTCCCTGTGAGGAAGTGACCAGAACTGAGCACAATACTCCAAGTGTTTTCTAGCCAGAGTTTTGTCGAGCTGCAACATCATCTCTTGGACTCAGCCCCTGACTAATGAAGGCCAACACACCAAATGCCTTCTTAGCCACCCCATCATCTCGCACTGCGATTTTCAGGGTTCTACGCATGAGGAGCCCAAGATCCCTCTGTTCCTTCACGCTGCTAAGAGTCCTGCCATGTATTCTGCCTTCAGATTTGACCTTCCAAGGTGAATCACTTCACACTTTTCTGGGTTGAAATCCATCTGCCATTTCTCAGCACAGCTCTGCATCCTGTCAATGTCCTGTTGTAATCCATGACAACCTTCTACACTAACCACAGCTCCACCAAATCTCTGTGAACCTCACAGCTGATCACACCACACAATCTCAGTAAGCTTGCGGATAACGTGAAATGAGGTGTCATTGGTGGTGAAGAAAAATATTATGGATGACTGGGGAGCTGTATAATTCAGGGAGGGGCAAATGGATCTCAGCCCACTGACCCCTGAGGTCCTACGTCTAACACCTCTCCTGTACTGACCTCTGAGGTCCTACAGCTAACACCTCTCCTGTACTGACCTCTGAGGTCCTAGGTCTAACACCTCTCCTGTACTGACCCCTGAGTTTCTACGTCTAACACCTCTCCTTTACTGACCCCTGAGGTCCTAGGTCTAACAGCTGTCCTGCACCAATCCTTGAGGTCCTAAGTCTAACACCTCTCCTGTACTGACCCCTGAGGTCCTATGTGTCACACCTCTCCTGTACTGACCCCTGAGGTCCTAGGTCTAACACCTCTCCTGTACTGACCCCTGAGGTCCTAGGTCTAACACCTCTCCTGTACTGACCCCTGAGGTCCTAGGTCTAACACCTCTCCTGTACTGACCCCTGAGGTCCTAGGTCTAACAGCTGTCCTGCACTAATCCTTGAGGTCCTAAGTCTAACACCTCTCCTGTACTGACCCCTGAGGTCCTATGTCTCACACCTCTCCTGTACTGACCCCTGAGGTCCTAGGTCTAACACCTCTCCTGTACTGACCGGTGAACACAGCAATCTGCAACCCCCCCCAAACCCCTTGACGTACAAGTGGCATCAGTACAGCAGTGCCTCTATTTCCTGCAGAGACGTGGCACGGCATCTAAACTTTGACAACGTTTTACAGATGTGTGGGGGAAAGTGTGATGACTGGCTGCGTTGGGCCTGGTATGGAAACACCAATGTCTTTGAGTGGAAAATCCTACAAAAGGTAGTGGATTTGGCCCAGTACATCACAGGTAAAACCCTCCCAACCATTGAGCATATCTACAGGGAATATTGCCGTAGGAAAGCAGCATCCATCATCAGAGATCCCCACCCCCCAGGCCAGGCTCTCTTCTCACTGCCGCCATCAGGTAGAAGGTGCAGGAGCCTCAGGACTCGCACCACCAGGTTCAAGAACAGTTACCACCCCTCAACCATCAGGCTCCTGAACAAAAGGGGACAACTACACTCATGAAAGGTTTCAGTTATCGTGTAATTTCATGCTCGCTATTTATCTATACCTGTATTTGCACAGTTTGTTCACAGTTTCTGTTCTATTGATTGGCTAAGTAAGCCCACAGGAAAAGATTATTGGGGCTGTATGTGGTGACAGGTAGATACGCTGAAAATAAATTTGACTTTGAACCTTGAAAAAACAATTGAGAATGAATAATTAATAGAGATAAGACCTTCTGCATCTTCTGTTGGCAGACAAGATAACGTTCGGAGAGTGGGAATCGGGTGTACTCTGCCCCGTGCACTGCAGCTCCCTGTATCAGCATCTGTATTCATTCACTCGGTTCTGACCCGAAGTCTCGAAAACTTCTGCTCTGTTTCATCCGTCAACTTTATCAGCTCTCCCACATATCCGTGTAGTCTTGTTTGTGGAAAATGATCTGATCATATTGTTCCTCAGATGTGCTGGTAGTTCCAGTTCTGCGTGAGAGTCTGCACTCCCTTGGCACCCGCGACCACCGTGACACACTCTGCCGTCCCTCCACACCCACCGTGACAGAGTCTGTGTCGCTCGTCACCCACCGTGACAGAGTCTGTGTCTCCCCACACCCACCGTGACAGAGTCTGTGTCTCCCCACACCCACCGTGCCAGAGTCTGTGTCTCTCGTCACCCACCGTGACAGAGTCTGTGGCTCTCCACACCCACCGTGACAGAGTCTGTGTCTCCCCACACCCACCGTGACAGAGTCTGTGTCGCTCGTCACCCACCGTGACAGAGTCTGTGTCCCTCGTCACCCACCGTGACAGAGTCTGTGTCTCCCCACACCCACCGTGACAGAGTCTGTGTCGCTCGTCACCCACCGTGACAGAGTCTGTGTCTCTCCACACCCACCGTGACAGAGTCTGTGTCCCTCGTCACCCACCGTGACACACTCTGCCGTCCCTCCACACCCACCGTGACAGAGTCTGTGTCTCCCCACACCCACCGTGACAGAGTCTGTGTCTCTCGTCACCCACCGTGACAGAGTCTGTGTCTCCCCACACCCACCGTGACAGAGTCTGTGTCCCTCGTCACCCACCGTGACAGAGTCTGTGTCTCTCCACACCCACCGTGACAGAGTCTGTGTCGCTCGTCACCCACCGTGACAGAGTCTGTGTCTCCCCACACCCACCGTGACAGAGTCTGTGTCTCTCGTCACCCACCGTGACAGAGTCTGTGTCTCTCGTCTCTTCACACCCACCGTGACGGAGTCTGTGTCTCTGCACACCCACCGTGACAGAGTCTGTGTCTCCCCACACCCACCGTGACAGAGTCTGTGTCTCTCGTCACCCACCGTGACGGAGTCTGTGTCTCTCGTCTCTCCACACCCACCGTGACAGAGTCTGTGTCCCTCCACACCCACCGTGACAGAGTCTGTGTCTCTCCACACCCACCGTGACGGAGTCTGTGTCTCTCGTCTCTCCACACCCACCGTGACAGAGTCTGTGTCTCTCCACACCCACCGTGACAGAGTCTTTGTCTCTCGTCACCCACCGTGACAGAGTCTGTGTCTCCCCACACCCACCGTGACAGAGTTTGTGTCTCTCCACACCCACCGTGACAGAGTCTGTGTCTCTCGTCTCTCCACACCCACCGTGACGGAGTCTTTGTCTCTCGTCACCCACCGTGACAGAGTCTGTGTCTCTCCACACCCACCGTGATGGAGTCTGTGTCTCTCGTCACCCACCGTGACAGAGTCTGTGTCTCTCCACACCCACCGTGATGGAGTCTGTGTCTCTCGTCACCCACCGTGACAGAGTCTGTGTCTCCCCACACCCACCGTGACAGAGTCTGTGTTTCTTGTCACCCACCGTGACGGAGTCTGTGTTTCTCGTCACCCACCGTGACAGAGTTTGTGTCTCTCCACACCCACCGTGACAGAGTCTGTGTCTCTCGTCTCTCCACACCCACCGTGACGGAGTCTTTGTCTCTCGTCACCCACCGTGACAGAGTCTGTGTCTCTCCACACCCACCGTGATGTAGTCTGTGTCTCTCGTCACCCACCGTGACAGAGTCTGTGTCTCTCGTCACCCACTGTGACAGAGTCTGTGTCTCTCCACACCCACCGTGATGGAGTCTGTGTCTCTCGTCACCCACCGTGACAGAGTCTGTGGCTCTCCACACCCACCGTGACAGAGTCTGTGTCTCTCGTCACCCACCGTGACGGAGTCTCTCTAATTTTTACCCAAGACCCAGGACTGCACCATCCCCTGCCTGCTTCCAGCAACAGGAATAGAGAGAGAATCAGGTTTAATACTGCCAGCATATGTCATAGAATTTACTCTTTGATCCAGCAAGGCAATGCAATACATAACATCAGAAAAAACATTAATTGCTGTAAGTAAATCTGTGCAATACATATTAAATTATGAAACTAAATCAGTGGAAAAATAAAGAAATGATGAGGTAGTGTTCGTGGGTTGAATGCCCATTTCGGTATCAGATGGCTTTTTCGGGAAGCTGAAGGTTGAGCCCAGTCGGGAATCAGCTGTTCTGGATTGTGTTTTGTGCAATGCACCGGAACTGACTGGACAGCTTCAGGTACTACTGCTACTACATCGACTCAGGCCTAGGGGGCCGGCGTCGGGCACGATGACGGACTCTCCACTTCTCCCTCTCCCTCATCAGTGTGTTCCATTCATCTACATTAGCCGCGCCACTGTCTTCTAGGAGCGTGTTGACCATAGTCTTGGGAGGGCGCCCACGGATCATCCTCCCGTGCTTGGGCTTCCATATGATGACTAGGCTGGCAGGTAGCTCGGGGTGGCGTAGACAGTGCCCCGCTAGTTGCAGTCTTCTCACCTCGATTTTAGTGGAGAGCATCGGTAGGTTGTTATAGAGCTCAACGTTCGTCATGTTCTGTTGCCAACTGACGACAAGAGCCATCCGGAGCATTCGTGTATAGCAACCGCCTAGAGACTTTCGCATCGTCTTGGTGAGTGTCCACGTCTCACATCCGTACGTGAGAATGGACTCTATGACTGCTATGAAAATCCTCTTTTTAAGCCCTCTGGTCAGGTTCGATTCCAGATTTCTTCCATGTCGTTCATAGCCCTCCACGCCAGCGCCTTCCGTATCTTTATGTCCTTCTCCGAACTCATCATTGTTACAGTTGTACAAGGTGTTGGTGAGGCCGCACTTGGAGTATTGTGTTCAGTTCTGGTTGCCCCGCTGTAGGAAAGAAGCCATTGAGCTGGAAAGGGTGCAGAGGAGATTTATGAGGATATTACTGGGCCTCAGTGACCGATGGAGAGAGGTTATGGAGACAGGGGCAACTTTTTCACCCAGTGTCTGGCCAGAGTTAGAATTGAGGTGGGTTCATTGAAGACTTTTACTGTTTTACAGATACTGTCCCTTGTGTAACTGAAATTAATAAATGTACAGAATTGATGCTGGAAGATTTTAAAATAATTTCTGTGTATTTAAACTAAATGTATTTTAGTTACAAACGTGGTGCCTGACCCTTTAAGTATGGCAGCCTGTCGCCCTCGACAAAGATGGCGGCCCCAAAGATCTCAGAGCTGCCCGAATCAAAGATGGCGGCGCCACGTGTGTCCCCGCCCACCTGTGCGTGGCTTTTTCCCGTTCGGCCATATCCATGCCAACGGGCGGTTCAGTGTAAGGTTTACATCCAGTGGTGCTGCTCACTGTAGTGGGGCCAGCAGCCGGGGCGCTGTGGGAATGGAGGAGCAAACAGAAGGAAATTAACTCAGTATAAAGCAGGTGGAAGTGTTCAGTCCCGTCCCGGCTCCTCCCTTTTCCAGGACTGTGATTGGCCAGGGGCGGGACTTTGGAAGAGTGAGAGGGCGCTGATTGGTCGAAGCCACAAGGACTGAGGGGAAGAACTGAGGGAAGGGTGGACGGGCGTTCACTGGCAGGAGTGGAAGCGCCGAACGCTGATTGCGTAACTTGGCTGCCAGTCAGAAAATGGACAGCGAGCTCGAACCATACACTGTCATTGATTGGTCAATGGCGGCAGTCCATCAAAAGGAGAAGGAGGGACGAAGGGCCGGACCAATGCAATTGGTCCGTCGGAAATAGTTAGGGGCGGGGCGGGGCCGAGCCGCCGGCGCCGCACTTCCGCCTTTGCCGAGTTTGGGGTCATAGTGACGGGGGATCGGAGACGGGGATGGGGTCGGGGACCGGGACTGAGATCGAGAGCCTGCAAGCCGGCTGTTCACCTTGGGATGGGCCCTTGAGGGGGGCAGCTGCCCCTTAATCCCCCTCCCAGCACTCGATTTCTCCCCAAGACCCAAACCAGCGACCCTTTGCCTCGCTACCGTGGCTGCTCGGCCCATGGAGGCAGGACCCCGGGATCTCATCCACCGGGAGACCGGGACGAACGCCCGGGGAGGCGGCGTTGACAACCGGTACACGGGCTCCCTGACCTGGCCTCTGCCCCACGGGGAGTCCAGTACCGGGAGCCGGATCTGGGGCGAGGCCCGATACTCCCAGTCCCCGACCCGGGCCCTGCTCCATGGGGAAGTGGGCAGCGGAGCCAGCAGCAGCTCGGAGGCCCGGTACGCCCTGACCCTGACCCGGGAGGCTCTCCATGTCCAGCGGCTCGGTCCCCGGGCCGAGCAGGAGCGGCGGCTGGTGCTGCCGCTCCGCCACGTCCTGGGCTGCCGCCGGAGGGACGGGGACAGTGAGGCGGCCCACTTCACCCTCTCCTGCTACCTGCCCCGGAGAGGGCTGGTGGGCGCCGGCCGGGGTTGCCGCCGGGTGGTGAAGACGTTCCGGGTGGACGGCGGCGCCGGGGCAGCGGAGAATCGGGCCCGGGCCGAACGCTGGGTAGCTGCCATCAGGTGCCTGTTGCTGGGGATCGACGTGCCGGCCGAGGAGGGTGAGGAGGGTCGAGGGGGATCGCTGGAGGGGTAGGGAGGGAGGGGTGGGACCGCTGGAGGGGTAGGGAGGGAGGGGTGGGACCGCTGGAGCGGTAGGGAAGGAGGGGTGGGACCGCTGGAGCGGTAGGGAGGGGGACAGGATCGGCTGGAGGGGGCGGGAAGGGGTAGGGGGACTACGGCTGTAGGTGTGAGGAGGAGAGGGAGGAGGCGACGGGATGGGTGCAGGAGGGAGATATGTGGGTGATGCCATGGGGGATGGGAGATAGAAGTGGTGGTGAGGGGAGAGTGCAGATGTCTGGGTTTGTAGGATGGAGGAGGTTACCTCTGCTATTCCTGACCTCTCACCTCATTTCCCCACCACAGAGATCACCCTGAGCCTCCTGCCTCGCCCTCGGCGCCTCCTCCTCCTGGTGAACCCTCGCAGTGGGCAGTCCCTCGGCATGCAGTACTGTCACCAGTACATTCTGCCCATGATCTCCGAGGCAGACGTCAGCTACAACCTCATCCGCACAGGTACAGCCCCTGGGTGCTGCTCTGGTATTCGGGGGCAAATGACAAGTTGACGGCTATGAGCAGTCGGTTCACTATTCATGCGCTGATCTGTAATTCTTGAGAGTGGCATCATTGGTTGCAAGAAGAACTTTTTGGCATAATCAAAGTACTGAGTACAGGAGATGGGATGTTATGTTGAAGGTGTATGAGACGTTGGAGAGGTCTAATTTGGAGTATTGTGTGCAGTGTTTGGTCACCTACCTACAGGAAAGGTGTAAATAAGATTGAAAGAGTGCAGAGAAAATTTACAAGGGTGTTGCCAGGTCTAGAAGAAAGATCAGTAAGGTTTGAATAGGTTCAGACCTCAGTCAATTCAATTCGAGATCAGGGTATATGGTACACGTATGTCAGCATATAGTGACTGCCCTGGGCTTCACTTTCTTATGGACTTTCACAGTAAATGTAAAGAAACTGAAAATAACTAACCAAATAATAATAAATAAATCGTCAATAATATTGAGGACATGAGACGAAAAGTCCATAGGTTGTGGGAATAGTTCGGAGTTGAGGTGAGTGAAGTTACCCCCGTCTTGATTCGAGGGCCTGAAGGTTGAGGGGTAATAACCGTTCCTGAGCCTGGTGGTGCGAGTCCTGAGGCTCCTGCACCTCCTTCCTGATGGCAGCAATGAGAAGAGAGCGTGGTCTGGGTTGTGGGGATCCCTGACGATGGATGCTGCTTTCCTGTGATAACGCTCTGTGTAGATGTACTCAATGGTCAGGAGGGCTTGACTGGGCTGTATCCATTACTTTTGTAGTATTTTCCATTCAGGGCATTGAACATAATTAAACATATCCAGTTCCTACAAGAGGGCACGGTCAGAGCAAAAAAGTGTCCAGTCCAGAGCAAACTGGGCTGGTGTTCCTACATGAGGTAGTGATTAGGGTCAGGCCGGTTTGGTCCAATGAGAGACTGGTTGAAGGAACTCACTGTCCCTGAACCCGGTGACATGGGACCTCCTGCCCGACGGGAGCTGGGAGACGACACGACTCGTCCTGGCTGCTGGGTGTTGTCTTTCTGAGGCAGCGCCTCCTGTCGATACTCCTGATGGTGGGAAGGGATGTCCACCACTCTGCAGCCTGCGTCCCCGTGCCGGACCGTGACGCAGCCAGTCAGCATACTCCCAGCAGGGCATCTGTAGAGGTTTGTGAGGTGAGAGGTTTAATAGGGATCTGAGGGGGCATCTTTCTCACTCAGAGGGGGTCTATCTACGGAACACGCTGCCAGAGGAAGTGGTTGAGGCAGGGACAGTGATAACATTTAAAAGGCACCCGGACAGAGGCCGAACCTGGGCAGGTAGGAACAGTTGGGCCGGAGGGCCTGTTTCTGTTCCGCGGTTGACATTCCTGGAGTAAGAGTCTGGGAGGCAGTCCTTCAGCCCGTCTGGTCAGTGCTGACCACGGAGGTCCCGTCTGGTCAGTGTTGACCACGGAGGTTCCATCTGCCCGTTTTTGCCCCATATCCCTCTCAACCAGGGGTTCCCGGCCTGTTTTTAATGCCATGGACCTAGACAATGAAGCAGGAGGTCTGTGGACCCCCAGGTTGGAATTACCTGTTCTAAACTTTTCCTGTCCCTCAATCTGTCCATGTGCCTTTCAAATGTCATTAATGTACCTCCCTCAACCACTTCCCCTGGACCACCCGCCGGGTGAAGACGTTTTACCTCAGATCTCTCTTAAATCTCCCCCCAGCTCTGGGGGAAAGATCAGGTTGGGAAGTGAGTACACCCACCCCAGACAATGAAGGGTCTTTGCCTGTAACGTAGGCATTTACTCATGGCCTGCTGAGTTCCTCCAGCCTCTCGTGTTTGTCACTGTGAGACGATTGTTCACTGGCTATGCTCCATCTTCAATACTGCAATTCATCACCAGAGTCCTGACCTTTGTGTCTGTCTGCTGCTGGATCCTCGACATCGGTACAGATGAGCAGAAACAGCGCCACACTGACTCCCTGCCAGGCTGTGTCCTCAGCTCCTACTCTCCCACTGTAGACTCATGACTGGCCAGATCTGGCTCAAACTCTACAGGCTTGCAGATGACACAGCCGTGGTAGGCCATATCTCAGTAACCATAAGGTATCGGAGCAGAATTAGGTCATTCGGCCCATCGAGTCTGTTCTGTTTCACCATGGCTGATCCACTTCCCCCCCCCCCGCCAAGTGCCCATCTCCCGCCTACTCCCTGTATCCTGACTAATCAAAAATCTATCAACCTCTGCTTCAAATTTACCCAATAACTTGGCCCCCACAGACACATGGCAATGAATTCCACGGATTCACCACTCTGGCTAAAGAAATTCCTCCTCATCTCATTCTCAGGGATGCCCCTTGATTCTGAGGTTGTTCTCTACTCTGACTCCCCCACCATTGGAAGCATCCACTCCATCGAAGCCTCTCAACATCCGTGCTCGGGATCTTTTCAACGATTTCAGGTTCTCTAGCCCCCAACTTATTTTCACTATGGATGTCCAGTCCCTCTATACCTCCATCTCCCACCAAGAAGGCCTCAACGCCCTCTGTTTCTTTCCAGACACCAGACCCAACCAGTTTTCTGCCTAGTGGAACTTGTCCTCGTTCTTAATAATTTGTCCTTTGGCTTCAAACAAAAGGTGTAGCCATGGGCACTCACGTGGGTCCCAGCTATGCCTGCCTGTTTGTCAGCTATGTGGAACAGTCTATGTTCCCAGCCTACACTGGTGACCGTCCCACACTTTTCCTACGCTACATCGACATCTGCATTGGCGCTGCTTCCTGCACCAATGCCAAACTCATCAACTTCATCCACTTTGCCTCCAACATCCGCCCTGCCCTCAAATTTACCTGGTCCATTTCCAACATCTCCCTCCCGTTCCTCGATCTCTCTGTCTCAGTCTCTGGAGACAGCTTATCTACTGATGTCTATTATCAACCCACAGACTCTCACAGCTACCTCCTCCCACCCTGTTACTTGTAAAACATCATCCCCTTCTCTCAATTCCTCCGTCTCCGCCGCATCTGCTCTCAGGATGTGGCTTTTCATTCTAGAACGAAGAGGCTTCCCTTCCTCCACAATCAACGCTACCCTCAATTTCATCTCTTCCTTTTCACGCATGTCTGCTCGCACCCCATCCTCCCACTACCCTTGCAGGGGTTGGGTTCCTCTTGTCTACACCTATCGCTCCACCAACCTGTAAGTAATTCTCTGGAACTTTCACCACCTTCTACGGGGTCCCACCACCAAACACATCTTTCTCTTCCCTCACCCCCCACCAACTTTCTGCTTTCCACAGGATCGTTCTCTCTGCGACTCTCCTGTCCATTCGTCTCTCTGCTGATCTCCCTCCTGCACTTACCCTTACAAGCAGAACAAGTGCTACACCTGCCCCGACACCACCTCCCTGACTACCATTCAGGGCCCTGAACTCTCCTTCCCGGGGAGGTGAGGCCTCACCTGTGAGTCTGTACTGCGTTCGGTGCTCTCGGTGTCGCCTCCTGTATTTCGGTGAGATCCGACATCGATTGGGAGAGGGCTTCGCCGAGCATCTACACTCCGTCCGCCAGATAGAGTGAGATCTCCCAGTGGCCACCCTTTTAGTTCCACTTCCCTTTCCCATTCCTGTGTCGATCCATGGCCTCCTCTACTGATACATTTAGACTGGAGGAGCAGCACCCTTGTATTCTGTCTGCTTCGCCTTCAACCTGATCGCATGAACATTGATTTCTCAAACTTCCAGTAATGACCCCCATTCCCCACCCCCTTTCCCTCTCACCTTATCTCCTTGCCTGCCCATCCCCTCCCTCTGGTGCTCTCTTTCCCACTTTCTTCCCCCCACTTTCTTCCATGGCCTTCTGTCCTCTCCTATCAGACTCCCCCCTTCTCCAGCCCTGTATCTCCTTCACCAACCAACTTCTCAGCTCTTCACTTCATCCTTCCCCCTCCTGATTTCACCTATCATCTGGTGTTTCTCTCTCGCCTTTCCCCACATTTCAAATCTACTCTTAATTTTTTTTCTCCAGTCCTGCCAAAGGGTTTCAGCCCGAACGTTGACTGTACTTTTTGTCCATAGGTGCTGCCTGGCTTGCTGAGTTCCTCCAGCATTTTTTGTGTGTTGCTCAGATTTCCAGCATCTGAACACTTTCACCATTCAATATGTTTCAATGAGATCCCCACCCCACCCCACCCATTCTTCTGAATTCCAGCGAATACAGACCCGGAGCCATCAAATACTCTTCATATGACAAGCTGTTCAATCCTGGAATCATTTTCATGAACTTCCTTTCAACTTTTTCCAGTTTCAGCACATCCTTTGTAAGATAAGGGGCCCAAAACTGCTCACAATACTCCAAGTGAGGCCTCACCATTTAATTCTTGCTTTTATGTTCTTGTCCTCTTCAAATGAATGCTAACATTGCATTTGCCTTCCTCACCACCGACTCAACCTGCAAAATAACCTTTAGGGAATTGTACACAGGGACTCCCAAGTTCCTTGTGTCTGTTTTTTGTATTTTCTCACCTTTTAGAAAATGGTCAACCCTTTCATTTCTTCTGCTAAAGTCTATGACCATTAACTTCCCAACACTGCATTCAATCTGCCATTTCTTTGCCTGATCTCCTAATGGGTCTAAGTCCTCCTGTAGTCTGTGCACTTCCTCAAAACTACCTGCCTCTCCACCTGTCTTCTTGTCTGTAAACTTTACAGCAGGTCCTTGTGCAAGATGCCCTAAAGGTTAACCTCCAGGTTGAGTCGGTTGTGAAGAAGGCGAATGCAATGTTGGCATTCATTTCTAGGGGTATAGAATATAAGAGCAGGGGTGCGATGTTGAGGCTCGATAAGGCACTTGTGAGACCACACTTGGAGTATTGTGTGAAGTTTTGGGCTCCTTATTTTAGAAAGGATATACTGACATTGGAGAGGGTTCAGAGAAGATTCACGAGAACGATTCCAGGAATGAAAGGGTTACCGTATGAGGAATGTCTGGCAGCTCTTGGGCTGTATTCCCTGGAGTTCAGGAGAATGAGGGGGGATCTCATAGATACATTCCAAATGTTAAAAGGCCTGAACAGATTAGGTATGGCAAAGTTATTTCCCATGGTAGGGGATTCGAAGACTTCAGGATTGAAGGACGTCCATTTAGAACAGAGATGCAGAGAAATAACTTTAGTCAGAGGGTGGTAAATCTGTGGAATTTGTTGCCCTGAGCGGTTGTGGAGGCCAAGTCATTGGGTGCATTTAAAACAGAGATAGATAGGTTCTTGATTAGCCAGGGCATCAAAAGGTATTGGGTGAAAGCAGGGGAGTGGGGATGACTGGAAGAATTGGATCAGCCATGATTGAATGGCAGAGCAGACTCGATGGGCCGAATGGCCTACTTCTGATCCGATATCTTATGGTCTCATTTCACCATCCAAATGATTGATTTGGTCAGAGTACAGAAAGGAGATGGAGAGCATGGTGACACGGTGTCGTAACAGCAAACTTTCCCCTAATGTCAACAAAATCAGAGGTCATGACTTCAGCAAGGGGAGCAGTACACACTCCTGTCTACACCACCAATACTGAAATCAACAGGGGTGTCAGACCTTCAGATTCCTCAGTGTGGACATCTCCAACTGTCCGTCCAGGTCCAATTACATTGACTTCCCGCCCAGGAAAGCCCACCATCACCTCTACTTTCCTCAGCATGTCCCCGTTGACCCTCACCAATTTTCACCGATGCACCACAGAAAGCATCTGATCCGGATGCATCTCGGCTCGGTACGGCAACTGCTCCGCCCGGGACCGCAGGAAACCGCAGAGAGTTGTGGACACAACTCAGCACATCACGGAAACCAGCCTCCCCTCCATGGACTCTGTCTACACTTCCCACTGTCTCAGTAAAACAGACAGTGTGATCAAATACCCCCACCCACACCGGACATTCTCTCCCCCCCCCCCACCCCCACCCCCATCGGGCAGAAGATACAAAAGCCTGAGAGCACGTCCCACCAGGCTCGAGGACAGCTTCTACCCCGCTGTTATCAGACTATTGAACGGTCCTCCAGTACGAGGACAGCTTCTACCCCGCTGTTATCAGACTATTGAACGGTCCCCCAGTACGATAAGATGGCAGGCGGTGACTAGTGGGGTACCGCAAGGCTCAGTGCTGGGACCCCAGTTGTTTACAATATATATTAATGACTTGGATGAGGGAATTAAATGCAGCATCTCCAAGTTTGCGGATGACACGAAGCTGGGTGGCAGTGTTAGCAGTGAGGAGGATGCTAAGAGGATGCAGGGTGACTTGGATAGGTTGGGTGAGTGGGCAAATTCATGGCAGATGCAATTTAATGTGGATAAATGTGAAGTTATCCACTTTGGTGGCAAAAATAGGAAAACAGATTATTATCTGAATGGTGGCCGATTAGGAAAAGGGGAGGTGCAACGAGACCTGGGTGTCATTATACACCAGTCATTGAAAGTGGGCATGCAGTTACAGCAGGCGGTGAAAAAGGCGAATGGTATGCTGGCATTCATAGCGAGGGGATTCAAGTACAGGAGCAGGGAGGTACTACTGCAGTTGTACAAGGCCTTGGTGAGACCACACCTGGAGTATTGTGTGCAGTTTTGGTCCCCTAATCTGAGGAAAGACATCTTTGCCATAGAGGGAGTACAAAGAGGGTTCACTAGATTGATTCCTGGGATGGCAGGACTTTCATATGAAGAAAGACTGGATGAACTGGGCTTGTACTCATTGGAATTTAGAAGATTGAGGGGGGATCTGATTGAAACGTATAAGATCCTAAAGGGATTGGACAGGCTAGATGCAGGAAGATTGTTCCCGATGTTGGGGAAGTCCAGAACGAGGGGTCACAGTTTGAGGATAAAGGGGAAGCCTTTTAGGACCGAGATTAGGAAAAACTTCTTCACACGGAGAGTGGTGAATCTGTGGAATTCTCTGCCACAGGAAACAGTTGAGGCCAGTTCATTGGCTATATTTAAGAGGGAGTTAAATATGGCCATTGTGGCTACGGGGGTCAGGGGGTATGGAGGGAAGGCTGGGTTCTGAGTTGGATGATCAGCCATGATCATAATAAATGGCGGTGCAGGCTCGAAGGGCCGAATGGCCTACTCCTGCACCTATGTTTCTATGTTTCTATGACTCTTGACCTCACAATCTACCTCGTCGTGACCCTTGCAGCTTATTGTCTGCCTGCACTGCCCTTTCTCTGTAACTGTAACACTTTATTCTGCACTCTGTTATTGTTTTCCCTTGTTCTACCTCGATGCAATGATCTGTATGCAAGACAAGATTTCTGCCGTATCTCAGTACATGTGCCAATAGTAAACCAATTCCATAAGCCTTGTGATTTTACAAACTTGTATAAAAGGTGTGGCGAGATTTAGCTCAGACTCATCTTTGCCTCCACCTTGGTGGGTCATGGTAACGATTCAGAGTCCAGGAAGGAGATGGAAATTTGGGTGACAACAACCGTTTCCATGATGATCATAAAGATCACCCATTGCTCTCCTACACCAGGGGATGTAGATCCAGTGTGAGCAGCCTCTCCCTCGGCAACAAGCAAAGATCCTGGTCTGCGTGGTGAGGGTCTCTGATGATGGACGATGTTTTCCTGCCGCAGCGTTTCATATAGATCTGCACAAATGGGATGTGGGAGGGTTTTACCGCTGATGGGCTGAATCCACTACCTTTTGTTGGATTTTCTGCTCAAAGGCTTTGGTGTTCCCATACCAGGCCGTAACACACACTCTCCACCACACTTGGATAGTTTGCCAAGGTTTTCACTGACATGATGAGCCCCACAGACTCCTGAGGAATTCGAGGTGCTGTTGTGCTTCCTTCACAATAATATTTATATGCTGGGTCCAGGACAAGTCCCTGAAATGGTGACACCCAGGAACCTAAAGTTACTGACCTCTCCACCCCTGCTCCTGTAATGAATACTGGCTCATGGCCTCTGGTTTCCCTCTCCTGAGGTCTACAATCAGTTCCTAAAACTACACGATACTCCAAATCGGTCTCACCAACACCCTGTACAACTGCAAAATAACAGTCGGTGAACTGGATGCCCTGACTGACGAAGACCAACGTGCCAAACTTGTCGAATGGTGCAGTCACTTTCAGTGAGCTGTGGGCTTGTACTCCCAGTCCCTCTGTGTCACAACGCTCGTCAGTGCCCTGCCATTCACTGTCCAAAATGCATCACCTCCCACGTATCTAAATTGAAGTCCATTTGCTGGCCCTCAGTCCCCCTCCCAAACTGATGACGGCCTCTGTCTGCCCAAGTTTGCTGACGACACCACTGTGGGCTGTATCAAAGGGAGATTGAAAACTTGTCTGAGTGGTATCATAACTACAACTTCTCACTCAAAGCCAGCAAGACCAAGGAACTGATTGTAGTCTCCAGGAGAGGGAAACCAGAGGTCCCTGAGCCAGTAATCATCGGAGGTGGAGAGGGTCAGTAACTTTAAATTCCTGGGTGTCACTATCTCAGAGGACCTGTCCTGGACCCAGCACATTACTGGAATTGTGAAGAACGCATGGCTCCAACCATACTTCCTCAGGAGTTTGGCGTGACGTCTGAAACTTTTACAGATGTGTCGTGGAACATATACTGACTGGCTGCATCATGGTATTTGAGTGGAAAATCCCATAAAAAAAGCGAGTGGATTCAGCCCAGTACATCACGGGCAAAACCCTCCCAACTATTGAGCACATCTGCATGAGACACTGTCATGGGAAAGCAGCGTCCAACGTCAGAGATCCCCACCACCCAGGCATGCTGCTGTCATCAAGTAGAAGGTACTGGGGCCTCGACTCCCACCACCAGGTTCGGGAACAGTTACTACCCCTCGACCATCAGGCTCCTGAACAAAAGGGGATGGCTACACTCACTCACCCATCCATTGAGATGTTCCCACAACCAATGATCACACTTTAAGGTCTCATTATCTCATATTCTCACTATTTATTGCTAATTATTTATATTTGCATGTGTATATGTGTCTTCTGCTCTCTGGTTGATCTTTCACTGATCCTGTTATAGTTACTATTCTATAGATTTGCTGACTAAAAAAATGATTCTCAGAGTTGTAAATACTCTAATTTACTTTGAGCTTTGAATTTATTGTACCCTGCTCCAGTGTCAATGAAAATTTGCTGACTGTGCAAGGATCTTTCACTACCTTCCCATGACGGGCCAAAACCGAGCGTGTCAGGTTAATTGGTCAGTGTGAATTGTCTGTGATTAGCCTGGGGTTAAATGAGTGGGTTGCTGAGTACTGGAGCTTGTTCTGTCCTCACTCTGTCTGTGGTAAAACCGTGGTCTCAATGGTCACTGAGTCGAGTCTGCGGCCTGTTCTCACTCTGTCTGTGGTAAAACCGTGGTCTCAATGGTCACTGAGTCGAGTCTGCGGCCTGTTCTCACTCTGTCTGTGGTAAAACCGTGGTCTCAATGGTCACTGAGTCGAGTCTGCGGCCTGTTCTCACTCTGTCTGTGGTAAAACCGTGGTCTCAATGGTCACTGGGCCCTGCACTGCCGAGTCTGCGGCCTGTTCTCACTCTGTGGTAAAACCGTGGTCTCAGTGGTCACTGAGTCGAGACTGCGGCCTGTTCTCACTCTGTGGTAAAACCGTGGTCTCAGTGGTCACTGAGTCTAGTCTGCGGCCTGTTCTCACTCTGTGGTAAAACCGTGGTCTCAGTGGTCACTGAGTCGAGACTGCGGCCTGTTCTCACTCTGTCTGTGGTAAAACCGTGGTCTCAATGGTCACTGAGTCGAGTCTGCGGCCTGTTCTCACTCTGTCTGTGGTAAAACCGTGGTCTCAATGGTCACTGAGTCTAGTCTGCGGCCTGTTCTCACTCTGTCTGTGGTAAAACCGTGGTCTCAATGGTCACTGGGCCCTGCACTGCCGAGTCTGCGGCCTGTTCTCACTCTGTGGTAAAACCGTGGTCTCAGTGGTCACTGAGTCTAGTCTGCGGCCTGTTCTCACTCTGTGGTAAAACCGTGGTCTCAGTGGTCACTGAGTCTAGTCTGCGGCCTGTTCTCACTCTGTGGTAAAACCGTGGTCTCAGTGGTCACTGAGTCTAGTCTGCGGCCTGTTCTCACTCTGTGGTAAAACCGTGGTCTCAGTGGTCACTGAGTCGAGACTGCGGCCTGTTCTGGCTGCAGTGATATCTGGCTTTGTGTCTTCCTTTAAGACTTTGGTTCTGAAGCTATTTGCCTGCTTTTATTTGAAACATGGAAATCTACAGCACACTACAGGCCATTCGGCCCACAATGTTGTGCCGACCATAACCTGCTCTACAAACTGCTGAGGATTTCCCTACCGCATAGTCCTATTTTTCTAAGCTCCATGTACCTATCTAGGACCCTATTGTATCTGCCCCTACCACCATCGCTGACAGTGCATTCCACACACCCACCACTCTCTCTGTGGAAAAACTTATCCCTCACTTCCCCTCGGTACCTATTTCCAAGCACCTTGAATCTGTGGCCCCATCGTGTGAGTCATTTCAATCATGGGAAAAGGCCTCTGACTATCCACACAATCAATGCCTCTCACCATCTTATACATGTCTGTCAGGTCACCTCTCATCCTCTGTCGCTCCAAGGAGAAAAGGCCGTGTTCACTCAGTGTCTCCCTGTTGTTGCAGGGTTTATTTTTGTGTCTGTCTCTGCACCTTGGGTGTTTGGTCTTTGGTTTGGAAGGGTTCTCCGCCTGTAAGGACTTGTATAATGTACACTGCGTACTTGGATAACAAATACATTTTCAACTTTGAAGGCTCTCAGCCAAGGCCAGCAGTGGAAAGATGAGCAGCTTCATGTTGCTGGGAGCCGTCAGCTGAGAGGAGATTCACCAGGATGCTGCCTGGATTAGAGAGCATGTCTGATGAGGAACAGTTCAGCGAGCTTTTCTCTTTGGAGCGAGGGGGGATGAGCGGTGTACAGGATGACAGATTTAGATAGAGTAGTCAGTCAGAGGCTTCTTCCCAGGGTGGAAATGGTATCATTTTAAAGTGATTGGAGGAAGAAAAGGGGGGTGTTGATTAGGTGTTCTTACACAGGGGTGGCGTGGTGCTGGAGGCAGATACGACAGGGACTGTGGAGGGAAGAGTTGGAATCACCTCGGAGTAGATTATGTCTCGCCTTTCTGAGGAGGTTGAAGAGAGCTGGACTTTGCATGTCAATCCTCACTCTGCAGATGCCGAGCAGAGAGCGTCCCGACAAGCTGCGTCAGTGCTCGGTGTGCAAACCCGCGCGCGGCGGACAGGGCCGCTCCACAAATCTGCCCAGCTGACCCACCATCAAAGGGCCAGTAACACTCACAACACGCTGGAGGAACTCAGCAGGTCGGGCAGCATCCGTGCAAACGATGAGTCGACGTTTCGGCCCAGAACCCTTCGTCAGGACTGTAGAGGGAAGGGTTCCCACCCCTATAAAGAAGGTGGGGGAGGGTGGGAAGTAGAAAGCTGGTAGGTTCAGTTGAAAAACCAGTAATTTGAGAGACAAAGGGGTGGGGGAGGGGAAGCAGGGAGGTGATAGGCCGGAAAACGATGGGTAGTAGAAGGAGGCGGTACCTTGAGGGAGGTGATGGGCAACTGGGGGGGGGGCAAAGAGGGATAGGGGAGGGAATTACCGGAAGTTGGAGAATTCTATGTTCATACCAAGAAGCTGGAGACTACCTAGACGGTATATGAGGTGTTGCTCCTCCAACCTGAGTTTAGCCTCATCAGGGCAGTAGAGGAGGCCATGTATGGACATATCTGAATGGGAATGGGAAGCAGAGTTGAAGTGGGTGGCTACTGGGAGATCCTGTCTGTTGTGGCGGACGGAGCGGAGGTGCTTGACGAAGCGGTCCCCCAATCTGCGTCGGGTCTCACCGATGTAGAGGAGGCCGCACCGGGAGCACCGGATGCAATAGATGACCCCAACAGACTCGCAAGTGAAGTGTTGCCTCACCTGGAAGGACTGTTTGGGCCCTGAATGGTTGCAAGAGATGATGTGTAGGGACAGGTGTAGCACTTGCGCTTACAGGGATAAGTGCCGGGTGGGAAATCCGTGAGGAGGGATGTGTGGATAACGGAGTCGCAGAGGGACTGATCCCTGCGGAAAGCGGAGAGGGATGGAGAGGGAAAGATGTGTTTAGTGGTGGGGTCCTGTTGAAGGTGGCGGAAGTTGTGGAGGATAATGTACTGGATCCGGAGGCTGGTGGGGTGATAAGTGAGGACAAGGGGAACTCTGTCCCTGTTGTGGTGACGGGAGGATGGGGTGAGGACCGAAGTGCGGGAAATGGAGGAGATGCGGGTGAGAGCATCATTGATGACGGCAGAAGGGAAACCACGATCCTTAAAGAAAGAGGACATTTGAGATGTCCTGGAACGGAAAGTCTCATCCTGGGAGCAGATGCGGCGGAGACGGAGGAACTGGGAATTGGGAATAGGGAATAGCATTTTTGCATGTGGCGGGGTGGGAAGAGGTACAGTCGAGGTAGTTATGAGAGTCAGTGGGCTAAGTAACGTCAGGAAGGATCCCACCCACCCTGCTCACGGACTGTTTGTCCCACTCCCATCAGGGAGGAGGCTACGTTTCATCCACACCAGGACCTCCAGACTCCAAAACAGTTCCTTTCCCCAAGCAGTGAGGCTGATCAACACCTCCACCCAGTAACCCCCAACCACCACTACTTTAGCATTTCCTGTCGGTTACCTTATGTACAGACACTCCAGTGCCTGGTCTCCCCTTGGGGTCAAACAATCAATCTGTGTGTATAAGCTAACTTGTGCATTTGCCATTTATTGTGTTTTTTTTTATTATTGTTTGTTTTTGTGGTGCAGCAGAGCCGCAGTAGCAATCTTTTCATTCTCCTTTACTCCGTGTACTGGAAATGACGTTTCAGATAAACCATCCTGAGCTGGAAGGGTTGTCACAGCCTTGTGGGCCGAAGGGCCTGTATGGTGCTATGTGTCGGGCTGAGAGTAGGTGTGTGTGTGCCACAGGGTGGAGTGGCCTTGGGGCTTATCTCTCAGCAGGCATCTGGGTGCAGGACCTTGCACATCTCCCTTATCTCCTTTCCGCCAGATGCTCACGTCTCATTGACTGTGTGCTGCAGGAATGCAGAGACTCCTGACGAGGGTGGGAGGTCAGGGTGTTTCGAGCCCATTGGTTACGTGGGGAAGGTCACCCATTACAGGGAGGGAGGTCGACAAGGTGTATGGTGTGTTGGCCTTCGTTAGTCAGAGGATTGAGTTCAAGAGTTGTGAGGTAGTGTATATAAAACTCCGGTTAGACCGCACTTGGAATACTGAGTTCAGTTCTGGTCGCATCATTATGGGAAGGATGTGAACGGTTTAGGGAGGGTGCAGAGGAGATTCACGAGGATGCTGCCTGGATTAGAGAGCGTGTCTTATGAGGAACGGTTGAGCGAGCTGGGGCTTTTCTCGCTGGAGTTAAGGAGGGGGGGTGTTGGTAGAGCTGGTAAAAGAGTTGTGGGTAGATACAAGTCCAATACAAAATAACGCTGGAGATACTGTAATGAGAGATGCAGAGATGGCAGAGAAACTGAATGCGTATTTTGCATCAGTCTTCACAGTGGAAGACGTCTGCAGTATACTGGACATTGAAGAGTGTCAGGGAAGTGAAGTTTGTGCAGTGAAAATTACGACTGAGAAGGTGTTCAGGAAGCGTGATGGTCTGAGAGGTGTACAACATGTATCCAATTTTGGGAACAGTTTTTAAATTTCTTTAAGGTTCAGCCCTTCGAACCGCACTGCCTAGCAAAGCCCATTTTAATCCCAGCCTTATCACGGGACAATTTACAATGATCAATGACCAATGACCCCACCAACTGGACTGTGGGAGGAAACTAGAGCACCCGGAGGAAACCCACGCAGTCACAGGGAGAACGTACAAACTCCTGACAGACAGCGGCGGGAATCGAACCCGGGTCACTGGTACAATAAACCGTTGTGTTAACCACTACACTACCGTGTGATGGGAATCGAACCCGGGTCACTGGTACTGTAAACTGCTGTGCTAACGTCTACACTACCGTGTGATGGGAATCGAACCCGGGTCACTGGTACAATAAACCGTTGTGTTAACCACTACACTACCGTGTGATGGGAATCGAACCTGGGTCACTGGTACTGTAAACTGCTGTGCTAACGTCTACACTACCGTGTGATGGGAATCGAACCCGGGTCACTGGTACAATAAACCGTTGTGCTAATCTCTACACTACCGTGCGAGGGGAATTTACATTCAAGGACTCTTCATCTCATTTATTGATGATTTATTTATAATTATTATTATTATTTTTCTTTTATCTTGGCACAGTTGTCTTTTGCACACTGGTTGACTGCCCAAGTTGATGTGGTCTTTAATGAATTCTGTTACAAATTTATTGAACATGTCCACGAGAAATTGAATTTCATGGTTGGAGATCATGACAGGGATGAAGTTTGATAATGAATTTACTCTGTGCAAGATGATAGGAGGCATGGATGGAGTGGAGAGCCAGAGATTTTCTGGCAGAGCAGAGGTGGCGAGGATGAGGGGCTCTGGTTGTAAGGTAAATGGAGGAAGGCACGGGGAGGATGTCAGAGAGTAGCAGATGTGCGTGGAACACCCTGCCATGGGAGGTGGCAAAAGCAGATGCATTAGGTACATTCAAAAGACTATTGGGCAAGGGTGAGATTGATCTTGGAAGGGCCGAAGGGTCTGAACGTGCTGGAGCCTTCCATGTTCCAACCTGCACCGTCAGGCTGAAGAGTTGGAGGACAGGGTTTAGGGTGAAGACAGGTTGGGAAGTGTGAAGATTTGGGAGTCGGGGGGTGGGTGTGTGTGAATACTGTTCTGTTCAAGGGCAGACTGAGCACTGTGGAACAATGTGCAGGGCAGGGCAAGGCAAGGCCAGCTCCTCACACTGGAGGGCGGTGGTGGGGTAGGCCAGCTCCTCACACTGGAGGGCGGTGGTGGGGTAGGCCAGCTCCTCACACTGGAGGGCGGTGGTGGGGTAGGCCAGCTCCTCACACTGGAGGGCGGTGGTGGGGTAGGCCAGCTCCTCACACTGGAGGGCGGTGGTGGGGTAGGCCAGCTCCTCACACTGGAGGGCGGTGGTGGGGTAGGCCAGCTCCTCACACTGGAGGGCGGTGGTGGGGTAGGCCAGCTCCTCACACTGGAGGGCGGTGGTGGGGTAGGCCAGCTCCTCACACTGGAGGGCGGTGGTGGGGTAGGCCAGCTCCTCACACTGGAGGGCGGTGGTGGGGTAGGCCAGCTCCTCACACTGGAGGGCCATGGTGGGGTAGGCCAGCTCCTCACACTGGAGGGCGGTGGTGGGGTAGGCCAGCTCCTCACACTGGAGGGCGGTGGTGGGGTAGGCCAGCTCCTCACACTGGAGGGCGGTGGTGGGGTAGGCCAGCTCCTCACACTGGAGGGCCATGGTGGGGTAGGCCAGCTCCTCACACTGGAGGGCGGTGGTGGGGTAGGCCAGCTCCTCACACTGGAGGGCGGTGGTGGGGTAGGCCAGCTCCTCACACTGGAGGGCGGTGGTGGGGTAGGCCAGCTCCTCACACTGGAGGGCGGTGGTGGGGTAGGCCAGCTCCTCACACTGGAGGGCCGCGGTGGGGTAGGCCAGCTCCTCACGCTGGAGGGCCGTGGTGGGGTAGGCCAGCTCCTCACACTGGAGGGCGGTGGTGGGGTAGGCCAGCTCCTCACGCTGGAGGGCCGTGGTGGGGTAGGCCAGCTCCTCACACTGGAGGGCTGCGGTGGGGTAGGCCAGCTCCTCACGCTGGAGGGCTGCGGTGGGGTAGGCCAGCTCCTCACACTGTTTAACTCTCACTCCAGAGTATCAGAACCACGCCAAGGAACTGGTGCAGGAGATCAGTCTGACGGAATGGGATGGGATTGTCATCGTGTCCGGAGATGGACTGCTTCATGAGGTGAGCTCATAACCATCATGGCGTACTCTCCCGGGGTCAAACATGAAGTTAGTCTCCCTCCACACCGTCCCATCACACTCCCAGGGTCAGACACAGAGTGAATCTCCCTCCACACCATCCCATCACACACTCCCAGGGTCAGACACAGAGTGAATCTCCCTCCACACCATCCCATCACACACTCCCAGGGTCAGACACGGAGTGAAGCTCCCTCCACACCGTCACATCACACACTCCCTGGGTCAGACTCAGAGTGAAGCTCCCTCCACACCATCCCATCACACACTCCCAGGGTCAGACACAGAGTGAAGCTCCCTCCACACCATCCCATCACACACTCCCTGGGTCAGACTCAGAGTGAAGCTCCCTCCACACCGTCCCATCACACACTCCCGGGGTCAAACACAGAGTGAAGCTCCCTCCACACCGTCCCATCACACACTCCCGGGGTCAGACACAGAGTGAAGCTCCCCACACTGTCCCATCACACACTCCCGGGGTCAGACACAGAGTGATTCTCCCTCCACAACGTCCCATCACACACTCCCGGGGTCAGACACAGAGTGAATCTCCCTCCACACTGTCCCATCACACACTCCCGGGGTCAGACACAGAGTGAATCTCCCTCCACACCGTCCCATCACACACTCCCGGGGTCAGACAGAGAGTGAAACTCCCTCCACACCGTCCCATCACACACTCCCGGGGTCAGACACAGAGTGAATCTCCCTCCACACCGTCCCATCACACACTCCCGGGGTCAGACACAGAGTGAAGCTCCCTCCACACCGTCCCATCACACACTCCCGGGGTCAGACACAGAGTGAAGCTCCCTCCACACCGTCCCATCACACACTCCCGGGGTCAGACACAGAGTGAATCTCCCTACACACCGTCCCATCACACACTCCCGGGGTCAGACACAGAGTGAAGCTCCCTCCACACCATCCCATCACACACTCACGGGGTCAGACACAGAGTGAAGCTCCCTCCACACCATCCCATCACACACTCCCGGGGTCAGACACAGAGTGAATCTCCCTACACACCGTCCCATCACACACTCCCGGGGTCAGACACAGAGTGAATCTCTCTCCACACCGTCCCATCACACACTCCCGGGGTCAGACACAGAGTGAAGCTTGCTCTGCACCTTACAATTATATAATTTTTTCTTCCTTCAGGTGATCAATGGATTAATGGCTCGGCCAGATTGGGATCAGGCGATCAAAATGCCCCTCGGAGTCATCCCAGCTGGATCAGGGAATGCTTTGGCTGCATCTATCAACCACCACGCTGGGTAGGTGCCCTCAGAGCCGGACAGGCTGGTAAAGATGGCATTGGACATGCTTCCCTTCACCGGTCGGGTGTTGGGTACAAGAGTCGGGAAGCCATGGTGCAGCCGTATAAAACTCTGGTCTGTCCGCTGTCAGAGTATTGTGGTCTCCCACAGGAGTGGGGGCTTTGGAGAGGGACAGAAGAGGTTCACCAGGACGCTGCCTGGGTTAGAGGGCGTGAGCTATGAGGAGAGGGTGGACAAACCTGGGTTATTTTCTCTGGAGTGATGGATGCTGAGGGGAGACCTGGCAGAGGTTTGTAAGATTGAGGGGCACAGCTGGAGTAGACAGACGGGATCTGTTCCCCCAGGATGGAGATGTCTAATACCAGAGGGCTTGTGTTTAAGGTGAGAGGGGGCAAGTTCAAAGGAGATGTGAGGAGCAAGTTGTTTTCCAGACAGTAGTGGACGTCGGGAATGTGCTGCTGGGTTGCTGGTAGAGGGAGACAATAGAGCTGTTTAATCAGCTCTTGGACTGTACGGGGTACTCCGCAGAAGGACGCTGTGCACAGGGAACTGGGGGGTGGGGGGACGAACGCTGCGTGCGGGGAACTGGGGGGGTGGGAACGCTGCGTGCGGGGAACCGGGGGGGGGGCGGACGCTGTGCACAGGGAACTGGGGGGTGGGGGGACGAACGCTGCGTGCGGGGAACTGGGGGAGTGGGAACGCTGCGTGCGGGGAACCGGGGGGCGGGGCGGACGCTGTGCACAGGGAACTGGGGGGTGGGGGGACGAACGCTGCGTGCGGGGAACTGGGGGGGGAACGCTGTGCGTGGGGGACCGGGGGGTGGGGGGGGACGCTGCGTGCGGGGAATGGGGGGGGGCGGACGCTGTGCACAGGGAACTGGGGGGTGGGGGGACGAACGCTGCGTGCGGGGAACTGGGGGGGCGGAAGCTGTGCACAGGGAACTGGGGGGTGGGGGGACGAACGCTGCGTGCGGGGAACTGGGGGGGGCGGAAGCTGTGCACAGGGAACTGGGGGGTGGGGTGACGAACGCTGCGTGCGGGGAACCGGGGGGGGCGGACGCTGCGCGTGGGGGACCGGGGGTGGCGGACGTTGTGCACAGGGAACTGGGGGGTGGGGGGACGAACGCTGCGCGCGGGGAACTGGGGGGGGGAAACGTTGTGCGTGGGGGACCGGGGGGGGGCGGACGCTGCGCGTGGGGGACCGGGGGGGGTGGCGGACGCTGTGCACAGGGAACTGGGGGGTGGGGGGACGAACACTGCATGTGGGGAACTGGGGGGGGGAACGTTGTGCGTGGGGGACCGGGGGGGGGTGGCGGACGCTGTGCACAGGGAACTGGGGGGTGAGGGGACGAACGCTGCGTGCGGGGAACCGGGTGTGGGGGGGGTGGGCGGACGTTACTCCTCAAGACCCTGCTTCATGGTTGAAGCCATTGCCCTCGCTGAGTGTCATCGTCAGTGAAGATCTAGCCTGGACCCAGGATGTTGAAAAGATTTAAATGTAATTGCAGAGAAAGCTCTACTTAGAAGTCTGCGGAGGTCTGACATGTCATAACAAACCTTGGCAAATGTGTATCGGTGTGTGCTGACAGCCTGGTGTGGGAACGAAAAGCCACAAGGTAGAATTCTAAAGGAACCATGAGATAGGAGGTACAAGCTGTGATCAATGAGCTACGTCCAGCAAAAACAGGAAATGTAAAGCTGAATGAGGCCATTCCATCATGGCTGATTTATTATCCGTTTCAACCCCATTCTCCTGCCTTTGAGTGGAAAATGGTAGTGGATTCAGCCCGGTACAACACGGGTAAAACCCTCCCAACCATTGAGCACATCTACAGGGAACATTGCCGTAGGAAAGCAGCATCCGTCATCAGAGATCCCCACTCCCCAGGCCAGGCTCTCTTCTCACTGCCGCCATCAGGTAGACGGTACAGGAGCCTCAGGACTCGCACCACCAGGTTCAAGAACAGTTACCACCCCTCAACCATCAGGCTCCTGAACAAACGGGGATTACTACACTCATTAAAGGATTCTGTTAGCTTGTTCATTATTTATTGCTATTTATTTATATCGGCCTTTGCACTGTTTGCTGACAGATCCTGTTTACAGATTTGCTCAGTTACCCGCGACATGTGACATGTATGTACTCTGATAATAAATTTTACTTTGAACTGTGAACTTTGAACATATTGATGCAATTCCAGAGGAATTTGAGGAGATTCGATATGTTAACAAAGACTCGTGCCAATTTCTGCATTCTGACCGGCTGCATCAGCGTCTGGGACGGAGGGGCCACTGCACAGGGTCAGAAGAGCTGCAGAAAGTTGTAAACTCAGCCAGCTCCATCAGGCACCAGCCTCCCCAGCATGCAGGACGTCTTTGTCAAAGGCAGCGTCGGTCCCCATCAGCCGGGGCTGGGCAGACCCTCTCATTGCAACCATCGGTGGGGGGGGAGATACAGGAGTCTGAAGACCCACACTCAGCTTCTACCCCTCTGCCCTCCGATTTCGGAATGGACGATGAACTCACAAGACCTCATACTTTTTTCCCTCTCTTTGTACTGGTTAATGTAGTGTTTTGTGACTTTCTGGTTTTTGTGTATGGTGCTGTGCTGCCGTGGAACGGCAGATTTCACAGCTGCTGCCGGTGATGTTCCGCCTGATTCTGACTGCGATTCTCTCCGACAGGAATCGGATGGCAACGGGTGAAGAGCTGCTGCAGAACTGCATTCTCCTGCTGTGCCGCGGCTGTCCCACGCCCATGGACCTGGTCTCGGTCACCACCTCCTCCGGCCGCCGCCTCTTCTCCTTCCTCAGTGTTGCCTGGGGCTTTGTGGCGGACGTCGACCTCGAGAGCGAGCGCTACCGGCGGCTGGGGCCGGCCCGTTTCACCCTGGGCACCCTGGTCCGCCTGGCGTCCCTGCGCCGCTACCGGGCGCGCCTCTCCTACCTGCCCGCGCCTCCGGGCACACCCCCTTCCACCACTTCCACACCGCCCCCTCACCGGGGCCGCCGGCCCCTCTGCCGCAGCGCCACCACCGACGGAGGGAACCCCACGTCCCACCCTGCTCTCTGCCGCACGCTGTCTGAGGCGGGGGGCTGGCTCCCCCCTTCCCCCTACCCCTCTGCTGAGGGCTTCTCCTTTGAGGGAGTCTCCTTCCAGGAAGAGGAGGAGGAACAGGGAAGGGAGGAGGAGGAGGGGTTTAATTCCAATCAGGTCAGCTCTGAAGGGGTTAATTCCATTCCCAGGGGCAAGAGTCTGGTTGGCTCTGAAGAGATTAATTCCATTAACAAGAGCTTCAGTCTGGTCAATTTGGAAGGGGTTAATTCCAGTCCAGTCAGCTCTGAAGGGGTTAATTGTGTCAGTAAGGATGCCAGTCCAATCAGTTCCGAAAGGGTTAACTCTGGGCCTGTTGGTTCTGAAGGGGTTAACTCTGCCCACCGAGGCCCTGGGGGAGATGGCTCCCCCCACGAGGGAGCTGCAGTACTGAGGCCTCGTGAGGGAATGGAGGCGGGCAGCCCTCGCAAGGGAACTCCCTCAGGAGGGACCCCCCACCGGGACCTGCCAGCCGACCACCTGCTGGCACCACTCGACTGCCCGGTTCCCGGGGGCTGGCGGACATTGGAGGGGGACTTTGTCCTGGTGCTGGCGGTATATCAAAGCCACCTGGGGTCAGAGCTGGTGGCTGCGCCGTTCGCCCGCTTTGCAGACCGCGCCCTCCACCTCATCTACGTTCGGGCTGGCCTCTCCCGCGCTTCGCTCCTCCGCCTCTTCCTCGCCATGGGCACTGGCACCCACCTTTCCCTCGGCTGCCCCCACCTCACCTGTCTGCCTGTCTCGGCCTTCCGCCTGGAGCCCCTGGGGTCCCGGCCAGGCGCTCTGGCTGTGGACGGTGAGAGGGTGGAAGGGGGCCGTGTTCAGGCTCAGCTTCACCCTGGCCTGGCCCGGGTTATTGCTGGAGTCCCTCCACCCTGTCCTCCTCCCCACCGCCCCTCTGGCAAGCCCTGACTGCCTCCTTGTTCCCGGCCATCTTCTCTCTCCCCTCACCCTGGGGGAGACAGGAATTCTACGGTACGTTAACCCACAGTTTGCACGGCTGGGGGTGCATGTGCATGATGCACACCAATTCCCCTGCCCTGTGGTAACACTACTAACTCCCTCCACCTCGATGCTGGAGGGTCTGACTTGTGACTAACACTGAACCCCCTCCCACCAACTTCCCCGCGCTTCGGCGAAGACATATCCTCATGGGCGATCCGTGTGGGGATGGGCCGGGAGACACTTCCCACTCCTCCGTCCTCCCTCTTCGCCTGAACTTTTGTATAATTTATTAACTGGAATTAATTTTAACAGTGGTGCTTAACTGTGGGAGAAGCATTTCGATGTATGATGATTGGGAGTTATTGATGTTGGGGCTGATTGATTTTCGTGTTCACTGATCCATGGGACGGGGATATTGATTTTAGCCGCTCCTTGAGTTGTGTCGAGTTTCACTTTCACCCGAGGGATGGAACTGGAATTTTCATTTGCCATTTGAGATGAACGTCACACCTTCTCTCTCTCGATATATAAAATCTCTCACACCACCTCCCCCCCCCCCCAACCGGGTGGGGGAACTGAGGGGAAGGGGGAGGGGGTGATCTTGTTTGGCTGTTGTTTCTCTGAGGGAAGGCTGTAATTTCAATAAATCTGTATGGAACTGGACTCTGTGGGTGTTGTCTAGTTTGTCACTCCTCACCCATATGTCTCAGGCCGGGGAGGGGGGGTCTTCCGCCTTGTGAGAAAAGAGAATGGCCCCAGGGGGTGAGGATCTTTAGGCACTGCTTTTCTGTGCCAATGTTTCATGCACAATGGTTGGATGGGTTTTACCTAAGATGTACTGGACAGAATCTTACCTTTTGTAAGATTTCCCACCCACAGGCATTGGCGTCTCCACACCAGGCTGTAATGCAGTCAGCCAGCACACTTGATAGCAGTTTGGCAGGGCTTTTGGTAATGTGCTGAATCTCTGCAGACTTCTGTGGAAGTAGAGGCACTGTCGTGCTTTTTTCCTCAATAATACTTAAATGATGGGTGTAGGACGGGTCCTCTAAAATAGTGACAAGGAATTTGATATGATTGGCCCTCTCCACCTCTGATCCTCTGAGTACTGGCTCGTGGGCCTCTGGTTTCACTACAATCGCTTCCTTCATCATATTGACATTGAGTAAGAGTTTGTTGCTGTGACACCACTCAGCCAAGTTTTCAATCTCCTTCCCGTATGCTGATTCATCTCCCCCTTTGATACGGCCCACAACAGTGGTGTTGTCAGCAAACTTGTATCTGGTGTTGGGGCTGTACTTAACCTCACAGTCACAGGTGTAAAGCGAGTTGACACGTCCCTTTGGTGCTCCTGTGCTGATGGAGATTGTGGAGGAGATGCTTTTGCCAATCCAGACTGATTGGGGTCTACAAGTGATCCCATTGCACCAGGTCTTGGAGTTTACTGATTAGTTTTGAAGGGATGATGGTGTCAAACGTCAAGCTGTAATTGAAAGATTCTGATTCCTGATGTATGCATCTTTGCTTCTGGGCAGAGTTCGATGCAAGAGCAAAAAGACCCTGATGGGAGTTGTATACGGGCCTCCGAACAGTACCAGGATGTGAAATTAGTGGGAGATAGAAAACACGTCAAAAGAGCAATATTGCAGCAGTCATGGGGGATTCAATATGTAGGTATATTGGGAAAATAAGACTGGTGCTTGATTCCAAGATGGGGGATTTGTAGAATACCTACAAGATGGCTTTTTAGGGAAGCTCATGGTTGAGCCCACTCGGGGAAACTCAGGTTGGAGGAGCAGCACCTCATATACTGTCTAGGTAGTCTCCAGCCCCTTGGTATGAACATAGAATTCTCCAATTTCCGGTAATTTTCTCCCCGAGCTGCCTATCACCTCCCTCATGGTCCCGCCTCCTTCTACCCATTGTGTTTTCCCCTATTCCTTCTTCACCTCCCTGCTTCCCCCCCCCACCCCTTTATCTTTCCCCTTATTGGTTTTTCACCCGGCACCTACCAGCCTTCTCCTTCCCACCCTCCCACACCTTCTTTATAGGGCCTCTGCCCCTTCCCTCTACAGTCCTGACGAAGCATTCCGGCCCGAAACGTTGACTGATCGTTTCCACGGATGCTGCCTGACCTGCTGAGTTCCTCCAGCGTGTTGTGAGTGTTGCTTTGACCCCAGCATCTGCAGATTATTTTGTATTTAGGGAAGAAAAGCAGTCTGGGGCACTGCTACCTACTGAGCGTATACAGCACTTGCAAAATGAATTGCAATTACAGAGTGATGTAAATAGAGATCTGCAGACTGAACTAGATTGCTTAAGGCAGAGTACTCGAGGACATATTTGGTTGAAGACGGAAGCCTAGCGGGTGGCGGTAATGCACCTTAAAGCTGGTTTGCCAACCGCCATTAAACAAGGAGGAGGAGGAGATCTACTGCTACACGAGTCGCCCCGGGATAGTAATGGTTGCAAGGAAATGGCGGCAAACTGAATGTCTTCACTGGAAGACACTAGCAGTATGCGGGAGGTTGAGCGTGTCGGGGGGTTGGGGCAGAGGGTCTCAGGTGAGTGAAGTTGCCATTACTAGGGAGAAGGGGCTTGGGAAACTGAAAGTTCTAAAGCTGGATACACAAAGATACACAATCTGTACCAAATAGAATACACATCAGAGCTCTGAAAGAGGTGGCTTAATAGACTGTGGAAGCATTAGTAATGATCTTTCAATAATCATTAGATTCCAAAGGACTGGAAAATTGTAAATGTCACTCCAATCTTCAACAAGGGAGGAGACAGAAGAAAGGAAATTATAGGCCAGTCTGACGTCAATGGTTGGGAAGACGTTGGAGTCGATTGTTAAGGATGTGGTTCTCTGGGTACAAGTTAGAGGTATGTGATAAAATAGGCCAACAGATTTGTCAGACAAGATGACACAAAGATAGGTGGAGGGGCAGGTAGTGTTGAGAAAGCAGGGAAGCTGTACTGTAGAAAGACACAGATGGATTAGGAGAATGAGCAAAGTAGAGTCAGATGGAATACAGTGTTGGGAAGTGTACAGTTATGCATTTTGGACGAAGAAACAAAAGTGGTAAACTATTTTCTAAATGGAAAGAAAAGTCTAAATTCTGACATGCAAAGGGACTCGAGATTCCCTGAAGGTTAATTTGCAGGTTGAGTCAGTGGTGAGGAAGACAATGTTAACATTCATTTCAAGAGGTCTGGAATATAAAAGGGAGACTTTATGAGACCTCACTTGAATTACTGAGAGCAGTTTTGGGCCCCATATTTCCAGGAAGGGATGTGCTGATATTGAAGAGAACTCAAAGGAGGTTCACGAAAATGATTCCAGGATTGAAAAGCTTATCATATAATGAGCATTTGATGGTTCTGGCCCTGTACTCACTGGAATTCAGAATAATGGGGTTGGGGGGAGAGAATCTCATTAAAACTGAATGAGTTGAAGGGCCTTGATAGAGTGGGTGTGGGTAGGATGTTTCCCATGATGGGGGAGTCTAGGACCAGAGGGCACAGCCTCAGAAGGGTGTCCATTTAGAACAGAGGAGGAATTTATTTAGCCAGAGGGTGAATCTGTGGAATTTGTTGCCACATGGGGCTATGGAGGCCAAGTCTTTCTGTATATTTGAGACAGAGGCTGATAGATTCTTGGTTGGTCAGGGGTTGAAAGGTTACGGGGAGAAAGCAGAAGATTGGGGCAGAGAGGGAAATGGATCAGCATTGATGAAATGGTAGAGCAGACTCGATGGGCCAAATGGCCTCATTCCACTCATATCTTATGGTCCCTGCATTGAGGTTCTAAATTGGAGAAAGGCCAATGTTGATGGTATCAGAACAGATCTGACAGGTGTGGATTGGTACAGGTTGTTTTTTTTTGGCAAAAATGAGCTTGGCAAGTGGGAAGCTTTCAGAAGTACTGAGGCACTGATCGTGAGAGAGGGCTTTTCCCAGGGCTGAAATGGCTAGCACGAGAGGGCATAGTTTTAAGGTGCTTGGAAGTAGGGACAGAGGAGATGTCAGAGGTAAGTTTTTTACACAGAGTGGTGAGTGTGTGGAATGGGCTGCCGGTGATAGTAGTGGAGGTGGATACAATAGTCTTTTAAGAGACTCCTGGATAGGTACACGGAGCTTCAAAAAATAGAGGGCTATGGGTAACCCTAGGTAATTTCTAAGGTAAGGACATGTTCGGCACAGCTTTGTGGGCTGAAGGGCTTGTATTGTGCTGTAGGTTTTCTATGTTTCTAAGTGAAATATTGAGCATAGAGTTTGTATGTGCCTATCTGAATCAAAGATTTAGTGAAACTTAGTTTTTGAGAGAGATTGAGGCCCTCGATATGAAGGAAGTGCATGGCAGGTGTAGACAGCAAGGAACAAACGAGGTGCTTGAGTACAAGAAATGCAAAGGAACACGAGTATAGCTTTTCATTGTTTCTATTATGGTTATGTATGCCTGAAAGAAAATGAATCTCTGGGTTGTATTTGGTGACATGTATGTACCTGTACTTGTAAGAAATGCAAGAGAACAGCTCAGAAGAAATCTCTGGAGGGTGAAAAGGCACGAGGTTGCTGTAGCAGACATGGTGAAGGAGAATCCAAACAGCTTCTCAGCCCAAGCGCTCAGAGTGGTGACAGTGCAACGTGCTGTCAGCACAGGTGGTGGATGCGTCTTTGAGAAATTTGGATAGTGAGGGACAAAATTGACCTCTTGCAGATCAGCATGGAACCAAAAGATGGGAGAGATCTTAAATGGGTTTCTTTTTGCATCTGCATTTACTCAGGAGATGGACAGAGTCTATAGAACTGAGGCAAAGCAGTGGTGAGATCATGGACCCAATGCAGATTACAGGTGAGGAGGTGTTCGCTGTCTTGAGGCAAATCAGGGTGGATAAAACCCTGGGGCCGGACAAGGTGTTCCCTCAGGCCCTACAGGAGACAAGAGCAGAAACTGCAGGGGCCCTAACAGGTATTTAAACCATCCTCTAACAATAAGCCTTGAAATTATAGCTGATGAGTAGTGGCTAAATCATTGGAAGGTATTCCAAGGGATCAGATATATTAAATATTTGGGCAGTCAGGGCCTGATTAAGTTGAACCTACATGGCTTTGTGTGTGGTAGGCATGATTAACCAATCTTTTCAAGACTGGTTTCAAAATCTAATCAAGATTTTCAAGTTACTGGGAAAGTTGATGAAGGAAAGGCATTTGACAAGGTCCCGCATGGGAGGTAGGTCAAGAAGGTTCAGTTGCTTGGCATTCAGGATGAAGCAGTAAATTAGATTAGACATTGGCTTCATGGGACAAGCCAGAGAGTGGTGTCCTCTCTGACTGAGGACCTGTGACTACTGGGGTGCTGCCGGGATCAATGCTGGATGATAATGTGGTAAACTGGAGCAATAGAATTGCAGATGACACCAAGATTGTAGTAGACAGGTTCAGGGACAGTTATTACCCCACAAACATTAGGCTCTTGAACCAGAGGGGCTAATGCCACTGAATTTCAGTTGCTCTGTCGTGGGACTATTCCCACAACCTAGGGACTCACTTAAAGACTCTTCAACTGATGTTCTCGATATTTATTATATCCTCTTGTATTTGTAAAAGTTGTCTTTTGCACGCTGGTTGTTGTGAACATTCACTGATTCTATAATGGTTACTCTTGTGAGTATGCCCACAAGAAAAATGAATCTTGGGGTTGTATATGGTGACATATAAGTACTTTGCTAACAAATTTGCCTTGAACTTGAGAGGAAGGATATCAAAGCTCATGGAAGGACCTGAACCAGCTGGGAAGACGGAAGATGGAATTTTAATGCGGGAAAGTGTGAGGGCATAGCAGGGTAGGACTTGCACAGTGAATAGCAGCACACTGGGGAGTCCGGTATCTGGGAGTACACATCCATAGATGTTTGAGAGTAGTGTCACAGGTAGGTCAGGTTGTAAAGAAAGTTTCTGGAGCATCAGCAAATCAATGTACTGCGTGCAGGAGATGGGATGTTATGTTGAAGTTTTATAAGATGTTGGTGAGGCCCAAGTTGGAGTATTGTGAGCAGTTTTGGTCACCTACCTACAGGAAATATATCAGTGAGATTGAAAGAGTACAGAGAAAATTTATAAGGATGTTGCCAGGACTTCAGGACCTGACTTATAGGGAAAGGTTAGAACTTTTTTTCCTGAAGTGTAGATAGAGGATTACAAAATGATGAGGGGTGTGGATAAGGAAAATGCAAGCAGGCTTTTTCCACTTGGTGTGGGTAGGTCTACAACTAGAGGCCATGGGTTAAGGGTGAAATGTGAAATGTTTAAGGGGAACTTTGCTCAGGGTGGTGAGAGTGCCAGCACAGGTGGTGGATGCGTCTTTGAGAAATTTGGATAAATTTGGGAGGGATGTGGTGCAGATGCAGGTTGTTGGGAGCAGGCAAGCTAATGATTCAGCACGGACGAGTTGGGCCAAAGGGCCTGTACAGTGTCATAATGTTCTTTGGTTTGTTCAGTACTAGCTTTTTCCAGTAAGTTGTCTGCACACTCACTGACCCTGCTGCATATGTTCTGAGCCACATCGATATAGATGATGAACAGCAATGGTCCCAGAACGGAGCCCTGAGGAAAACCATTTGTCACAGCACGGGCCTCCAGTCTGATAAATACCTTCCAGCCCAACCCTTCTGCTTTCTACTGTCGAGTCAGAGTGCTCAGGCTGCTCTCATTTCCAAATGCCATCCAATCTTTCAGAGACATGGTGGGGGCGGTTCGCCAGACAGCAGTGATGTTCTTTCCATGGTGAACTGGGATGTGGGGACACTGATAACTGTTCAGTTCTTCTGTCAACCAGGCAGAATCTGATGACATTCAGGTACACAGGAGGAAGTGAGCGCCAAGTGAGGGTAGCCAGCGGCCTCCTACCCCAATGAGATAGGAACATGCTTGTCCTAACGTGCGAAGTCACCCGGGGCGGATGAGATCCAATGGCTAGGGAGGCGTTCTGCAACGCTTTGTGCAGAGGGAAGGTCATGACGAGAAGTAGTCAAGGTTATACACTGCACCCAGACACCAGTTTGTGACAATTCATACCACTAGATCTGGACCTCTGAGGTCGAGGGAATGCCATGGCTTTTCCTCTTTCAAAAACCCTCCTGCACAGGTGTGACACACAAAAAGTTCTATTAAAAAGGTTCAAAGGAACACCTAAACAAGCCTGATGCATTTCAGAAACAAGTCCTGTGGACTGATGAAGTTAAAATAAAACTTTTTGGCCGCAATGAGCAAAGGTATGTTTGGAGAAAAAAGGGTGCAGAATTTCATGAAAAGAACACCTCTCCAACTGTTAAGCACGGGGGTGGATCGATCATGCTTTGGGCTTGTGTTGCAGCCAGTGGCACGGGGAACATTTCACTGGTAGAGGGAAGAATGAATTCAATTAAATACCAGCAAATTCTGGAAGCAAACATCACACCATCTGTAAAAAAGTCAAAGATAAAGAGGATGGCTTCTACAACAGGATAATGATCCCAAACACACCTCAAAATTCACAATGGACTACCTTGAGACGCAAGCTGAAGGTTTTGCCATGGCCCTCACAGTCCCCCGACCTAAACGTCATCGAAAATGTGTGGATAGACCTCAAAAGAGCAGTGCATGCAAGATGGCCCAAGAATCTCACAGAACTAGAAGCCTTTTGCAAGCAAGAATGGGTGAAAATCCCCCAAACAAGAATTGAAATACTCTTGGCTGGCTACAGAAAGCATTTACAAGCTGTGATACTTGCCAAAGGGGGTGTTACTAAGTACTGACCATGCAGGGTGCCCAAACTTTTCCTTCGGGCCCTTTTCCTTCTTTGTTATTTTGAAACTGTAAAAGATGGAAATAAAAAAAAATTCTTGCTTAAAATATTAAGGAAATGTGTCATCTTTAACTTTATGCCTTTTGGAAATCAGGTCATCTTTTACTCACTTGGCTATTCACAGTAACACATTTTGACCAGGGGTGCCCAAACCGTTGCATGTCTGTCTCAGTTTGCTATTTAATGTACCTACACTCAAGAGGCCACTTTATGAGTTATTGGGAAAAGCTTGCATGATGCTCTCAGGCTCGTTGAGACACACAGCAGGGGGAAGACCCAAGTTTTCTTAAAAAAAAAGAAAAAACAAACAATATTTTATTACAAAAAAAATCCAACCATTTTGTACAAAGAACAGTTTGGTGGGGGGGGGGGTGGGGAGCTAGATCTGTGCGAGTACCAGCAGCAGATAGATGGAGGCTGGGGGGATGGAGAGCGAGGGGGACAGGAAATGGAGGTCGAGGAAGGACGAGTGGAAAGAAGTGTTCCTAGGAGGCCAGTTCTAGAAGGCAGGATGGATTCCAAAGGGGTGGACCCCCTCTCTCGAGAACCGGTCTCGACGTTCCTCGAGAAGGTGTTGCCGGTGGAGGTTTCTGTGGAGAGATGGAGGGACAGTGTTTAGACGGCGTGTGGAAACAGCATCCTCCCTGCTAGACTCAGTTGCCAGTTTTCAGCCCCGTAACCTTCCTCGTCCCTCCCCTCCATGTACCTATCCAAAGTCTCCTTAGTGTCGCAATTGGTACCCATCAAGACCGTACTTCCTGAGCTCCTTACACGTACTCACTACCCCTTGTGCAGAGAAGTTACCTCTCAGATCCCTCTTAAATCTCTGTCCCTTTCTCAGGAGGAGATCTGTTACCTGATCAGTTTCTCTGTCCCTCTCTCTCAGGGAGATCTCTACACTGACCGGTGTCTCTCAGTCCCTCTCTCTTAGGGAGATCTATACACTGACTGGTGACTCTCTGACCCTCTCTCTCAGGGAGATCTCTACACTGACCGGTGTCTCTCAGTCCCTCTTTCTCAGGGAGATCTCTACACTAACCGGTGACTCTCAGTCCCTCTCTCTGTAATATCTCTGCACTAACCAGTGACACTGTCCCTCTCTCTGAGGGAGATCTGTACACTCACCTTTCGTACATGTCGTAGGGGTCGTAGAGCGTCTGTGGGTCTCGTCCTCGGAAGAAGGGGGGCTGCGGTTCCAGGTAGCGGGACCAGGGTCGGTCGTACTGGGGTGGTGGAGGGAGGGGCATTGATCCTGGAGGCCGCTGGTAGAAGGGGCGGTCTCTGTATTCCCGGAAACGAGATGGTGCCGGCCACTTCCCCTCGTGGGAGAGGCTAGACGTCCTCTTCATGTCCCTGGGTGGGGTGAGAGAGAGTGAGAAGGGGGTGGGGTGGGAGATGCCCAATGGCCGTATCATGGCCTGGTATGTAACCACCAATGCCTCTGAATGGAAAACCCTACAAAAGGCAGTGGATTCAGCCCAGTATCAGAGGTAAAATGCTCCCAACTATTGAGGACATATACCTGAAGTGCTGTCGTAGAGAAAAGCATCCATCATCAGGAATTCCCTTCCTCCCAGAAGAGGCCAGGCTCTCTTTTGCCTGCCTCACCATCATCTGCTCTCCCATTCAATCAGGACTGGTTTTTCACAACCCCCCGCCCCCCAAACCGATCAGGAGCATATCACTCTCTGCCTTAAATTTATCCAATGTCTTGTCTGTGGCAGCGAATTCCACAGGCCTGCCACCCTCTGGAGCCAGTCCCACCGAAGGGTCTCACCCCGAAACGGCGACTGTACTCTTTCCAGCATCTGCAGATTTTCTCTTGTGAGAGAAATTCCTCATCTCTGTTCTTGCACTCAATGTCAGCAAGTCCAAGGAACTGATGGAGCACTTCAGAAAGGGGAAGTCGAGGGAACAGCCATGAGTCCTCATCGAGGTATCAGCAGTGATGTACTGTGGAGAGAACTCTGACTGGTTGCATCACCGTCTGGTATGGGGGGGCACTGCACTGGGTCGCAAGAGGCTGCAGAGGGGTGTCCACACAGCAGGTTCCCCCTCTGCACGCAGGTGATGAGCCCAAAGGAGTGGCAGAGACTGGCAGCTTGGCACCAGCAGCGTTGCAGGAGTTGCCAGTCAGTATTGAACTCAGCCCAGGACTGCTGTAGGGACTCCAGCTCCACATTTTCCCCCATGAGTGGGTACAGCCACAAAGCAGCAGAGGTCTGAGATCAGAGTTTTCCTTCTGGATGAGCAGGAGCAGGACTCGGTCGTCAGGGGCTATTTGAGATGCACGCCATTGTGAGCGTTTAATAGTTAGTGGGCTCTTAACCCCATTACCTTCTCCAGCTATGACCACCTTTAAGGAACAACTCCATCACTGCCAACTTGGTCACAAAGCCATCAGTTGCATGATGGAGGTCGTTAATGCCTGCAGGAGAAAAGTTGTGGTCCTGACTCCAATAGCTCACACACAACACACATTGTAAATCATTCATGACAGCTCGATGTATTCAGTCAAGTAACACTGCACATTAACACCGACACATACCCACACAGATGTGACTCTGCACTGCTGAATCATCTATTACTGTCAGAGGTGCTGAGCTACAGTGGATGGCATTCTTCTGCATGTCATTCCTAACAGATCTGTTCACCATGTCCAACAGCATCGGGGCAGAACAAGGGAACACCAACAGAGTGCAGAATGAAGTGTTACAGTTACAGAGAAAGGGCAGTGCAGGCAGACAATAAGCTGCAAGGGTCACGACGGGGTAGATTGTGAGGTCAAGAGTCCATCTTATCGTACTGGGGGACCGTGCAATAGTCTGATAACAGCGGGGTAGAAGCTGTCCTCGTACTGGGGGACTGTTCAATAGTCTGATAACAACGGGGTAGAAGCTGTCCTCGTACTGGGGGACCGTTCAATAGTCTGATAACAGCGGGGTAGAAGCTGTCCTCGTACTGGGGGACCGTTCAATAGTCTGATAACAGCGGGGTAGAAGCTGTCCTCGTACTGGGGGACCGTTCAATAGTCTGATAACAGCGGGGTAGAAGCTGTCCTCGAGCCTGGTGGGACGAGCTCTCAGGCTTTTGTATCTTCTGCCCGATGTGGGGGGGGGGGAGGGGGGAGGGAAGAGAGAATGAATGGTGTGGGTGGGGGTCTTTGATTATGCTGTCTGCCCAATGGGAGAAGAGAGAATGGAAGTTGGCTTTGGTTCTAACATATTATGCCCACACTATAATCAGCTCAACAGCACAGAAACAGGCACTTTGGCCCATCAAATCCATTCCAACTGCTTTTCTGCTCCATCCCATCGACCCAGACCTGGACCATAGCCCTCTCTATCTCTCCCATCCATGTACTTATCCAAACTTCATAAATACTGAACTCAAACTTGCACCAACCACTTCCACTGGAAGCTCATTCCACACTCTCACCACCCTCAGAGTGAAGCTCTCCCTCAGGTTCCCCTTAAACATTTGACCTCTCACCCATAACCCATGACCTCTAGCCTCATCCAACCCTAGTCGGTAAAGCCTGCTTGCATTTACCCTATCTAAACTCCTCATAATTTAGTATACCTCTATCAAATCTCCCCTCATTCTCCGATGCTCAAGGGAATAAAACCCTAGCCTATTCAACCTCTCCCTCTACTGAGGTCCCCGTGTCCCAGCAACGTCCTTCTTCACTTTCTGTCCTTTTTCAGTCTTCTTTACATCCTTTCTGTCGGTAATCGACCAACACAATTTGTGGTGTTTTGTCTCCACCTACTGGCGGGAAGTTTACCAGCTTTTTATTTTTCGTTGGCTAAGTATGTGACACACGAGCCGTGACTGTACAAACAGAAACGTAGAAACCCTACATCCCAATACAGGCCCTTCGGCCCTCAAAGCTGTGCCAAACATGTCCTTACCTTAGAACTACCTGGGCTTTACCCATAGCTCTCTATTTTCCTAAGCTCCATGTAGCCATCCAGGAGTCTCTTAAAAGACCCTCTCTTTTCCACCGCCGCCAGCAGCCCATTCCACGCACAGCAGCGACTTTTCTTGTCTATCCACATAACCACAGATGCTCAACCTGAAACCACTTCTCAGTAGTCTCTCCAAAGTGTCTTGTTTTTCTTAAAGTGTGTTGCTCAGAAATAGACACTTTTTATTGGTTCCAGTATAAAGGTGCCAGGTTTTGCAAAGGCTCAATCTTTGTTTAAACTTTAAAATAAGTTATTGTAAAGCAGCAAATTTTCACTCATTCTCGGACTCTTAAAAGAAGTTGGGGAATCAGAAAAATCACCAGATCCCACACAGGGCTCTAACTCAACATCCCCCCCCCACCCCCAGTCTAATGAAGGTCAACATAAAACACTCCAGCGTAGTACAGACCCACAATGTTGTGCTGACCTTTTAACCTACTCCAAGATCATCTAAAATTAGCCTCATCAATTTGCACAGTAACTCTGAGGGTTCTGAGCATGTGAACCCCAAGATCCCCCGTCCCTCCACACTGCTAAGAATCCTGCCATTTACCCTGTGCTCTGCCTTCAAGTTCAGTCTTCCAAAGGGAATCACTTCACAATTTCCCGCCTTGAACTCCACCTGCCACTTTTCAGCCCAGCTCTGCATCCTGTCAGTGTCCCGTTGTAACCCAGGACAACCTTCTACACCATCCACAACTCCATCAACCTTCATGTCATCTGCAAACCGTTCCTCATCCAAACCATAGGTAAGATTCCTCCCCAGTTGCAACACCTCACTGCAGTCTGCCATGTTTCCCCTCTTCTCGGAATTACACTCTGTTTGCCGTTCCTCTGTCCTGTCAATCCGCTGAGAAGCAGCGGTAAGTCGTGTCGGGAATCAGCTGGCCGCGTGAACCCCGGAGGGTGACGGACACACCTGGGTCTGGGGGCGTGCTTCAGCCTCCGGTCAGACAAACGCCGTTCCGGCCTGCGCTCCTCCCGCTGTCGAGATGTCTCTGTCTCCGGTGTTCCCAGCTTCTGGCTGAGCGTCTTCTGCAGAAAAAGGGAGGCGGAAAGGAGAATGTGAGAGGAGGGGAGAGGGCTGGGGGCAGGGATGCAGTGGGTAGAGGTGGATGGGGGGAGGGTTAGGGGAGAGAGGAGTTCGGGATGGTGGGGCTGGGGGTGGGGGGGAGAGAGGGGATGCACTGACAGCTCACCTTGATCTGCTGTAGTTTGCTTCGGATCTCCATGAAGCCCATGTGTAGGCGGCCGCGGAAGTGATCGGCCAGCCGCTTGTCCTTCTCCTGCAGCCCCAGATAGGCACCGCACACATCACACACTCGCAACTTCTGCTGCTGCAGGCTGCACGTCGGGATGTTGTTGCGATATTCCTCCTGCAGTGGGGCGGAGAGCGGAAGAGGGAGAGGGTGAGAATGGGCAGAGGAAGAGGGAGAGGTGAGAACAGGCAGAGGTTCCAGCTCTGGGACAGTGGAACCTCCCACGGTGCGGCTGTGGATTCAGAAACTGATACAGGCTGTGGGGAGAGAGGGATTAGTTTGGGGTCTGACACAGGGCTGTGGGGAGAGAGTGGGGCTGTGGGATTAGTTTGGAGAATGTCACAGGGCTGTGGGGAGAGTGGGGCTGTGGGATTAGTTTGGGGTCTGACACAGGGCTGTGGGAGAGAGTGGGACAGTGGGATTAGTCTGGGGACTGACACAGGGCTGTGGGGAGAGAGTGGGGCTGTGGGACTAGTTTGGGGACTGACACAGGCTTGTGGGAGAGAGTGGGACAGTGGGATTAGTCTGGGGACTGACACAGGGCTGTGGGGAGAGAGTGGGGCTGTGGGACTAGTTTGGGGTCTGACACAAGGCTGTGGGGAGAGAGTGGGGCTGTGGGATTAGTTTGGAGAATGTCACAGGGCTGTGGGGAGAGAGTGGGGCTGTGGGATTAGTTTGGGGTCTGACACAGGGCTGTGGGATTAGTTTGGGAACTGACACAGGCTGTGGGGAGAGAGGGATTAGTTTGGGGACTAACACAGGGCTGTGGGAGAGAGTGGGACAGTGGGATTAGTTTGGGGACTGACACAGGCTTTGGGGAGAGAGTGGGACAGTGGGATTAGTTTGGGGACTGACACAGGCTGTGGGGAGAGAGTGGGATTGGTTTGGGGACTGACGCAGGGTTGTGGAGAGAGTGAGACACTGGGATTAGTTTGGGGACTGACAGGCTGTGGAGAGAGTGGGATTAGTTTGGGGTCTGACACAGGGCTGTGGAGAGAGTGGGATTAGTTTGGGGTCTGACACAGGGCTGTGGGGAGAGAGTGGGATTAGTTTCGGAACTGACACAGGCTGTGGGGAGAGAGTGGGATCAGTTTGGGGTCTGACACAGGGCTGTGGGGAGAGAGTGGGATTGGTTTGGGGTCTGACACAGGGCTGTTGGACACTAGCACACCTCACATTAGGGTTAGGGTCCGGGTTCCACAGTGGACAGTTTAGGGCCCTTTATCCCAGAAAAGATGTGCAGGCATTGGAGAAAATCCAGAGGAGGTTCATGAGGACGATTGTGGGAATATGAGGAGTTTTTGATTACTCTAGGCCTGTAGTTTCTGTAGTTCAGAAGAATAAGGGAGATCTCATTGAAACCTATCACAGAGTGGACGTGGAGGTGATGTTTCCTCTTGTGGGAAGCCCAGGACTTGAGGGCACGACCTCAGAATAGAGGGACATCCACTTAGAACAGAGATGAGGAGGAATTTCCTTAGCCAGAGAGTGGTGAATCTGAGGAATTCATCGCCTCAGATGGCTGAAGAGGTCAAGTTATTGAGTATATTTATAGTGAGGTTGATATGTTCTTGATTGGTCAGGAGTCAAAGGTTATAGGGAGAAGGCCGGGGAATAGGGTTGTGAGGGATCATAAAATAGTAAATCAGCCATGGAGGAGCAGACTCAAATGGGGGAGGGGGGGGAATGGGGACAGTGGACAGGGGCCCTCACTCACCTCAGACTCCTTCTTGAGTTGCGTTAGCCTCTCCACCTCCTCCAGCACCCGCTGTGATTGGTCGAGGATGCCGCTGGAACCCAGGAGCTCGGCGCGGGCCAGCAACTTGCCAATGTCCTCATTCAACATCTGAACCTTCTCCACCTGCCAGCCGAGGGAGAGAGGGGTTAAGGAGGAAAGAGGGAGATAGTGAGGGCGGCTAAGACTGAGGAGGCGAGGGGACAGAGTGTGGCTGGGGGAAAGGAGGGAGGCGGAGAGAGGAGAGAGAGAAAGGGAGAGTGCGGGAGGGGAGGTGAGGCACAGCAAGGTGGAGGGAGATGAGGGAGGGTAGGAGGAAGGACTGAGGGGAGGCAAGGTAGGTGGAGGGAGCTGAGATTAGGTGATGGAGGGTACTTCTTTTTACCTTGGCAATGATCTCAGTACTGAAAGATTTCTGGACCAGCACCAATTTCTCTTTGTCCTGCTCAGCCTTGCGGTCGCATTCGCTAAGAAACTCCTCCAGCGCTGACATGGCCTGTGGGGTGGAGGGCAGAGGAAGAGTTGGAGATAGGGAAGTTGGGGGCAGCTCAATGAAACATCCCCCCCATCCTTCTGCCTATTCTGTCGCCCCCCCACCCCCCGCTCTGTCCATTCCCCACCTCCTCTCCTGCTCTGTCATGTCCTCAACTTCCCCTCCCTCTGCCCATCCATCCCCCCCTTCCTTTGAACCTCTCCCCTCGAACAATTTCCTTCGACCCTATCAGACACCAGTGCCCCCTCACCTCCTTTTCAAAGAGGTAGTCCTTGGTCTTGGATGCGATGAGATAGTCGGCACGCAGAGCCACATCGTGGAGCTTCTTACACCCCCCCACGTCCATTTTCTGTGGGCACAGAAAGGGGGAGGTGTTCAGGAGACAACTGCATACAGAAGGGGGACTGCAGGCAGCCCAGAGAAAGAGGAATTGTACTCTCTGTACACCACTGAGACCCTGCCTCCCGCTCCCTTTAAACCCAATGGGACCCCGTCTCCCTCTCACTTAAACCCAACGGGGCCCCGTCTCCCTCTCCCTTTAAACTCAACGGGACCCCGTCTCCCTCTCCCTTTAAACCCAATGGGACCCCGTCTCCTGCTCCCTTTAAACCCAACGGGACCCCGTCTCCCTCTCCCTTTAAACCCAACGGGACCCCGTCTCCCTCTCACTTAAACCCAACGGGGCCCCGTCTCCCTCTCCCTTTAAACTCAACGGGACCCCGTCTCCCTCTCCCTTTAAACCCAATGGGACCCCGTCTCCTGCTCCCTTTAAACCCAACGGGACCCCGTCTCCCTCTCCCTTAAACCCAACGGGACCCCGTTTCTCGCTCCCTTTAAACCCAACGGGACCCCGTCTCCTGCTCCCTTTAAACCCAACGGGACCCCGTCTCCTGCTCCCTTTAAACCCAACGGGACCCCGTCTCCCTATCCCTTAAACCCAACGGGACCCCATTTCTTGCTCCCTTTAAACCCAACGGGACCCCGTCTCCTGCTCCCTTTAAACCCAACGGGACCCCGTCTCCCTCTCCCTTTAAACCCAACGGGACCCCGTCTCCCTCTCCCTTTAAACCCAATGGAACACCGTCTCCTGCTCCCTTTAAACCCAACGGGACCCTGTCTCCCTCTCCCTTAAACCCAACGGGACCCCGTTTCTCGCTCCCTTTAAACCCAACGGGACCCCGTCTCCTGCTCCCTTTAAACCCAATGGGACCCCGTCTCCTGCTCCCTTTAAACCCAACGGGACCCCGTCTCCCTCTCCCTTAAACCCAACGGGACCCCGTCTCCCTCTCCCTTTAAACCCAACGGGACCCCGTCTCCCTCTCCCTTTAAACCCAATGGGACCCCATCTCCTGCTCCCTTTAAACCCAACGGGACCCCGTCTCCCGCTCCCTTTAAACCCAACGGGACTCCGTCTCCTGCTTCCTTTAAACCCAACGGGACCCCGTCTCTCGCTCCCTTTAAACCCAATGGGACCCCGTCTCCCTCTCCCTTTAAACCCAATGGGACCCCGTTTCCCTCTCCCTTTAAACCCAACGGGACCCCGTCTCCCTCTCCCTTTAATCCCAACGGGACCCCGTCTCCCTCTCCCTTAAACCCAACGGGACCCCGTTTCTCGCTCCCTTTAAACCCAACGGGACCCCGTCTCCTGCTCCCTTTAAACCCAATGGGACCCCGTCTCCTGCTCCCTTTAAACCCAACGAGACCCCGTCTCCTGCTCCCTTTAAACCCAATGGGACCCCGTCTCCTGCTCCCTTTAAACCCAACGGGACCCCGTTTCCCTCTCCCTTTAAACCCAACGGGACCCCGTCTCCCTCTCCCTTTAAACCCAATGGAACACCGTCTCCTGCTCCCTTTAAACCCAACGGGACCCCGTCTCCCTCTCCCTTAAACCCAACGGGACCCCGTTTCTCGCTCCCTTTAAACCCAACGGGACCCCGTCTCCTGCTCCCTTTAAACCCAATGGGACCCCGTCTCCTGCTCCCTTTAAACCCAACGGGACCCCGTCTCCCTCTCCCTTAAACCCAACGGGACCCCGTCTCCCTCTCCCTTTAAACCCAACGGGACCCCGTCTCCCTCTCCCTTTAAACCCAATGGGACCCCATCTCCTGCTCCCTTTAAACCCAACGGGACCCCGTCTCCCGCTCCCTTTAAACCCAACGGGACTCCGTCTCCTGCTTCCTTTAAACCCAACGGGACCCCGTCTCTCGCTCCCTTTAAACCCAATGGGACCCCGTCTCCTGCTCCCTTTAAACCCAACGAGACCCCGTCTCCTGCTCCCTTTAAACCCAACGGGACCCCGTTTCCCTCTCCCTTTAAACCCAACGGGACCCCGTCTCCCTCTCCCTTTAAACCCAATGGAACCTCGTCTCCTGCTCCCTTTAAACCCAACGGGACCCCGTCTCCCTCTCCCTTAAACCCAACGGGACCCCGTTTCTCGCTCCCTTTAAACCCAACGGGACCCCGTCTCCTGCTCCCTTTAAACCCAATGGGACCCCGTCTCCTGCTCCCTTTAAACCCAACGGGACCCCATCTCCCTCTCCCTTAAACCCAACGGGACCCCGTTTCTCGCTCCCTTTAAACCCAACGGGACCCCGTCTCCCTCTCCCTTTAAACCCAACGGGACCCCGTCTCCCTCTCCCTTTAAACCCAACGGGACCCCGTCTCCCTCTCCCTTTAATCCCAACGGGACCCAGTCTCCTGCTCCGTTTAAACCCAACGGGACCCCGCCTCCCTCTCCCTTAAACCCAACGGGACCCCGTTTCTCGCTCCCTTTAAACCCAATGGGACCCCGTCTCCTGCTCCCTTTAAACCCAACGAGACCCCGTCTCCCTCTCCCTTAAACCCAACGGGACCCCATTTCTCGCTCCCTTTAAACCCAACGGGACCCCGTTTCCCTCTCCCTTTAAACCCAACGGGACCCCGTCTCCCTCTCCCTTTAATCCCAACGGGACCCCGTCTCCTGCTCCCTTTAAACCCAACGGGACCCCGTCTCCTGCTCCCTTTAAACCCAACGGGACCCCGTCTCCCGCTCCCTTTAGTCCCAACGGGACCCCATCTCCCGCTCCCTTTAATCCCAACGGGACCCCGTCTCCCGCTCCCTTTAAACCCAACAGGACCCCATCTCCTGCTCCCTTTAAACCCAATGGGACCCCGTCTCCTGCTCCCTTTAAACCCAACGGGACCCCGTCTCCCTCTCCCTTAAACCCAACGGGACCCCGTTTCGCGCTCCCTTTAAACCCAACGGGACCCCGTCTCCCTCTCCCTTTAAACCCAATGGGATCCCGTCTCCTGCTCCCTTTAAACCCAACGGGACCCCGTCTCCCGCTCCCTTTAAACCCAACGGGACCCTATCTCCTGCTCCCTTTAAACCCAACGGGACCCCGTCTCCTGCTCCCTTTAAACCCAACGGGACCCTGTCTCCCTCTCCCTTTAAACCCAACGGGACCCCGTCTCCTGCTCCCTTTAAACCCAACGGGACCCCGTCTCCCTCTCCCTTTAAACCCAATGGGACCCCGTCTTCCTCTCCCTTTAAACCCAATGGGACCCCGTCTCCTGCTCTCTTTAAACCCAACGGGACCCTGTCTCCCGCTCCCTTTAAACCCAATGGGACCCCGTCTCCCTCTCCCTTTAAACCCGACGGGACCCCGTCTCCTGCTCCCTTTAAACCCAACGGGACCCCGTCTCCCTCTCCCCTTAAACCCAATGGGACCCCGTCTTCCTCTCCCTTTAAACCCAATGGGACCCCGTCTCCCTCTCCCTTTAAACCCAACGGGACCCCGTCTCCTGCTCCCTTTAAACCCAACGGGACCCCGTCTCCCACTCCCTTTAAACCCAACGGGACCCCGTCTCCCTCTCCCTTTAAACCCAACGGGACCCCGTCTCCTGCTCCCTTTAAACCCAACGGGACCCCGTCTCCCTCTCCCTTTAAACCCAATGGGACCCCGTCTTCCTCTCCCTTTAAACCCAATGGGACCCCGTCTCCTGCTCTCTTTAAACCCAACGGGACCCTGTCTCCCGCTCCCTTTAAACCCAACGGGACCCCGTCTCCCTCTCCCTTTAAACCCAACGGGACCCCGTCTCCTGCTCCCTTTAAACCCAACGGGACCCCGTCTCCCACTCCCTTTAAACCCAACGGGACCCCGTCTCCTGCTCCCTTTAAACCCAACGGGACCCCGTCTCCCACTCCCTTTAAACCCAACGGGACCCCGTCTCCTGCTCCCTTTAAACCCAACGGGACCCCGTCTCCCTCTCCCTTTAAACCCAACGGGACCCCGACTCCCACTCCATATAATCATATAACAATTACAGCATGGAAACAGGCCATCTCGGCCCTTCCAGTCCGTGCCAAACTCTTACTCTCACCTAGTCCCACCGACCTGCACTCAGCCCATAATCCTCCATTCCTTTCCTGTCCATATATCTATCCAATTTAACTTTAAACGACAACATCGAACCTGCCTCAACCACTTCTGCTGGAAGCTCGTTCCACACAGCTACCACTCTCTGAGTAAAGAAGTTCCCCCTCATGTTACCCCTAAACTTTTGCCCTTTAACTCTCAACTCATGTCCTCTTGTTTGAATCTCCCCCACTCTCAATGGAAAAAGCCTATCCATGTCAACTCTATCTATCCCCCTCATAATTTTAAATACCTCTATCAAGTCCCCCCTCAACCTTCTACGTTCCAAGTAATAAAGACCCAACTTGTTCAACCTTTCTCTGTAACTTAGGTGATGAAACCCAGGTAACATTCTAGTAAATCTTCTCTGTACTCTCTCTATTTTGTTGACATCTTTCCTATAATTCGGTGACCAAAACTGTACACAATACTTCAAATTTGTCCTCACCAATGCCTTGTATAATTTTAACATTACATCCCAACTCCTATACTCAATGCTCTGATTTATAAAGGCCAGCATACCAAAAGCTTTCTTCACCACCCTGTCCACATGAGATTCCACCTTCAGGGAACTATGCACCATTATTCCTAGATCCCTTTGTTCTGCTGCATTCCTCAATGCCCTACCATTTACCATGTATGTCCTATTTTGATTAGTCCTACCAAAATGTAGCACCTCACATTTTTCAGCATTAAACTCCATCTGCCATTTTTCAGCCCACTCTTCTAACTGGCCTAAATCTCTCTGCAACCTTTGAAAACCTACCTCATCATCCACAACACCACCTATCTTAGTATCATCTGCATACTTACTCATCCAATTTACCATCCCATCATCCAGATCATTAATGTATATGACAAATAACATTGGACCCAGTACAGATCCCTGAGGCACACCACTAGTCACCAGCCTCCAATCTGACAAACAGTTATCCATCACTACTCTCTGGTGTCTCCCATCCAGCCACTGCTGAATCCATTTTACTACTTCAATATTAACACTGAATGATTGAACCTTCCTAACTAACCTTCCGTGTGGAACCATGTCAAAAGCCTTACTGAAGTCCACACAGACAACATCCACCGCTTTACCCTCGTCAATTTTCCTAGTAACCTCATTAAAAAAGTCAATAAGATTTGTCAAACATGACCTACCACGCACAAATCCATGTTGACTGTTCCTAATCAGACCCTGTCTATCCAGATAATTATATATACCATCTCTAAGAATACTTTCCATCAATTTACCCACCACTGACGTCAAACTCACAGGCCGATAATTGTTAGGTTTACTCTTAGAACCCTTTTTAAACAATGGAACCACATGAGCAATACGCCAATCCTCTGGCACCATCCCCGTTTCTAATGACATTTGAAATATTTCTGTCAGAGCCCCAGCTATTTCCACACTAACTTCCCTCAAGGTCCTAGGGAATATCCTGTCAGGACCCAGAGACTTATCCACTTTTATATTCCTTACAAGTGCCATTACTTCCTCTTCTTTAATCATCATAGTTTCCATAACTTCCCTACCTGTTTCCCTTATCTTACACAATTCAATATCCTTCCCCTTAGTGAATACCGAAGAAAAAAAACCCAACGGGACCCTATCACCCTCTCCCTTTAAACCCAATTGGACCCTGTCTCCCATTCCTTTTCAAAACACTGGGTCCCTATCTTCCACTCCCATAAAACCCACGGGTGGTAGTAGGTGGAGGATATTCGGAGATCAGTGACCAGTGATGTTCCACAGGGATTTGTTCTGGGACCTCTACTCTTTCTGAATTTTATCAATGACTTGGATGAGGACGTGGAAGGGTGGGTGGGTTAGTATGTTTGCAGATGACATGAAGGTCACTGGAGTTGTGGATAATGTAGAAGGTTGTCGTGGGTTACAACGGGACATTGACAGGATGCAGAGCTGGGCTGACAAGTGGCAGATACAGTTCAACCTGGAAAAGTGTGAAGTGATTCACTTTGGAATGTCGTACTTAAAGGCAGAGTACAAGGTTAATGATAGTGTGCAGGAACAGAGGGATGGTCGGTGGTCACAGACCCCACAAAGTTGCCACACAATTTGATAGGGTGGTTGAAAAGGCAAAACCTTCCGATCAATTTTCCTCATAAGACATGCTGTCTAATCCAGGCAACATCCTGGTGAATCTCCTCTGCACACTCTCTAAAGCTTCCATTTCCTTTCTATAATGGGGAGACCAGAAATGAATACAATATTCCAATTGTGGTCTAACCAGGGTTTTATAGAGCTGCAACATTGCCTCACTGCTGTTGACTACATGAAGGTCGCAGGGCCTGTACTGTTCTATGAAGGCCAATTTGGGTGCACAATCTCAGAAAGGTTTATCACCCCGAGTGGGAGCAGCTAAAAATGGTGCCAGAGGTTTCTGCAGACTTTGGCGACTTCTTCCAGTTCATCCGAGACAGTTTATTTCTCCCTTCTCGTTTCTCTTTTTCCCTTCTCAAGGTAGCTGGGGTTCTGTCCGAGTCCATGATCTACAGTTGTAGCTTGAACTATGGTTCTTCACGGATGACGGGTTCTCGCTCTCGGAACTCGCCTTCGGGATGCGGCCCTGTGGACTCCTCGCCAACTGAAGTGTCGTGGGAGATTGAAACATGAGCCAGAGAGCTGTTGGTCTCTGTTCTCACTGTGGAGGCAGCGATATCTCTCTCCCCCTCACTAGTGAGACGTCGAAGTGTTGGGATGGACTCTATATAATGGTCTCTGGGGGCTTTGCTAATGCTTGTGTGGTGGGTGGTGGGGGTTGATGTTTTGACCGGAGCAAGTGGGGGGGGGGTTGATTCTGCTGCTGCCTGTAAGTTGGGGTGGGGGGGGGGAGACATTGGGGTCCTAACACTTTCTGTCATTCATTCTTTGGGGCTCTTTTTCTGTTTTCCTGGGTGTCTGCAAAGAGTAAGAATTTCAGGTTGTATACTGTGTACATTCTCTGATATTAAACTGAACCAATCTTCACAGCCCCCCACTGTTAGACTGGGTCTCCTCTGGAGGCCCAGGTTCTCATGATACACCGTCCTGTCTCCATGTCCAAGCGGCAGGACGGACTGGAATGTACTCACCGACCCCGCGAGAATATCGTGTGGACAGCATCCCAGGAGATGCGCCTTGCAAACTCGGTCATCTGTGAACTTCACCTTCTGCCGGTTGACGTCACCTGGGGGGTGGGGGGGAGGGGTGAGAGATCCAACAAGAGTCAGAATCAGGTATATTTTCACTCACATACAGAACATTATAGGCACTCTTAATCCAATCTAACCCTTCCTTCCCACATAGCCGTTCATGTTCTATCATCCATGTGCCTATCCCCTCCAAGAGAACTACAACCTTGTCATAGGGCTTGGAGGCTTGGAGAACTATGTGGTAAAGAGTAGAGGAAAGACTAAGAATGGCCCATCAGTCTTCAGGTTCGGGGGTGCAGGCCAGGGCTAACAACCCTGACTGGTAAAAACTAAATCCTTACAGAAACAGCAATGAAGAATCCTTCTACATCTCAGTGCAATGGTATTCCTGAGTCTCCACCCAGAATACGCGTGACTGACAATAGTAAAAACGAGAGAAAGTTACTGACACGATGAAGGAAGCCCCGAACACCGCCAGAGGTGGAGAACCTTCACTGCTGCCCTAAACGCTGGTGGTGTAACAGGCCGTAAGTAACTAAGGGCCTGACTGAAACTTAGCGATGTTGAAAGGCCTCGATATAGTAGATGTGAAGAGAATGTTTCCTATAGTGGGAAAGTCTAAGACCAGAGGGGCACAGACTCAGAACAGAGGGAGATGAGGAAGACTTTTAGCCAGAGAGTGGTGAATCTGTGGAATTTGTTGCCACAGGCGGCTGTGGAGGCCAAGCCATTGGGTATTTTTAAGACAAAGGTTTATAGATTCTTGATTAGTCAGGGCAGGAAGTGATACAGAGAGAAAACAGGAGATTGGGGGAGATGGAAACTGGATCAGCCATGATGAAATAGTGGAGCATACTTGATGGGCCAAATGGTTTAATTCTGCTCCCGTATCTTACGGTCTTTCTAAGAGTCTCTTCAATGTCCCTAACGTATCTGCTTCTACCACTACCCTGGCAGCATATGGCCGCGCAGCCGGGCAATCCCCCGGTTTAGCCCCAGTCTAGTCACAGAACAAATTATAATGAACCATTATCCTACCAACCGGTACATCTTTGGTCTGTGGGAGGAAATCGGAGCACCCGGAGGAAACCCACACCGTGACGGGGAGAACATATAAATTCCTTACAAGCAGTTCTGGTCAGCTCATTACAGGGAAGACGTAGGAGCTTCAGAAAGAAACTGGAAAACCTACAGCACAATACAGGCCCTTCAGCCCACAAAGCTGTGCCCAACATGTCCTTACCTGAGAAATTACCTAGGGCTACCCATAGCCCTCTATTTTTCTGAGCTCCGTGTACCTGTCCAGGTGTCTCTTAAAAGACCCTACCGTATTCACCAGTCGCCGGCAGCCCATTCCACGCACTCTCCACTCTCTGGGGAAAAAACTTACCCCTGACATCTCCTCTGTACCCACTTCCAAGCACCTTAAAACTGTGCCCTCTCGTGCTAGCCATTTCTGCCCTGGGAAAAAGCCTTTGACTATCTACACGATCAATGCATCTCATCATCTTATACACCTCTATCAAGTTACCTCTCATACTCTGTCGCTCCAAGGAAAAAAGGCTGAGTTCACTCAACCTATTCTCATAAGGCATGCTCCCCAATCCAGGCAACATCCTTGTAAATCTCCTCTGCACCCTTTCTATGGTTTCACGTCCTTCCTGTAGTGAGGCGACCAGAACTGAACACAGTACTCCAAGTGGGTTCTGACCAGGGTCCTATATAGCTGTACTATTAACTCTCAGTTCCTAAACTCAGTCCCACGATTGATGAAGGCCAATGCACCATATGCTTTCTTAATCACAGAGTCAACCTGCAGGGCAGCCTTGAGGGTCCTATTCACTCGGACCCCAAGATCCCTCTGATCCTCCACACCGCCAAATGCCAAATGTCCGTCGACCCAGAATCAGAGAGGAATGAATTAATCAAAGTTGCAGATTTATTAGGTAAGGTCCGTAGAGGAGCCGAACGGTCCAAAGCTAGAGACAAACAGGTATTAAGATCTCTGCCCCAGATCAATGAAAACTCATTCAAATTCGGGAACTGATTGAATAATGATTTATAAAATTCCGGACAGTCCATATTAGGAGCATAAACATTAACCAAAACTACCTTTTTATTAAATAGTAGACCACTAACCAATAGAAATCTACCATTCGGATCAGAAATAATATCATGTTGTATAAAAGTAACTGAGAAGTCTATAAAAATAGAGATGCCTCGAATCTTAGCATTGGAGTTAGAATGAAACTGTTGTCCCTTCCAGAATTTAAAAAAACGTAGTCTGCCCCCCCTCCGCACATGGGTCTCTTGTAAAAATAAAATTTGTGCTTTAAGTCTCCGGAACACTTTAAAAACTTTTTTCCTTTTAATAGGATGATTAAGACCATTAGTATTCCAGGAGACAAAATTAATAATAGACTCCATAATCCCTAAAGTCAACCCGCAACAAGGAGGATTGACGATAGGCTCGACCCACGAACCCGGAAAGGGGACAGAACATACAAGAGATACCGGGAAGAAGAACGCAACCAATACTTCAATAATGTACATAGCCCAAGAAGAAGGAAACTAAAACGTGAAGCCCCTCCCACCACCCCCCCCCACCCCATGACCCCAAGGCTAAATCTAACGCAGACCAGCCCGAAAGAAGCAAGCACTAAAACTACCCCCATGACTTCCGGTATACACTCCCTAAAAAAAAGTGTAAATATAAAAAAGATCAGCTAATTATAAAACAGTAAAAGAATTTAAAAAAAAGATAACTCAATTAAAACAAACACATAATATAACAGAGTAAAAGCCAGAAAATGTTAAAAAAAACCGCAACAAACCCCAGACCCATGAGTAAACAAAACAAAAAAAATGAGATTATTAATATAAACTAGTTATGAAAACCTACAAAACAAAATAGATTTAAAAACTACAAAATTTAAGGCCACAAAGGAAATACCTAAAATGACGGTGAGGAAATAACCACCCAGGATCCCCTGGGAAAAAGAAAGAAATGACGCAGTTAAAAAGAAAGTTTAGCAACCATATTAGATAATCAAAAATGAACTTTTCTGCCCATATAGGGCAAAAAAAAAATTAAGACCGACAAATTCACAACCTCCGATCAACGGAGATAGTTAAAAATTACGATTAAGATGTTGAAGGTTAAAATTGATCCAGATAACTCTGGGCATCCGATGGAGATTCAAAAAAACGGAGGGCTCCATCCAACGTACGAATCCTTAAACGTGCAGGGTAAAGCAGCGCTGGTTTTAAATCCATCTTGTAGAGTTCCGACATCACAGGTCTGTAACGAACCCGTTGATCCCGAATTGGTTTACTGAAATCCTCCACAAATCGGAACTTAAGATCCAGAAAATCAATGTAACCTTTAGATCGAACGAAACGAAACAGTTTCTCCTTGTCTTGAAAGTAATGAAAACGTAAAATGACATGTCTAGGTTTATCTGACCTAGGCGAGTATGATGGAACTCTGTCAACACGATCCAATAACGGTGGTTGGTCAGGAAATACAGTAGGAAATGCATCTTTTAAAAGTTGAGAAAAATACTTCATAGGGTTATCAGATTCGACAGCTTCATGCACCCCAATCATTCGAAGATTCTGCCGTCGCATTCTGGATTCTAAGCCAGAGTTTTTAAAGGTCAGAAAGTCGAGTTTCTTCTTCATTACATTAATTGTTTCTTCAATTTTCTCCGTCTTGAAACAACATACATCAAAGTTGCTGGTGAACGCATCAGGCCAAGCAGCATCTATAGGAAGAGGCGCAGTCGACGTTTCAGGCCGAGACCCTTCGTCAGGACTAACTGAAGGAAGAGTGAGTAAGGGATTTGAAAGCTGGAGGGGGAGGGGGAGATGCAAAATGATAGGAGAAGACAGGAGGGGGAGGGATAGAGCCAAGAGCTGGACAGGTGATAGGCAAAAGGGGATACGAGAGAATCATGGGACAGGAGGTCCGGGAAGAAAGATGGGGGGGGGGTGACCCAGAGGATGGGCAAGAGGTATATTCAGAGGGACAGAGGGAGAAAAAGGAGAGTGAGAGAAAGAATGTGTGCATAAAAATGAGTAACAGCTGGGGTACGAGGGGGAGGTGGGGCCTAGCGGAAGTTAGAGAAGTCAATGTTCATGCCATCAGGTTGGAGGCTACCCAGACGGAATATAAGGTGTTGTTCCTCCAACCTGAGTGTGGCTTCATCTTTACAGTAGAGGAGGCCGTGGATAGACATGTCAAATGGGAATGGGATGTGGAATTAAAATGTGTGGCCACTGGGAGATCCTGCTTTCTCTGGCGGACAGAGCGTAGATGTTCAGCAAAGCGGTCTCCCAGTCTGCGTCGGGTCTCACCAATATATAAAAGGCCACATCGGGAGCACCGGACGCAGTATATCACCCCAGTCGACTCACAGGTGAAGTGATGCCTCACCTGGAAGGACTGTTTGGGGCCCTGAATGGTGGTAACGGAGGAAGTGTAAGGGCATGTGTAGCACTTGTTCCGCTTACACGGATAAGTGCCAGGAGGGAGATCAGTGGGGAGGGATGGGGGGGACGAATGGGCAAGGGAGTTGTGTAGGGAGCGATCCCTGTGGAATGCAGGGGGGGGGGGAGGGAAAGATGTGCTTAGTAGTGGGATCCTGTTGGAGATGGCGGAAGTTACGGAGAATAATATGTTGGACCCGGAGGCTGGTGGGGTGGTAGGTGAGGACCAGGGGAACCCTATTCCTAGTGGGGTGGTGGGAGGATGGAGTGAGAGCAGATGTACGTGAAATGGAGGAGATGCGTTTAAGAGCAGAGTTGATAGTGGAGGAAGGGAAGCCCCTTTCTTTAAAAAATGAAGACATCTCCCTCGTCCTAGAATGAAAAGCCTCATCCTGAGAGCAGATGCGGCGGAGACGGAGGAATTGCGAGAAGGGGATGGCGTTTTTGCAAGAGACAGGGTGAGAAGAGGAATAGTCCAGATAGCTGTGAGAGTCAGTAGGCTTATAGTAGACATCAGTGGATAAGCTGTCTCCAGAGACAGAGACAGAAAGATCTAGAAAGGGGAGGGAGGTGTCGGAAATAGACCAGGTAAACTTGAGGGCAGGGTGAAAGTTGGAGGCAAAGTTAATAAAGTCAACGAGTTCTGCATGCGTGCAGGAAGCAGCGCCAATGCAGTCGTCGATATAGCGAAGGAAAAGTGGGGGACAGATACCAGAATAGGCACGGAACATAGATTGTTCCACAAACCCAACAAAAAGGCAGGCATAGCTAGGACCCATACGGGTGCCCATAGCTACACCTTTAGTTTGGAGTAAATGGGAGGAGCAAAAGGAGAAATTATTAAGAGTAAGGACTAATTCCGCTAGACGGAGCAGAGTGGTGGTAGAGGGGAACTGATTAGGTCTGGAATCCAAAAAGAAGCGTAGAGCTTTGAGACCTTCCTGATGGGGGATGGAAGTATATAAGGACTGGACATCCATGGTGAAAATAAAGCGGTGGGGGCCAGGGAACTTAAAATCATCGAAAAGTTTAAGAGCGTGAGAAGTGTCACGAACATAGGTCGGAAGGGATTGAACAAGGGGTGATAAAACAGTGTCGAGGTATGCAGAAACGAGTTCGGTGGGGCAGGAGAAAGCTGAGACAATAGGTCGGCCAGGACAGGCAGGTTTGTGGATCTTGGGTAGGAGGTAGAAACGGGAAGTGCGGGGTGTGGGAACTATAAGGTTGGTAGCAGTGGATGGGAGATCCCCTGAGCGGATAAAGTCGTTGATAGTGTGGGAGACAATGGCCTGGTGCTCCTTGGTGGGGTCACGATCGAGGGGTAAATAAGAGGAGGTATCCGCGAGTTGTCGCTGTGCCTCCGCAAGGTAGAGGTCAGTACGCCAGACTACAACAGCACCCCCTTTATCAGCGGGTTTAATAATAAGGTTGGGATTAGTGCGGAGGGAGTGGAGAGCAGAGCGTTCCGAAGGAGTGAGGTTGGAATGGGGACAAGGTGCGGTGAAGTCGAGACGGTTATGTCCCGTCGGCAGTTGGCAATAAAGAGATCCAGAGCAGGCAGAAGACCAGAGCGGGGTGTCCATGAAGAAGAGGAGGGTTGAAGACGGGAGAAGGGGTCATCGGTGGGGGTGGAAGAGTCCTTGCCGAAGAAGTAGGCTCGGAGACGGAGAAAGAAAAGTTCCGCATCGTGGCGAACACGGAACTCGCTGAGGTGTGGGCGAAGGGGGACAAAGGTGAGGCCCTTACTGAGAACAGAGCGTTCTGCCTCCGACAGTTGAAGGTCGGAGGGGATGGTAAAGACCCGGCACGGATGAGAGCTGGGATCAGAGGGGGGAGGGGGGAGGCTGGGGGTGTCAGTGGAGAGGGGAGGGTCGGGGTGAGAGGAAGATGGAGCCTCTGAGGGCCCAGGAGCTGACGGTGGGATCTGAGGAAGACGGGGTTGCAGAGTGGTGGTGGGGGAAGGGGAGACGGGAGTCACAACAGCAGCACATAAAGACCTGGCCTGGAGTTCAAGGCTGGAGTCGCAGTTGGTGGTTGCACAATCGCTGTGAAGGTGTCCATGGTCGTTGCTGGAGTCCGGGTTTTGAATATGTCCTGAGGTGTTGGAGCCGCCGAGATCAATGGCAGGGGCCGCAATTGAAAGTTCATGCCTGCTAGCGTCGGGGCCGGCAGGCTCTGGAGTCCGTAGATGTAAGATCTTGCATCTCCATCTTGAGCTCACTTTGTTGCGTGGATTTTTGAAGATCAGATATAGCCGACTGATGTTCCGTAATAGATATTTGTATCTTCTCGATTGAATCGGCAATCTTCTGGAAACTAGTTGAAATTTCCTCACGAATTAGCTCCGATATAGCTTTCAAAGTCACCGGTGGTTTAGTCGGAGGGAAATCGGTACCTTTCGGTCTACCTGGAGGTTTGCCGTCCTTCCTGTTTTTTCCATTCTTAAACATAGCAGACCTTAAAAACATCCGATTATCGAAGAGCCCAATTTGTTTCAAAGTATTGTAAAAGTTGATGTCTTAATGGTTAATTAAAATATAGCTGATCATAAGAAGAAAAACTCAGAGGTAATGGAGCGAGTCAAGAACGCGACTTCACTCCATGAGCGCTACCGGAAGTCCCCCTTACTTTCTCAATAAGCCTTGCATGGGGTACCTCATCAAATGCCTTGCTGAAATCCATATTCACTACATCTACTGCTCTACCTTCATCAATGTGTTTAGTCACATCCTCAAAAAATTGAATCAGGCTCGTAAGGCATGACCTTCCTTTCACAAAGCCATGCTGACTATTCTTAATTATATTATGCCTCTCCAAATGTTCATAAATCCTGCCTCTCAGGATGTTCTCCATCAACTTACCAACCACTGAAGTAAGACTCACTGGTCTATAATTTCCTGGGCTATCTCTACACCCTTTCTTGAATAATGCCATCTGCAACCCTCCAATCTTCCGGAACGTCTCCCGTCCCCATTGATGATGCAAAGATCTTCGCCAGAGGCTCAGCAATCTCCTCCCTCGCCTCCCACAGTAGCCTGGGATACAGCTCATCTGGTCCCAGTGACTTATCCAACTTAATGCTTTCCAAAAGCTCCAGCACATCCTCTTTCTTAATGTCTATATGCTCAAGCTTTTCAGTCTGCTGCAAGTCATCACTACAATCGTTGATCCCTTTCCATAGTGAATACTGAAGCAAAGTACTCATTAAGTACCTCTGCTATCTCCTCTGGTTCCATACACACTTTTCCACTGTCACACTTGATTGGTGCTATTCTCTCACGTCTTATCCTCTTGCTCTTCACATACTTGTAGAATGCCTTGGGGTTTTCCTTAATCCTGTCCGCCAAGGCCTTCTCATGGCCCCTTCTGGCTCTCCTAATTTCTTTCTTAAGCTCCTTCCTGCTAACCTTATAATCTTCTAGCTCTCTGTCATTACCTAGCTTTTTGAACCGTTTGTGAACTCTTCTTTTCTTTTTGTCTAGATTTACTACAGCCTTTGTAAACCACGGTTCCTGTACCCTACCATCCTTTCCCTGTCTCATTGGAACGTACCAAAGCAGAACTCTACACAAATATCCCCTGAACATTTGCCACAATTCTTCTGTACATTTCCCTGAGAACATCTGTTTCCAATTTATACTTCCTGTCTGAAAGCCTCATATTTCCCCTTACTCCAATTTAATGCTTTCCTAACTTGTCTGTTCCTATCCCTCTCCAATGCTACGGTAGAGGAGACAGAGATGTGATCACTATCTCCAAAATGCTCTCCCATTAAGAGATCTGACACCCGAACAGGTTCATTTCCCAATACCAAATCAAGTACAGCCTCTCCTCTTGAAGGCTTATCTACATTTTGTGTCAAAAAACCTTCTTGAACACACCTAACAAACTCCACTCCATCTAAACCCCTCGGTCTAGGGACATGCCAATCGATATTTGGGAAATTAAAATCTCCCACAACAACCTTGTTATTATTACACCTTTCTAGAATCTGACTCCTTATCTGCTCCTCGATGTTCCTGTTACTATTGGGTGGTCTATAAAAAACACCCAGTAGAGTTATTGACCCCTTCCTTTTCCTAACTTCCACCCACAGAGACTCCATAGACAATCCCTCCATGTCTTCCTCCTTTTCTGCAGCCGTGACACTATCTCTGATCAACAGTGCCATGCCCCCACCTCTTCTGTCTCCCTCCCTGTCCTTTCTGAAACATCTAAAGCCTGGCATTCAAAGTAACCATTCCTGCCCCTGAGCCATCCAAGTCTCTGTAATGGCCACAACATCATAGCTCCAAGTACTGATCCATGATCTAAGCTCATCCGCTTTGTTCATAATACTCCTTGCATTAAAATAGACACATCTCAAACCATCGGTCTGAGTGCATCCCTTCTCTATCACCTGCCTATCCTCCCTCTCACACTGTCTCCAAGCTTTCTCTATAGGTGAGCCAACCACCTCTTCCTCTGTCTCATCAGTTTGGTTCCCAACCCCCAGCAATCCTAGTTTAAACTCTCCCCAACAGCTTTAGCAAACCTCCCCGCCAGGATATTGGTCCCCCGGCATTCAAGTGCAACCCGTCACTCCTGCCCCAAAGGAGGTCCCAATGATCCAGAAATCTGAATCCCTGCCCCCTGCTCCAATCCCTCAGCCACACATTTATCATCCACCTCACTCTATTCCTATACTCACTGTCACGTGGCACAGGCGTTAATCCCGAGATGACTACCTTTGAGATCCTGCTTCTCAACTACTTACTAACTCCCTGTAGTCCGCTTTCAGGACCTCCTCCCTTTTCCCATCTATGTCTTTGGTACCAATATGTACTACAATCTCTGGCTGTTCTCCTTCCCACTTCAGGATACCTTGGACGTGATCAGAAACATCTCAGACCCTGGCACCAAGGTGGCAAGCTACCATCTGCATTTCTTTCTTGCGTCCACAGAATCGCCTGTCTGACTCCCTAACTATAGAGTCCCCTATCACTACTGCCATCCTCTTCCTTTCCCGACCCTTCTGAGCCACAGGGCCATACTCTGCCAGAGTTGCAGGCCCTGTTGCTTCCCCCAGGTAGGCCATTCCCCCCAACAGTACTCAAACAGGAGTACTTTTTGTCAAGAGGTACAGTCACAGGGGTACTCTCTAGCCTCTGACTCCTGCCCTTCCCTCTCCTGACAGTTACCCACTTATCTGTTTCACCAGGCCCCGGTGTGACTACCTGCCTATAGCTCATCACTCTCCTTGACCAAACGAAGGTCATCGAGCTGCATCTCCCGTTCCCTAACACGGCCCCTAAGGAGCTGCAGTTCGATGCACCTGGTGCAGATGTGGCCGTGGGAGGCTGGGAGTCTCCCGGACCTCCCACATCTGACACCGAGCACAGAAAACTGGCCTCACACACATACTTCTTGTCTGTATTCTAGTCAGGCAACCTACCTGGCCTTGACCCATTATCTCTGAAGCCCCGTTGAGCCAAAGCCTTCCTACTCTGTCTCCCTCTACTCCAACGCCCGTTCTTTTTAAACTCTTCTCGCTGTTCTCAGGCTGACATCCACGCGCTTGAGCAGTTGTACCCTGATCAAACCGCTTACAGGATGCAGAGGAGATGTACCAGGAAGCTGCCTGGATTAGAGGCATAGATCGAGTGGACAGCCAGGGAATCTTTCCCAGGACGGGAATGGCTAATACGAGGGGGCATAATATTATGGTGATTAGAGGAAAGTATGGTGGGGGGGATGTCAGAGGTAGGACTTTTTAAAATTAAAAACACACAGAGTGGTGGCTGCATGGAACTTGCGGCTAGGGGTGGGGGTAGAGACATTTGAGACTCTTAGATAGGCACACGGATGATAGAAAAATGTTGGGCTATTTGGGAGGGAAGAGTTCGATTGACCTTGGAAGTCGGCACCACATTGTGGGCCGAACAGCCTATACTGTTCTAAGTTTGATGGCTAATGTAAGAAAAATGTAACTTGTGCAACCCACAGAAAATGCTGGAGGAACTCAGCAGGTCAGACAGCATCTGTGGAGACGCTTTTACTCTTTTCCACAGATGCTGCCTGACCTGCTGAGTTCTTCCAGCATTTTGTGGGCATTGCTTAGACTTTCAAGCAACTGCAAATGTTCAAGCAACACACAGAATGCTGGAGGAGCTCAGCAGAACAGGCAGCATCTGTGGAAAAGAGTACACTCGATATTCCAGGTAGAGACCCTTCAGCAAGACTCATATCTTCTCTTGTTTGTTCTACATGGAACTTGTTTTTATTTAAGATTCCGTTAGGTTACATTTGCCTGCTCTGCAAAAGCTTATTTTTCTTGACGTTTATACCTTGGGGTGAAAGCCTGTCACAATAACCCCAGACCAGGATATGACTGGTTGAAATTCCTCTCCTCACCCCTTCCAAGTCCTCTCTCCTCTTTCCCAGAGAAGGTGCAATCTACAAACATCAGCTCTAAAGCACTGGACTCTCATCTCCCCACCCAGCTAGCTGAGGCACCACACCACCCTCCATTTGCTCTCCAAACCATCCCCTCCTTCTTCAACCCCAGGACCAGGGATCTCTATCTCTTCTCCACCACCTCCAGGACGCCAACTGTCCTCTCCTGCTTCTACCGCAAGATCAGAGACATCTCCTCCCCACCACCACATGTCCCTAGCAACCCTCCCAGAGAGCTCTCTCCCCACAGGTGAATACCACGCACGGAACTGGCCCTTTCGGCTCAACAAGCCGGCCTCCTATTTAATCCTAACGTTATCACTTGACAATTTATACTAACCGGAACTTCCTTGCAATGTGGATGAAACCAGAGCACCCAGAGGAAACCCACAAGCTCATGGGGAAGAGTGTATAGACTTTTTTTTTCACAGAGGCACTGGAACTGAATTGCAAAACCCTGAGCTTCAGTAACAACCCTCACACTGCTCCCCCGAACAGTCCCAGCAGAACCCCGACACTGCTCCCGCGGCCTATCCTAGCAGAACCATGGCACTGCTCCCCCGAACTATCCCAGCACAACCCCGACAACGTTCCCCCGAACTGTCCTAGCAGAACCCTGACACTGCTCCCCCAAACTGTCCCAGTAGAACCCCGACACTGCTCCCGCGGCCTATCCTAGCAGAACCCTGGCACTGCTCCCGCGGACTGTCCCAGCACAACCCCGACAACGTTCCCGCTGACTGTCCCAGCACAACCCCGACAACGTTCCCGCGGACTGTCCCAGCACAACCCCGACAACGTTCCCGCGGACTGTCCCAGCACAACCCCGACAACGTTCCCACGGACTGTCCCAGCACAACCCCGACAACGTTCCCGCGGACTGTCCCAGCACAACCCCGACAACGTTCCCGCGGACTGTCCCAGCACAACCCCGACAACGTTCCCGCGGACTGTCCCAGCACAACCCCGACAACGTTCCCGCGGACTGTCCCAGCACAACCCCGACAACGTTCCCGCGGACTGTCCCAGCACAACCCCGACAACGTTCCCGCGGACTGTCCCAGCACAACCCCGACAACGTTCCCGCGGACTGTCCCAGCACAACCCCGACAACGTTCCCGCGGACTGTCCCAGCACAACCCCGACAACGTTCCCGCGGACTGTCCCAGCACAACCCCGACAACGTTCCCGCGGACTGTCCCAGCACAACCCCAACACTATTCCTGCGGCCTATCCCAGCACAACCCCAACACTACACCCTCGAACTGTCCCAGCACAACCCCGACAATGTTCCTTTGGACTGCCCCAGCAGAACCCCCACACTGCTCCCGCAGACTGTCCCAGCACAACCCCGACAATGTTCCTTTGGACTGCCCCAGCAGAACCCCCACACTGCTCCCGCAGACTGTCCCAGCACAACCCCGACAATGTTCCTTTGGACTGCCCCAGCAGAACCCCCACACTGCTCCCGCAGACTGTCCCAGCACAACCCCGACAATGTTCCTTTGGACTGCCCCAGCAGAACCCCCACACTGCTCCCGCAGACTGTCCCAGCACAACCCCGACAATGTTCCTTTGGACTGCCCCAGCAGAACCCCCACACTGCTCCCGCAGACTGTCCCAGCACAACCCCGACAATGTTCCTTTGGACTGCCCCAGCAGAACCCCCACACTGCTCCCGCAGACTGTCCCAGCAGAACCCCCACACTGCTCCCGCAGACTGTCCCAGCAGAACCCCCACACTGCTCCCGCAGACTGTCCCAGCAGAACCCCCACACTGCTCCCGCAGACTGTCCCAGCACAACCCCGACAACGTTCCCGCGGACTGTCCCAGCAGAACCCCCACACTGCTCCCGCAGACTGTCCCAGCAGAACCCCCACACTGCTCCCGCAGACTGTCCCAGCACAACCCCGACAACGTTCCCGCGGACTGTCCCAGCAGAACCCCCACACTGCTCCCGCAGACTGCCCCAGCAGAACCCCCACACTGCTCCCGCAGACTGTCCCAGCAGAACCCCCACACTGCTCCCGCGGACTGTCCCAGCACAACCCCGACAATGTTCCTTTGGACTGCCCCAGCAGGACCCCCACACTGCTCCCGCAGACTGTCCCAGCACAACCCCGACAATGTTCCTTTGGACTGCCCCAGCAGAACCCCCACACTGCTCCCGCAGACTGTCCCAGCACAACCCCGACAATGTTCCTTTGGACTGCCCCAGCAGAACCCCCACACTGCTCCCGCAGACTGTCCCAGCAGAACCCCCACACTGCTCCCGCAGACTGTCCCAGCACAACCCCGACAACGTTCCCGCGGACTGTCCCAGCAGAACCCCCACACTGCTCCCGCAGACTGCCCCAGCAGAACCCCCACACTGCTCCCGCAGACTGTCCCAGCAGAACCCCCACACTGCTCCCGCGGACTGTCCCAGCACAACCCCGACAATGTTCCTTTGGACTGCCCCAGCAGGACCCCCACACTGCTCCCGCAGACTGTCCCAGCACAACCCCGACAATGTTCCTTTGGACTGCCCCAGCAGAACCCCCACACTGCTCCCGCAGACTGTCCCAGCACAACCCCGACAATGTTCCTTTGGACTGCCCCAGCAGAACCCCCACACTGCTCCCGCAGACTGTCCCAGCACAACCCCGACAATGTTCCTTTGGACTGCCCCAGCAGAACCCCCACACTGCTCCCGCGGACTGTCCCAGCACAACCCCGACAATGTTCCTTTGGACTGCCCCAGCAGAACCCCCACACTGCTCCCGCAGACTGTCCCAGCACAACCCCCACACTGCTCCCGCAGACTGTCCCAGCAGAACCCCCACACTGCTCCCGCAGACTGTCCCAGCAGAACCCCCACACTGCTCCCGCAGACTGTCCCAGCAGAACCCCCACACTGCTCCCGCAGACTGTCCCAGCAGAACCCCCACACTGCTCCCGCAGACTGTCCCAGCAGAACCCCCACACTGCTCCCGCTGACTGTCCCAGCAGAACCCCCACACTGCTCCCGCAGACTGTCCCAGCAGAACCCCCACACTGCTCCCGCTGACTGTCCCAGCACAACCCTCGCACTGCTCCCGCAGACTGTCCCAGCAGAACCCCCACACTGCTCCCGCAGACTGTCCCAGCACAACCCCGACAACGTTCCCGCGGACTGTCCCAGCAGAACCCCCACACTGCTCCCGCAGACTGTCCCAGCAGAACCCCCACACTGCTCCCGCAGACTGCCCCAGCAGAACCCCCACACTGCTCCCGCAGACTGCCCCAGCAGAACCCTCGCACTGCTCCCGCAGACTGTCCCAGCAGAACCCCCACACTGCTCCCGCTGACTGTCCCAGCAGAACCCCCACACTGCTCCCGCAGACTGTCCCAGCAGAACCCCCACACTGCTCCCGCAGACTGTCCCAGCACAACCCTCGCACTGCTCCCGCAGACTGCCCCAGCAGAACCCCCACACTGCTCCCGCAGACTGTCCCAGCAGAACCCCCACACTGCTCCCGCAGACTGCCCCAGCAGAACCCCGACAATGTTCCTTTGGACTGCCCCAGCAGAACCCCCACACTGCTCCCGCAGACTGCCCCAGCAGAACCCCCACACTGCTCCCGCTGACTGTCCCAGCACAACCCTCGCACTGCGTTGGTCGTTGATGCAAAATGACATGGTTCACTGTTTTCCTTGCACAGGTGATAAATGATCTTTAAAAAAAATCAAGATCCTATCAATGCCAGCTTTAAATGTACCAAATGACTTGGCCTGTATAGCATAGCAGGTCGTGTTAACGCTTTACAGTTCAACTCCCTCAGGGTGTGTATGGCCTCCCGTGTCTGCTTGTTGGGTTCCCTCCAACAGTGCAGAGACAAACAGTTGGTACCAGTCAGCTGTGCGCCTGCTATGCATGCAGAGCAACACTTGCTGGCTGCCCTCAGCACATCCTCTACACAAATAACAATCATTTCACTCTATGTTGTGTTTGCTCAAAGGTAATTTCTTGAGCTTTCTTTCAAAGAAATTCTTCCTCATCTCAGTTGTTTGTTCTGAGGCTGTTGCATCGGATCCCAGACTCTCCCTCCTGAGGGGAACACCCTCACATCATCCACTCTATCCAAACCTTTCTCCATCTGGAAGGTTTGATGAGATTTCCTGCCCTTACTTTCCTGAAGTTATGGCCTTCATAAATCAAAGTATTGATTACCTTGATTTGGGATGTTATGTTGAAGGTGCATGAGACATTGGTGAGGCCTAATTTGGAGTATAGTGTGCAGTTTTGGTCACCTACCTACAGGAAAAATGTAAATAAGGTTGAAAGAGTGCAGAGAAAAATTACAAGGATGTTGCCAGGTCTGGAGGACCTGAGTTATAAATGAAAGATTGAATAGGTTAGCAACAGGAATTCTACAGATGCTGGAATTTCAAGCAACACACATCAAAGTTGCTGGTGAACGCAGCAGGCCAGGCAGCATCTCTAGGAAGAGGCACAGTCGACGTTTCAGGCCGAGACCCTTCGTCAGGACTAACTGAAGGAAGAATGAGTAAGGGATTTGAAAGTGGGAGGGGGAGGGGGAGATCCAAAATGATAGGAGAAGACAGGAGGGGGAGGGATGGAGCCAAGAGCTGGACAGGTGATAGGCAAAAGGGATATGAGACGATCATGGGACAGGAGGTCCGGGAAGAAAGACGGGGGGGGGGACCCAGAGGATGGGCAAGGGGTATAGTCAGAGGGACAGAGGGAGAAAAAGGAGAGTGAGAGAAAGAATGTGTGTATAAAAATAAATAACAGATGAGGTACGAGGGGGAGTTGGGGCATTAGCGGAAGTTAGAGAAGTCGATGTGAATAGGTTAGGACTGTATTCCTTGGAACACAGAAGATTGAAATAAGGTGTACAAGATTATGAGGGATATAGATAGAGTAAATGCAAGCAAACTTTTTCCAGTGAGGTTGGGTGAGACCAGAACTAGAGGTCATGAGATAAGGGTGACAGGCGAAAAGTTTAAGGGGAACATGAAGGAAAATTTCTTCACTCAGAGAGTTGTTGGAGTGTGCAATGAGCTGCCAGCACTAAAGGTCCGTGTGAGCTCGATTTCGAGAGAAGTTTGGATAGGTACATGGATGGGAAGGGTATGGATGCAGGTCAATGTGAGAAGGCAGCTTAAATGGTTTGGCAGACACTAGATGGGCTGAAGGGCCTGTTTCTGTACTGTGCATTTCTATGACTCTAAGTTACAGGATTCACTGCTGGCCTCTTCTGCACCTTCTCCAACGCTTTATAAAAGGGGAACAAAACTGCTCACAATACTCCAGGTGCACTCTGACCAATGCCTTATGAAGCCTCCGCATGAAATCCTTACTTTTAGATTCAAACCCTCTCAAAATGAATACTCACATTGCATTTGCCTTCATTAGCACTGACTCCACATGCAAATTAATCTTTAGAACAGGGGTTCCCAACCTGTTTTATGCCATGGACTGTTACCAGTAACTGAGAAACCCTGCTTTAGAGAATCCTGTAATGTGGACTCCCAAGACCCTTGCTCACCATCACCTCCACTTCCTCAGCATGTCCCCGTCGACCCTCACCAATTTTTACCGATGCACCACAGAAAGCATCTGATCCGGATGCATCTCGGCTCGGTACGGCAACTGCTCCGCCCGGGACCGCAGGAAACCGCAGAGAGTTGTGGACACAGCTCAGCACATCACGGAAACCAGCCTCCCCTCCATGGACTCTGTCTACACTTCCCACTGACTCAGTAAAACAGACGGTGTGATCAAATACCCCACCCACACCGGACATTCTCTCTCCCCCCCAACCCCCGTCGGGCAGAAGATACAAAAGCCTGAGAGCACGTCCCACCAGGCTCGAGGACAGCTTCTACCCCGCTGTTATCAGACTATTGAACGGTCCCCCAGTACGAGGACAGCTTCTACCCCGCTGTTATCAGACTATTGAACAGTCCCCCAGTACGAGGACAGCTTCTACCCCGCTGTTATCAGACTATTGAACGGTCCCCCAGTACAAGGACAGCTTCTACCCCGCTGTTATCAGACTATTGAACGGTCCCCCAGCACGAGGACAGCTTCTACCCCGCTGTTATCAGACTATTGAACAGTCCCCCAGTACGAGGACAGCTTCTACCCCGCTGTTATCAGACTATTGAACGGTCCCCCAGTACGAGGACAGCTTCTACCCCGCTGTTATCAGACTATTGAACGGTCCCCCAGTATGATAAGATGGGCTCTTGACCTCACAATCTACCTCGTCGTGACCCTTGCAGCTTATTGTCTGCCTGCACTGCCCTTTCTCTGTAACTGTAACACTTTATTCTGCACCCTGTTATTGTTTTCCCTTGCTCTGTGTAATGATCTGAATGCAAGACAAGATTTTCACTGTATCTCGGTACGTGTGACAATGATAAACCAATTCGAAGTTTTAATTTCTGAATTCATTTCCTGTTTAGAAAATAGCTTGTGTCTTTATTTTAACAAACAAATGACATGACCACACACTTCTCTACACTGTATTCCACCTGTCACTTCTTTACCCATTCTTCCAACCCTGCTTCCTCAACACAACCTATTGTCCACAAAGCCATCGGTTCAGTCAGCAAGATGGTAGATTCTTCCCAAGCCTTGGGCTTCTCTCACACCTCCCCACAAAATTCTCCAGCTTGGTGCGCCCAGTTTCAAGAGCTTCCCCCTGTACCACCCTCCCTTACCCCCGACTCCAGATTTCTCACACTCCACTGTCCCTCGTCTCAGTCCCCCAGATCCCTCCCTCCTCCTGCCCCCCCTGAGATCCCTCCCTCCCTCCTGCCTTCCCAGGATCCCTCCCTCCCTCCTCCTGCTCCCCCCCACCGGGAACCCTCCCACCCTCCTCCTGCCTCCCCCCCCCCACCGGGAACCCTCCCTCCCTCCTCCTGCCCCCCCCACCGGGAACCCTCCCTCCTCCTGCCCCCCCCACCGGGAACCCTCCCTCCTCCTGCCCCCCCCACCGGGAACCATCCCTCCCTCCCTCCCTCCTACTGCCTCCTCCCCACACCGGGAACCATCCTGCCCCCCACACCGGGAACCCACCCTCCTCCTGCCCCCCCCCACCGGGATCCCTCCCTGCCTCCCTCCTCCTCCTACTCCCCTCCGGGTTCCCTCCCTCCTTTGTCACCCCCCCCGACCCTCTCCCCAATGACCCTTGACCTCACCATCTCGAGGGTCAGTCCGCCTCTCCGCATTTGAACCCCGACCTCACCCCCTCAGGCTTCAGCCTCTGGCCCTGGGATTCTCCAACCGCAACCCACCCCCCCCAACCCCTTCCCACCTCCCCCCCCCAACCCCTTCCCACCTCCCCCCCCAACCCCTTCCCACCTCCCCCCCCACCCCTTCCCACCTCCCCCCCACCCCTTCCCACCTCCCCCCCAACCCCTTCCCACCTCCCCCCCCACCCCTTCCCACCTCCCCCCCCACCCCTTCCCACCTCCCCCCCCAACCCCTTCCCACCTCCCCCCCCAACCCCTTCCCACCTCCCCCCCCCACCCCTTCCCACCTCCCCCCCCCAACCCCTTCCCACCTCCCCCCCCAACCCCTTCCCACCTCCCCCCCCAACCCCTTCCCACCTCCCCCCCCCCAACCCCTTCCCACCTCCCCCCCCCAACCCCTTCCCACCTCCCCCCCCCAACCCCTTCCCACCTCCCCCCCCCCAACCCCTTCCCACCTCCCCCCCCCAACCCCTTCCCACCTCCCCCCCCCCAACCCCTTCCCACCTCCCCCCCCCCAACCCCTTCCCACCTCCCCCCCCCCAACCCCTTCCCACCTCCCCCCCCCCAACCCCTTCCCACCTCCCCCCCCCCAACCCCTTCCCACCTCAGGCCCGGGGCCTCGGTCTCTCCCCACCCCCTGATCCCGGGAAACGGATCTTACCGTCGCGGCCGGTGCCCATCAACTGGTCCAACATCTCCCGCATCTGGGCCTTGGCCGACATGACGGCAGCACCACGGGGGAAGGAGCCGAGGCCCGGAATCCGGCGGCCGTAGGCCCGGGCGGCAGCGGTAACTAGCGGCGGCGGCGGCAGGCGGAGGGCGGGCTCGCCGCCGCCTCTTCTCCCGCCCTCTGCAGACACGCACGCCAATCGCCGTCCCGTTCCCACACCGCCCCCCCGCTGAACGACGGAGAGATTGTCAAATAGCCTGGCACATCTCTGAGATTGACGGTCCATCTATCCAATAGAAGACAGAGGTGTCTCCAGTCCTTGAGGAAACACCAATCCACCGCACACTTCGTTATGACCTCAAGGCGGAATCTGCCCAATAGAAAACGGAGGATTGTTTGATTGATGTTGCTGCCGACTTCTCCGAATGGTCCCGCCTCCAAGTCGGAGGAGGAGGCCCAGGGCCTTTCGTGTTGAGATGGACGCGGCGTAGTCCAATAGCGAGGCGGGTTGGCCAGGTTGAGCCAATGGCGTCGCTTTCTACGCCAGTCCAGCTGAGCGAAGACAACAAAACCAGCTGCTTTCCCAATAGCAGCCGACCAATAGTTAGAGGAGATCCTGATTACCGTAGTCAAAGTCAATACGATAGCGGTACAGCAGCCCTGCCAATGGGCAAGAAGGGCTCCAAAACTGAGGCTTCAGCCTGGAGGACCGGCCTGGAGGTCTGGTCACTGCAAGCCTCTGGCCTTGACCTGTTGGTCGCCACTGTACCCACCCACCCACTATCCCACCAGCACCCCAAAGGGGACTATGGTGGCTGGGGGCAAGGGACTCTCCTGTTTGCCAGCGCCATCAGCTGGAGGACCCTTGACCAGTCAAGACAAATGGACAATGGCATGTGTCCTCCCAGCATTCTAGCTGCAGGACCGTCAAAGCCTGTTGCCCCATTGGGGAGGGGTCTGCGGTTGAAACTTAAACAAGTTTAACAGGTCAAGATTCCAAACAAGAGAAAATCTGCAGATGCTGGAAATCCAAGCAACACGCACAATGCTGGAGGAACTCAGCAGACCAGGCAGCATCTATGGAAAAAGAGTACAGTTGGGGTGGGAGGGTTGGAGATGTCGTGGAGAGGGGAGACTTGCAGAATGGACAACTGCTAATCTTCCATACAACCTTGCCCAGGCCTGCACCCTGGAGAGTGAAGACTTTCCAGGCGCAGATATATGGTCTCACAAGACTAACGGAGGGAAAGATGTGCTTGGCGGTGGGATCCCGTTGGAGATGGTGGAAGTTCTGGAGAATTATGTGCTGGACATGGTGGCTTCTGGGGTGGTAGGTAAGGACAAGAGGAACACTATTCGTGGTAGGGTGGGAAGAGCTATAGTCTAGGTAGTTGAGAGTCAGTGAGTTTATGGTAGACATCAGTAGATAAACTGACTCCAGAAATAGAAACAGTGAAATCAAGAAAGGGGAGGGATGTGTTGGAAATGGACCAGATAAATTTGAGGGCAGGGTGGAAGCTGGAGGCAAAGTTGAAGAAGCAAACAGGCTCGGCATGGATGTAGGTACCAGCACCAATGCAGTTGTCGATGTAGCGTAGGAAAAGTGGGAGACAGTCCCCAGTATTGGCTTGGAACATAGACTGTTCCACGTAGCCGACAAACAGGTAGGCATAGCTGGGACCCATACGAGTGTCCATGGCTACAGCTTTTGTTTGAAGGAAGTGGGAGGAGCCAGAGGAGAAATTATTAAGAGTGAGGACAAGTTCCGCTCAATGGAGGAGAGTGCTGGTGGAGGGGGATCTGGTTGGGTTTGGTGTCCAAAAGGAAACAGAGAGCTTTGGGGCCTTTCTGGTGGGGGATGGAAGTGTATACTACGGACTGGACATCCATAGTGAAAATAAGATGATGGGGCGAAAAGGAACCTGAAATCCTTGAAAGGATCCAGAGCGTGTGATGTGTCACGGATGTAGGTAGGAAGGGACTGAACTGGGGGTGGGGGAGATAAAACAGAGTCAAGTTATGCAGATATGAGCTCAGTGGGGCAGGAACAAGCTAAAACCATGGGTCTACCTGGACAGTGGGTTTGTGGACCTTGGGTAGGAGGTAGAAATGAGAGGTGTGGGGTGTGTAAACTATGAGGTTGATGGCAGTGGATGGGAGATCCCCAGACCTAATAGGGTCTGAGATGGTGTGGGAGACAATGGCCTGTTGCTCCTTAGTGGGATCCTGATCGAGGGGTAAGTAAGAGAAGGTGTCTGAGAGGTCTTGTTACGCCTCAGAGGTCATTATTCCAGACTACTACAGCATTCCCTCGATCTGCAGCTTTGATAGTGAGGTTAGGATTAGTGCAGAAGGAGTAGAGAGCAGAGCATTCAGAAGGAGTGAGGATGGAATAGCAGAGAGAAGTGTTGAAGTCTAGATGGTTGATGTCCCTTTGGCAGTTGGCGATGAAAAGGTCCAGAGCAGGCAGAAGACCAAGGCGGGGTGTCCAGGAAGAGGAGAGGGGTTGAAGACTGGAAAAGGGGTCATCGGTGCAGGGTCGAGAGAACTTGCCAAAGAAGTAGGCTCGGAGACAGCTGTGGCGGAAGAAGAGCTCAGCGTCAAGGCGGGGACAAAGGTGAGTCCCTTACTGAGGACAGAACGTTCTGCCCCAGAGAGGGGAAGGTCAGAGGGAATGGTGAAGACCCGGCATGGATGAGAGCTGGGATTGGAAAGGGGAAGGAGGTTGGCAGTGTCTGAGGAGAAGGGAGGTTTGAAGTGTTCAGGAATGGTGGGGTGATAGGAAGATGGAGTCTCTGAGGGCCCAAGAGCTGGTGGTGGGACCTGAGAGAGACGGGATTGCGGAGTGGTGGTTGGGGAAGGGGAGACGGGTGTTCCAGTGGCAGCACGTGAAGACCCAGGCTGGAGTCCGAGTTGGAGGTTGTGCAATCAACATTTTGGAGGTGGTGGAGGTTGTTTGAACATGCATTGATGGCGGTGGAGTCTGCTCTGGATTGTTAGAGCCACTGAGGTTGGCAGCAAGGATCGCGGCCTGCAGACGTACGGGCTGGCCGGCGTTGCAGTCAGCAGGTTCTGTGATCTGGAGACGGGTGACCTTCCAATCCTTGCAGGACGTGAGAAAGTCAAAGAACCGGCGATTGAAAGCGTGGATCCGGCGCAGGATAAAGTAGCGTACAGGTCGATTACAGGCAGCAGAGACAGAATCCCGGAGTTGTGGAAGTGACTGGGTTAGGGACACAGGGTACCTTCTCTTGGTGGAAAACATGGCACGTAGAGAGTGGTGGGAGAAGCAATTAATGGAATATTAGTACCTGGGGTCCTCAGAGGGTCCAAATCCAGAAGCTTGAAAACGAATCTGGAAGCTGGCGGTGAAGACGTTGCCAGAAAGGACACACGGCCATAGTAACGGGTCGGGGTGAGCACGTGGTCGAAGAGTTGGAGGGCAGCAGAAATGGAGCAGTGAGAGAGGGTTTCACTGAACTCCCGTCAAAGGGGAGATTTAAACTTCTTCAGGGTAAACATCCCTGGAAGAGACTTCGCTGTGAAATAATCCAATACATAACAAGAGAAAACCTGCAGGTGCTGGAAATCCGAGCAACACCTTCAAAATGCTGGAGCAGCTCAGGCCAGGCAGCATCCCTGAGAAAAAGTACAGTCGATGTTTTGGACCGAGACCCTTCAGCAGGACTGGAGAAAAAAAGTTGAGGAGTAGATTTAAAAGTTTGGGGGATGGGAGGAAGAAACACAGGGTGATAGCTGACACGGGGGGTGGGGTGGGGGGAGGAATGAAGTAAAGAGCTGGGAAGTTGATTGGTGAAAGAGATACAGATCTGGAGAAGGGGGAGTCTGAAAGGAGAGGACAGACGGCCAAGGAAGAAAGAAAAAGGGGAAGACCACCAGAGGGAGGTGATGGGCAGGCAAGGAGATAAAGTGAGAGAGGGAAAAGGGAATGGGAATGGTGAGGGGGGGGGCCATCACAAGAAGTTTGAGAAATTGATGTTCATGCCATCAGGTTGGAGGCTACCTAGGTGGAATATGAGGTGTTTTTCCTCCAATCTGAGTGTGGCCTCATCACAACAGTAGAGGAGGCTATGGATTGACATCTCAGAATGGGAATTCCTTCTTTTTTTACCCTCTCTCTGCTCTCCCCCCCCCCCAATGATGTGTCCATTCACCTGTCAGCAGGCTGCTGCCAGGTGCCTTGTGCAAGACGAGGCACCCCTGGACTCCCAGGCCATGGCTGGAGAAGGTGCCAACCATGGCCCTCATGAGGCTGGAGTGCCCATTCGACACCCGGACCCACTGGTACGCCCCCTGGCTGAGTCTGCCCGGAACTGGGACAATCTCTCCAGGATGCTTTGAGTGGGCTGCAGAACTATAGAAACTGTGGAGAGAGGGAACTTCAGCTGGTTATTGGGCTTATTATTGTCACAATTTCTGCGATACAGTGAAAATCCTGTCTTGCATACAGATCAGATCGAGGTAGAACAAGGGAAAATAATAACAGAATGCAGAATAAAGTGTTACAGTTACAGAGAAAGGGCAGTGCAGGCAGACAATAAGCTGCAAAGGTCACAACGAGGTAGATTGTGAGGTCAAGAGTCCATCTTATCGTACTGGGGGACCGTTCAATAGTCTGATAACAGTGGGGTAGAAGCTGTCCTCGTACTGGGGGACCGTTCAATAGACTGATAACAGCGGGGTAGAAGCTGTTCTCATACTGGGGAGCATTCAATAGTCTGATAACAGCAGGGTAGAAGCTGTCCTCGTACTGGGGGACTGTTCAATAGTCTGATAACAGCGGGGTAGAAGCTGTCCTCGTACTGGGGGACCGTTCAATAGTCTGATAACATCGGGGTAGAAGATGTCCTCGTACTGGGGGAGCGTTCAATAGTCTGATAACAGCGGGGTAGAAGCTGTCCTTGTACTGGGGGAGCGTTCAATAGTCTGATAACAGTGGGGTAGAAGCTGTCCTCGTACTGGGGGACCGTTCAATAGTCTGATAACAGCGGGGTAGAAGCTGTCCTCGTACTGGGGGACCGTTCAATAGTCTGATAACAGCGGGGTAGAAGCTGTCCTCGTACTGGGGGACCGTTCAATAGTCTGATAACAGCGGGGTAGAAGCTGTCCTCGTACTGGGGGACCGTTCAATAGTCTGATAACATCGGGGTAGAAGCTGTCCTCGTACTGGGGGACCGTTCAATAGTCTGATAACAGTGGGGTAGAAGCTGTCCTTGTACTGGGGGAGCGTTCAATAGTCTGATAACAGCGGGGTAGAAGCTGTCCTCGAGCCTGGTGGGACGTGCTCTCAGGCTTTTGTATCTTCTGCCTGACGGGGGTGGAGGGGGAGAGAGAATGTCCGGTGTGGGTGGGGGTATTTGATCACACCGTCTGTTTTACTGAGACAGTGGGCAGTGTAGACAGAGTCCATGGAGGGGAGGAGAGGGAGAATAAGGAGTTACAGACATACGGAGGGGTTTGAACAGGAGAATGGGGAGGGGGGAGAGAGAGATAGGAGGGGGGAGAGAGGGATAGAGGGGGAGAAACAGAGGGAGGGAAGGAGGGAGTGGGAGAGAGAGGAGATATGGAGTGAGAGAGGGTGAGGGAAAGAGAAGGAGAGGAATCAAAGATGGAGGGAGAGGGATCGATTGGCTGGGTGCATGGCCTGAGGAAGGTCAGGTGGAAGTTGGATCACTCTGGTGTGTTGCTTTTCGGGAAGACAAACCATGGTCGGACTTTCACAGTGAACGCAGGGACCCAGGGGAGTGTTGTAGATCAGAGGGACCCAGGGGTACGGGGACATGGTTCCTGAAAGTGGAGTCACAGGTAGACAGGGACCCAGGGGAGTGTTGTAGATCAGAGGGACCCAGGGGTACAGGGACATGGTTCCTGAAAGTGGAGTCACAGGTAGACAGGGACCCTGGGGAGTGTTGTAGAACAGAGGGACCCAGGGGTACAGGGACATGGTTCCTGAAAGTGGAGTCACAGGTAGACAGGGACCCAGGGGAGTGTTGTAGAACAGAGGGACCCAGGGGTACAGGGACATGGTTCCTGAAAGTGGAGTCACAGGTAGACAGGGACCCTGGGGAGTGTTGTAGATCAGTGTGACCCAGGGGTACAGGGACATGGTTCCTGAAAGTGGAGTCACAGGTAGACAGGGACCCTGGGGAGTGTTGTAGATCAGAGGGACCCAGGGGTACAGGGACATGGTTCCTGAAAGTGGAGTCACAGGTAGACAGGGACCCTGGGGAGTGTTGTAGATCAGAGGGACCCAGGGGTACAGGGACATGGTTCCTGAAAGTGGAGTCACAGGTAGGCAGGGACCCTGGGGAGTGTTGTATAACAGTGTGACCCTGGGGTACAGGGACATGGTTCCTGAAAGTGGAGTCACAGGTAGACAGGGACCCAGGGGAGTGTTGTATAACAGTGTGACCCTGGGGTACAAGGATATGGTTCCTGAAAGTGGAGTCACAGGTAGACAGGGCAGTGAAGAAGACATTTGCCATGCTGGCCTTCATCAGTCAGTGCACTGAGTACAGGAGTTGGGACGTTATGATGCAGTTGTACAAGACGTTGCTCAAAGCATTGTTGAGGATCCCGACTACTCATTCCACTATCTCATTGACCCACTCCTATCAGGAATGAGGTACAGGAGCATCGGGATTGAGGTACAGGAGCATCGGGAAGGAGGTACGGGAGCATCGGGAAGGAGGTACAGGAGCATCGGGATTGAGGTACAGGAGCATCGGGAAGGAGGTACAGGAGCATCAGGAATGAGGTACAGGAGCATCAGGAATGAGGTACAGGAGCATCGGGAAGGAGGTACGGGAGCATCGGGAAGGAGGTACAGGAGCATCGGGATTGAGGTACAGGAGCATCGGGAAGGAGGTACAGGAGCATCGGGAATGAGGTACGGGAGCATCGGGAATGAGGTACGGGAGCATCGGGAAGGAGGTACGGGAGCATCAGGAATGAGGTACAGGAGCATCGGGAAGGATGTACGGGAGCATCCGGAATGAGGTACGGGAGCATCAGGAATGAGGTACAGGAGCATCGGGAAGGATGTACGGGAGCATCTGGAATGAGGTACGGGAGCATCGGGAAGGAGGTACGGGAGCATCGGGAAGGAGGTACGGGAGCATCGGGAAGGAGGTACGGGAGCATCGGGAAGGAGGTACAGGAGCATCGGGAATGAGGTACGGGAGCATCGGGAAGGAGGTACGGGAGCATCGGGAAGGAGGTACAGGAGCATCGGGAATGAGGTACGGGAGCATCGGGAAGGAGGTACAGGAGCATCAGGAATGAGGTACGGGAGCATCCGGAATGAGGTACGGGAGCATCCGGAATGAGGTACGGGAGCATCGGGAAGGAGGTACGGGAGCATCGGGAAGGAGGTACAGGAGCATCGGGAATGAGGTACAGGAGGATCGGGAATGAGGTACAGGAGCATCGGGAAGGAGGTACGGGAGCATCGGGAAGGAGGTACGGGAGCATCGGGAAGGAGGTACAGGAGCATCGGGACTTGGACTGACAGACTGGGTAACAGTTTCTTCCCCAGGCTGTGGGACTAGTGAACGCCATCACCACCGAGGTTTCATCACCAGGACTGTGAGATGTTCACTGTTTACCCATGCTTGCACAATACGCATTTTGAATTATATTTTATGAACTTATTGATGGTGGTATTTTGTTTTATGTGCTGTGTGTAATACTGGTTTTGTGGTTGCACCGAGGTCCAGGGGAACGTTGTTTCATTTGGTTACCACTTGAACTTGAGACTGCACTGCAAGTGTTGTGCTGAGTTGTGGTCACTCTGCTGTAGGAAGGGTGTGACAAAGCCGGAGAGGAGAGGAGGGCAGGAAGATTCAGCAGGATGTTACCAGGCTGGACCCGGACAGGCTGAGGGCTGACCTGACAGAGGTTTATAAAACCACAAGGGGCAAAGATAAGGTGGGCAATCACAGTCTTTCTCCCCCGTGGTCAGGAATGCTAAACCAGTTTAAAATGAGAGTGGAGAGATTCAAATGGATGACTTTTGTGCCCCATATCGAGGGAAGGGTGTGCTGGCATTGCAAGGGGTTCAGAAGAGATCCGAATCAGGTTTATGATTGTTGTGATATTTCTAAATTTAGCAACAGCAGTTCAATATTCTATATGATAATATAGAATGAAAAAAATAAATAAGCCAATTACAGTAATCATAATTCTGTGTATTGAATAGATGAAAATCAGAGAAAAACTGAAATAGTATATATTAGAAAAGTGAGGTGGTGTTCACAGGTTCAATGTCCAGTTAAGAATCAGAGGGCAGAGGGGAAGAAGCTGTTCCTGAATCACTGAGTGTATGCCTTCAGGCTTCTGTATCTCCTACCTGATGGTGACATTGAAAAGAGAGCATGCCCTGGGTGATGGGGGGTCCTTATAGACTCAGCTTTTCTGAGGCACCTCTCCCTGAAGAGGTGAGTATGCAAGATGGAGCTGACTAACTTTACAACTTTCTGTAGCTTCTTCTGGTTTTGTGGAGTGCCCGTCCCCCACACCAGACAGTGCTGCGGCCTGTCAGAATGCTCTCCACGGTGCATCTATTGATGTTTTCGAGTGTTTTAAGTGACAAACCAAATCCCTTCAAACTCCTGATGAAATATAAAGTAGCTGCTGTCTTGCCTTCTTTATAGTTGTATCGATATGTTGGTACCAGGTGAGATCATCAGAAATCTTGACACCCAGGAAAGTGAAATTGCTCACTCTCTCCACTTCTGAACCCTCAATGAGGACTGGTTTGTGTTCCCTCATCTTACCCTTCCTGGAGTTATGTACAAGAGTGTATGATCACTCTGGGCCTGTACTCACTGGAGTTACGTACAGGAGTGCATGATGACTCTGGGCCTTTATCACTGGAGTTATGTACAGGAGTGTATGATCACTCTGGGCCTGTACTCACTGGAGTTACGTACAGGAGTGTATGAGCACTCTTACGTACAGGAGTGCATGTTGACTCTGGGCCTGTACTCACTGGAGTTATGTACAGGAGTGTATGATCACTCTGGGCCTGTACTCACTGGAGTTACGTACAGGAGTGTATGAGCACTCTGGGCCTGTACTCACTGGAGTTATGTACAGGAGTGTATGATCACTCTGGGCCTGTACTCACTGGAGTTATGTACAGGAGTGTATGAGCACTCTGGGCCTGTACTCACTGGAGTTATGTACAGGAGTGTATGATCACTCTGGGCCTGTACTCACTGGAGTTACGTACAGGAGTGTATGATCACTCTGGGCCTGTACTCACTGGAGTTACGTACAGGAGTGTATGATCACTCTGGGCCTGTACTCACTGGAGTTACGTACAGGAGTGTATGATCACTCTGGGCCTGTACTCACTGGAGTTACGTACAGGAGTGTATGAGCACTCTGGGCCTGTACTCACTGGAGTTATGTACAGGAGTGTATGATCACTCTGGGCCTGTACTCACTGGAGTTATGTACAGGAGTGTATGAGCACTCTGGGCCTGTACTCACTGGAGTTATGTACAGGAGTGTATGATCACTCTGGGCCTGTACTCACTGGAGTTACGTACAGGAGCGTCTGTTGACTCTGGGCCTGTACTCACTGGAGTTACGTACAGGAGTGTATGATCACTCTGGGCCTGTACTCACTGGAGTTACGTACAGGAGTGTGTGATCACTCTGGGCCTGTACTCACTGGAGTTACGTACAGGAGTGTATGATCACTCTGGGCCTGTACTCACTGGAGTTATGTACAGGAGTGTATGATCACTCTGGGCCTGTACTCACTGGAGTTACGTACAGGAGTGTATGATCACTCTGGGCCTGTACTCACTGGAGTTACGTACAGGAGTGTATGATCACTCTGGGCCTGTACTCACTGGAGTTACGTACAGGAGTGTGTGATCACTCTGGGCCTGTACTCACTGGAGTTACGTACAGGAGTGTATGATCACTCTGGGCCTGTACTCACTGGAGTTACGTACAGGAGTGTGTGATCACTCTGGGCCTGTACTCACTGGAGCTACGTACAGGAGTGTGTGATCACTCTGGGCCTGTACTCACTGGAGTTATGTACAGGAGTGTGTGATCACTCTGGGCCTGTACTCACTGGAGTTACGTACAGGAGTGTGTGATCACTCTGGGCCTGTACTCACTGGAGTTACGTACAGGAGTGTATGATCACTCTGGGCCTGTACTCACTGGAGTTACGTACAGGAGTGTATGATCACTCTTACGTACAGGAACGTCTGATGACTCTGGGCCTGTACTCACTGGCGTTTAGAAGAATGAGGGGTCATAGCCTTGAAACCTTTTGAATATTGAAAGGCATATTTAGATTCTGAGGTACCACCAGGCTTCAGTTATCATGTTGCCTACGAAGAACATGATAGCCATCCTCAATGACTTTTGTCTAGTGGCACTTACATCCACAGTGATGAAGGGTTTTGAGAGGCAGATGATGAAGCATGGCGACTGCTGTCTGAGCAGTCAAGCGTCTGCACTGATTTGCCTGCTGTCACAGCAGGTCAACAGAAGATGCCACCTTGGTGGCTCTTTACTGAACCCGGGAGCGTCCGGACAGTGAAGACTCGGGAGACTCTTCATCGACTAGAGCTTGGACTTCATTGCTATCGTCCCCTCAAAACTAATCAATAAGCTTCAAGGCCTTGGCCTGAATACTTCCTCCTGCAATTAGATCCTGGATTTCCTCACTAGCAAACACTAGCAGACTTCCAATCCGCGCCTTGTAAGGCATGAAAATGCCTGACGCAGGCCTCTCATGGTCTGAGTCGACGTTCCCTCCCCCCAAACACTAGTTGGTTTGGATCGGCAACAACTTCTCCAGATGTCCATCAGCACAGATGTGTGTGCTTAGTCCCCTGCTCTACTCACTTTACACTTACGACTGTGAGGCTAAGCACAGCTCCAATGCCACACTGTATTCGAGTTTGCTGATGACACCACTGTCGCAGGCCGAATCGAAGCTGGTGATGAATCAGTGAAAATCTGGCATCATAACAACAGCCTCTTACTCAATGTTAGCAAGATCAAGTAGCTGATAATAGAGGGAAGCAGAGATCTTGAGCAACTCTGCGTCACGGGGTCAGAGGTTGAAAGGATCAGCAACTTTAAAAGCAAGAGAAAATGAGCAGATGCTGGAAATCTGCACAACACACACAAAATGCCAGAGGAACTCAACAGGCCAGGAGGTTTCTATAGAAAAAAGTACAGTCAACATTTTGGGCCGAAACCCTGTGTCAGGACTGACGAAGAGTCTCGGCCCGAAATGCCGACTGTACCTCTTCCTATAGATGCTGCCTGGCCTGCTGCGTTCACCAGCATTTTTTATGTGTGTTGGAGGATAAATGCGTGGCTGAAGGAATGGAGCTGGGGGCGGGATTCAGATTTCTGGATCATTGGAACTTCTTTTGGGGCAGGCGTGACCTGTACAAAAAGGATGGGTTGCACTTGAATCCCAGGGGACCAATATCCTGGCAGGGAGATTAGCAAGGGCTATTGGGGAGAGTTTAAACTAGAATTGCTGGGGGGTGGGAACCGAACTGAAGAGACTTGGAGACAGTGTGAGAGGGAAGATAGGCAGGTGATAGAGAGGGGACGCGCTCAGACCGATGGTTTGAGATGTGTCTGCTTTAATGCAAGAAGTATCATGAATGAAGCTTAGAATGTGGATCAGTACTTGGAGCTGTGGTGTTGTGGCCATTACAGAAACTTGGATGGCTCAGTGGCAGGAATGGTTACTTCGAGTGCCAGGCTTTAGATGTTTCAGAAAGGACAGGGAGGGAGGCAAAAGAGGTGGGGGCGTGGCACTGTTGATCAGAGATAGTGTCACGGCTCTAGAAAAGGAGGAAGACATGGAAGGATTGTCTACCAAGTCTCTGTGGGTGGAAGTTAGGAATAGGAAGGGGTCAATAACTCTACTGGGTGTTTTTTATAGACCACCCAATAGTAACAGGAACATCGAGGAGCAGATAGGGAGACAGATTCTGGAAAGGTGTAATAATAACAGGGTTGTTGTGGCGGGAGATTTTAATTTCCCAAATATTGATTAGCATCTCCCTAGAGTGAGGGGTTTAGTTGTTGGGGTCGAGTTTGTTAGGTGTGTTCAGGAGGGTTTCTTGACACAATATGTAGATAAGCCTACAAGAGGAGAGGATGTACTTGATCTGTTATTGAGAAGTGAATCTGGTCAAGTGTCAGGTCCCTCAGTGGGAGAGCATTTTGGAGATAGTGATCACAATTCTATCTCCTTTACCATAGCATTGGAGAGACATGGGAACAGAAAAGTTAGGAGAGCATTTAATTGGAATGAAGGGAAATATGAGGCTATCAGGCAGGAACATGGAAGCATAAATTGGAAACAGATGTTCTCAGGGAAATGTATGGAAAAAATGTGGCAAATATTCAGGGGATATTTGCGTGGTGTTCTGCATACTGCATAGGTATGTTCCATTGAGACAGGGAAAGGATAGTAGGGTACAGGAACTGTGGTGTACAAAGGCTGTTGTAAATCTAGTCAACTAGAAAAGAAGAGCTTACAAAAGGTTCAAAAAACTAGGTAATGATAGAGATCTAGAAGATTATAAGGCTAGCAGGAAGGAGCTTAAGAATAAAATTAGGACAAGATTAAGGAAAACCACAAGGCATTCTACAAGTATGTGAAGAGCAAGAGGATAAGACGTGAGAGAATAGGACCTATCAAGTGTGACAGTGGAAAAGTGTGTATAGAACCGGAGGAAATAGCAGAGGTACTTAATGAATACTTTGCTTCAGTATTCATTATGGAAAAGGATCTTGGCGATTGAAGGGATGACTTGCAGCGGACTGAAAAGCCTGTGCATGAGATATTAAGGAGGAGGATGTGCTGGAGCTTTTGGAAAGCATCAAGTTGGATAAGTCACCAGGACCGGACAGGATGTACCCCGGGCTACTGTGGGAAGTGAGGAAGGAGATTGCTGAGCCTCTGGCAATGATCTTTGCATCATCAATGGGGATGGGAGAGGTTCCGGACGATTGGAGGGTTGCGGATGTTTTTCCCTTATTCAAGAAAGGGAGTAGAGATAGCCCAGGAAATTATAGACCAGTGAGTCTTACTTCAGTGGTTGGAAAGTTGATAGAGAAGATCCTGAGAGGCAGGATTTCTGAACATTTGGAGAGGCATTATATGGTTAGGAATAGTCAGCATGGCTTTGTTAAAGGCAGGTCATGCCTTACGAGCCTGATTGAATTTTTTGAGGGGCTAAACACATTGATGAAGCCTTAGATGTAGTGTATATGGATTTTAGCAAGACATTTGATAAGGTACCCCATGCAAAGCTTATTGAGAAAGTAAGGAGGCATGGGATCCAAGGGGACATTGCTTTGTGGATCCAGAACTGGCTTGCACACAGAAGGCAAAGTGTGGTTGTAGGTGGGTCATATTCTGCATGGAGGTTGGTGACCAGTGGTGTGTCTCAGGGATCTGTTCTGGGACCCCTTCTCTTCGTGATTTTTATAAATGTCTTGGATAAGGAAGTGGAGGGATGGGTTAGTAAATTTGCTGATGACACAAAGGTTGGGGGTGTTGTGGATAGTGTGGAGGGCTGTCAGAGATTACAGCGGGACATCGATAGGATGCAGAACTGGGCTGAGAAGTGGCAGATGGAGTTCAACCCAGATAAGTGTGAAGTGGTTCATTTTGGTAGGTCAAATATGATGGCAGAATATAGTATTAATGGTAAGACTCTTGGCAGTGTTGTGGATCAGAGGGATCTTGGGGTCCGAGTCCATAGGACACTCAAAGCTGCTGCGCAGGTTGACCCTGTGGTTAAAAGGCGTACGGTGCATTGGCCTTCATCAATCGTGGGATTGAGTTTAAGAGCCGAGAGGTAATGTTGCAGCTGTATAGGACCCTGGTCAGACCCCACTTGGAGTACTGTGCTCATTTCTGGTCGCCTTACTACAGGAAGGATGTGGAAACCATAGAAAGGGTGCAGAGGAGATTTACAAGGACGTTGCCTGGATTGGGGAGCATGCCTTATGAGAATAGGTTGAATGAACTCAGCCTTTTCTCCTTGGAGCGATGGAGGATGAGAGGTGACCTGATAGAGGTGTACAAGAGGCATTGATCGTGTGGATAGTCAGAGGCTTTTCCCCAGGGCTGAAATGGCTAGCACAAGAGGGCATAGTTTTAAGGTGCTTGGAAGTAGGTACAGAGGAGATGTCAGGGGTAAGTTTTTTTACGCAGAGACTGGTGAGTGCGTGGAATGGTGGAGGTGGAAACGATGGGGTCTTTTAAGAGACTCCTGGATGGATGCATGGAGCTTAGAAAAATAGAAGGCTATGGGTAAGCCTAGGTAGTTCTAAGGTAAGGACATGTTGGGTACAGCTTCGTGGGCCGAAGGACCTGTATTGTGCTGTAGGTTTTCTATGTTTCTATGTGTCATGGTGAGGGTACTGACTGGCATGGATACTCAAGTGGCCTTGAATGGAAAATCCTACAAAAAGTAGTGGATAGAACCCAGTCTATCAGGTGTAAAGCCCTCCATATTATTGACCAGATCTACATGAAATGCTACCACAGGAATGCAGCATCTGTCATCAGAGACCCCCAACCATCCAAGCCAGGCTCTCTTCTCGGTGCTACCATCTGGAAGGAGGTACAGAGCTTCAGGGCTCACAGCACCATGCTCAGGAACAGTTATCAGCCCTCAACCATCAACCATCAGGCACTTGAATCAGACGTGGTAACTTCACTCACCCCAACACTGAACTGTTTCCACAATCTTGGACTCTTCATCTAACATTCTTGATATTTATTGCTTTTTTAATATATTATTATTATTATCATACACAAAATGCTGGAGGAACTCAGCAGGCCAGACTGCATCTATGGAAAAGAGTAAACAGTCGATGTTTTGGGCCCAGACCATTTGGTTGGACTGGAGAAAAAATGAGGAGGTTTAAAAGGTGGGGGGATGGGAGACAGAAACACAAGGTGATATGTGAAACTGGGGGGCGGAGGGGCGGGAATGAAATACATAAGAACATAAGAAATAGGAGCAGGAGTCAGCCATCTGGCCCATCGAGCCTGCCCCGCCATTCCGTAAGATCATGGCTGATCTGTCTGTACACTCAGCTCCATCTACCTGCCTTTTCCCCATAACCTTTAATTCCCTTACTATGTAAAAATCTATCTAACTGTTTCTTAAGTATATTTAGTGAAGAAGCCTCACCTGCTTCCCTGGGCAGAGAATTCCACAGATTCACCACTCTCTGGGAAAAGCGGTTTCTCCTCATCTCCGTCCCAAATATTCATCCCTGAATCTTGAGGCAATGTTCCCTAGTTCTAGTCTCACCTTCCAATGGAAACAACTTTCCTACTTCTATCTTATCTATCCCTTTCAAAATTTTGTATGTTTCTATAAGATCTCCTCTCATTCTTCTGAATTCCAGAGAGTATAGTCCCAGGCAACTCAATCTGTCCTCATAAGTTAACCTTTTCATCCCCGGAATCAAACTGGTGAACCTCCTCTGCACTGCCTACAAAGCCAGTAGATCCTTCCTCAAGTATGGAGACACAGTACTCCAGGTGCGGCCTCACCAGTACCCTGTATATTTGCAGCATGACCTCCCTGCTCTTGAATTCAATCCCTCTAGCAATGAAGGCCAACATTCCGTTTGCCTTCTTAATAACCTGTTGCACCTGCAAGCCAACTTCTTGCAATTCATGAACAAGCACTCCCAATTCCCTCTGCACAACAGCATGCTGCAATCTTTCACCATTTAAATAATAATCTGCTCTTCTATTATTCCTTACAAAGTGGATGACCTCGCATTTAACAACATTGTATTACGTCTGCCGGACCTTGGTCCACTCACTTAACCTATCTATATCCCTCTGCAGACTCTCCACATCCTCTGTACAATTTGCTTTTCCACTCAGTTTAGTGTCATCAGCAAATTTTGCTACGCTACACTCAGTCCCCTCTTCCAAATCATCAATGTAAATGGTAAACAACTGCGGGCCCAGCACCGACCCCTGTGGCACCTCACTCACCACCGACTGCCAACCGGAGAAGCACCCATTTATACCAACTCCCTGCCTTCTATTGGTTAACCAAACCACTATCCATGCCAATACATTTCCTCCGACTCCATGCATCTGTACCTTATTTATAAGGCTCTTGTGCGGCACCTTATCGAACCCCTTCTGGAAATCCAAGTGTACGACATCCACCTGTTCCCCTCTATCCACTGCACTCATTATGTCCTCAAAGAACTCCAGTAAGTTTGTCAAACAGGACCTGCCCTTTCTGAATCCATGCTGCATCTGTCTAATGGAACCACTCCTTTCTAAATGTTTCGCTATTTCTTCCTTAATGACAGCTTCAAGCATTTTCCTGACTGCTGATGTTAAGCTAACTGGCCAATAGTTGCCTGTCTTTTGCCTACTTCCTTTTTTAAAACTTTCTTTCTTTTTAAATCTTTTTATTGAGTAAGTATACAAAAAAGGTAAGCCATATAAACATTAATACAATGTTAAAGTACAATAAAATTCCAAAAGATAACAATACCAAAAAGAAAATACTACAAACAATGTAATTTAAGCATAAGAAACCAAGATAACATAATAGTATACTAGATTTTATATATATCAATGGAAAAAAAAGAAAAAAAAACCCCCCAAAAAAAAACCCACCGTGCAACTACCTAAAAGCAAAGCAAAGCAATGGGCTAACTTGAAACCAAACAGAGTTAAACTTAAAATCACGTCCTCAATCCCGACCTCCATTAAAACAGTGAAAAAAAAACAAGAAGGGTAAATATTACATTAAATGAAAATATCGAATAAAAGGTCCCCAAATCTGTTCAAATTTAAATGAAGAATCATAAAGGTTACTTCTAATTTTCTCCAGATTCAAACATAAAATCGTCTGAGAAAACCAAAAAAAGGTAGTTGGAGCATTAAGCTCTTTCCAATGTTGTAAAATACATCTTTTCGCCATTAAAGTAAGAAATGCAATCATTCTACGGGCTGAAGGGGAAAGATTACTAGAAATTTTAGGTAGTCCAAAGATAGCAGTAATCTCCTTTTTTAAAACGTGGTGTGATTTTTGCTGTCTTCCAATCTGCCAGGACCTGCCCAGATTCTAGAGAGTTTTGATAAATGATTACCAACACATCTACTATAACCTCTGCCAATTCTTTCAGCACCCTGGGATGCATCCCATCAGGACTATGGGACCTATCTACCTTCAGGCCCTCTAGTTTGCTCATCACTATCTCTTTAGTGACAGTGATTTTATCGAGGTCCTCACCTCCCATTTCGTCCATAACATCATTCTTTGGCATACTAGACGTGTTCTCCACTGTGAAAACCAACACAAAATAGTGGTTCAATGCCTCAGCCATTTCCTTATTACCCAATAGCAATTTCCCCTTAGCATATTCCAAGGGATCTACGTTGACTTTGGCCACCCTCTAAAGAGCTGGGAAGTTGATTGGTGAAGGAGATACAGGGCTGGAGAAAGGGGAGTCTGATAGCAGAGCACAGAAGGCCATTGAAGAAAGAAAAGGTGGGGGGAGAAGGGGAAGAGGAGCACTGGAGGACCTACACTCTCTCTTCACCTGTGAGTCTGTTGGGGTCATATACTGTGTCCAGTGGTCCCGGTGTGGCCTCCTGTATAGTGGTGAGACCGGACACAGGTTGGGAGACCGCTTCACTGAGCACCTACACTCCGTCCTTCAGAAGAAGCAGGATCTCCCAGTGGCCACCCATTTTAATTCCACTTCCCATTCTCATTTTGATATGTCAATACTCGGACTCCTCTGATGAGGCCACACTCAAGTTGGGACAACAACACCTTATATTCCATCTGGGTAGCCTCCAACCTGATAGCATGAACATTGATTTCTTGAATTTCTGGTAATGCTTTCCTTTGCCATTCCCCATCCCCTTTCCTCTCTCTCACCTATCTCCTTGGCTGCTCATTGCCGTCCTCTGGCATTCCAGCTCATCCATGGCCGTCTGTCCTCTCCTATCAGACTGCTCTTTCTCCAGCCCTGTACCTCTTTCACCAATCAACTTCCCAGTTCTTTACTTCATCCCCCCCCTTCAGGTTTTACCTATCACTTTAGAAAAGAGGAACATACATTTAGTTAGATTAGATTATGAGAACACACAGTCTTTTGTTGCCATTTAAAACAGAAACAAGGAGGAATTTCTTTAGCCAGAAGGTGATGAATCTATGGAATTCATTGCCACAGACAGCTGTGGAGGCCAAGTTATTGGGGGTACTTAAAGTGGAGGTTGATAGGTTCTTGATTAGTAAGGGTATCAAAGGCCATGGGGTGAAGGCAGGAAACTTTGGTTGAGAGGGATAAGAAATCAGCCATGAAGCAGACTCGATGGGCTGAATAGCCTAATTGGACAGTAAACCCTTGTGGTCTTATGATGGAAAGGAATGGATGTCATCGAATGCCAATGTCACTTGAAATCATTGCGTATTTGCATTCAAAATTAGGCGTCAATTAAGAAAACTGAAACTTATATTTTCTCGCAAACACGAGGAAATCCGCAGATGCTGGAATTTCAAGCAACACATATAAAAGTTGCCAGGCAGCATCTTTGGGAGACGTTTTGGGCGAGATCCTTCGTCAGGACCGAAACGTCGAGAGCTGCTGCCTGGCCTGTTGCTTTCACCAGCAACTTTGATGCGCGTTGCTTACATTTTCTATCGATTTACGGTGTTTGGGATCTAACTTAACCCTTCAAATGCTCCCCTCAACCCCCCCCGTCACTTGTCATCTCCGGGCTCTGATTGGTCAGTAGCCTCGCCGCGGCGGTTGGCCGGCAGTTAACTTGCCCGAGCCGGCGTTCGAAATTTGAAAAGCGCCCAATCGACGCGCGGCGTTTATATCAGTCCCGCACATGGGAATGGCAGGAAGGCGTTGATTGGTAGAACGACGCGGAGTGGCTGGACGGATTGGAGGGGGACTGGTTAGAAAACGCTGATTGGTTGGTGGGGGAGAAGGAACGGAGCATTTGTTCATTGGCCGGAAGAGGCCGGAAGGGTATTGAATAGCGGAGTCAGAATGTCGTCTTATGACTGGTTGGCGGTCTTTAAAGGGGGCGTGATTGGCGAGTGGGAGCCGATGCTGGTTGGGCGTATGTGCAGGAGGGCGGGAATGGGCGGTGATTGGCTGAGGGGTGGCGGTGGGGGCGGGAGTGACAGAGAGAGGCGGTGGAGCCAGGATGGCGGCGGTGAGTGCGGCCTAGTTAGCATTGCGGTCCTGGGTATCGCCGCGGAGGGCGAGGGAGCGGAGAGCGCCCCGGGAACCTGTAGGAGAGGAAAGAACACCCTGGGAACCCATAGAGCAGGGGGCATGCGGCGCCCGATAAGAGAGGAGGGAGCGCCCCGCTAACCCGTAAGAAACGAGGGAGCGCCCCGGAAACTCATAGAAAGGGGAGGATCGCACCAGACTCCCGCCGGGTGCGAAAGTGCCTCTGTGGAGGAGGGAGCGCCCCGGGGAGCCCGTGGGGTGAGAGAGTGTAATGGGGAGGCCAACGAGGAGGGAACGCAACGGAAGGATAGGAGGTGGGGGGAGTGGAGGGAGCACCTTGGGGTGGTGGTGGGGGGAGAAAAGGATGCTCAGATCCCCAGGGGAGGGGACGTTCTGGGGAGATGCGGGAACTCAGGACCCTGAGTAGGGAAATGTGGGAACCCGGAGCGGGTAGAGAGAAGTGGCTGGAGCCAGAGGGGAGACCTGGAGGGAGCCCAGGGAATCTGAGGTGTTGGGAGGAGAGAGGGAGAGAGACGGGGGGAGGGTCTCGCATAGGTTAAGTCCCCCTCACTACCCCGTCCCTCCTCCATGGCTAATTGGCAGACTTTTGTGTGGTTACAAAGGACTGGAAGGTGGATTTAATCTTTAATTTAGAGATAGGGCAGCCTTTACCCTACCATGCCACCCTGAGTGGTGGGGAGAAGATGTCTATGGTCACTCATGACTCTGGTGGATGGCTGGTGGAAATGGGCATTGGAGGAAAGCATGGAGGGCTGGAAGGTGTCAGAGGTAGTTTTCTTTTGACATAGAGAGTGGTGGGTGTGTGGAACCCTGCCAGGGGTGGTGGTAGAGACAGATACATTAGGAACATTTAAAAAACTCTTAAACACAAGGATGATAGAAAATGGGAGGGCTATGTAGGAGAGAAAGGTTAGATTGATCTTCAATTAGATTAAAAGCTTGGCACAATATTGTGGGCCAAATGGCCTGTTCTGTGCTGTAAATTCAAAGAGATGGGGTGAATTTCTTCCCTGGAGGGGGAGGAGGTACATCTCAGGAATTCTCTCCATCACATAAGAAACAGGAGCAGGAGTCGGCCATCTGGCCCATCAATCCTGCTCCGCCATTCAATAAGATCATGGACTCACCTCCACCTACTTGCCTTTTCCTCATATCCTTTAATTCCCCTACTATGCAAAAATCTATCCAACCTTGTCTTAAATATATTTACTGAGGTAGCCTCCGGTGCTTCATTGGGCAGAGAATTCCACAGATTCACCACTCTTTGGGAAAAACAGTTCCTCCTTTTCTCCGTCCTAAATCTACTCCTTAAAATCTTGAGGCTATGTCCCTTAGTTCAAGTCTCACCTACCAACTTTTCTGCTTCTATCTTATGTATCCCTTATATAATTTTATATGTTTCTATAAGATTTCCTCTCATTCTTCTGAATTCCAGCAAGTACAGCCCCAGGTGACTCAATCACTCCTCATAGTCTAACCCCCTTGTCTCTGGAATCAACCTGGTGAACCTCCTCTGCACTGCCTCCAAAGCCAGTATATCCTTCCTCAAGTAAGGAGACCAGAACAGCACGCAGCACTCCAGGTGCAGCCTCACCAGTACCCTGTAAAGTTGCAGCATAACCTCCCTGCTCTTAAATTCAATCCCTCTAGCAATGAAGGCCAACATCCCATTTGCCTTCTCGATACCTGCTGTACCTGTAAACCAGCCCTTTGTGATTCATGAACAAGCACTCCCAAGTCCCTCTGCACAGCAACATGCTGCAATTTTTGCCATTAAAATCTGCTCTTTCATTTTTCCTTCCAAAGTGGGTGACCTCGCATTTACCAACATTGTATTCCATCTGCCAGAGCCTTGCCCACTCACTTAACTTATCTATATCTGTCTCCAGACTCTGTATCTTTTGCACAATTTGCTTTTCCACTCCATTTAGTATCATCAGTAAACTCGGATACACTACATTCTTTTCCAGATCGTTAATGTATATTGTTCTGCGGGCCCAGCGTAAACCCCTGCGGCACACAGCTCTCCACTGATTGCCAGCCAGACTAACACCCACGTATCCCAACTCTCTGTTTTCTATTAGTTAACCAACCCTCTATCCATGCTAATACATCACCCCCAACTCTGTGCAACCTTATCTAATGGATAAGTCTTTCATGTGGCACCTGCCTCTTGCCTACATCCTTTTTTCGAACAGTGGTATGACAATCACCGTCTTCCAATCTGCTGGGACCTACCCAGAGTCTAGAGAATTTTGGTAAATAATCACCAAAGCGGCTACTATAACTCTCTGCCATTTCTTTTCTGGGATGAATTCCATCGGGACTTGTCTGTCTATAGACACAAAAGTTTGCTTGGCACTGCCTCTTTAGTGATAGCTATTGTATTGAGGTCCTCGCCTGCCAACACATCCGTCTCTGATGTGGAGACTGCAGAGAGACGGCATAGAAGGGCTCACCAGGGTTCGAGGGCATCAGCTATAAAGACAGATGAGACAAACTTGGGTTGTTTTCTCTGGAGTGGCTGAGGGGGGATCTGATAGAGGTTTATATGATTATGAGAGGCACAGGTACAGTAGACAGCCTGTACCTTTGTACTGTCTAGGGTGGTGCTGGAAGCATGAACGATAGAGGTTTTTAAGAGCCTCTTAGACAGGTACAAAGATGTGTAGGAAAAAGTCAGTGTGTAGGCAGAAGAGACTGAGGGCAGAGAGTGGGGTATTGGAATTAGTTTGGGATTGGCACAGGACTGTGGGCAGAGAGTGGGGTATTGGGATTAGTTTGGGATTGGCACAGGACTGGGCAGAGAGTGGGGTATTGGGATTGGCACAGGACTGGGCAGAGAGTTGGGTATTGGGATTGGTTTCGGATTGGCACAGGACTGTGGGCAGAGAGTGGGGTATTGGGATTAGTTTAGGATTGGCACAGGACTGTGGGCAGAGAGTGGGGTATTGGGATTAGTTTGGGATTGGCACAGGACTGTGGGCAGAGAGTGGGGTATTGGGATTGGCACAGGACTGGGCAGAGAGTGGGGTATTGAGATTAGTTTGGGATTGGCACAGGACTGTGGGCAGAGAGTGGGGTATTGGGATTGGCACAGGACTGTGGGCAGAGAGTGGGGTATTGGGATTAGTTTGGGATTGGCACAGGACTGTGGGCAGAGAGTGGGGTATTGGGATTAGTTTGGGATTGGCACAGGACTGTGGGCAGAGAGTGGGGTATTGAGATTAGTTTGGGATTGGCACAGGACTGTGGGCAGAGAGTGGGGTATTGGGATTAGTTTGGGATTGGCACAGGACTGTGGGCAGAGAGTGGGGTATTGGGATTAGTTTGGGATTGGCACAGGACTGGGCAGAGAGTGGGGTATTGGGATTAGTTTGGGATTGGCACAAGACTGCAGAGAGTGGGGTATTGGGATTAGTTTGGGATTGGCACAGGACTGTGGGCAGAGAGTGGGGTATTGGGATTAGTTTGGGATTGGCACAGGACTGTGGGCAGAGCGTGGGGTATTGGGATTGGCACAGGACTGTGGGCAGAGAGTCGGGTATTGGGATTGTTACGTACCCCGTAACTGGGTTGCCAAACCAGCAGAAATGGATCACTCAGTTGGAGTCTGGATCACTGGAACTAAGAAAGTTTTATTAAAGAAACTAGCAATAGAGTACTCTAATGAAAAGGATAATAAATGCAACAGTTCAGCAATGATAAACACACATGTACACAGAATTAGGATAACAGGATCAGTCAAGCTCTATCGTCGTCTAGGGGTAACTGACCAGTTTCAAAGTGACGCAAAGTTCAGTTCAGTTCACAGTAATCACTGCCGTGGGAGATGGACAGTGGGGGGAAGGAGAGAGAGAGCAAAAATGAACGAATATTCAAACGGCTTCCACACAGACCTTCGATATTCTTCGCAGTCAGCTTTCGGGCGAGCCCTTTGTGATGTCTTCTGAGGTCACCGACTGTGACCCCTCCGTTTCCAGATACGATCGTTTCTCTGCGGTGAACCTGGCACCCAGGCAAGGACGGATACACACCAGGTTCCCGCCGATCGTACCTTTCCACCCTGTGTGTCTATGGCTTGGTCCCATGTTCAGCCCTCCAAAACTCCCACCGACTTGTGGGAGGCGCACCGCTTCCAGGGTCTCGTTACCTCGGGGTGTCGTGTGTGTCCTGCCTTAGCGAACCTGCCCCTTTTTATCCCCCTGCTGGGGTGTCGCCGGTCCATCACTTCAAACAGTTCAGGGTTCAAAGGGGAGCCGGTCTTGACAGCTCTCCCGTCTCTTCATTAACATCTCCAAATGCTGCTCCATTGTTTTCCTTATCTCTCTTTCTCCTGAAGACAGGTGGCAGGCCAACTGCTGATCCCACTGGTGCCAGCACAGGACAGCTACATCTTAATCTATGTGTACTCTTGTCACACCCCTCACCTTTAAGGATTTTTACCGGGGTAAAAATTACAGACATGAATACATTATTTGATACACACAAATATACATCTTCATGAGCTATTTGACTAATACAGCGAATTTTAAGTTGTCAACGCCTGACAGTCAGCAATCACATTTTCTGTTCCTTTTATATGTGTTATTAATAATCCCTCAAACCAGGCTCCAATTTATCAAACTTCATAGTGGCCAAAAACACTGATGAATTGCGATCAATGTAACCTCTCATTGGGTTTCGTCCCGGACCACAATACCAAGGGTCGTCCCATTCCGACTTAGTTTTCTCTCGCAAGGGCTTAGTAGGAGGAGGAGGGGTAGTAACCGCAGAGTTATTGCAAACTTCCTACAGTACCCCACCATCTCAAAGAGCCTTCTGAGGGCCCTCTTGTCTGTCGGGGTTGGGATGTCAGAGATAGCCCGCACCTTAGCTTGCATCGCTGCCAGCTGTCCCTGTGTCACCATAATTCCCAGATAAGTGACCTTCGTGTGGCCGAACTCATTTTTTTCAAGGTTCACAATCAAGCTGGCTTCAGACAGCCGTATTACATCACCAATACACACCTCTGTGTTCGTCAGCCCTTTCGTCACTGAATTACTCATTCTATAGGGGTGTTGCTCACTAGGCTGACCTAGCGTGACAAACACCACCCAACGTCCCAGTTCTTTGCATTGCCTCGGGACAATCAAACACTCGTGTGCAAACCGTTTAATTACTTCTGCTAAAGATGCGCTTTGTTCGGGGATTAAGGGAGAGACCTTATCAGCAGAGCTGGCCAAAACAATAGCCTTCTCCCATCTGGTCGATACCATACTCATCTTTTCAAAATGGTGTTTTTTTCTTATCAGGGGGACCCTAGCTTCATTGATTTCCGCGCTAAGACCGACTAGGTTTGTTAGCATATCAAAACCCTGTGACCGTCTCAGTTCGCGTCGGCCATAATCAATAACATCCTTCCTCCGGTGCAGCCGGTAAACCTCTTTCATGATTCCACCAACTGTTTCCTCCAGCACCTCAAAATATCCACCGAGGGGTACCTTGTGGGCCAGGTTAAAAACCTCATCCCCATAACTCTTTTGCACCATCCCCCATTCCTCATCTGCGGGTACGGTACTTGGTCTCTCGTTCTTCCTGAGCACTTCCTCCTCTACACAATAGCCTACTGGCTCCCTTCTTAATTCTGTGTCAGAGAGAGCTGCCTCCGCCAAAACCATCAGCCCCTCGTCTCGCTCCTGTGCCTGCACAAATTCCTTCCTGGCTAATGCTAAGCCTGTCTCAGCTCCCTCACTACCTCTTGTTTCACTACACTCCTTCTTTTCACTTTCTACCTCCTCCTGGTACGTCTCAGCTAAATTTACTTCGGCAGTCCCGGGATGAACCTGTGAGTCCATGGGCAGGGCCTCCATGCTGGCAGGCTGACCTGTCAATCTCACGGCTGGGAACATGATTCCCCCGGCGATGTCATTACTGAGCAAGACTTCCACGCCTTTCATCGGTAATTCGGGCCTCACCCCGATCGTGACTAGTCCAGAGACCAGGTTGCTTTGTGGTGTATCTGGTGCAAAGGGACTGCCTCTGTCCCTTCCCCAATACCTTTGACCTTGACCTCCCCAGTCCGGGTCTCTGAGCTAAACTCTAATACACTCTTCAATATCAATGACTGACATGCTCCCGTGTCTCTCCAGATCCTCACTGGAACTGGGTTTAGTCCCTCCTTCACTGACACCAATCCGGCTGAGATAAACCTCTCGTGCCCTTCCTGAACTTTGGCAGACCTTTCCTCTCCTAGTGGTTCGTTTACCAGCTCGACACAGCCAGTCAAAATCGCCGTTTTTCCTTTTCTCGTCTCCTTCTTTGGGGCAAAACATCTGGACGCAAAGTGTCCGACTCTCCCACAATTATAACAGACGACCCCAGGAGACTTCCTACCAGACTGCTCCTGGTCTACCTTATCCTTCTCACTAGTCCCCGGCTTACTTTCTGACTTTTCCGGCGGACTCTCCCCGCCGTCCTGACTACCCTTCTGGTAGCCTTTACTCGGGGCAAACTTCATTTTATGCGTCAACGCGTACTCATCCGCTAACTTAGCAGTTGCGGCTAACGTGGCTGCCTCTTTCTCATCGAGGTAGGGTCTCATACCCTCAGGGACACAACCTTTAAACTGCTCAATCAGGATCAGCTGTAGCAGTCTGTCATAATCCCCCTCTACCCCCTTAGAGGCGCACCAACGCTCACAATATGTCTGCATCTCACGGGCAAACTCTAAATACGTGCGGTCCCACTGCTTCCTCGCTTTCCGGAACCTCTGCCGGTATGCCTCCGGGACCAACTCATAAATCCTGAGGATGGCCTCTTTCACCACCTCATACCTCTGGGCATCTTCCGCAGACAAAGCTGAGTAAGCTTGTTGGGCTTTCCCTTTCAGTACACTCTGAAGCAAAACAGCCCACTTATCCCTCGGCCAGTCCTGACTTGTAGCAACTTTTTCGAAATGGAGAAAGTACCGATCCACATCGGTATCGTCAAATGGGGGAACCAGCCTAACCTCCTGGGTCGCTCTGAACCCTCCACCTTGGTTCGGCATGGGCCCCTGCTCTGCCCTGATCTTTAACTTCTCCAGCTCAAATTCCCTTTCCCTCTGTTTCTCCAACTGCCTCTCTTCTCGCTCCCATTGCCTCTCTTTCTCTTCGTGTTCTAGCTACCGTACCCGGAACTCGTGCTCGAGTCTCAGTTTTTCAAGCTGCACCTGTACCGCGTCTCCAGCAGGTTTTTCAATAGACACCACCTCCAGCTCCCCTTGGGGAAACACACCTTTAGATACATAGTGCTCTACGATAGCTCTGTGTATCTCCTCTCTCCTCATTGTTGACTTCCCCTTAACAAGATTCAACCGTTTGGCCACAGCTGCCAATCCGCTTTCCTGGCATCCTCTAATGCCCCCAAGGTCGGCGCCTCAAATTCCTCAATCTCCATTTCTGCTGTTTGTCTTTTCTTTCTTTCGGGAATTTTAACCCAATCAATTTACTCCATCCCAAATTTAGCGTTCAAAATTGCGGACGAGAACCCCACTTATGTTACGTACCCCGTAACTGGGTTGCCAAACCAGCAGAAATGGATCACTCAGTTGGAGTCTGGATCACTGGAACTAAGAAAGTTTTATTAAAGAAACAAGCAACAGAGTACTCTAATCAAAAGGATAATAAATGCAACAGTTCAGCAATGATAAACACACGTACACAGAATTAGGATAACAGGATCAATCAAGCTCTATTGTCGTCTAGGGGTAATTGACCAGTTTCAAAGTGACGCAAAGTTCAGTTCAATTGAGTTCAGTTCCGTTCACAGTAATCACTGCCGTGGGAGATGGACAGTGGGGGGAAGGAGAGAGAGAGCAAAACGAATGAATATTCAAACGGCTTCCACACAGACCTTCGATATTCTTCGCAGTCAGCTTTCGGGCGAGCCCTTTGTGGTGTCTTCTGAGGTCACCGACTGTGACCCCTCCGTTTCCAGATACGATCGTTTCTCTGCGGTGAACCTGGCACCCAGGCAAGGGCGGACACACACCAGGTTCCCGCCGATCGTACCTTTCCGCCCTGAGCGTCTATGGCTTGGTCCCGCGACCAGCCCTCCAAAACTCCCACCGACTTGTGGGAGGCACATCGCTTCCAGGGTCTCGTTACCTCAGGGTGTCGTGTGTATTGCCTTAGCGAACCTGCCCCTTTTTATCCCCCTGCTGAAGTATCCACTGTCCATCACTTCAAACAGTTCAGGGTTCAAAGGGGAGCCGGTCTTGACAGCTCTCCCGTCTCTTCATTAACATCTCCAAATGCTGCTCCATTGTTTTCCTTATCTCTCTTTCTCCTGAAGACAGGTGGCAGACTAACTGCTGATCCCACTGGTACCAGCACAGGACAGTTAACATGTTCATCTATGTGTACTCTCGTCACAGGATTAGTTTGGGATTGGCACAGGACTGTGGGCAGAGAGTGGGGTATTGGGATTAGTTTGGGATTGGCACAGGACTGTGGGCAGAGAGTGGGGTATTGGGATTAGTTTGGGGTTGGCACAGGACTGTGGGCAGAGAGTGGGGTATTGGGATTAGGTTGGGGTTGGCACAGGACTGTGGGCAGAGAGTGGGGTATTGGGATTAGGTTGGGGTTGGCACAGGACTGTGGGCAGAGAGTGGGGTATTGGGATTAGTTCGGGGTTGGCACAGGACTGTGGGCAGAGAGTGGGGTATTGGGATTAGGTTGGGGTTGGCACAGGACTGTGGGCAGAGAGTGGGGTATTGGGATTAGGTTGGGGTTGGCACAGGACTGTGGGCAGAGAGTGGGGTATTGGGATTAGGTTGGGGTTGGCACAGGACTGTGTGCAGAGAGTGGGGTATTGGGATTAGCACAGGACTGTGGGGAGAGAATGGGGTATTGGGATTAGTTTGGGGTTGGCACAGGACTGTGGGCAGAGAATGGGGTATTGGGATTAGTTTGGGGTTGGTACAGGACTGTGGGCAGAGAGTGGGGTATTAGGATTAGTTTGGGATTGTTTTGGGTTGAGTTGTGGAATTAAGACAGTGCACCCCAGCACTGCACATCCAGTGTAAGGCTCCTCTGCTGTCTTAACCCTGCCTCTCTTCCTCCTCTTAGAATGCCAATGTTGAGAACCTCCCTCCGCATGTCATCCGGCAGGTGTGGAAGGAGGTGTCCACTCTGTCTGCGGAGCCGCCAGAGGGAATCAAGATTTTCACCAATGAGGAGGACATCACAGACCTACAGGCAACCATCGAGGGGCCAGGTAGGGATATGAGGAGACGAGAGAGGAGGTGAAGAGAGGTGGGTGGGTATTTGATTTTGCTGTCTGTTTTACTGAGTCAGTGGGAAGTGTAGACGGAGTCCATGGAGGGGAGGCTGGTTTCCGTGATGTGCTGAGCTGTGTCCACAACTCTCTGCGGTTTCCTGCGGTCCCAGGCGGAGCGGTTGCAGTTTACATATCACATGTAAGTTGAAAACTACAGAGAAATGTGTCAACAAGAGAAATTCTGCAGATGCTGGAAATTCAGGCAACACACATCAAAATTGCTGGTGAATGCAGCAGGCCAGGCAGCATCACTAGGAAGAGATACAGTTGACGTTTCAGGCCGAGACCCTTCGTCAGGACTAACTGAAGGAAGAGTTAGAGATTTGAAAGTGGGAGGGGGAGGGGGAGATCCAAAATGATAGCAGAAGACAGGAGCGGGAGGGATGGAGCCAAGAGCTGGGTAGCTGATTGGCAAAAGGAATATGAGAGGATCATGGGACAGGAGGTCCAGGGAGAAGGAAAAGGGGGGAGGGGAAAAACCAGAGGATGGGCAAGGGGTCAGAGGGAGAAAAAGGAGACTGAGAGAAAGAATGTGTATATAAAAATAAAAAACGGATGGGGTACGAGGGGGAGGTGGGGCATTAGCGGAAGTTTGAGAAGTTCATGCCATCAGGTTGGAGGCTACCCAGACGGAATATAGTGTTGTTCCTCCAACCTGAGTGTGGCTTCATCTTTACAGTAGAGGAGGCCGTGGATAGACATGTCAGAATGGGAATGGGATGTGGAATTAAAATGTGTGGCCACTGCATTAACAACCAACACACCGTAAGGGCAACCCGCAAGATTCAACATACATTCCTGCGTCAACATAGGATACCCAGAATGCTTGATAGAACAATATAACCGGTCCTTTATACACACACACACACACACACACACACACTGACACGGGCAGGCGTGCGCGCGCACACACGTGACTTTGGTGGGGTACTACACTCGGTTTTGGTCTCCCTGCGACATGAGAAGTGTTTAGAAGTTGGAGAATATTCTTTGAACACATTTCTACACAGAGGGACTCAACGGAGAGGAGATGGGCAGGTTGGGACTTTATGGAGGTGTATAAAACCATCGGGGCACAGATATGGTCAATGTGCACAGTCTGGGCAATCAAGAACCAGAAGGCACATGTTTAAGGTGGGAGGAGTGAGAGATTTAATAGGGAACCAAGGGGCAATTTTTTCACCCAGAGGGTGGTCCATCCAGAGGAAGTGGTTGTGCCAGAGATATGGAGAGGAAAGGATTAGAGGCATAAGTGCCAAATACGAAAAGATGGGGACCTTGGTTGGTATGGACTCTGCGATCCCAATAATCTGCTGGTTCACTGGGTTAATTGACCGCTGTGAGTGTGGTGGTAGAAACCGTGGGGAATGGACAGGAATGGAATGAGATCAAGTGGCTAGCACAGGCCTGTTGGGCCAAAGGCCATGCCTCCGCTGTCTGACTCTCAGGAACAACCTGGGCAGGGAATGCGGAGTGGAGCATGCATAAAGAAAGCACCCCAAGGTCATAGTGCACCCGTGTTGGGAGGGAGAGTTCATTCAGGCAGCCAGTGCAGCGTCTTGAGGGTCTATCGGATATGCATTTAGTCCAGGGAGTGAGGAGTGTTTCCTCACACTCCCGACCTGTAGACAGTGGATTGTAGACAAGTGCAGTGGATACTGTTTATAATGGCTCTCTCCTTCGATTCTCCACCCTCTCCCTCTCCCCGCCTCCACCTCTCTCCCCCGCCTCCCCCTCTCTCTCCCCGCCTCCCCCTTTCTCTCCCCCGCCTCCCCCTCTCTCTCCCCCGCCTCCCCCTCTCTCTCCCCGCCTCCCCCTCTCGCTCCCCGCCTCCCCCTTTCTCTCCCCGCCTCCCCCTCTCTCCCCCGCCTCCCCCGCCTCCCCCTCTCTCTCCCCCGCCTCCCCCTCTCTCCCCGCCTTCCCCTCTCTCTCTCCCCCGCCTCCCCCTCTCTCCCCGCCTTCCCCTCTCTCCCCGCCTCCCCCTCTCTTCCCGCCTCCCCCTCTCTTCCCGCCTCCCCCTCTCTTCCCACCTCCCCCTCTCTTCCCCGCCTCCCCCTCTCTTCCCCGCCTCCCCCTCTCTTCCCCGCCTCCCCCTCTCTTCCCCGCCTCCCCCTCTCTCTCCCCGCCTCCCCCTCTCTCTCCCCGCCTCCCCCTTTCTCTCCCCGCCTCCCCCTCTCTCTCCCCCGCCTCCCCCTCTCTCTCCCCGCCTCCCCCTCTCGCTCCCCGCCTCCCCCTTTCTCTCCCCGCCTCCCCCTCTCTCCCCCGCCTCCCCCTCTCTCCCCCGCCTCCCCCTCTCTCCCCGCCTCCCCCTCTCTCTCCCCCGCCTCCCCCTCTCTCCCCGCCTCCCCCACCTCCCCCTCTCTTCCCGCCTCCCCCTCTCTTCCCGCCTCCCCCTCTCTCTCCCCCGCCTCCCCCTCTCTCTCCCCCGCCTCCCCCTCTCTCCCCCGCCTCCCCCTCTCTCCCCCGCCTCCCCCTCTCTCCCCCGCCTCCCCCTCTCTCCCCGCCTCCCCCTCTCTCTCCCCCGCCTCCCCCTCTCTCCCCGCCTCCCCCGCTCCCTGCCCCGCCTCCCCCTCTCTTCCCGCCTCCCCCTGTCTCTCCGCCGCCACCCTCTCTCCCTCTCCCCGCCTCCCCCTCTCTCTCCCCCGCCACCCTCTCTCCCTCTCCCCGCCTCCCCCTCTCTCCCCGCCTCCCCCTCTCCCTCTCCCCGCCTCCCCCCTCCCTCTCCCCGCCTCCCCCTCTCCCTCTCCCCGCCTCCCCCTCTCCCTCTCCCCGCCTCCCCCTCTCCCTCTCCCCGCCTCCCCCTTCTCCCTCTCCCCACCTCCCCCTTCTCTCTCCCCGCCTGCCCTTCTCCCTCCCCGCCTCCCCTTCTCCCTCTCCCCGCCTCCCCTTCTCCCTCTCCCTGCCTCCACCTTCTCCCTCTCCCCGCCTCCTCCTTCTCTCTCCACCGCCTCCCCTTCTCCCTCTCCCCGTCTCCTCCTTCTCTCTCCCCGTCTCCCCCTTCTCTCTCCCCGCCTCCCCCTTCTCTCTCCCCGCCTCCCCCTTCTCCCTCCCCCTCTCTCCCCGCACTCCCCCCTCTCCCTGCCCTCCCCCCTCCCCCTTGCCCCCCATCCCTGTCCCCTCCCCCTTGCCCCCCATCCCTGTCCCCTCCCCCCTTGCTCCCATTCCTTTCCCCCTTGCCCCCCCATCCCTGTCCCCTCCCCCCTTGCTCCCATTCCTTTCCCCCTTGCCCCCCCATCCCTGTCCCCTCCCCCCTTGCTCCCATTCCTTTCCCCCTTGCCCCCCCATCCCTGTCCTCTCCCACCTTGCCCCCCCATCTCTGTGTCCTCTCCCCTCTTGCCCTTTCCCCTCCCTCTTTCTCTCACCTTACTCGACTCATCTCTCTTCCCCTTCACAGATGGGACACCATATGCAGGAGGCCTTTTCCGGATGAAGCTGGTGCTGGGCAAGGACTTCCCTGCCCGGCCTCCTAAGGCTTTCTTTATCACCCGCATCTTCCACCCCAACGTCAGCCCCAGTGGAGAGATCTGCGTCAATGTTCTGCAGCGGGACTGGAGGCCGGAGCTGGGAATTCGTCATGTGCTGCTGGTGGGTGTCTCTGTGTGTGAGGTGTGGGGAGGGGAAGGTCGTCTGGTCCACGACAGCTGCTCCCTCTGCTAACGCCACCCTCCTATTTCTGTTTGTCTCCTCCAGACCATCAAGTGCCTGCTGATCCAGCCGAACCCGGAGTCAGCCCTCAACGAGGAAGCAGGTCGCCTGCTGCTGGAGGAATACAGCGAGTACGCATCGCGTGCCCGCCTGCTGACAGAGATTCACGCCCGCGCCCGTGATAATGACCCCTCCCCTCCGCCATCTTCCTCATCCACTTCGCCCCAGCCCCGCCCCCCTGATGGGCCCCTCCCCAAAAAGCACGCCGGCGACAAGAAGCCCCCCAAGAAGAAGGGTGAGAAGAAGCGGGCACTCCGTCGGCTCTAGAATCTGCCCTTCCCCCCTCCCTCCACCCCTACGGGTCACCAGGCACTAAGGTAATCCTCACTCCATTGGGCACTAGGACCCTGCACCACTTCTCCCAGTGACTGGCTACTGTGCACTAGGACCCTGCGGCACCCCTTCAAGTGAATATTGGATATCAGCTGGGCGGACCCTGTGGCAGCTCTTTTCCAACGACTAAGGCACTTGATGCAGCCCAGGAACCTGCATCACCCCCAGCAACTACAAGTACTGAATGCAGGGCACTGGGACCCAGGAGCACCCCTTCCTGCAGATACTGGCTCTAATTTCTGGACTCTAGGACCGTGCAGCATCCTACCAGTGGCTATAGGCTCCAGCTGCTGAGTTCTAGGACCCTGCAGCACACCATTCCTGATGAGCCTGGGCTTCCGTTTGACCCACAGGGGGAGCTGGAGCAGAAGATGTGGTTGCCTCATTTGCTTTTGTAACAAAAAGAAAAGGAAGAGGAAAAAAACACAAATTTCCCACCCCGCCCCTCTGGTTCCTCTCCCACCCACCCAGAGTTGAAAGGTCTGACCACTCTACATAAGTTATTGCAGATGTTCTCCCGCCCCAGCACACTCATCCCTGTCCTGGGCATCCCAACTCACTCCCCACACTCACAATTTCATTTGTGCTCTGACCAAGTCCTGGATGTGCGTGTGTCCCCTCTCGCCATCTCTTGCATTTCACTATTCATGCTCAACTTTCTTCTCCTCTTCCCTTTTACCAACCCTCACCATCCTACATCCTCCAACCCCACCTCACTCTCTCTCCCCTCTCCCTTCCTTCCCTCTCTGACTCACTCCTTTGTGCCCAGGACAGTCTGGAGGGGGCTTCACTCTGCTTCTAACCCCAGGAGTGTGTGGAGGGAGCTTCACTGTGTCTGACCCTGGGATGATGTGGAGGGAGCTTCACTGTGTCTGACCCAGGGATGGTGTGGAGGGGACTTCACTGTGCCTGACCCCAGGAAGATGTAGAGGGAGCTTCACTGTGTCTGACTCCAGGATGGTGTGGAGGGGACTTCACTGTGCTAACCCCGGGAGTGTGTGGAGGGGACTTCACTGTGTCTGACCCCGGGACGGTGTGGAGGGAGCTTCACTGTGCCTGACCCCGGGACGGAGTAGAGGGAGCTTCACTGTGTCTGACCCCGGGAGTGTGTGGAGGGAGCTTCACTGTGCTTCTAACCCCGGGAGTGTGTGGAGGGAGCTTCACTGTGCCTGACCCCGGGATGGTGTAGAGGGAGCTTCACTGTGTCTGACCCCTGGAGTGTGTGGAGGGAGCTTCACTGTGTCTGACCCCGGGACGGTGTGGAGGGAGCTTCACTGTGTCTGACTCCGGGACGGAGTAGAGGGAGCTTCACTGTGTCTGACCCCGGGAGTGTGTGGAGGGAGCTTCACTCTGCTTCTAACCCCGGGAGTGTGTGGAGGGGACTTCACTGTGTCTGACCCCGGGATGCTGTGGAGGGGACTTCACTGTGTCTGACCCCGGGAGTGTGTGGAGGGAGCTTTACTGTGTCTGACCCCGGGATGGTGTGGAGGGAGCTTCACTGTGTCTGACCCTGGGATGGTGTAGAGGGAGCTTCACTGTGTCTGACCCAGGGACGGTGTGGAGGGGACTTCACTGTGTCTGACCCCGGGATGCTGTGGAGGGGACTTCACTGTGTCTGACCCCGGGATGGTGTGGAGGGGACTTCACTGTGTCTGACCCCAGGATGGTGTAGAGGGAGCTTCACTGTGTCTGACCCCGGGATGGTGTAGAGGGAGCTTCACTGTGTCTGACCCCGGGACGGTGTGGAGGGAGCTTCACTGTGTCTGACCCCGGGACGGTGTGGAGGGAGCTTCACTGTGTCTGACCCAGGGATGGTGTAGAGGGAGCTTCACTGTGCCTGACCCCGGGAAGGTGTAGAGGGAGCTTCACTGTGCCTGACCCAGGGATGGTGTAGAGGGAGCTTCACTGTGTCTGACCCCGGGATGGTGTGGAGGGAGCTTCACTGTGTCTGACCCCGGGATGGTGTAGAGGGAGCTTCACTGTGCCTGACCCAGGGATGGTGTAGAGGGAGCTTCACTGTGTCTGACCCCGGGATGGTGTAGAGGGAGCTTCACTGTGCCTGACCCAGGGATGGTGTAGAGGGAGCTTCACTGTGCCTGACCCCGGGATGGTGTGGAGGGAGCTTCACTGTGTCTGACCCCGGGATGGTGTGGAGGGAGCTTCACTGTGTCTGACCCCGGGATGGTGTAGAGGGAGCTTCACTGTGCCTGACCCAGGGATGGTGTAGAGGGAGCTTCACTGTGCCTGACCCAGGGATGGTGTGGAGGGGACTTCACTGTGTCTGACCCCGGGACGGTGTAGAGGGAGCTTCACTGTGTCTGACCCAGGGACGGTGTGGAGGGAGCTTCACTGTGCCTGACCCAGGGACGGTGTAGAGGGAGCTTCACTGTGCCTGACTCTGGGATGGTGTAGAGGGAGCTTCACTGTGCCTGACCCTGGGATACAGAGACATTTCCCCAGTGACCAGGTCCCTTCTCATCTCAGGTTCTGGTTTGTTCTCATTCCGCGTCCCTAGTCAGGTACTGTGTTCCGAGATAACAGCCTCCCGGAGGGGCAGTTCTATGGTGAGGTTCTTCCTCATGCCCGACTCCCCATCTACACCTGTAAATAAAGAAATGGATACATTCTGTTTATATTAAACATTATCTGCTGCAAGACGTTTTTGTCTGTGTGGTCAGGGTACACCAGATTTTCCACTCCCCCACCCCTGGGGCAGTGCTGCTGCTGTGGGCTGCCCTAGGGTGATGAGGAGACGGGAACTGTGCACGGTGTTCCCAGTGGGGGTCTGACCCAGGGGGATATGGAGACAGGAACTGTGCATGGTGCTCCTGGTGTGGGTTTGACCCAGGGGGTTATGGAGTCAGGAACTGTGCACGGTGCTCCCAGTGAGGGTCTGACCCAGGAGGATATGGAGACGGGAACTGTGCATGGTGCTCCTGGTGTGGGTCTGACCCAGGGGGTTATGGAGTCAGGAACTGTGCACGGTGCTCCCAGTGGGGGTCTGACCCAGGAGGATATGGAGACGGGAACTGTGCATGGTGCTCCTGGTGTGGGTCTGACCCAGGGGGTTATGGAGTCAGGAACTGTGCACGGTGCTCCTGGTGTGGGTCTGACCCAGGGGGTTATGGAGTCAGGAACTGTGCACGGTGCTCCTGGTGTGGGTCTGACCCAGGGGGTTATGGAGTCAGGAACTGTGCATGGTGCTCCTGGTGTGGGTCTGACCCAGGGATACGGAGACAGGAACTGTGCACGGTGCTCCCAGTGGGGGTCTGATTCAGGGGGATACAGAGATGGGAACTGTGCACGGTGGTCCCGGCGTGGGTCTGACCCAGGGGGTTTATGGAGACAGGAACTGTGCACGGTGCTCCCGGTGTGGGACTGACCTGGGGATATGGAGATGGGAACTGTGCACAGTGCTCCAGGTGTGGGTCTGACCCAGGGGGTTACGGAGATGGGAACTGTGCACGGTGCTCCTGGTGAGGGTCTGACCCAGGGATAGGGAGACAGGAACTATGCACGGTTCTCTTGGTGTGGATCTGACCCAGGAGGATACGGAGATGGGAACTGCATGGTTCTCCTGGTGTGGGTCTGACCCAGGAGTGTATGGAGATAAACTGTTCACAATGCCTTTTTGCATTTACTCTATCTAAACCCATCATAATTTTGTATACCTCTATCAACTCTTCCCTCAATCTTCCATGTTGCAAGGAATAAAGTCCTGACCTATTCAATCTTTCTTTATAACTCAGGTCCTCCAGACCTTTCAAAATCCTTGTAAATTTTCTCTGTACTCTTTTAACCATATTTACATGTTTCCTGTAGGTAGGTGACCAAAACTGCACACAGTAGTGCAAATAGGCCTCACCAGTGTCTTCTACAACTTCAACATCCCAACTCCTGTACTCAGTACTTTGATTTATGAAGGCCAATGTGCCAAAAGCTTTCTTAATGACCCACTTTTTATGAATTAAAAACCTGTATTCCCAGAACCTTTTGTTCTACCACGCTCCTCATTGACTGTGTAAGATCTACCCTGGTTGGGTCCTACCAAAGTGCAGTACCTTGCACTTGTCTGCATTAAATTCTACCTGCCATTTCCCAGCTGCTCCAGATCCCAATGCTAGGTTTGATAATCCTCACTGTGCACTGCACCCCCAATTATCTTCAAATTTTCTGATCCATTTAACTGCATTGTCAACCAGATCTTCGATACAGAGGACCCAGCATCGATCCCTGTGGCACGCCACTAGTCTCAGGCCTCCAGTCAGAGGGCTCCCGCAAAGCCAATGTTTAATCCAATTTACTGCCTCATTCTGAATGCCAAGTGACTGAACCTTCTTGACCAGTCTCCCATGTGGGACCCTGTCAAATCCATGTAGACAACATCCACTGCCTTGCTGTCATCCACTGCCTTGCTGTCATCCACTTTCCTGGAAACACCCTCAAAAAAATCTCAAGATTGGTCAGACATGACCCTGCCATGCTTACTATCCCTAATTAATTCCTGTCTGTCCAAATACTTACATATATCAGTTCATTAGAATACCTTCCAATAACTTCTCCACTACTGATGTCAGGCTCACCGGCCTGTAATTTCCCTGTTTATTTTTAGAGCCTTTCTTTAACAGTGGAACAACATGGGCTATCCTCCAATCCTGTACACACAAAATAATCTGCAGATGCTGGGGTCAAAGCAACACTCCCAACACGCTGGAGGAACTCAGCAGGTCAGGCAGCATCCTGACGAAGGGTTCCGGCCCAAAACATGGACCGATCTTTTCCATGGATGCTGCCCGACCTGCTGAGTTCCTCCAGCATGTTGTGAGTATTCCTCCAATCCTGTTGTACATCACCTGTTGCAAAGGATGATTTGAAAAGCTGCAATTTGTGCGCTTACCTCTCACAGGGTTTAAGGGAACAGCTTGTCAGGCTCTGGGGATTTGTCCATCCTGATTTACCTCAAGACAGCACTCTCATCTGTGATCTGTACAGGGTCCATGGATTTGCTGCTGCTTTGCCTCGCTTCTATAGACTGTCCATCTCCCGAGTAAGTACAGATACCAAGAAAAAAAAGATCTCCATCCCTTTCGGATCCACTCATGAATTATAACTGATTTACCAGAGGACCAATTTTGTCTCTTGCAATCCTTATGCTAGGTTTTGAGAGGCTGGACAAAGTTGGGTGGTTCTTGGCAGAGGCTGAGGTCCCACAGCAGTTCATAAGATTATGAGAGGAACAGATCGAGTGTAGACTGCTTTTATCCCGGCGGGAAATGATCCATACCAGTTCCCACAAGGGACACCCCGACCGTATCCCGGGGGGGGGGGGGGGGGCGGGGGCGGGGTATGAGCTGGGAGTAGATTTTGGACAAAGTTTGGTTGTTTTCCTCCTGTGATGGGGGCTGAGGGGAAAGAAGGGGGAGAGAAAGAGAAGTTTATAAAATGATATGGAGACAATTTATTTCGGTCAGTTCTAAAATATAGAACTGGTATTAGTTTTGTTACAAGGATTTACCCCTTAATAGTGATGAACAGCGAGGCACAGAGTGAATCTGTATTTGCCTGCAAGTTCACAAGCGTGTGAATTTACACAGACAAGTTCTTGTGCACACCTACCAAGTTTCCCTGACACTCCACGAACAGTCAAAGAATAGAAAAGTAATACCCAGGAAAAGTGTTCCTGATGTAATCTCCATATGTCCGTGGGGTCCTCCACATCCTCGATGGTTGGTCTCTGGAGAGTTGTCACCACTTTGCATTCAAAGGCTCTGCTTTTTTAGTCTTTCCTTACCAGTTCAAATATCCCATTTCATTCCCAATGGCTGTGGTCCAGGCCAGAGTCCATTTATTTCCCTCTTCGGCAGGTGATAACTGGTAATTTATGGCTCTTTGGTTGAAATTAGTTACCAAACCAGTAACCAGCTAAAATGACGCAGGGCTGACACAGACCCCACCATTCACAAACCATCAAGGATGTTCATACCACAGAATATGTAACAAATTGCTTCCTATTTGGAAATTCTCCCTAGTCCAGCAGATTACCTGGAGCATCATTGTCTCTACTTTAAACCATTGATTCAGCCAAGCAAAGCCAATCCACAAAGTGGCAGCCTTCTTTCCTCTGACCTCATGGCAATAACAAAGACAATTGGTCTGTGTGCTTCCACCGTTCTTGATTCATTTGAATTCGTTGATTTCTAGACTGCTGCTTTCTGGCTAACAGTTTATTATTTTCACGTGGAAACAGGGAAAATCTTGACTTTTGTATTCTATCCATACGGATCATTTACACTAGTGCATTGAGGTAGAACAAGGGAAAACAGTAACGGAGTGCAGATTAAAGTGTTACAGTTACAGAGAAAGGGCAGTGCAGGCAGACAATAAGCTGCAAGGATCACGACGAGGTAGATTGTGAGGTCAAGAGCCCATCTTATCGTACTGGGGGACCGTTCAATAGTCTGATAACAGCGGGGTAGAAGCTGTCCTCGTACTGGGGGAGCGTTCAATAGTCTGATAACAGCGGGGTAGAAGCTGTCCTCGTACTGGGGGACCATTCAATAGTCTGATAACAGCGGGGTAGAAGCTGTCCTCGAGCCTGGTGGGACGTGCTCTCAGGCTTTTGTATCTTCTGCCCGATGGGGGTGGGGGGGAGAGAGAATGTCCGGTGTGGGTGGGGGTATTTGAACACACCGTCTGTTTTACTGAGACAGTGGGAAGTGTAGACAGAGTCCATGGAGGGGAGGCTGGTTTCCGTGATGTGCTGAGCTGTTTCCACAACTCTCTGCGGTTTCCTGCGGTCCCGGGCGGAGCGGTCGCCGTACCGAGCCGTGATGCATCCAAGACACGTACGTTCGAATGCTGTTCATAGACTTCAGCTCAGCGTTCAACACAATCATTCCTCAGAAACTGACTGGAAAGCTGAGCCTGCTGGGCCTGAACACCTCCCTCTGCAACTGGATCCTAGATTTCCTGACTGGGAGACCTCAGTCAGTTTGGATTGGAAGCCATCAACCATTCCACAGTCAAAGTCACTTCGACCACATTTATTCCCCATTCTGATGTTTGATCTGAACAGCAACTGAACCTCTTGACCATGTCTGCATGCTTCTATGCATTGAGTTGCTGCCACGTGATTGGCTGATTACATATTTGCTTTAAAGAGTAGAGTTATTAATAAAGTAGCTACTGGGTGGACATGTAAAAAAGCAATACTGAATAACTGGGTTGCCTTTCACTCTAAACCTGAAAAACCAGGGGTTTATTGGGGTCAGTCATCATGTCTTTGTGTGGGGCATGTCATGGCTTATGAACTTCCCCTAGCAGAGGAAGTATTGAAGGAGATCAATCATGCTTGGTAATGGATGTCGTCTGTGTGGATCTCAGTGGAGTTCAGGGAGCTGGACTTTAGAAGAATAAAGGTGGGGGGGGTGTGGGGAGGGTGGACTCTCACTGAAACCTGTCAAATATTGAAAGGGCTAGATAGAGTGGATGTGGAGAGGGAGTCTCGGATCAGAAAACACAGCCTCAGAGTAGAACAGAGATGAGGAAGAATTTCTTTAGCCAGAGTGGTGAATCTGTGGACTAGTCCTGACGAAGGGTCTCGGCCTGAAACGTCGACTGCACCTCTTCCTACAGATGCTGCCTGGCCTGCTGCGTTCACCAGCAACTTTGATGTGTGTTGCTTGAATTTCCAGCATCTGCAGAATTCCTGTTGTTTGGGGATATCTAAAGTGGAGGTTGCTAGGTTCTTGATTAATCAGGTTGTCAAAGGTTTCAAGGAGAAGGCAGGAGAATGGGATAATAAATCAGCCTTGATGGTATGGCGAATCGGACTTGGTGGACTGAATCGTCTATTTCTGCTCCCTATGTGTTATGGGAAACTAATCCAGAGGCTGGAATGTATGGGACCCATGGTGAACGGGCTGTCTGGAATTGCAGAGAGCAGATGCTTGTGAGCAGTTTGTATGTTCTCCCCATATCACATGTGTTTCCTCCGGGTTCCTGCCACAGTCCAAACACTATGGTCGGTAAGTTAATTGGTCATTGTAAGGCTGGGGTTAAATCGTGGGACTGCTCGGAAGGGCCTTTCCCACACTGCATATCAATCAACAAATAAGGAGTCTGGCTGGAGGGATTCACAGGGATCGTTGCTGGGACTTCTGCTCTTTGTGCTACCTACCAATGCCTTGGGTGAAAATGTGGGCTCGTAAGTTTGCAGAGGGAGAGGGCAAGAGACCACCCTTTATATGCCAGTGGAGTTGGTCCTTGCCCACATCATCCGACACATCACCCTTCCACTGCGTACAGGTCGGGAGTGTGAGGGAATCCCCTGGACGAAGTGAGAATTCCCTCGAGAGGCCCATCCACTGAAATCCTGAATGTGTCACAGTGGAGCACTGTCACCCCAGCGAGTGCTGCTCTGTAGACTGTCCCGTGATTCCCTATCCATGTGGCTGTGGAAGCCAAGTTAATGGGTATATTTAAAGTGGCGGTTGATAGGTTCTTGATTAGTCAGGGTGTCAAAGGTTACGGGGAGAAGGCAGGAGAATGGAGTTGAGAGGATTAATAAATCAGCCTTGATGGATTGGTGATGCAGACTCGATGGGCCGAATGGCCCAATTCTGCTGCTATGTTCTATAGTCATGTTGGTTATGTTTAATTCCCAATACAGACGATAGGCTCAGGAAGGGATTACCGGACCGATTCCTGTGAAGACGGGCAAGACACGCCGGGAGCTTGTATGCACTGACGCTGGCTTTCGAAGACATTAAGTGGTCACATGGAATTGGTTTCAGCCGGGGAGGTAGTGGGGACAAGCTCCCACTGCCATTTAAATGCTCCCAATCACGTGTGTCTCAAATAGTCTCTGACAGCCGTCCAGCTCCCGGCCTTCAGGTGTGGTTAGCTACTCAGCCCGGCGGGACCGTTTCTATTCACGGGAGAAGGGGCAAGAGCAGGTTACTGGAGCCTTAAAACAGTCACTTTGGGCAGAAGCGGCTTGACAGCCGTGGCTGGCAGCTCATCTTGAAGAAGGAAAACTCGGATCTGAAACCTCCGCTGCCTTGCGGCTGTACCCACATGAGAGGTTTCGGGACCAAGCCTCCAGGGAAAAGTCCCTCCGTTGTGTCAACGCGAACCGGCCATTCCTCTCTCTCCGTCTTGTTTTACGGCGGTTGGCACCCAGCTTAATGGTGCATTACTACCACATTTTGCTCCGGAGTGTGCAATAGACTTACATTCTAAATCCCTTCACCGGCAACCCCTGCGACGCCGCCGGTGCCCAACTATGCCGGTCTCTGAGATTCCTTTGCCTGAATCAGCTGTGCGGAGAGCCGAAGCCTGGCAGACGGCGACGGCTCGCTCTCTGTATTGTATTGCCCCGGCAGACGGCGACGGCTCGCTGTCTGTATTGTATTGCCCCGGCAGATGGCGACGGCTCGCTCTCTGTATTGTATTGCCCCGGCAGACGGCGACGGCTCGCTCTCTGTATTGTATTGCCCTGGCAGACGGCGACGGCTCGCTCTCTGTATTGTATTGCCCCGGTAGATGGCGACGGCTCGCTCTCTGTATTGTATTGCCCCGGCAGACGGCGACGGCTCGCTGTCTGTATTGTATTGCCCCGGCAGATGGCGACGGCTCGCTCTCTGTATTGTATTGCCCCGGCAGATGGCGATGGCTGGCTCTCTGTATTGTATTGCCCCGGCAGGTGGCGACGGCTCGCTCTCTGTATTGTATTGCCCCGGCAGATGGCGACGGCTCGCTCTCTGTATTGTATTGCCCCGGCAGGTGGCGACGGCTCGCTCTCTGTATTGTATTGCCCCGGCAGATGGCGACGGCTCGCTCTCTGTATTGTATTGCCCCGGCAGGTGGCGACGGCTCGCTCTCTGTATTGTATTGCCCCGGTAGGTGGCGACGGCTCGCTCTCTGTATAGTATTGCCCCGGCAGGTGGCGACGGCTCGCTCTCTGTATTGTATTGCCCCGGCAGACGGCGACGGCTCGCTGTCTGTATTGTATTGCCCCGGCAGATGGCGACGGCTCGCTCTCTGTATTGTATTGCCCCGGCAGACGGCGACGGCTCGCTGTCTGTATTGTATTGCCCCGGCAGATGGCGACGGCTCGCTCTCTGTATTGTATTGCCTCGGTAGATGGCGACGGCTCGCTCTCTGTATTGTATTGCCCCGGCAGACGGCGACGGCTCGCTCTCTGTATTGTATTGCCCCGGCAGACGGCGACGGCTCGCTCTCTGTATGATATTGCCCCGGCAGACGGCGACGGCTCGCTCTCTGTATTGTATTGCCCCGGTAGATGGCGACGGCTCGCTCTCTGTATTGTATTGCCCCGGCAGACGGCGACGGCTCGCTCTCTGTATTGTATTGCCCCGGCAGATGGCGACGGCTCGCTCTCTGTATTGTATTGCCCCGGTAGATGGCGACGGCTCGCTCTCTGTATTGTATTGCCCCGGCAGATGGCGACGGCTCGCTCTCTGTATGATATTGCCCCGGCAGATGGCGACGACTCGCTCTCTGTATTGTATTGCCCCGGCAGATGGCGACGGCTCGCTCTCTGTATGATATTGCCCCGGCAGATGGCGACGACTCGCTCTCTGTATTGTATTGCCCCGGCAGATGGCGACGGCTCGCTCTCTGTATGATATTGCCCCGGCAGATGGCGACGGCTCGCTCTCTGTATTGTATTGCCTCGGTAGATGGCGACGGCTCGCTCTCTGTATTGTATTGCCCCGGCAGATGGCGACGGCTCGCTCTCTGTATTGTATTGCCCCGGCAGATGGCGACGGCTCGCTCTCTGTATTGTATTGCCCCGGCAATGGCGACGGCTCGCTGTCTGTATTGTTCTGCCCCGGCAGATGGCGACGGCTCGCTGTCTGTATTGTTCTGCCCCGGTAGATGGCGACGGCTCGCTGTCTGTATTGTATTGCCCCGGCAGATGGCGACGGCTCGCTCTCTGTATTGTATTGCCACGGTAGATGGCGACGGCTCGCTCTCTGTATTGTATTGCCCCGGCAATGGCGACGGCTCGCTGTCTGTATTGTTCTGCCCCGGTAGATGGCGACGGCTCGCTGTCTGTATTGTTCTGCCCCGGTAGATGGCGACGGCTCGCTGTCTGTATTGTTCTGCCCCGGTAGATGGCGACGGCTCGCTGTCTGTATTGTATTGCCCCGGCAATGGCGACGGCTCGCTGTCTGTATTGTTCTGCCCCGGTAGATGGCGACGGCTCGCTGTCTGTATTGTATTGCCCCGGCAATGGCGACGGCTCGCTGTCTGTATTGTTCTGCCCCGGTAGATGGCGACGGCTCGCTGTCTGTATTGTATTGCCCCGGCAATGGCGACGGCTCGCTGTCTGTATTGTTCTGCCCCGGTAGATGGCGACGGCTCGCTGTCTGTATTGTTCTGCCCCGGTAGATGGCGACGGCTCGCTGTCTGTATTGTTCTGCCCCGGTAGATGGCGACGGCTCGCTGTCTGTATTGTTCTGCCCCGGTAGATGGCGACGGCTCGCTGTCTGTATTGTATTGCCCCGGCAATGGCGACGGCTCGCTGTCTGTATTGTTCTGCCCCGGTAGATGGCGACGGCTCGCTGTCTGTATTGTATTGCCCCGGCAATGGCGACGGCTCGCTGTCTGTATTGTATTGCCCCGGTAGATGGCGACGGCTCGCTGTCTGTATTGTTCTGCCCCGGTAGATGGCGACGGCTCGCTGTCTGTATTGTATTGCCCCGGCAATGGCGACGGCTCGCTGTCTGTATTGTTCTGCCCCGGTAGATGGCGACGGCTCGCTGTCTGTATTGTTCTGCCCCGGTAGATGGCGACGGCTCGCTGTCTGTATTGTACTGCCCTGGCTTGCGTATCGCGTCAACAGCTGCGATGCAACGTGCGTTCTCGACCCCGACCAACGGAGGGAGGCACAGAGATCGCCCCGTGTCAGCGGAAAAACCCGCAGGCTTTGGACAGGGTGCAGGAGGTTCACCAGGGTGCTGCCTGCATTAGAGGGTGTGAGCTACAAGGAGAGGGTGGACAAACTTGGGTTGTTTTCTCCAGAGCGGTGGAAGGTGAGGGGAGATCTGATAGAGGTTTATAAGTTTATGAGAGGCACAGCTAGAGAAGACGGGGAATATCTGTTTCCCCAGGGTGGAGATGTCTAATACCAGAGGGCGTGTGTTTAAGCTGAGAGGGGGAAAGTTCAAATGAGATGAGAGGGTGACGTTTTTTTTAATCACACATAGAGCTTTAGATACCTAGAACGTGCTGCCAGGGGTGGAGGAGGAGGCAGATACAATCGAGGGGGTTAATCGGCGAGGACACAGACACATAGATGTGCAGGGAAAGGGGAGAGGTGGACGGTTCCTGTCTCCGTATCACCCAGTATCCGCGTCCCTGGGTCAGACCCACACCGGAAGCACCGTGCACAGTTCCCATCTCCGTATCCCTGGGACAGACCCGCAGTGGAAGCACCGTGCACAGTTCCCATCTCCGTATCCCTGGGTCAGGCGCACACCGGGAGCACCGTGCACAGTTCCCATCTCCGTATCCCTGGGACAGACCCGCAGTGGAAGCTCCGTGCACAGTTCCCATCTCCGTATCCCCCTGGGTCAGACCCACACCGGGATCACCGTGCACAGTTCCCATCTCCGTATCCCCCTGGGTCAGACCCACACCGGGATCACCGTGCACAGTTCCCATCTCCGTATTCCTCCGGGTCAGACCCACACCGGGATCACCGTGCACAGTTCCCATCTACGTATTCCTCCGGGTCAGACCCACACCGGGATCACCGTGCACAGTTCCCATCTCCGTATCCCTGGGTCAGACCCGCAGTGGAAGCACCGTGCACAGTTCCCATCTCCGTATCCCCCTGGGTCAGACCCACACCGGATCACCGTACACAGTTCCCGTCTCCATATCCCCCTGGGTCAGGCCCACACCGGGAGCACCATGCACAGTTCCTCTCTCCGTATCCCTGGGTGAGACCCACACCGGAAGCACCGTGCACAGTTCCCATCTCCGTATCCCTGGGTCAGGCGCACACCGGGAGCACCGTGCACAGTTCCCATCTCCGTATTCCTCCGGGTCAGGCGCACACCGGGAGCACCGTGCACAGTTCCCATCTCCGTATTCCTCCGGGTCAGACCCACACCGGGAGCACCGTGCACAGTTCTCATCTCCGTATCCCCCTGGGTCAGACCCACACCGGGATCACCGTGCACAGTTCCCATCTCCGTATCCCCCTGGGTCAGACCCACACCGGGATCACCGTGCACAGTTCCCATCTCCGTATTCCTCCGGGTCAGACCCACACCGGGAGCACCGTGCACAGTTCCCATCTCCGTATCCCCCTGGGTCAGACCCACACCGGGATCACCGTGCACATTTCCCGTCTCCATATCCCCCTGGGTCAGGCCCACACCGGGAGCACCATGCACAGTTCCCATCTCCGTATCCCTGGGTCAGACCCACACCGGGATCACCGTGCACAGTTCCCATCTCCGTATCCCTGGGTGAGACCCACACCGGAAGCACCGTGCACAGTTCCCATCTCCGTATCCCTGGGTCAGGCGCACACCGGGAGCACCGTGCACAGTTCGCATCTCCGTATCCCCCTGGGTCAGACCCACACCGGGATCACCGTGCACAGTTCCCATCTCCGTATTCCTCCGGGTCAGACCCACACAGGGAGCACCGTGCACAGTTCCCATCTCCGTATCCCCCTGGGTCAGACCCACACCGGGAGCACCGTGCACAGTTCCCATCTCCGTATCCCCCTGGGTCAGACCCACACCGGGAGCACCGTGCACAGTTCCCGTCTCCGTATCCCCCTGGGTCAGACCCACACCGGGATCACCGTGCACAGTTCCCGTCTCCATATCCCCCTGGGTCAGGCCCACACCGGGAGCACCATGCACAGTTCCCATCTCCGTATCCCTGGGTCAGACCCACAGTGGAAGCACCGTGCACATTTCCCGTCTCCGTTTTCCTGGGACAGACCCACACCGGGAGCACCGTGCGCAGTCTCCGTCTCTGCCCTGTGCACAATTTCCATCCCCATGTCCCCCGCCCCCCACCTTGATTCCTCGTTATAGCTGGGGGAGGGGGGAAGGGGGATGAGGTCCCAGTAACTATTAAATGCTCCCAATGGCGCACGTCTCAAACAGCCTCTGACAACCAAGTCCAGCTCCTGGCCTTCACGTGTGGTTTAGCTACTGAGCCCGGCAGAACCGTTTCCATTGACAAAGGGGTAAAGGCGGGTGACTGCCGCTTCGGGCAGATGGGCTCATCAGTCGTGGCTGTCAGCTCATCGAGACGGAATACTCTGATCTCAAACCTCCACTGCCTTGTGTCTATACCCGCTCACGGGGAAGAATTCGGGAGTAAACCCCAGATCCGGAGCTGCAGTCCCTAAGTCAATACTGACCGGCAACTCCTGAAGCACCGCTGGTATCAAACTGTATCGGCCATTCCTTCGGGCTCATCGTGGAGAGCGGGAGCCTCCTACATGGGTAGCGGCTTGCTCTCTATATCGTTCTGCCCCGGCTGGCGTATCAGGTAGACAGCCCAGCCGGAACGCAATATCCTCAGTCGACCTGGCCGACGGAGGCCTCGCTCACTCACTCATCGCCTCTGGGGCGGAATTGTTCGGAACTGCATGAAGACGTACACCAAGATTCCTTTATTCAATTCAAAACATCAAAATATCTGAACACAGAACAAAAACCCAGAATAAAGTGATCGCATGCCCTCCCCCTGTAACCCCACCCAGCACACCCCGCTGCAGGGAGGGGAATAACTTCCCCTGTCTTGCCAATAAAAAGCCTTGGTAGCTAAAATTGGTTTTACAAAGATATACGAGACAGAATAAAACTTCTTTTACAAAAGTTCGTCCTGGCTTTTAAAAAACACACACAAACTCGTCGAGATTGCCAGCTGCGTTCTAACGCCCGGGGTTGGGGGTTTACTATAGCGAATGGGATCCCAGTTCCCTCTACTTGGCCGTTATCGGTCCATGGCCAACGCTGTCCGCTCTCCGCCTGGGGTTAGGGGTCTCCAGGTGCTTGGGGCATCTATCTTCTGCACACCTCCCCCACCCCCCACAAGCGCCCATCCCTACATCTCTTCTTCCTGGAATAAGATCTTCTCGAGGGAGAGTGAAGTCATGTCTCCGACTGGGTTCTCCATCTCCGACACCGTTTATGCCGCTGATGTAGTTGTGCTGAGGACGGGGATGGGTTGGGGGCTGGGCTGAAGGTGGGGAGAATGGGGAAGGGGTTGGGAACTCGTCCCCCTCCCTCCCCACCTCCAGCAAGGAGAGAACATCAAACCCCAACCCCATCTCCACCATGCATAGCCTGGATAAGGAAATCAAAATAATTCCAGTCCCGACCACATAACTCCATCACCCCCTCACCTCCCTCCCCACCAACGTCTCAGTGCAGGCAAGGATTGAACCCCCTCCGTATTTCGTCTCCTGTGCTGGAGTACTCCGTTGGGCTTCATCACCAAATAAATGGCCCCCATCTGCTGATTAGAAGCAATGGCCCTGTCACCTTTCAATATACCCAAACAGTCTCAGACATGGATGAGGATAGTCCAATAGTTCAAGTTGGTTGGCAGTGGTCCAATGGCCAGTGATTTTCCAACTCCATCTGACATGGTTGATATTGGTCCGACTTCCTTTGCCATGGACAATGGTGACCCAACCCCTTGAACTTGGCTGGCATTGATTGGTCCAATCCTCGCTGCAATGGCTAACGTTGTCCCAAGCTCCTCTAACCCTGTTCGCTATTGGTGCAACTTTCTCTGCAATGGCCAATAGTTTCCTAAATCTCTCAAATGTACCCGGTATTTGTCCAATTGCCTCTACACTGTTCATTGGGGTCACAAACATCTTTAACTTGGTTGGTATTGGTTTGATCTTCTGTGCTATGGCCAGTGATGTCCTAAACACCTTTAACTTAGCCGTTATGGATAATAGTGTCCCAAATCCTTCTAATGTGGTCAGTATTGGTGCAAAACCACCGGGGGGGGGGTGGGGGTGGGACCAAGGATACACTGAATTAACTCATGAGAACTAGTCTTCACCTACAGTGGTGGGGAGTGTGTCAATTATCTTCTTCAAAATGGCTGACAGAACCAATCACCCTCTAAAATGGTGGATGGGAGAGATCTTTCTCTAAAGTGGTTGACAATCACTCTAGACATCTACAGAAGGTGCCTTGATGGGAAAAGTCCTTCTGGAATACCAGGCCTCAGCTCACCACCCAATGCCAACCTCTCTTCAGTGAAGACTATGGAGGGGAGCCCAGGGTGTCTCTGAAATGTGGCTGCCTCATCCAACATTCCCGCTGGGAGTTGGAAGCTCCTTGGAGTCGGCTGGGGTGAAGTGGGAGAGGGTGTGGGAAGAGGAGGTTCCCCCATGGTGTAGCTGAGGATGAGCAGGCAAACTGAGATGGGTCGACTGGATGCCAGGGACGTGGTGCCCAGCTGTCCTCGTCCAGAGAGCTCGAGGAAGAGGGGAAGAGGGAGAAGGAGGGAGGAAAGGGAAAGGAAGCGACTGTGAAAGAGAAGGAGGGTGAGAGAGATGGGGGGTCTCACCTCAGGCAGTGAGGAGGAAGGGGAGAGAAGGAGGAGAGGAGGAGTGTTGAAGAAGATAGGGGAGGCAGGGAGGGGGAAAGAGAACGGGAGAGAAAGGAGGGAGAGGTAGAGAAGGGGACAGAGAAAGAGGGAGGGGAATGATGAGAGAGGGGAAGATAGGAGGAGGGAGAGAGAGATGAGGGTGGAGTGGAAGGTAGTGGGAGGGAGGGAGGTGGACAGTTGGGCTGGGCGGTGGAGCAGCAATAGGGACGGAATGCAGAGAAGGAAAGAGGGAGGATGGAGAGGGATGTTTGAGAAGGGCGGGGTTGAATCTCAGACGGTGACCTCGGCCTTGGAGCCCGAGCGGATCTGGGTTGCCGGGTGCCCTGGCAAGGGCTGGAGTTGGTCCACGGTGCTGTGCCTCTTGGCGGCGAAGGCTTGGCGGCGCTCGGCACTGGGCAGAGTTGGAGTGACACCCACCCCTGCCCCTCCCCCACTCCCCCCTCCTCCCCCACCCCCTCGGGGAGAGCCGGCCGAGGGGTGGGAGTTCATCTTGACGATCTGGTGACGCTCGATCCAGGGACGGGAGGGCGAGGAGACGTTCCCGTAGGATAGGGCCTTCTGCGAGAGTGGCAGGAAGAAGGGGGATAGAGGTGGAGGGGGTGGAGGGGGAGGAGGGGGTGGGGGAGGGGGCGGGGCAGTGGGGCAAAGCCGCTCGCGGGAGCGGGAGGAGCGTGGCCGCGGAGGGGGGAGAGGGGGGAAGGAGGAGGTGGCAGGGTGTCCCGGCTCAGACAGCAGACGGTCCTGGGAGATGGCCCGTCTCGGGCAGGGGGAGGGTGATGATGGTAGGGCACTGGAGGAGGGGTGGTTTCGGGGTGGGCGGCGCAGGGGGAGGGTGCCCCGTCCGGGAGTCTCGGGGAGGTGGCGGTGTTGGCAGCAATCCTCAACGTCCCGGGCTGGTGGGAGAGAAGGGATGGAGCGAAAGGTGATGAGATGAGGGGGGAGGGAGGAAACAGAGTGGCAGAGTGGTAAGGAGAGGAGGAAAGAGGAAGGGAGGGAAAGGATAAGAAGTGAAGAAAGGGTGGGAGGGAAAAGAAGAGAGGGAAAGAGGGAGAGGGACAGAAAGAGAGGGGAGAGAGGGAAGCCGAGAATAAGGGAGGGATTAAAGTAGGGAATGAGGAAGTGAGGTATAGGTGAAGAGAGGCAGAGAGGAGGAAAGGGGAGGGAGAGAAGGTGAGAGAGAAAAGGGGGAGAGGATGAAAGAGAGGCAGGTCAATCCCATGTGTGAAGATGTCAATTTCCAATGTCTAAAGATCCCCATTCACACCTGTCCCCACTCAAACCTGTCCCTATCCACACCTGTCCACATCCACACCTGTCCCCATCCACACCTGTCTCCATCCACACCTGTCTCCATTCACACCTGTCCCCACTCACACCTGTCGCCTTCCACACCCGTCCCCACAAACACCTATCCCCTGCCACACTCACACTTGTCCCCACTCACAACGGTTCCCACTAACACTGGTCCCCATCCACACCTGTTCCCACTCACACCAGTCCCCACTCAGACTTGTCTCCATCCACATCTGTCCCCACTCACATCTGACCCACTCATCCCTGTCCCTACTTACACCTGTCCGCACTCACACCTGTCCGCACTCACACCCGTCCCCGGTCACAGCTGTCCCAATCCACATGTGCCCCCATCCTCACCAGTGTCCACTCACACCCTCCCCAGCTCACAACTGTCTCCACTCGCGCGTCTCCAGTTAAACCTGTCCCCATTCCACACCTGTCCCCCTCACACCTACCCATCCCCACCCGACTCCACACACCTGACCCTACACACCTGACCCCACTCACACTTGTCTCCAATCACTCCTGCCTCCATGGACACCTATCCACACTCACATCTGTCCCCATCCACACCTGCCCCACTCACAACTGCCCCACTCACATCTGTCCCCACTCACACCTGCCTCCACTCACACCTGTCCCCATCCACACCTGTCCCCATCCACACCTGTCCCACTCACACCTGTCCCCATCCACACCTGTCTCCATCCACATCTGTCCCCATCTGCACCTGTCTCCACTCATACCTGTCCCCATCCACACCTGTCTCCATCCACACCTGTCCCCATCTGCACCTGTCCCAACACACCTGTGCGCCAACACCTGTCCCTTCCCTCCCCGCCCCTCTCCCCCCAAACCCGTCCCCTGATGAGCTCACCAAGCCTCCGGAGCGAGGAGTATCTGTTAACGTCCTGCCGAACAACGGCCTCGTACGTGGGTGGCAGGTGGGAGAGGTTGTGGTAGGAACACGAGGTGAGAAGTCCGCTCTGCCGGGAGTGATGGTGTCCTCGGGAGCGGTCTGTGCAAGGATGGAGTGAGAGGGAGGGGTTGAGAGAGAGAGGGGAGAAGGAGGGGTGGAGAGTGGAGAGGGAGAGGGAGGAGGAGATAGGGGAGAGGGGAAGGGAGAAATGGGAAGGAGGGAGAGAGAAAGTGAGGGATTGAACGAGAGAATGAGAGATGGAAAGGTAGAGGGTTAAATATGAAGAGAGAAAGTGGAAGGGAGATAGTGGGAGTGAATGAGAAGGATAGATGGAGGGACAGAGAGTAAGAGAGAGAGTGAGGGAGGGAGACACACACACACACACACACACACATACAGAATGGGAGCAGCGGTGAGGGAGAGGATTAACGATCGAACACCGTGTCCCTGTATAACCAGAGCGCAGCCAGGAGAGGGTTAAACAGACTGGCTTGTGTCAGTGTCTGTCTGTCTGTGTGTGTGTGCGTGTGTGTGAGAGAGTCTCCGAGGGTGGTGTCTGTCTCTCTGTGGGTAGTGGAGGAAAAAGCAATGAGAGGGTTAATCCTCATCCGTCTCACCCACCGCTCCATCCACCTGGTTCAACAGAGCCACGACTCCAGGGTGGGAAGCATCTCTCCCAATCCTACCCCCTCCGCTGTCGAATCGACCTTTGTTGCCTGTTGCCGTATTGAAGCAGGGGAGGAGGACGTGGTGTGGGTTGGCGTCTCAGTCTATGTCGGCGTAGAGCAGGAGAGAAGGGTGGGGCAACAAGAAGGGAGGGGAGACGTGTCTGCCCGTCGCTTTCTCTCTCTTTCTGACGCTCACCTAGGGGCAAGGTTCCTGCGTGTCCTGGGCTGCTTCCCACCACGTGTTTGAGGTTGTGGTATGTGTTCCCTGGGGACGAGAGAGGAGGATGGTTATTTTTGCGATTCCCTGCTGTGTCTACATTCCTCAAACCCATTCAGAATAAAAAGACCCACAACGTATGCCCGTTGATGTATGGCAGAATGGGAGTGATACCCTTTGGAGGCTCCAGTCTGAAGGCAGAAACTGTTTGTAATGGAACCCATCGAATGTGATAGAGTGGACGTGGAGAGGACATTTCCTATGGTGGGAGAGTCTAAGACCAGAGGATGCAGCCTCAGAATAGAGGGGTGTCCTTTTAGAACAGAGATGAGGAGGAATTTCTTTAGCCAGAGAGTGGTGAATCTGCCGAACTCATTGACACAGGTGGCTGTGAAGGCCAAGTCTTTATGTATATTTAAGGCAGAGGTTGATAGATTCTTGACTGGTCAGGGCATGAAGGTACGGGCAGTTGGCAGGGGATTGGGGTTGAGAGGGGAATGGACCAACCATGATGAAATGGCGAAGCAGACTCAATGGGCCGAATGGCCTAATTCTGCTCCCATATCTTATTCTCTTAGGTCACCGTCGCTTTCCCCAGGGTGGAGGAATCAAAGGTTCAAGATTCCAAATTATTTAATGTCATTTCCAGTACACGAGTGTAGTGTAAAGAGGAATTAAATAGTTGTCACTAGGGAAGCAATGCCCACAGAAACACACAATGAGATAAAGTATAGGCATAAAGTATAGTCTCGTGAGACCATGGATTTGTGCCTTGGTAGGCTTCCACAGCGCAGGCCTGGGCAAGGTCGTATGGAAGACTGGCAGTTGCCCATGCTGCAAGACTACCCTCTCCACACCACCGATGTTGTCCAAGGGGAGGACACTAGGGCCGATACAGCTTGGCACTGGTGTCGTCGCAGAACAATGTGTGGTTAAGTGCCTTGCTCAAGGACACAACACGCTGCCTTAGCCAAGGCTTGAACTAGCGACCTTCAGATCACTAGACGAATGCCTTAACCACCTGGTCATGTGCCAACACGAGATAAAGTACACAATAATAAAAAAACACAATAAATATAAAAAACATAGGCTACTTATACACACAGATTGTATGTTCATAAGGTGAGACCAGGCACTGGAGTGTCTGTACATAAGGTGACCGACAGGAAGTGATAAAGTAGTGGTGGTTGGGGGTTACTGGGTGGAGGTGTTGATCAGCCTCACTGCTTGGGGAAAGGAACTGTTTTGGAGTCTGGAGGTCCTGATGTGGATGCTACGTAGCCTCCTCCCTGATGGGAGTGGGACAAACAGTCCGTGAGCAGGGTGTGTGGGATCCTTCCTGATGTTACCGGCCCTTTTCCAGCACCTTTCTGTATCTATGTCACTGATGGTGGGTAGGCGGGTGCCGGTGATGTGTTGGGCAGTTTTGATTATCTGTCGCAGAGCAGTTTCCGTACCAAGCAGAGATGCAGCTTGTTAGAACAAAAGGGCAAAGGTTTATGGTCCGACTTTGGAACTGATATAGAACAGAGGGACCCTGGGGTACAGGGACATGGTTCCCTGAAAGTGGAGTCACAGGTAGACAGGGACCCTGGGGAGTGTTGTAGAACAGAGGGACCCTGGGGTACAGGGACATGGTTCCCTGAAAGTGGAGTCACAAGTAAACAGGGACCCTGGGGAACATTACAGAACAGGGACCCGGGGGTACAGGGACATGGTTCCCAGGAAGTGGAGTCACAGGTAAACAGGGACCCTGGGAAACATTACAGAACAGAGGGACCCTGGGGTACAGGGACATGGTTCCCTGAAAGTGGAGTCACAGGTAGACAGGGACCCTGGGGAGTGTTGTAGAACAGTGTGACCCTGGGGTATAGGGACATGGTTCCCTGAAAGTGGAGTCACAGGTAGATAGGGACCCTGGGGAGTGTTGTAGAACAGAGGGACCCAGGGGTACAGGGACATGATTCCCTGAAAGTGGAGTCACAGGTAGACAGGGAGGTGAAGAAGACGTTTGCCATGCTGCCCTTCATCAGTCAGGGCATGGAGTACAGGAGTTGGGACGTTATGTTACAGTTGTACAAGACATTGGTGGGACCAGACTCGGAGTATTGTGTTCAGTTTTGATCACCCTGCTGTAGGAAAGATGCCATTGAGCTGGAAAGAGTGCAGAGGAGATTTACGAAGATGTTGCCAGGATTCGAGGGACTAAGTTATGGAGAAAGGTTGGGACTTTATTCTTCGGAGTGTAGGAGACTCAGGAGTGACGCTACAGAGATGTATAAAACCAAGAGGCACAGAAAAGCATAAGCCCATAAGATATAGGAGCAGAATTAGGCCATTTGGCCCATTTCATCATGCCTGATCCATTTTTTCTATCAGCCCTTCTTTCTTCTCCTGACCAATGAAGAATCTATCAACCTCTGCCTTAAATATACATAAAGACTTGACCTCCAAAGCTGCCCGTGGCAGAGAGTTCTACAGATTCACCACTCTCTGACTATAGAAAGTGGTTCTCATCTCTGTTCTAAATGGACGCCCCTGTATTCCGAGGCTGTGTCCTCTGGTCTTAGACTTTCCCACCATAGCAAACATCCTCTCCACACCCACTTCAAACCTTTTCACCAAATCAATGGGTTTCAATGAGCTCATACGTCACTCTTCTGAATTCCAGCGGACGAGTTGGGCCAAAGGGCCTGTGTGTGCTGTCTGACACCAACAGTCAGTCCAACCAGATGAACATGGACGTTCCATGGCTCACTCTGTGAGGGCCACTTCTTCACACCCTGACACCACTATCCTCTCAACTCCCAGACATACCTGCTGACGATATCCTCCCTCCCCTCAAGCTCTGCCTTGTGGATGGTGGTGGGCTGAGGGTGGGGAAGGTTGGGATCAGACCTACCTTGCATCCGCTGGAGGGTGCCGTCTCCAGACTGTCTCCTGCCCTGTGGGACCTGGCCTGAGGAGAGAGGCTGGAGTTAGAGGGTGTCATCCAACATTGGCCGCCAGCCCAGCTGTCTCTGCCACCCTTTCGAAACTGCCCCGTCTGCTTGAGTTTGGCTCATATCCCTCTAAGCCTCGGGGTCATCTACTATATCCAGCGCCCCTCCACATCAATGAAATCTGGCGCAGACTGGGAGACCTCTTTGTCAAACACCATTGCTCCCCGTCCACTGTGGAAGGCAGGATTTCTCAGTGGTCACCAATTTCATAGAAATTATAGAATATAGGTGCAGGAGTAGGCCATTCGGCCCCGAGCCTGCACCGCCATTCAGTATGATCATGGCTGATCATCCAACACAGAACCCTGTACCAGCCTTTCCTCCATACCCCCTGATCCCCCTAGCCACAAGGGCCATATCTAACTCCCTCTTAAATATAGCCAATGAACTGGCCTCAACTGTTTCCTGTGGCAGAGAATTCCACAGATTCACTACTCTCTGTGTGAAGAAGTTTTTCCTGATCTCGATCCCAAAAGGCTTCCCCTTTATCCTCAAACTGTGACCCCTCGTTCTGGACTTCCCCAACATTGGGAACAATCTTCCTGCATCTAGCCTGTCCAATCCCTTTAGGATTTTATACGTTTCAATAAGATCCCCCCTCAATCTTCTAAATTCCAACGAGTACAAGCCCAGTTCATCCAGCCTTTCATCATATGAAAGTCCTGCCATCCCAGGAATCAATCTGGTGAACCTTCTTTGTACTCCCTCCATGGCAAGGATGTCATGACATGTCACTCCTCTATAACACCGTGACAACCTCCTCTGTAACACCGTGACCACCACCTCTGTAACACTGTGACCACCTCCTCTGTAATCCCGTGACCACCTCCTCTGTAACACTGTGACCACCTCCTCTGTAATCCCGTGACCACCTCCTCTGTAACACCGTGACCACCTCCTCTATAACCCTGTGACCACCTCCTCTGTAACACCGTGACCACCTCCTCTATAACCCTGTGACCACCTCCTCTGTAACACCGTGACCACCTCCTCTGTAATCCCGTGACCACCTCCTCTGTAACACCGTGACCACCTCCTCTATAACCCTGTGACCACCTCCTCTGTAACACCGTGACCACCTCCTCTGTAATCCCGTGACCACCTCCTCTGTAACACTGTGACCACCTCCTCTGTAACACCGTGACCACCTCCTCTGTAATCCTGTGACAACCTCCTCTGTAACACCGTGACCACCTCCTCTGTAACACCGTGACCCCCACTCTGTAACACCGTGACCACCTCCTCTGTAACACCGTGACCACCTCCTCTGCAACACCGTGACCACCTCCTCTGCAACACCGTGACCACCTCCTCTGTAATCCTGTGACAACCTCCTCTGTAACACCGTGACCACCTCCTCTGTAACACCGTGACCACCTCCTCTGCAACACCGTGACCACCTCCTCTGTAACACCGTGACCACCTCCTCTGTAATCCTGTGACAACCTCCTCTGTAACACCGTGACCACCTCCTCTGTAACACCGTGACCACCTCCTCTGTAATCCTGTGACAACCTCCTCTGTAACACCGTGACCACCTCCTCTGTAACCCCGTGACCACCTCCTCTGCAACACCGTGACCACCTCCTCTGTAACACTGTGACCACCTCCTCTGTAATCCCGTGACCACTTCCTCTGTAACACCGTGACCACCTCCTCTATAACCCTGTGACCACCTCCTCTGTAACACCGTGACCACCTCCTCTGTAATCCCGTGACCACCTCCTCTGTAACACCGTGACCACCTCCTCTATAACCCTGTGACCACCTCCTCTGTAACACCGTGACCACCTCCTCTGTAATCCCGTGACCACCTCCTCTGTAACACTGTGACCACCTCCTCTGTAACACCGTGACCACCTCCTCTGTAATCCTGTGACAACCTCCTCTGTAACACCGTGACCACCTCCTCTGTAATCCTGTGACAACCTCCTCTGTAACACCGTGACCACCTCCTCTGTAACACCGTGACCACCTCCTCTGTAATCCCGTGACCACCTCCTCTGTAACACCGTGACCACCTCCTCTATAACCCTGTGACCACCTCCTCTGTAACACCGTGACCACCTCCTCTGTAATCCCGTGACCACCTCCTCTGTAACACTGTGACCACCTCCTCTGTAACACCGTGACCACCTCCTCTGTAATCCTGTGACAACCTCCTCTGTAACACCGTGACCACCTCCTCTGTAACACCGTGACCCCCACTCTGTAACACCGTGACCACCTCCTCTGTAACACCGTGACCACCTCCTCTGCAACACCGTGACCACCTCCTCTGCAACACCGTGACCACCTCCTCTGTAATCCTGTGACAACCTCCTCTGTAACACCGTGACCACCTCCTCTGTAACACCGTGACCACCTCCTCTGCAACACCGTGACCACCTCCTCTGTAACACCGTGACCACCTCCTCTGTAATCCTGTGACAACCTCCTCTGTAACACCGTGACCACCTCCTCTGTAACACCGTGACCACCTCCTCTGTAAACCTGTGACAACCTCCTCTGTAACACCGTGACCACCTCCTCTGTAACACCGTGACCACCTCCTCTGCAACACCGTGACCACCTCCTCTGTAACACTGTGACCACCTCCTCTGTAATCCCGTGACCACTTCCTCTGTAACACCGTGACCACCTCCTCTATAACCCTGTGACCACCTCCTCTGTAACACCGTGACCACCTCCTCTGTAATCCCGTGACCACCTCCTCTGTAACACCGTGACCACCTCCTCTATAACCCTGTGACCACCTCCTCTGTAACACCGTGACCACCTCCTCTGTAATCCCGTGACCACCTCCTCTGTAACACTGTGACCACCTCCTCTGTAACACCGTGACCACCTCCTCTGTAATCCTGTGACAACCTCCTCTGTAACACCGTGACCACCTCCTCTGTAATCCTGTGACAACCTCCTCTGTAACACCGTGACCACCTCCTCTGTAACACCGTGACCCCCACTCTGTAACACCGTGACCACCTCCTCTGTAACACCGTGACCACCTCCTCTGCAACACCGTGACCACCTCCTCTGCAACACCGTGACCACCTCCTCTGTAACACCGTGACCACCTCCTCTGTAATCCTGTGACAACCTCCTCTGTAACACCGTGACCACCTCCTCTGTAACACCGTGACCACCTCCTCTGCAACACCGTGACCACCTCCTCTGTAACACCGTGACCACCTCCTCTGTAATCCTGTGACAACCTCCTCTGTAACACCGTGACCACCTCCTCTGTAATCCTGTGACAACCTCCTCTGTAACACCGTGACCACCTCCTCTGTAACACCGTGACCACCTCCTCTGCAACACCGTGACCACCTCCTCTGCAACACCGTGACCACCTCCTCTGTAACACCGTGACCACCTCCTCTGTAACACCGTGGCCACCTCCTCTGTAACACTGTGACCACCTCCTCTGTAACACCGTGACCACCTCCTCTGTAACACCGTGACCACCTCCTCTGTAACACTGTGACCACCTCCTCTGTAACACCCAGACCACCTCCTCTGTAACACCGTGACCACCTTGACTACAATGGACTTTAAAAAAATCTTATTTGTTCCAGAAAACTCAGGCCACCCCACACTTGGAGTATGGGGTTGCCTCATTATGGAAAGTACGTGGGAGCTTTAGAGAAGGTACAGAAGAGATTTACCAGAACATGTCTTATGAGGAAAGGTTGAGTAAGCTGGGGCTTTTCTCTTTGGAGCAGAGAAGGGTGGGAGGTGACCTGATTTAGTTTTATTTTTGGATCGTGATGCAGTGCGGAATTCGCCCGTCAAGCCTCCCCACCCAGCAATCCCTCAATTTAATCCTCGCCTAATCATGGGACAATTTACAATGAACAAATAATCTACCTAATGGTAAGTCTTAGGACTGTGGGTGGAAACCAGAGCACCCGGAGGAAATCCACATGGTTGTGGGGAGAATGTACAAACTCCTTACAGGCAGCAGTGGGAAAATGAACCCTAGGTGAGGCATAAATCGAGTGAACAGCCAGATATCTTTCCCAGGGCAGGAATGGCTGATAGAAAATGATTGTATTGGTGACTGGAGGGAAGTATGGGGACAGGGTGTCAGAGGGAAGGTTTCACACAGAGAGTTGTGTGTGAGTGGAATGCCCTGCCAGAGGCAGCTATGTTAGGGACTTTTAAGGAACTCTTTGATGGAGATGGAGACATGGAGGCCACCTGGAAGGGAAAGGTTAGAATGATCCTGGAGTAGGTTCGGTGAGCCCAACATTGTGGGCTGGATCATCTGTACTATTTTCTAATTGCATTCTTTCATGTCAAAAATATGTATAATTTATGTTTGTGTTTGATGCTGTGATGCTGCTTTTCATTGCAAATGTGTAGACATGACTTCTGCATTTCAGAATAAACTTCACTTTGTTTTGTTCCCTGTATGCCACTCCCAGAATGGGATGGCCTTCCCAGTGTTGGATATCGTGAGAGGAAGCCCAAATGCCCTCACCTTTCAGAGTGTTATATCGACAGAGGAACCCCATACACCACTCCCGGTGTGGAATATCGATAGAGGAACCCCAAAAACCACACCCAAGGTGGGAATTCGATCGAGGAACACCATACAAGGCACCCAGTGTGGTATATCGATAGAACTACCTCATACACCACTCCCAGTGTGGTATATCGGGATGGGAACCCCATACACCACTCCCAGTGTGGTATATCGATAAAGGAAACCCCTACACCAGTCCCAGTGTGGTATATTGAGAGAAGAATGCCATACACCATTCTCACTGTGGTATATCCATAGGGGAAACCCATACACCACAGCCAGTGTGGTATATCGATATAGGAACCCCATACAACATTCCTAGTGTGGTATATCGATAGAGAAACCCTATACACCACTCCCAGTGTGGTATATCGATAGACGAATCCCATACACCACTCCCAGTGTGGTATATCGATAGAGGAACCCCATACACGGCACCCAGTGTGGTATATCGATAGATGAACACCATACGTCATTCCCAATGTGGTATATCAATAGAGGAACGCATTACACCATTCCCAAGGTGGTATGTATGCAGAGGAAACCCCCTACACCAGTCCTGGTGTGGTATATTGAGAGAGGAACCCCATACATCATTCTCAGTGTGGTATATCGATAGGGAAAACCCATACACCACTCCCAGTGTGGTATATCAATAGAGAAACCCCCTACACTACTCCCATGGTAGTATATCGATAGAGGAACGCCATACACCACTCCCAGTGTGGTATATCGATAGAGGAAACCCCTACACCACTCCCGGTGTGGTATATCTGGATGGCAACCCCCTGCACCACTCCCAGTGTGGTATACCGATAGAGGAAACCCCTACACCACTCCCGGTGTGGTATATCTGGATGGCAACCCCCTGCACCACTCCCAGTGTGGTATACCGATAGAGAAACCCCATAAACCACTCTCAGTGTGGTATATCGAGATGGGAACCCCATACCCCACTCCCAGTGTGGTATATCGATAGAGGAAACACCTACACCAGTCCCGGTGTGGTGTATTGATAGAGAAACCCCATACACCGCTCCCAGTGTGGTATGACGGTAGAGGAACCCCCTGCACCACTCCCGGTGTGGTATATCGATAGAGGAACCCCCAATACCACTCACAGGGTGATTTATCGATAGAGAAACCCCCTACACCACTCTTGATGTCGTATATCAATGGAGGAACCCCATAAACCATTCTCTGTGTGGTATATTGATAGAGGAACCCGCTACACTATTCCCAGTGTGGTATTCAGATAGTGCACCCCGCTACACTATTCCCAGGGTGGTATATCGATTGATGAACCCCATTCACCACTCCCTGTGTGGTATATCGATAGAGGAATCCCCTACACAAGACTCGGTGTGGTATGTCGATAGAATAACCCTATACACCATTCCCAGTGTGGTATATCGATAGAGAAAGTCCATACCCTGCTCCCAGTGTGGTATGACGGTAGAGGAACCCCATACACAACTACCGGTGTGGTATATCGATAGGAGAAACCTATACACAACTCCCAGTGTGGTATACCGATAGATGAACCCCATATGCCACTCCCAGAGTGGTATATAAATAGAGGAACCTCATACACAACTCCCAGTGTGGTATAGCGATAGAGGAACCCCATACAGCATTCCCTGTGTGGTATATCGGTAGAGAAACCCCATACCCGACTCTCAGTGTGGTTTACGATAGAGGAACCACATACACCACTACTGGTGTGGTATATCGATAGAGAAACCACATACACTGCTCCCAGTGTGGTATATGGATAGAGGAACCCAATACACCACTCCCAGAGTTGTATATTGGGATGGCAACCCCGTACACCACTCCCAGTGTGGTATATCGACAGAGAAACCCCATACACCACTCCCAGGGTGGTATATCAGTACATGAATCCCATACATAGAACATAGAACATTGAATAGTTCAGCACAGTACAGGCCCTTCGGCCCACAATGTTGTGCCGACCCTTAAACCTTGCCTCCCATATAACCCCCACCTTAAATTCCTCTATATACAGTCTCTTAAATTTCACTAGTGTATGTCCCTCCACCACTGACTCAGGCAGTGCATTCCACGAACCAAGCATTCTCTGAGTAAAAAACCTTCCTCTAAAATCCCCCTTGAACTTCCCACCCCTTACCTTAAAGCCATGTCCTCTTGTATTGAGCAGTGGTGCCCTGGGGAAGAGGCACTGGCTGTCCACTCTATCTATTCTTCTTAATACACCACTCCTAGTGTGGTATATCGATAGAGGAATCCCATACACCACTCCCAGTATATATCTAGAAGGGAACCCCAGATGCCACTCCTAATATGACATTTCAAGAGGGGAACTCTAAACTGCCCTCGCAGGTTCAGGTACTTGTACGTGTGACAATAAGGCTGAAATCTGATAGCCCCAGCTGCATAGCACAGCCCTAGTACAATGCGAACCTCAGAACCCCTTCCCCAGCTCTGCTTACCTGAGGGATTCTTGCAGGCTTTGCTTGGGGTGTAGTGGTTCTTGACAATATGAGGCTGGTTGTCCGGAGCTGGCACGGTGCTCCCAGTGTTGGTCAGGTTGTTCTGTTCAGCATCTGGCGTGGAGACAGACTGGTGGCGCAGGATGCTCACCAGAGCTCTGTACCATCAGGAAAAGGAGGCGGTAGGTGGGGAGAGATTCAGGAGACAGTTCAGAACCGGTATGGCACGGTGATAGATTAACTGTGGTTGGAGGGGGCAGGTTTATCTGTTAACCAGTGTGCGAATCTCATCCGATACTCCCAATGTGGGATATTGAAAGTGGAATCCTGTGGACACCTCCCAATGTAGGATATCATGAGGGGAGCCCAGTAGCCCAGTATGCCTCTCCCAGTGCAGCATGTTGAGTAGGAAATCGAATATGGTATATTGATAGGAGACTCCCTGTACTTCTCTGAAAATGGTGATCCGTGAATAGCGTTCCCAATACTGCTGAGAGGGGCGCCCCATACACCCTAATATGGGACATCAAGAGAGGAACCTGGTACCACCCTCCCAGTGTGATATACCAAGTGAAAAACTTTGTAATGCACTCCCAATATGGTTCATTGAGACAATAACCCCATACATTCTTCTCAATACCGTACATTGAGAGGGGAACCCTATACGACCCTCCCAGTGTGGTATACAGAGTGAGGAACTCTGTATAACACTTGGCAATATTGTACATTGAGAGGGGAACCCTGGACACCCCTCCAGAAATGCTACATCAAGTGGGGCTGCCCTGACCAGGGAACTTACCTGGAGACGTTAAGGTGGCGGGGTCCGCGGGCAGCTTTGCGGAATGCAAGCCTGGCAGCAACGCCAGCGCCCAGAACCAGGGCCAGGCCGGCACAGACGACGTAGACTGCGGCATTGGCTCGACCAGCTCCCAGGCTGCGCTGCTCCTCATCGTCTTCTGCGTCCCCTGGGAAGTTGGCCGCCCCTGCCCTGGCACCCGCTCCGCCACCCCCATGGCGGGGGCCGGTGCCTGGGCTGGGCACCCCCTCCGCCCAGGCGGGGAGCCGGTAGTTGTTGCAGGAGGCCTGGGCCAGCCGGTAGCTGTGGAACTGGCAGCAGAAGCGGTAGTGACAACTTCCGCAGCAGTACAGGTAGGGGCCGGCGCTGCAGTTGAATGGTGGGTCCCAGTGGCCCATCACGTCGTAGTAACCCCAACAGGCATCCGTCACCTCCCGCTCTCCCCTCTCTTGGCTCCCGTCACTGGGTCCTGAGGCTGTCAGCCCCCTTGGGGCCAGCATCAGGCAGACGGTCACAGCTTGCCACCACATCTTGGCCTGGGGTCCTCTCTCCTCTCCTCCCCACCCTCCTGAAATCCTTCTCTTCTCCCTTTCTCCTCTCCTCTCTTTGCTCTTCACACTCTCTCCCCTCCTCTGCTCTTCCCTCTCTTCTTTGACCCCTGTCTCCACTCACCCACAATCCTCTTTCCTGTTCTCTGCTCCCCACCCTTCTCTCTCTCTACGCTCCTGTGATCTTCTCTTCCTGCTCACTCACTCTCTCCTCTTTGATCTCCCCTCTCTCCTTCTCTCTTCTCTCGTTTTGCTGTCGGCTCTCCTCTTCACTCTTTTATGATAATCTCTCTGATCTTTCTCTCTCCCTCTGCACTCTCACACTATTTTCTCTTTAGTTTCACACACTCTCTGCTATCTTTCTGCAATCTTCTCTCACTTTCTCTTCTCCTTTTCCTCCCTGGTGTCTCAGAGAATTCCCTTGACCCTCACTCTCCTTCCCACTCCCTCATGCTCTTCTGTCTCCTCTTTTCTGCTCTGTCTTTCCACTCCTTTTTAATTCTCTCTCTTCCTTCTCCTTCTCTTGCAGTCTTCTCTCCTCGCTCTCTTGCTTTCTCCTCTCCTCCCTCGCTCTTCCCTGGAGGATAAAGCGGAAGAGGTGGGGAGGGGGGGAGTTTATTCCGCTGAGAAATCCTTCTTCTTCCGATGGCAGGCCAGATGCTCTCCCTGTAGGACACAAGGAGGAGGTGAATCTGCAGCACGGAAGTGTGAAAAACCCCACACAACCGTGGAGATGCATTAAAGTGTCTCCTAATATAGGTGTCTCTCTCCCCCTCTCTCCCCCCTCTCTCCCCTTCCTTCCCCCTCCCTCACTCTCTCCACAGAAAATGGTGGATACAGCCAGTCCATCACAGGTAAAGCCCTCCCACCTCTGAGTGGGGCACTGCCATAAGAAAGCAGCAGCCATTGTCAAGGACCTCCAACGTTCAGCCCTGATCCCTTCTCACGCTGCCATCGGGCAGCAGGTACAGGAGCCTCAGGTCCGACCCCAACAGGTTCAGAAACAGCCGTCAGGCTCCTGAACCAGTATAGTTAACTTCACTCATCTTACCAAGAATTGACACTACAACCCACGAAATCACTTTCAACGAACCTTTGCAACTCATTCTCAGTAATTATTTTTCAAATTTGCCTCTCTCTGTTACAGAGGGTCTTTCCTCATTACCCCTGTTACAGAGACACTCTCCCCTATCACCCGTATTACAGAGGGAGTCTTTCCCGAATACCCCTGTTACAGAGGGAGTCTCTCCCCATCACCCCTGTTACAGAGGGAGTCTCTCCCCCATTACCCCTGTTATAGAGGGAGTCTCTCCCCATTACACCTGCTACAGAGGGAGTCTCTCCCCCATTGCCCCTGTTACAGAGGGAGTCTCTCCCCCATTACCCCGTTACAGAGGGAGTCTTTTCCCCATTACATAGAACATAGAACAGCACAGTACAGGCCCTTTGGCCCACATTGTTGTGCCAACCCGCAAACCCTGCCTCCTATATAATCCCCCACCTTAAATTCCTCCATATACCTGTCTAGTAGTCTCTTAAATTTCACTAGTGTATCTGCCTCCACCACTGACTCAGGCAGTGCATTCCACGCACCAACCATTCTCTGAGTGAAAAACCTTCCTCTAATATCCCCCTTGAACGTCCTACCCCTTACCTTAAAGCCATGTCCTCTTGTATTGAGCAGTGGTGCCCTGGGGAAGAGGCGCTGGCTATCCACTCTATCTATTCCTCTTAATATCTTGTATACCTCTATCATGTCTCCTCTCATACGCCTTCTCTCCAAAGAGTAAAGCCCGAGCTCCCTTAATCTCTGATCACAATCCATACTCCCTAAACCAGGCAGCATCCTGGTAGATCTCCTCTGTACCCTTTCCAATGCTTCCACATCCTTCCTATAGTGAGGCGACCAGAAATGGACACAGTACTCCAAGTGTGGCCTAACCAGAGTTTTATAGAGCTGCATCATTACCTCACAACTCTTAAACTCTATCCCTCGACTTATGAAAGCTAACACTCCATAATCTTTCTTAACTATCCTATCTACTTGTGAGGCAACTTTCAGGGATCTGTGGACATGTACCCTGGAGCATAGGAGATTGAGAGGAGTGTTTCCTCCACACTACCAGGCATCCTGCCATTTACTTTGTATTTTGCCTTGGAGTTTGTCCTTCCAAAGTGTACCACCTCACACTTCTCCAGGTTGAACTCCATCTGCCACTTCTCAGCCCACTTCGGCATCCTATCAATGTCTCTCTGCGATCTTTGACAATCCTCTACACTATCTACAACACCACCAACCTTTGTGTCGTCTGCAAACTTGCCAACCCACCCTTCTACCCCAACATCCAGGTCGTTAATAAAAATCACGAAAAGTAGAGGTCCCAGAACTGATCCTTGTGGGACACCACTAGTCACAACCCTCCAATCCGTATGTACTCTCTCCATCATGACCCTCTGCCTTCTGCAGGCAAGCTAATTCTGAATCCACCTGGTCAAACTTCCCTGGATCCCATGTCTTCTGACTTCTGAATAAGCCTACCGTGTGGAACCTTGTCAAATGCCTTACTAAAATCCATATAGATCACATCCACTGCACTACCCTCATCTATATGCCTGGTCACCTCCTCAAAGAACTCTATCAGGCTTGTTAGACATGATCTGCTCTTCACAAAGCCATGCTGACTGTCCCTGATCAGACCATGATTCTCTAAATGCCCATAAATCCTATCTCTAAGAATCTTTTCCAACAGCTTTCCCACCACAGACGTAAGGCTCACTGGTCTATAATTACCCTGACTATCCCTACTACCTTTTTTGAACAAGGGGACAACATTCACCTCCCTCCAATCCTCTGGTACCAGTCCCGTGGACAACGAGGACATAAGGATCCTAGCCAGAGGCTCATCAATCTCTTCCCTCACCTCGTGGAGCAGCCTGGGGAATATTCCGTCAGGCCCTGGGGACTTATCTGTCCTAATGTATTTTAACAACTCCAACACCTCCTCTCCCTTAATATCAACATGCTCCAGAACATCAACCTCACTTATATTGCCCTCACCGTCATCAAATTCCCTCTCATTGGTGAATACTGAAGAGAAGTATTCATTGAGGACCTCGCTCACTTCCACAACCTCCAGGCACATCTTCCCACCTTTATCCCTAATCGGTCCTACCTTCACTCCTGTCATCCTTTTTTTCTTCACATAATTGAAGAATGCCTTGGGGTTTTCCTTTACCCTACTCACCAAGGCCTTCTCATGCCCCCTTCTTGCTCCTCTCAGCCCCTTCTTAAGCTCCTTTCTTGTTTCCCTATATTCCTCAATAGACCCATCTGATCCTTGCTTCCTAAACCTCATGTATGCTGCCTTCTTCCACCTGACTAGATTTTCCACCTCACTTGTCACCCATGGTTCCTTCACCCTGCCATTCTTTATCTTCCTCACCGGGACAAAAACATCATCCCAATTCACACCTGCAAGTTCTAACCTTATAGCCTCATAATTTGCCCTTCCCCAATTAAAAATTTTCTTGTCCTCTCTGATTCTATCCTTTTCCATGATAATGCTAAAGGCCAGGGAGCGGTGGTCACTGTCCCCCAGATGCTCACCCACTGAGAGATCTGTGACCTGACCCGGTTCATTACCTAATACTAGATCTAGTATGGCAGACAAGTGGGTCATGGTTAGGAGGGGGAAGGGGAAGAGTCAGGTAATAGAGAGTACCCCGGTGGCTGTGCCCCTTGACAATAGGTACTCCTGTTTGAGTACTGTTGGGGGGGACAGCTTACCCGGGGGAAGCGACAGTGGCCGTGCCTCCGGCACAGAGTCCGGCCCTGTAGCTCAGAAGGGTAGGGAAAGGACGAGGAGGGCAGTTGTGATAGGGGACTCGATAGTAAGGGGGTCAGAAAGGCGATTCTGTGGACGCAGTCCAGAGACCCGGATGGTAGTTTCCCTCCCTGGTGCCAGGGTCCGGGATATTTCCGATCGTGTTCAAGATATCCTGAAGTGGGAGGGTGAGGAGCCAGAGGTCGTGGTACATATAGGTACCAATGACATAGGTAGGAAAAGGGATGAGGTCCTGAAAGGAGAATATAGGGAGTTAGGAAGGGAGTTGAGAAGAAGGACTGCAAAGGTAGTAATCTCGGGATTACTGCCTGTTCCACACGACAGTGAGAGTAGGAATGCGATGAGGTGGAGGATAAATGCGTGGCTGAGGGATTGGAGCAGGGGGCAGGGATTCAAGTTTTTGGATCATTGGGACCTCTTTTGGCGCAGGCGTGACCTGTACAAAAAGGACGGGTTACACTTGAATCCTAGGGGGACCAATATCCTGGCAGGGAGATTAGCGGGGGCTACTGAGGTGACTTTAAACTAGAATGGTTGGGGGGTGGGAATCAAATTAAAGAGGCTAGGCGTGAGGAGGTTAGTTCACAACAGAGCGATGGGAACCAGTGCAGAGAGACAGAGGGGTGTAAAGTGAGGGTAGAAGCAAAAAGTACTGAGGAGAAAAGTAAAAGTGGCAGGCCGACAAATCCAGGGCAAGCATTAAAAAGGGCCACTTTTCAACATAATTGTATAAGGGCTAAGAGAGTTGTAAAAGAGCGCCTGAAGGTTTTGTGTGTCAACGCAAGGAGCATTCGTAACAAGGTGGATGAATTGAAGGTGCAGATTGTTATTAATGATTATGATATAGTTGGGATCACAGAGACATGGCTCCAGGGTAACCAAGGATGGGAGCTCAACGTTCAGGGATATTCAATATTCAGGAGGGATAGACATGAAGGAAGGGGAGGTGGGGTGGCGTTGCTGGTTAAAGATGAGATTAACGCAATAGAAAGGAAGGACATAAGCTGGGAAGATGTGGAATCGATATGGGTAGAGCTGCATAACACTAAGGGGCAGAAAACGCTGGTGGGAGTTGTGTACAGGCCACCTAACAGTTAGAGTGAGGTCGGAGATGGTATTAAACAGGAAATTAGAAATGTGTGCAATAAAGGAACAGCAGTTATAATGGGTGACTTCAATCTACATGTAAATTGGGTGAACCAAATTGGTAAAGGTGCTGAGGAAGAGGATTTCTTGGAATGTATGCGGGATGGTTTTTTGAACCAACATGTCGAGGAACCAACTAGAGAGCAGGCTATTCTAGACTGGGTTTTGAGCAATGAGGAAGGGTTAATTTGCAATCTTGTTGTGAGAGGCCCCTTGGGTAAGAGTGACCATGATATGGTGGAATTCATTAAGATGGAGAGTGACATAGTTAATTCAGAAACAAAGGTTCTCAACTTAAAGAGGGGTAACTTTGAAGGTATGAGACATGAATTAGCTAAGATAGACGGGCAAATGATACTTAAAGGGTTGACGGTGGATATGCAATGGCAAGCATTTAAAGATCGCATGGATGAACTACAACAATTGTTCATCCCAGTTTGGCAAAAGAATAAATCGGAGAAGGTAGTGCACCCGTGGCTGACAAGAGAAATTAAGGATAGTATCAATTCCAAAGAAGAAGCATACAAATTAGCCAGAAAAAGTGGCTCACCTGAGGACTGGGAGAAATTCAAAGTTCAGCAGAGGAGGACAAAGGGCTTAATTAGGAAGGGGAAAAAAGATTATGAGAGAAAACTGGCAGGGAACATAAAAACTGACTGTAAAAGCTTTTATAGATATGTAAAAAGGAAAAGACTGGTAAAGACAAGTTTAGGTCCCCTACAGACAGAAACAGGTGAATTGATTATGGGGAGCAAGGACATGGCAGACCAATTGAATAACTACTTTGGTTCTGTCTTCACTAAGGAGGACATAAATAATCTACCAGTAATAGTAGGGGACAGAGGGTCTAGTGAGATGGAGGAACTGGGGGAAATACATGTTAGTAGGGAAGTGGTGTTAGGTAAATTGAAGGGATTAAAGGCAGATAAATCCCCAGGGCCAGATGGTCTGCATCCCAGAGTGCTTAAGGAAGTAGCCCAAGAAATAGTGGATGCATTAGTAATAATTTTTCAAAACTCTTTAGATTCTGGACTAGTTCCTGAGGATTGGAGGGTGGCTAATGTAACCCCACTTTTTAAAAAAGGAGGGAGAGAGAAACCGGGGAATTATAGACCGGTTAGCCTAACGTCGGTGGTGGGGAAACTGCTGGAGTCAGTTATCAAATATGTGATAACAGCACATTTGGAAAGCAGTGAAATCATCGGACAAAGTCAGCATGGATTTGTGAAAGGAAAATCATGTCTGACGAATTTCATAGAATTTTTTGAGGATGTAACTAGTAGAGTGGATAGGGGAGAACCAGTGGATGTGGTATATTTGGATTTTCAAAAGGCTTTTGACAAGGTCCCACACAGGAGATTAGTGTGCAAACTTAAAGCACACGGTATTGGGGGTAAGGTATTGATGTGGATAGAGAATTGGTTGGCAGAGAGGAAGCAAAGAGTGGGAATAAACGGGACCTTTTCAGAATGGCAGGCAGTGACTAGTGGGGTACCGCAAGGCTCAGTGCTGGGACCCCAGTTGTTTACAATATATATTAATGACTTGGATGAGGGAATTAAATGCAGCATCTCCAAGTTTGCGGATGACACGAAGCTGGGCGGCAGTGTTAGCTGTGAGGAGGATGCTAAGAGATGCAGGGTGACTTGGATAGGTTGGGTGAGTGGGCAAATTCATGGCAGATGCAATTTAATGTGGATAAATGTGAAGTTATCCACTTTGGTGGCAAAAATAGGAAAACAGATTATTATCTGAATGGTGGCCGATTAGGAAAAGGGGAGGTGCAGTGAGACCTGGGTGTCATTATACACCAGTCATTGAAAGTGGGCATGCAGGTACAGCAGGCGGTGAAAAAGGCGAATGGTATGCTGGCATTTATAGCGAGAGGATTCGAGTACAGGAGCAAGGAGGTACTACTGCAGTTGTACAAGGCCTTGGTGAGACCACACCTGGAGTATTGTGTGCAGTTTTGGTCCCCTAATCTGAGGAAAGACATCCTTGCCATAGAGGGAGTACAAAGAAGGTTCACTAGATTGATTCCTGGGATGGCAGGACTTTCATATGAAGAAAGACTGGATGAACTAGGCTTGTACTCGTTGGAATATAGAAGATTGAGGGGGGATCTTATTGAAATGTATAAAATCCTAAAGGGATTGGACAGGCTAGATGCAGGAAGATTGTTCCCAATGTTGGGGATGTCTAGAACGAGGGGTCATAGTTTGAGGATAAGGGGGAAGCCTTTTAGGACTGAGATTAGGAAAAACTTCTTCACACAGAGAGTGGTGAATCTGTGGAATTCTCTGCCACAGGAAACAGTTGAGGCCAGTTCATTGGCTATATTTAAGAGGGAGTTAGATATGGCCCTTGTGGCTACAGGGGATCAGGGCGTATGGAGGGAAGGCTGGTGCAGGGTTCTGAGTTGGATGATCAGCCATGTTCATAATAAATGGCGGTGCAGGCTCGAAGGGCCGAATGGCCTACTCCTGCACCTATTTTCTATGTTTCTATGTTTCCCCCTAGTCGGCCTGTCCACATACTGTGACAGGAATCCGTCCTGGACCCTTGGAACTAATCAGGAGTCAATCAATATTAGGGAAGTTAAAGTCACCCATGATAACAACCCTGTTATTTTTGCACCTTTCCAAAATCTGCCTCCCAATCTGCTCCTCTGTATCTCTGCTGCTACCAGGGGGCCTATAGAATACCACCAATAGAGTAACTGCTCCCTTCCTGTTCCTGACTTCCACCCATACTGACTCAAAAGAGCATCCTGCTACATTACCCACCCTTTCTGTAGCTGTAATAGTATCCCTGACCAGTAATGCCACCCCTCCTCCCCTTCCCCACGTCTCTATCCCTTTTAAAGCGCTGAAATCCAGGAATATTGAGAATCCATTCCTGCCCTGGTGCCAGCCAAGTCTCTGTTGTGGCCACTACATCATAATTCTATGTATGTATCTAAGCTCTCAGTTCATCACCTTTGTTCCTGTTGCTTCTTGCATTGAGGTACACACATTTCAGCCCTTCTACCATACTGTCTTTACACCGTTTATTCTGCTTCTCTTTCCTCAAAGTCTCTCTGTATGTTGGATCTGGCTTTACTCCATGCACTTCTTTCACTGCTCTATCGCTCCGGGTCCCATCCCCCTTGCAAATTAGTTTAAACCCTCCCGAACCATGCTAGCAAACCTACCTGCAAGGATATTGCTCCCCCTCGAGTTCAGCTGCAACCCATCCAATCTGTTCAGGTCCCACCTTCCCCAGAAGAGATCCCAATGATCTAAAAATCTAAAACCCTGCTCCCTGCACCAACTCCTCAGCCACACATTCAACTGCCATCTCCTCCAATTCTTACCATCACTGTCACGTAGCACTGGCAGCAATCCTGAGAACGTCACCCTTGAGGTCCTGTTCTTCAGCCTTCTGCCTAGTTCCCGAAACCCACACTTCAGGACCTCATCCCTCTTCCTGCCTATGTCGTTGGTCCCAACATGTATCACGACTTCTGGTTGCTTTCCCTCTCGTACCAGGATGTCGTGCACCCGGTCACAGACATCCCGGACCCTGGCACCCGGGAGGCAACAAACCATGCGGGTGTCCTTCTCACGTCCTCAAAATCTCCTGTCTGCTCCCCTGACTATAGAGTCTCCAATGATGACAGCTCTCCTCTTCTCCATCCCACCCTTCTGCACCACAGGGTCAGACTCAGTGCCAGAGGCCCTGCCACCCTGGCTCACACCTGGTCGGTCGTCCCCGCCAACAGTATCCAGGACGGTAAACTTATTATTCAGGGGAATGGGTACAGGGGTGCTCTGCACTACCTGTCTGCTCGCCTTCGCTTTCCCCCCTCTGACTGTCACCCAACGACCTGCTTCCAACAGCCTAGGTGTGACTACCTCCCCGTAGCTCTCATCTATGACTGCCTCATTCTCCCTTATGAGTCGTAGGTCATCCAGCTGCTCCTCCAGATTCCTTACATGGTCTTCCAGATCGTCCAGCCGTATACACTTCTGGCAGATGTGACTCTGCGGGAGAGGGGCGTTCCCCCAAGACTGCCACATCTCACATGAGAGGCACATCAGTTACAGAGGGAGTCTCTCCCCATTACCCCTGTTGTAGTGGGGTTTCTCCCCCATTATCCCTGTTATAGAAGGAGTATCTCCTCATTACTCCTGTTACAGAGGGAGTCTCTCCTCCATTACCCCTGTTGGAGATGGAGTCTCTCCCCATTACCCCTGTTACAGATGGATTCTTCCCCATTACCCCTGTTACAGAGGGAGTCTCTCCCCATTACCCCTGTTACAGACAGTCTCTCCCCATTACCCCTGTTACAGATGGAGTCCCTCCCCAGTACCCCTGTTACAGACAGAGTCCCTCCCCATTACCCCTGTTACAGACAGAGTCCCTCCCCATTACCCCCATTACAGAGGGAGTCCCTCCCCCCTGTTACAGACAGAGTCCCTCCCCATTACCCCTGTTACAGAGGGAGTTACTCCCCATTACTCTGTTACAGATGGAGTCTCTCCCCATTACCCCTGTTACAGAGGGAGTTACTCCCCATTACCCTGTTACAGATGGAGTCTCTCCCCATTACCCCTGTTACAGACAGAGTCCCTCCCCATTACCCCTGTTACAGACTGAGTCCCTCCCCATTACCCCTGTTACAGATGGAGTCTGTCCCCATTACCCCTGTTACAGAGGGAGTCCCTCCCCATTACCCCTGTTACGGAGGGAGTCCCTCCCCATTACCCCTGTTACAGACAGAGTCCCTCCCCATTACCCTTGTTACAGAGGGAGTTACTCCCCATTACCCCTGTTACAGACGGAGTCCCTCCCCATTACCCCTGTTACAGAGTGAGTTACTCCCCATTACCCCTGTTACAGACTGAGTCCCTCCCCATTACCCCTGTTACAGATGAAGTCCCTCCCCATTACCCCTGTTACAGAGTGAGTTACTCCCCATTACCCCTGTTACAGACTGAGTCCCTCCCCATTACCCCTGTTACAGATGGAGTCTGTCCCCATTACCCCTGTTACAGAGGGAGTCCCTCCCCATTACCCCTGTTACAGACAGAGTCCCTCCCCATTACCCTTGTTACAGAGGGAGTCCCTCCCCATTACCCCTGTTACAGACAGAGTCCCTCCCCATTACCCTTGTTACAGAGGGAGTTACTCCCCATTACCCCTGTTACAGACGGAGTCCCTCCCCATTACCCCTGTTACAGACAGAGTCCCTCCCCATTACCTCTGTTACAGAGGTTAAACTCCATCTGCCGTTTCTCTGCCCATATTGCACCTGATCTATAATGTGCTGTATTCTTTGCAAGTCATCTACCTAACCCACAACATTGCATCATCTGCAAACTTATTAATCCCCATCTAAATTTTCACCCCAGTCAGTTATATACATCACAAACATCAACATTCTTTGATAATCAATTTTACTTTGACTTTTGACTTCTATGAACATTGCATCTGCCTTCCTCACCACCAGCTCAACTTGTGAGTTAACCTTTAGGGAATCTCGCATGAGGACTCCCAGCTCCCTCTGCACTTCTGATGTCTGAATTTGCTCCCTGTCTAGAAAACAGTTTGGAGCTTTATTCCTTTTACCAAAGTGCATGACCACACACTTCCCAACACTGTATTCCACATAGACGTCACAGCCAAGTAAGCTCTCCAACACCTCTACATAGAGTCACAGCACAAAAAATACAGGCCCTTTGGCCTATTTAATCAATGTATCCATTGTAAATTACGGGACTGCTTTGTCCAGCACTATCTACCACAAGTGGGATTTCCTAGTGGCAAACATTTTAATTCAGATTCCCATTTCCATTCTGATGCGTCAATCTCGAGGCCACCCTCGCCTTGGAGGGACACCACCTTATATTCCATCTGGGATGCCTCCAACCTGATGACATGAATATTGGTTTCTCCTTCCAGTTCTGGTTGCCTCACTACAGGAAGGATGTGGAAACTATAGAAAGGGTGCAGAGGAGATTTACAAGGATGTTGCCTGGATTGGGGAGCATGCCTTATGAGAATAGGTTGAGTGAGCTTGGCCTTTTCTCCTTGGAGCGACGGAGGATGAGAGGTGACCTGATAGAGGTGTATAAGATGATGAGAGGCATTGATCGTGTGGATAGTCAGAGGCTTTTTCCCAGGGCTGGAATGGCTAGCATGAGAGGACACAGTTTTAAGGTGCTTGGGAGTTGGTACAGAGCAGACATTAGGGGTAAGTTTTTTACTCAGAGAGTGGTGAGTGTGTGGAATGGGCTGCTGGCGACTGTGGTGGAGGCGGATACGATAGGATCTTTTAAGAGGCTCCTGGATAGGTACATGGAGCATAGAAAAATAGAGGACTATAGGTAACCCGAGGTGATTTCTGAGGTAAGGACATGTTCAGCACAGCTTTGTGGGCTGAAGGGCCTGTATTGTGCTCTGGGTTTTCTATGTTTCTATGTTTTCCAGTGAATAAATCCCCCCTCTTCCTCTATTACCCCTGACCTTTCAATTCTCACCTGCCTATTACTTCCTCTAGTCACCTCCTCCTTTTATAGACATAGAACATAGAACATAGAATAGTACAGCACAGTACAGGCCCTTCGGCCCACAATGTTGTGCCGACCCGCAAATCCTGCCTCCCATATAAGCTCCCACCTTAAATTCCTGCATATACCTGTCTAGTAGTCTCTTAGACGTCTCTAGTTAATCTGCCTCCACCACTGACTCAGGCAGTGCATTCTACGCACCAACCACTCTCTGAGTAAAAAACCTTCCTCTAATATCCCCCTTGAACTTCCCACCCCTTACCTTAAAGCCATGTCCTCTTGTATTGAGCAGTGGTGCCCTGGGGAAGAGGCGCTGGCTATCCACTCTATCTATTCCTCTTATTATCTTGTACACCTCTATCATGTCTCCTCTCACCCTCCTTCTCTCCAAAGAGTAAAGCCCTAGCTCCCTTAATCTCTGATCATAATGCATACTCTCTAAAGCAGGCAGCATCCTGGTAAATCTCCTCTGTACCCTTTCCAATGCTTCCACATCCTTCCTATAGTGAGGCAACCAGAAATGGACACAGTACTCCAATTGTGGCCTAACCAGAGTTTTATAGAGCTGCATCATTACATTGCGACTCTTAAACTCTATCCCTTGATTTATGAAAGCTAACACTCCATAAGCTTTCTTAACTACCCTATCTACCTGTGAGGCAACTTTCAGGGATCTGTGGACATGTACCCCGAGATCCCTCTGCTCCTCCACACTACCAAGTATCCTGCCATTTACTTTGTACTCTGCCTTCCAGTTTGTCCTTCCAAAGTGTACCACCTCACACTTCTCCGGGTTGAACTCCATCTGCCACTTCTCAGCCCACTCCTGCATCCTATCAATGTCTCTCTGCAATCTTTGACAATCCTCTACACTATCTACAACACCACCAACTTTTGTGTCGTCTGCAAACTTGCCAACCCAGCCTTCGACCCCCACATCCAAGTCGTTAATAAAAATCACGAAAAGTAGAGGTCCCAGAACAGATCCTTGTGGGACACCACTAGTCACAATCCTCCAATCTGAATGTACTCCCTCCACCACGACCCTCTGCCTTCTGCAGGCAAGCCAGTTCTGAATCCACCTGGCCAAACTTCCCTGAATCCCATGCCTTCTGACTTTCTGAATAAGCCTATCATGTGGAACCTTGTCAAATGCCTTACTAAAATCCATATAGATCACATCCACTGCACTACCCTCATCTATATGCCTGGTCACCTCCTCAAGGTACTCTATCAGGCTTGTTAGACACAATCTGCCCTTCACAAAGCCATGCTGACTGTCCCTGATCAGACCATGATTCTCTAAATGCCCATAGAGCCTATCTCTAAGAATCTTTTCCAACAGCTTTCCCACCACAGACATAAGGCTCACTGGTCTATAATTACCCGGACTATCCCTGCTACCTTTTTTCAACATGGGGACAACATTTACCTCCCTCCAATCCTCCGGTACCATTCCCATAGACAACGATGTCATGGTCCCGATCGGGGTCCCTTTAAATTTAGTTTATTTATGTTACGATCCGGACCATTGATTCCCTGTTTTCGCCCGTCCCTTGACTTTGGTGATTAGAGACAACTAACACTCGGCTGAACCGGTAGTTTATAGTCTCCGGCTTTCAGCCGTTCAGGGCGGGAGCATCTGCAAAGTCTGCAAAGTTACAGCGTGCCAATGTCATCCGGCCGGAGCAAGCCTTGTCTCCGCCCGAAGCGAGTGCCGGTAATTCGCCCTTCCTCACCGGAGCAACCCTGTCCAGTTACCTCGCCGAAGGGAGCCTGCAAAGTTTCCTCATCAAGGTGGGTCTGTCAGTTAACGCGCCGGAGAGAATCAAGAGCCGCTGTCTACTGTTCCTGGGCCGAGTCGAGAGCTCAGCACTACCCGGAGGATCCAAGCACCACGTCCTGGCCCTGGCGGCGTCCAAGTACCACGTCTATGTCCTGGCCCTGGCGGCGTCCAAGTACCACGTCCACGTCCTGGCTCCAGCAATATCCAAGTACCACGTCCACGTCCTGGCCCTGGCGTCGTCCAAGTACCACGTCTACGTCCTGGCCCTGGCAGCGTCCAAGTACCACGTCTACGTCCTGGCCCTGGCGGCGTCCAAGTACCACGTCAAGTCCTGGCCCTGGCGACTTCCCAGTTCTGAGTCTAGTCCTGGCCCTGGCGGTCTGTGATTCCTGTCCTACCCCCTTGTCTGAATCCCTTCTCTGTCCTTCTCGCCTCTAGCCCTCGTCTGCAACCCCCGCCTGTACTTCGGTCTAGTTCCATCACCGGAGCTAGATAGGTACTGTCTGGTGTTCATTCGTGTTGGTCTTGTCTTGTTCTCGCCTCCGTGGGGTAAGTCAGGCCGTCTTGCCATTGCCCCACGGGGGGTCATGTCTTGTTGTGTTCAAAGAAGGAAGTCTGAGAATCGGAGCGGGAGTACGGAGGAAGACATTTGTGAATTTTTCGGTTTTTTTTCCATCGGCGTTCAGAGAGGCGGGACTACGCAGGCGTGTGACGTCGGGCAGTGAAGCACGGAAGATTTAAAAGGAACAGAGCCTTATACAGCGGGCAGCGTAGTTTGTGGGCTGTGGACTGAGCCAGGAACAGAGTGAAGGCTTAAGGGCTTCGGCTCAACGGGCTTAGGCGGAGACGGGTGAGGCGAGAAAGGTTTGGTATTCTCTTTTGTTGTTATTTGAGGAGAGGGGCAGTATGAGTGTGAGGGCAGTTTGTTGTTCTCGGTGCCGGATGTGGGAGGCCCTGGAGTCTCCAAGCCTCCGGGACATCCACATCTGCGCCAAGTGCATCGAGATGCAGCTCCTAAGGGACCGCGTTATGGAACTGGAGCTGCAGCTCGATGACCTTCGTCTGGTCAGGGAGAGTGAGGAGGTGATAGAGAGGAGTTGCAGGCAGGTGGTCACGCCGGGGCCACGGGAGGCAGACAAGTGGGTCATGGTTAGGAGGGGGAAGGGGAAGAGTCAGGTAATAGGGAGTACCCCGGTGGCTGTGCCCCTTGACAATAGGTACTCCTGTTTGAGTACTGTTGTGGGGGGACAGCTTACCCGGGGGAAGCGACAGTGGCCGTGCCTCCGGCACAGAGTCTGGCCCTGTAGCTCAGAAGGGTAGGGCAAGGAAGAGGAGGGCAGTTGTGATAGGGGACTCGTTAGTAAGGGGGTCAGATAGGCAATTCTGTGGATGCAGTCAGGAGACCCGGATGGTAGTTTCCCTCCCTGGTGCCAGGGTCCGGGATATTTCTGATCACCTCCAAGATATCCTGAAGTGGGAGGGTGAGGAGCCAGAGGTTGTGGTACATATAGGTACCAATGACATAGGTAGGAAAAGGGATGAGGTCCTGAAAGGAGGATATAGGGAGCTAGGAAGGGAGTTGAGAAAAAGGACCGCAAAGGTAGTAATCTCGGGATTACTGCCTGTGCCACGCGACAGTGAGAGTAGGAATGCGATGAGGTGGAGGATAAATGCGTGGCTGAGGGATTGGAGCAGGGGGCAGGGATTCAAGTTTTTGGATCATTTTGGATCATCGCTTTTGGCGCAGGTGTGACCTGAAAAAAAAGGACGGGTTACACTTGAATCCTAGAAGTCCAATATCCTGGCGGGGAGATTTGCGAGGGCTAGTGAGGTGACTTTCAACTGGAATGGTTGAGGGGTGGGAATCAAATTAAAGAGACTAGGAGACAGGAGGTTAGTTCACAACAGGGGGATGGGAACCAGTGCAGAGAGACAGAGGGGTGTAAAATGAGGGTAGAAGCAAAAAGTCGTAAGGTGAAAAGTAAAAGTGGCAGGCCGACAAATCCAGGGCAAGCATTAAAAAGGGCCACTTTTCAACATAATTGTATAAGGGCTAAGAGAGTTGTAAAAGCACGCCTGAAGGCTTTGTGTGTCAATGCAAGGAGCATTTGTAACAAGGTGGATGAATTAAAAGTGCAGATTGTTATTAATGAATATGATATAGTTGGGATCACAGAGACATGGCTCCAGGGTGACCAAGGATGGGAGCTCAACATTCAGGGATATTCAATATTCAGGAGGGATAGACATGAAAGAAAAGGAGATGGGGTAGCATTGTTGGTTAGAGAGGAGATTAACGCAATAGAAAGGAAGGACATTAGCCAGGAGGATGTGGAATCGATATGGGTAGAGCTGCATAACACTAAGGGGCAGTAAACGCTGGTGGGAGTTGTGTACAGGCCACCTAACAGTAGTAGTGAGGTTGGGGATGGTATTAAACAGGAAATTAGAAATGTGTGCAATAAAGAAACAGGAGTTTTAACGGGTGACTTCAATCTACGTATAGATTGGGTGAACCAAATTGGTAAGGGTGCTGAGGAAGAGGATTTCTTGGAATGTATGCGGGATGGTTTTTTGAACCAACATGTCGAGGAACCAACTAGAGAGCAGGTTATTCTAGACTGTGTATTGAGCAATGAGGAAGAGTTAATTAGCAATCTTGTCATGAGAGGCCCCTTGGGTAAGAGTGACCATAATATGGTGGAATTCTTCATTAAGATGGAGAGTGACATAGTTAATTCAGAAACAAAGGTTCTGAACTTAAAGAAGGGTAACTTTGAAGGTATGAGATGTGAATTAGCTAAGATAGACTGGCAAATGACACTTAAAGGGTTGACGGTGGATATGCAATGGCAAGCATTTAAAGATCGCATGGATGAACTACAACAATTGTTCATCCCAGTTTGGGAAAAGAATAAACCAGGGAAGGTAGTGCACCCGTGGCTGACAAGGGAAATTAGGGATAGTATCAATTCCAAAGAAGAAGCATACAAATTAGCCAGAAAAAGTGGCTCACCTGAGGACTGGGAGAAATTCAGAGTCCAGCAGAGGAGGACAAAGGGCTTAATTAGGAAAGGGAAAAAAGATTATGAGAGAAAACTGGCAGGGAACATAGAAACTGACTGTAAAAGCTTTTATAGATATGTGAAAAGAAAAAGATTGGTTAAGACAAATGTAGGTCCCTTACAGTCAGAAACAGGTGAATTGATTATGGGGAGCAAGGACATGGCAGACCAATTGAATAGCTACTTTGGTTCTGTCTTCACTAAGGAGGACATAAATAATCTTCCAGAAATAGTAAGGGACAGAGGGTCCAGTGAGATGGAGGAACTGAGGGAAATACATGTTAGTAGGGAAGTGGTGTTAGGTAAATTGAAGGGATTAAAGGCAGATAAGTCTCCAGGGCCAGACGGTCTGCATCCTAGAGTGCTTAAGGAAGTAGCCCAAGAAATAGTGGATGCATTAGTGATAATTTTTCAAAACTCGTTAGATTCTGGACTAGTTCCTGAGGATTAGAGGGTGGCTAATGTAACCCTGCTTTTTAAAAAAGGAGGGAGAGAGAAACCGGGGAATTATAGACCGGTTAGCCTAACATCGGTGGTGGGGAAACTGCTGGAGTCAGTTATCAAAGATGTGATAACAGCACATTTGAAAGCGGTGAAATCATCGGACAAAGTCAGCATGGATTTGTGAAAGGAAAATCATGTCTGACGAATCTCATAGAATTTTTTGAGGGCGTAACTAGTAGAGTGGATAGAGGAGAATCAGTGGATGTGGTATATTTGGATTTTCAAAAGGCTTTCGACAAGGTCCCACACAGGAGATTAGTGTGCAAACTTAAAGCACACGGTATTGGGGGTAAGGTATTGATGTGGTTAGAGAATTGGTTGGCAGACAGGAAGCAAAGAGTGGGAATAAACGGGACCTTTTCAGAATGGCAGGCAGTGACTAGTGGGGTACCGCAAGGCTCAGTGCTGGGACCCCAGTTGTTTACAATATATATTAATGAGTTGGATGAGGGAATTAAATGCAGCATCTCCAAGTTTGCGGATGACATGAAGCTGGGCGGCAGTGTTAGCTGTGAGGAGGATGCTAAGAGGATGCAGGGTGACTTGGATAGGTTGGGTGAGTGGGCAAATTCATTGCAGATGCAATTTAATGTGGATAAATGTGATGTTATCCACTTTGGTGGCAAAAACAGGAAAACAGATTATTGTCTGATTATTATCTATTATGGTGGCCGATTAGGAAAAGGGGAGGTGCAACGAGACCTGGGTGTCATTATACACCAGTCATTGAAAGTGGGCATGCAGGTATAGCAGGCGGTGAAAAAGGCGAATGGTATGCTGGCATTTATAGCAAGAGGATTTGAGTACAGGAGCAGGGAGGTACTACTGCATTTGTACAAGGCCTTGGTGAGACCACACCTGGAGTACTGTGTGCAGTTTTGGTCCCCTAATCTGAGGAAAGACATCCTTGCCATAGAGGGAGTACAAAGAAGGTTCACCAGATTGATTCCTGGGATGGCAGGACTTTCATATGATGAAAGACTGGATGAACTAGGCTTATACTCGTTGCAATTTAGAAGATTGAGGGGGGATCTGATTGAAACGTATAAAATCCTAAAGGGATTGGACAGGCTAGATGCAGGATGATTGTTCCCGATGTTGGGGAAGTCCAGAACGCGGGGTCACAGTTTGAGGATAAAGGGGAAGCCTTTTAGGACTGAAATTAGGAAAAACTTCTTCACACAGAGAGTGGTGAATCTGTGGAATTCTCTGCCACAGGAAACAGTTGAGGCCAGTTCATTGGCTATATTTAAGAGGGAGTTAGATATGGCCCTTGTGGCTAAAGGGATCAGGGGGTATGGAGGGAAGGCTGGTACAGGGTTCTGAGTTGGATGATCAGCCATGATCATACTGAATGGTGGTGCAGGCTCGAAGGGCCAAATGGCCTACTCCGGCACCTACTTTCTACGTTTCTATGTTTCTATGTGTCTTGTCCTCGCTTCCGTGGGATAAGTCAGGCCGTCTTGCTGTTGCCCCGCGGAGGGTCATGAGTCCTGGCCCTATGTCCTGTACCCAAGGAGGGGTCCCGGCTCTCTTTTCTGTGTGTGAGTCCCGGCCCTATGTCTTGTACTCTATGTTCTGTGTATGTGTCCATGGTTCCATGTACCTTCTCTCCTGAGGCCGAGGCTCTGTTTTCCATGTTCCTCCTCTCCCTCGCCCATGTCATATCCATGTCTGGTTCTGGGGTCCGAGCCCGAGGTAAGACCCAGGTACTGGGCCCTTGCCCGGTCTCGGGCTCGGAGTCCATACCCTAGCCTCTTCATGTCTCCTCTAGTTCTGGGAGCCGATTCCAAATCCAAACCCAGACCCTTGGTCCCAGCCTAGTTGTAGTCCTAAGTCCTTATCCTATTCGCTATTCCTGCTTCTGTCTTGCTCTCCTGGTATCGTACAATAAACTAAACCTAAGAAACCTCAGAAGATGTGTCTTGCATTTGGGTCCACCCTTGCTCCCAATGGCCCGTCAATGTGACAAACGAGGACATAAAGATCCTAGCCAGAAGCTCAGCATTCTTCCCTCGCCTCGTGGAGCAGCCTGGGGAATATTCCGTCAGGCCCCGGGGACTTATCTGTCCTAATATATTTCAATAACTCCAACACCTCCTCTGCCTTAATATCAACATGCTCCAGAACATCAACCTCACTCATATTGTCCTCACCATCATCAAGTTCCCTCTCATCGGTGAATACTGAAGAGAAGTATTCATTGAGGACGTCACTCACTTCCACAGCCTCCAGGCACATCTTCCCACCTTTATCTCTAATCGGTCCTACCTTCACTCCTGTCATCCTTTTGTTCTTCACATAATTGAAGAATGCCTTGGGGTTTTCCTTTACCCTACTCGCCAAAGCCTTCTCATGCCCCCTTCTTGCTCTTCTCAGCCCCTTCTTAAACCTCCTTTCTTGCTACCCTATATTCCTCAATAGACCCATCTGATCCGTGCTTCCTAAACCTCATATATGCTGCCTTCTTCCACCTGATTAGATTTTCCACCTCACTTGTCACCCATGGGTTCCTTCACCCTACCATTCTTTATCTTCCTCATTGGGACAAATTTATCGCTTACATCCTGCAAGAGATCTCTAAACATCGACCTCATGTCCATAGTACATTTCCCTGCAAAAACATCATCCCAATTCACACCCACAGGTTCTAGCCTTATATCCTCATAATTTGCCCTTTTCCCAATTAAAAATTTTCCTGTCCTCTCTGATTCTGTCCTTTTCCATGATAATGCTAAAGGCCAGGGAGCGGTGGTCACTGTCCCCCAGATGCTCATCCACCAAGAGATCTGTGACCTGACCTGGTTCATTACCTAGTACTAGATCTAGTATGGCATTCCCCCTAGTTGGCCTGTCAACATACTGTGACAGGAATCCGTCCTGGACTCACTTAACAAATTCTTTCCTATCCAAACCCTTGGAACTAATCAGGTGCCAATCAATATCAGGGAAGTTAAAGTCACCCATGATAACAACCCTGTTATTTTTGCACCTTTCCAAAATCTGCTTCCCAATCTGCTCCTTGGTATCTTTGCTGCTACCAGGGGGCCTATAGAATACCTCCAATAGAGTAACTGCTCCCTTCCTGTTCCTGACTTCCATCCATATTGACTCAAAAGAGCATCCTGCTACATTACCCACACTTTCTGTAGCTGTAATAGTATCCCTAACCAGTAATGCCACCCCTCCTTCCCTTCCCCCCACCATCCCTTTTAAAGCGCTGAAATCCAGGAATATTGAGAATCCATTCCTGCCCTGGTGCCAGCCAAGTCTCTGTAATGGCCACTACATCATAATTCCATGTGTGTATCCAAGCCCTAAGTTCATCACCTTTGTTCCTGATGCTTTTTGCATTGAAGTACATGCACTTTAGCCCTTCTACCTTACTACTTTTACACCGTTTATTCTGCTTCTCTTTCCTCTAAGCCTCTCTGTATGTCAGATCTGGCTTTACTCCATGCACTTCTTTCACTGCTCTATCGCTCCGGGTCCCATCCCCCTTGCAAATTAGTTTAAACCCTCCTGAACCATGCTAGCAAACCTACCTGCAAGGATATTGCTCCCCCTCGAGTTCAGGTGCTACCCATCCAATCTGTACAGGTCCCACCTTCCCCAGAAGAGATCCCAATGATCCAAAAATCTAAAACCCTGCTCCCTGCACCAACTCCTCAGCCACGCATTCAACTGCCATCTCCTCCAATTCTTACCATCACTGTCACGTAGCACTGGCAGCAATCCTGAGAACGTCACCCTTGAGGTCCTGTTCTTCAGCCTTCTACCTAGTTCCTGAAACTCACACTTCAGGACCTCATCCCTCTTCCTGCCTATGTCGTTGGTCACAACATGTATCACGACTTCTGGTTGCTTTCCCTCTCGTACCAGGATGTCGTGCACCCAGTCAGAGACATCCCGGACCCTGGCACCTGGGAGGCAACAAACCATGCGGGTGTCCTTCTCACGTCCACAAAATCTCCTGTCTGCTCCCCTGACTATAGAGTCTCCAATGATGACAGCTCTCCTCTTCTCCGTCCCACCCTTCTGCACCACAGGGTCAGACTCAGTGCCAGAGACCCTGCCACCGTGGCTCACACCTGGTCGGTCGTCCCCTCCAACAGTATCCAGGATGGTAAACTTATTATTCAGGGGAATGGCTACAGGGGTGCTCTGCACTACCTGTCTGCTCACCTTCACTTTCCCCCCTCTGACTGTCACCCAACGACCTGCTTCCAACAGCCTAGGTGTGACTACCTCCCTGTAGCTCTCATCTATGACTGCCTCATTCTCCCTTATGAGTGGAAGGTCATCCAGCTGCTGCTCCAGATTCCTTACACGGTCTTCCAGATCGCCCAGCCGTATACTCTTCTGGCAGATGTGACTCTGCGGGAGAGGGGCGTTCCCCCAAGACTGCCACATCTCACATGAGAGGCACATCACCGTCTCAGGAGGCATTGTAAAGACTAACTGGGAACAAGCTCGTCCTCTGCCTCGAGTCAAAGCCTCAAAGCTCCACTCCTTCACTGGCCCACTCACTCACTGGCCGCTTTCCTTTCTCCTATGGTCCACTCTCTTCTCCTTTCTTCTCCAGCCCTTGACCTTTCCCACCCACTTGGCTTCACCTGTCACCTCCTAACTAGCCTCTTTCCCGTACCCCACCTTTCTTATTCTGGCAGCTTCCGCCTTCCTTCTCAGTTCTGAAGAAGCGTCTCGGCCTGAGACATCGGCTGTTTACTCTTTTCCACGGCCTGTGGGTTTCCTCCAGCATTTTGTGTATGTTGCTTAATCCTGCTCCCATCGCACTGTAGCAGGACCATACCCCTCCGTACCCCTCCGTACCCCTCGCATCCGTGTACCCCTCCAATCCTCTCTTAAGCATTGAAATCAAGTGCGTCTGCAGCAAGATCTACACTCTCACCACTCTCGGAGTGGAGAAGATTCCCCCCATGTTCCCCTGAAACGGTTCACCTTTCACCCTTAACCCATGACCTCAGGTTGTAGTCCCACCCAACCTCAGTGGAAAAACTCTGCTTGCATTTACTCTGTCTATACCCCTCGTAATTTTGTATACCTCTATCAAATCTCCTCTCAATCTCCTGCGCTCCAGGGAATAAAATCCTAACCTATTCCACCTTTCCCTCCAACTCAGGTTCCGGGGACCTGGCCACGTCCTTGTCAATTTTCTCTGTACTCTTTCAATCTTATTGATCTCTTTCCTGTAGGTAGGTGACCAAAACTGCACACAATACTTCAAGTTAGACCTCACCAACTTCAATATAACATCCCATCTCCTGTACTTAATACTCTGGAGGCTGAAGAAATTAGAATTGGTTTATCATTGTCACACATACCGAGATACAGTGAAAATCTTGTCTTGCGTATGGATCAGATCATTACACAGTGCATTGAGGTAGAACAATGGAAAACAACAACAGAGTGCAGAATAAAGTGTTTCAGTTACAGAGAAAGGGCAGTACAGACAGACAATAAGCTGCAAGGGTCACGACAAGGTAGATTGTGAGGTTAAGAGTCCATCTTATCGTACTGGGAGACCGTTCAATAGTCTGATAACAGCGGGGTAGAAGCTGTCCTCGTACTGGGGGACCATTCAATAGTCTGATAACAGCGGGGTAGAAGCTGTCCTCGTACTGGGGGACCGTTCAATAGTCTGATTAACAGCGGGGTAGAAGCTGTCCTCGTACTGGGGGACCGTTCAATAGTCTGATAACAGCGGGGTAGAAGCTGTCCTCGTACTGGGGGACCGTTTAATAGTCTGATAACAGTGGGGTAGAAGCTGTCCTGGAGCCTGGTGGGACGTGTATCTTCTCTGGGACGTGTCCAGGATGGGTGGGTCTTTGATTATGTTGGCTGCTTTACGGAGTCAGCGGGGTGGAGGCTGGTCTCTTAAATGTCTCCAATGTTTATGCCTCTCCCTCCACCCCTGGCAGGGCGCCCCACACACCCACCACTCTCTGTCTACCTCTGACATCCTCCTGTGCTTTCTTCCATTCACCATAAAATTATACCCCTTCATATTAGCCATTTCCACCCTGGGAGAAAGTTTCTGACTATCCATTCTATCTCTGCATCTTATCATCTTGTACACCTCTATCAAGTCACCTCTCATCCTGCTTCACCCCAGAGGGAAACACCCCAGCTCGTTCAACCTATAAGGCAGCATCCAGGTAAATCTCCTCTGCACCCTCTCTAAAGCTCCCACATCCTTCCTATAATGAGGCGACCAGAACTGAACACGTTCCAGTGTGACCTAACTTGGACTTGGATCCTCCGCACTGCTAAGAGTCCTGCCATTAACTGTGTACTCTGCCTTCCAGTTTGACCTTCCAAAGTGAATCACTTCACACTTTTCTGGGTTGATTCCATCTGCCGCTTGTCAGCCCAGCTTTGCATCCAGTCAATTTCCTGTTGTAACCCATGACAACCTTCTACACTATCCACAACTCCACCAACCTTCAAGTCATCTGCAGACTTACTAACCCACCCTTCCACTTCCTCATCCAAGTCATTTATAAAAATCACAAAGAGCAGGGGTCCCTGTGGATCGTCACTGGTCACTGATGTCCAGGCAAACTGCACTCCATCTACACCCAGCAAGCCTTCTAGGGGCAAGGCCATTCTGAATCCATACAGGCAGGTATTCCTGGATCCCATGCCTCCTGACCTTTGCAAAGGCTCCTATAAGTTTCTACAAATGAACTTTGGAGAGCATTCTGACCGATTTCATCCGCGTCTGGTCTGAAGGCTCCACTGCTCAGGGTCGCAAGAGCTTGTGAAGGGTTGTATACTCAGCCGCCCAACCTTCCTCACCACCAAGAACAAAGCAACCCTCACTAAGGAGCCTCACCATCTAGGACATGCCCTCTTTCACTCAATGATTTACCAACGGCTTCATCACCAGATTACTGAATGGTCTATGAACTCAGGAACACCAGCTCGCCGTCTCTTTTTTTGCACAATTTGTTGACATTGTAACTGAGAATAATTTTATGCCTTTGCACTGTAGCACTGCCACAAAACAACAGATTTCATGTTATATAAGTGATAATAGACCCGATTCTGAGAAAGACGGCAAGATTCAGGAACCTTGGATGATGAGAGACGTTTGCAAATCCAGTCACGAAGACAAAGCAAGTTGAAGAAGCAGAAATTGAATATATAAAGGAACTAGAGAAAAACTGGGCATCAGGGACCACCATATGTCCTTGGAGAGGAAGAGTAAAGAGAATCTAAAGACATTGAGCAACAGGTATAGGTGAGCAGATACAGGTGAGCAACAGGTATGGACCTTTTGGCCCACCTGCCCATGTTTGCCCCGAATCCTTCTAAACCTTTCCTATCTGTGTACCTGTCCAAGCGCCTTTTAAATGTCGATAATGTACCTGCCTGAATCACTTCTTCTGGCAGCTCATTTCATAGATGGATCACCCTCTGGGTGAAAACATTGCCCCTCGGGTCCCTATTAAAAATCTCCCTCCCCTCTCACCTTAAACCTGTGCCCTCTGGTTCTTGATTGCCTGACTCTGGGAAAAAGACTGTGCACCCTATCTGTGCCCCTCATGGTTTTATGCACCTCAGTAAGTTCACCCCTCAGTTTCCTATGCTCCAAGGAATAAAGTTCCAACCTGCCCAACCTCTCTCCATAACTCAGTCCCTTGAATCCCAGTAACTTCCTCACAAAACTCTTCTGCACTCTTCCCAGCTCAATGGCATCTTTCCTACAGCAGGGCAACCAGAACTGAACACAATACTCCAAGTGCAGCCTCACCAACACCTCGTATAACTGTAACATAACGTCCCAACTCCTGTTCTCAGTGCCCTGATAACCTTAAGACCATAACAGAGAGGAGCAGAATTAGGCCATTTGGCCCATCCAGTCTGTTCCACCACTTCATCATGGCTGATCCAATTTTCCTCTCAAAGTTAATATCCGACCATCTCCCCAAAACACTTCATGCCCTGACCAATCAAGAATCTATCAATCTCTGCCCAGTGACTTGCCCTCCACAGCCACCTGCGGCAATGAGTTCCACAGATTCAACACCCTCTGGCTAAAGAAGTTTCTCCTCATCTCCGTTCTGAAAGGACTCCCCTCTATTCTGAGGCTGTGTCCTCTGGTCTTAGACTCTCCCAGTATCCTCTCCACATCCACTATACTGAGGCCTTCCAGCATCCGATAGGATTCAATGAGGTTACCCCTCAGTCTTCTGCGTTCCAGAGACTGAGATACATCAAACGTTTCCCGGAATCTTTTCTGTGAACCTCCTTTGACCCCACTCCAATGCCAGCACATCACTTCTTATATAAGGGGCGAAAATATTCCAACTTAGATAAAGCCCCAGCTCCTGTACTCAATGCCCTGAAGGTCAGTGTGCCAAACACCTTCTTCACCAACCTGTCTACCTGTGACTCCACTTTCAAAGTTCAGATTTATGATGTAAATATCACTACATACTACTCCAAGATTTATTTTCCTGCGGGCATTCACAGTAGATACAAGGAAACACTTTAGAACCAGTGAGAAACCACACACAAGGATGGACAAATGTGCAAAAGATTGTGCAAATTAAATAACAAGAACAATAATAAATAATGTATGTTTTAGAGTCCTTGAAAGTGAGTCCATAGATTGTGGAATCAATTCATTGTTGAGGTGAGTGAAGTTATCCCCTCTGGTTCAGGAGCCTGATGGTTGAGGAGTAATAACTGTTCCTGAACCTGCTGGTGTGGGTCCTGAGGCTCCTGTACCTCCCTCCTGATGGCAGCAGTGAGAAGAGAGTGTAGCCTCAATGGTTGGGGAAACATGTCCCCACAACCCTGGGTCCCATTCTTCCAAGAACACACATACTTACTGACTCACCCTCTCTCACAGACCTCACCCATCCATCCCTTGTCCCTTCACCCCTATTAACACACCCTCTCTCCTCCATCATCCCCTCTTCCCGGGCTCATTCAACCTCCCTCACTCCTCTCCTGTTCTCTCACACCCTCCCTCACTCAGTCCACTTTCTTCTCTGCCCGTCTCAGCCCAACCCCTTCCCTCTTTCTCCCCCTTCCCACCGTCCTGTCTCTACCCTTCTCTCTCTATTCCCCTCTCTACCCCCTCTCTTCCCTCCTACTATCCCTCTCTCTCCCTCGCCTCCCCTTTCTCCCCCTCCCTTTCCTTCCCCTCTCCTCCTTTTCCCCACTCGCTCTCCCCAAATTCTCTCTATCATCTCTCTCACCTGCCCCTCTCCCCTTCTCTTTCCTCCTCTCCCCTTTCTTTCTCTATTCCCCTCTCTCTCATCACCTTTCCCTGCCTCCTTCTTCTCCCCCCCTTTCGTTCTCACCTCGTCTCCTCTCACTCTCCCTATCTTCCCCTTTCCCCCCTCCTCTCTCACTCTCTCTTACCCATCTCTCCTTCTCCCCCTCTATCCCCCTCTCCCACCCATCCCTTCCCTTCACCATCTCTCCCTGCCTTCTCTCTCTATCTTTTTCCCTCCCTCTCACCCTCTTTCCACCCTCTCTCCCACTCTCTGTCTTCTCTCTCCCCATCTCTCTCCCCTCTTGCTCTTCCTCTCCCCCTCTCTCCCCTCTCACTCTCCTTCTCTCCCCCCCTCTCCCCTCTCACTCCCCCTCTCTCTCCTCTCGCTCTCCCTCTCTCCCCTCTCACTCTCCTTCTCTCCCCCTCTCTCCCCTCTCACTCCCCCTCTCTCCCCCTCTCCTCCCCTCTCCCCTCTCACTCCCCCTCTCTTCCCCTCTCTCCCCCTCACTCCCCCCTCTCTCCCCTCTCGCTCTCCCTCTCTCCCCCTCTCTCCTCCTCTCCCTCCTCTCTCCCCTCCCCCCTCTCTCCCCTCTCTCTATCTCTCACCATCTTTCTCTCTTCTTCTCTCTCCCCTCTCTTCTCTCACCCTCTTACCTTACCCCCTCCTTCTGCCTGAGCTCTCTCCTCCTCTGTCCCCACCTCCCTCTCCCTCTCACTCCCCTTCTATCCCCTCCCTCATTGTTCTTTCTCTCCCTCTCTCCACTCTTCTCTACCCCTTCCCCCTCCCCTCTATCCCCACTCTCTCTTTCCCCTCTCCTTTCCCCTTTCTCTACCCCTTCCCCGTCTCTACCCTCTCCCTTTTATGACCCCCCTCTCATCCTCCTCTCTCCTCCCCTCTCTCCCCCTTGCCCCTCGCTCTCTCCCCCTCTCATTCCCTTCTCTCTCCTCCCTCTACCCCTTTCCTCCCCTCTCTCCCCTCCCCCATCTACCCCTCCCTTTCTCCGTCCTTCTCTCATCCCCTCCCCCTCCCCTCCCTCTCTTCCCCTCTCTCCCCTTCTCACCCCATCTCTTTACCCCCCTCTCATCCCTCTCCCCCCTCTCCCCCTCCCCCTCTCTCCTTCTCACCGCTCCCTCCCACGATGTGACAACCTTCCTCCGCCTGTCTGTTGCCAGGCAACGCTAGTGAGTGGGAACACATCCCGGCATTTCTCCCAGCGGAAAACCTCCGGAGGGGAGGGGGGAGTGCAGAGAATGCAGGAGGGTGGGGGGCACAATGAAGGGGAGGGGGAGGATGAGGGTGTAGGGGAGGGGTGGGGGTAGAGGGAAGGGGAGTCAAAGCTGATGGGCAGTGAGAGGGGAGAGGGAAGGGAGCCAAGTGAGTGTGAGGCAGAGGGGAGAGGGAGGGGAGGAGAGACCGAGGGGAGAGAGGAGAGATAGAGGAGGGGGGGAGAGGGGAGGGGGCAAGGAAGAGAGATGGAGATAGAGAGGGGGTATCACAGAGATAGAGGGGGGAGAGGACGTACAGACAGGGAGACACACACATATTGAGCGAAGGAGAGAGAGAATCACACACACAGACATATAGAGAGCGAGCAAGGGAGCAAGAGAGAGACTGAGAGGGAGAGGGACACATACACAAACAAACACATAGACGGAGAGAGAGTGAGAGAGACACACATATAAAGACACTCACACTCACACACAGACTAACAGAGAGAGGGTTGAGAGAGAGTGTGAGAGAGAGAAGGGAGAGAGTGAGAGAGAGAAAAGGGGGGAGAGAGACACACAGACATACATAAACACACTGACACACACTGACACACACACACACACACACACACACACACACACACGCACACACAGATTGGGGGGGGAAGAAGCACAGAGAGAATCTCACACATAGACATGGTGAGGGAGAGTGCTGGAGGAGGGAGGGAGGGTTGGTGGAGGCACAGTCAGACCCTCCCTGGCCCGGACGGAGGTGTATTTGCCTACCTGAGCAGCAAACAGCAAGAGCTGTTATAGTGGCCGTGCCGAACTGCAGTTGAGGCTCCAGCTGACAGCCTGTGACAGGCTTCGTACTGGCACCGTCTCCCAGTCCCAGCGCACGTCCCACACAGCAGGCACTGCGTGCTGCTCCCTCACCAGCGTCCCCCTAACCCACCCCCACACCAACCCCAGAGAACAGCCTCCACACCCCCACCGTAGACCTCCCAGCACACTGACAGACAGATGAGAGTCGAGGCAGACACACACACACACACACACACACACACACACACACACACACACACAGAAAGAAAATGAGAGACAGGCAGAGAGAGAAAGAGAGACACATAGACAGTGAGAGAGGCAGACACACATACATGCAGAAAAAAAGAGAGAAACAGGCAGAGAGAGGGAGAGAGGGAGGGAGAGAGAGACACACACATACACATATCTATCTCCCCTTCCTCAAACTCTCTCTCCCCCTCTCCCCTATGCTCTTACACAAGTCTCTCCCCTCGTCTATCACACATAGACAGATACTCACGCACACACACTCACCCCTACCCTCTCTCTCTCTCTCACACACACACTCAGAGACCCCTACCCCCTCTCTCTCTCTCTCACACACTCAGAGATCCCCACCCCCTCTCTCCCTCTCACACACTCACTCAGAGACCCCTACCTTTCTGACAACAGGACGCAGAGGCTTTGAAGAGGAGACAGAGGAAGATCACCAGGGTGCTGCCTGGATTAGAGGGTATGAGTTATATGGAGAGGGTGGACAAACTTGGGTTGTTTTAAGACCACAGAAACAGAAACAGAAACAGAAACAGAAACGGAAATGGAATGAGGCCGTTTGGCTCATCAGGTGTGCCCTGTCATGGCTGATTAATTATCCTTCTCAACCCCATTTTCCTTCTCCCTATAACCTTTGACACCTGACTAATCAAGAACATATCAACTTCACTTTAAATATACTCAATCACTTGGCCTCTATAGCCATTTGTGGCAATGAATTCCACAGATTCACCCTAAAGAAATTCCTCCTCATCTCCGTTCTAAATGGACGTCCCTCTATTCTGACGCACTTTAGGAAACATTCTTTGCACATCCACTCAATCTAGATCTTCCAACATTTGGTTGGTATCAATGAGATCCCTCCCTCGTTCTTCTAAGCTCCAGTGAGTACAGGCCTGGAGTCCTATCTATGCCTTTCATAATTTTATTTGTTTCTGTAAGATTTCCCCTCCAATATTCTGGTTTCCAGAAGAGTCCAGTCAACTCAATCTCTCCTCAAAGGCAAAAGCCTTCATCCCCTGAGTACAGGAGTTGGGATGTTATGTTGTAGTTGTACAAGACGTTGGTGAGGCCACACTTGGAGTATTGTGTTCAGTTCTGGTCGCCCTGCTGTAGGAAAGATGCCATTGAGCTGGGAAGAGTGCAGAGGAGATTTACGAGGATGTTGTCAGGACCCTACAACAGCCTGCAGAGGAGAGGTTGACACCCTGACATAGTGGTTCCAGGAAAACAATCTCTCCCTCAATATCCAAAAAACAAAAGAGCTGATTGTGGATTGCAGGTGGAATGGAGACAGGTTCGGTCTGATCAACATCAATGGGTCTGCAGTTGGGAGGGTGAGTAGTTTCAACTTCCTCGGTATACACATCACCGATGATCTCACCTGGACTGTACACACCGGCTTTGTGGCAAAGAAAGCACTACAGTGTCTCTTCCACCTCAGACAACTGAAGAAGTTCTGCATGGGCCCCCAAATCCTCAAGACCTTGTACAGGGGCACCATCGACAGCATCCTGACTGGCTGTATTACTGCCTGGTATGGAATCTGCACCAAACTTGATCGCTGGGCACTGCAGAGAGTGGTACAGACAAGCCCAGCGCATCTGTGGATGTGAACCTCCCTCCACTGAGGACATTTACAGCAGCAGGTGCAGAAAGAAGGCCTGGAAGATCATCAGGGACACCAGTCACCCCGACCATAAACTGTTTCAGCTCCTTCCGTCTGACAATGGTACCTCAGTATTAAAGCCAGGACCAACAGGCTAAGGGACAGCCTCTTTCTACCAGCCATTAGTCTTCTAAATTCACATGTCTGTACATTATGACTGAGTCAAAACGCAAAGATTTTTACTCCCTCATGTTGTGGGACAGATGTAAGATTTAAATAAATCTTAATTCTAAATTATAAATTCACCAAGGGACTGAGTTATGGAGAGAGGTTGGACAGGTTGGGACTTTATTCCTTGGCATGTAGGAGATTGAGGGGTGACCTTACAGAGGTGTATAAAACCACGAGGGGCACAGACAGGGTGAATGTGCACAGTCTTTTTCCCCCAGGGCTGGGCAATCAAGAACCAGAGGGCACAAGTGAGAGGTGAGGGGGGGATTTAATATGGAATTGAGGGGCAACTTTTTTACCTGGAGGGAGGGTGATCTTTCTATGAAACCAGCTGCCTGGGGAAGTGGTTGAGGCTGGAACATTAACGACATTTAAAAGGAACTTGGACAGGTACACGGATAGGAAAGGTTTAGAACAGGGGTCCCCAACTTGAGGTCAACAGAACCACCCCCCCCCGGGTTAATGAGAGGGGTCCATGGCATAAAAAAGGTTGGGAGCCCTGGTTCGGAGGGATAGGGGCTTAGACGGAAATTTTGGTTGGCGAGGACCAGTTGGATATCATGTGTGCAACTTTTCAGAATTGGAATCAGAATCAGGTAGTGAAATTTGTTGTTTTGTGGCAGCACATTGCAATAATCAAAAATCACTCAAAATTACAATAGAAAAGATAAATATTGCAAAAGAGAAATACTGAATTCATGGCCCGTTCAGAAATCTGATGGCAGAGGGGAAGAAGCTGTTTCTCAATCATTGAGTGTGTGTCTTCAGGCTCCTGTACCTCCTCCCTGATGGTAGCAATCAGAAGAGGCATGTCCTGGGTGATGAGGGCCCTTCATGACAGATGCCACTTTCTCGAGGCAGCGTCTTTCGAAGATGTCCTCGATGGTGGGGAGGGTTGTGCTGTACAACCTTCTGCAACCTTCTGTGGTCCTGTGCTTTGGAGCTTCCATCCCAGAGGGTGATGCAGCCGGCCGGAGTGCTGTCCGCCGTAAGTCTGTAGAGTCCTTGCTGACACACCGAATCGCTTCGATGAAGTAGATCTGCTGATGGGCCTTCTTTGTGTTGTGCCTGGGATAGATCTTCCGCGATGTCGGCGCCCAGGAACTTGAAACTGCTCAGCTCTATAAAAGTTTGTTGAGGCCACATTCAGGGTGGCCTTCACTCACAATCGTAAAGAACTGTCTCGTTGCTAGGGAACAAGAGGATAAATTTCCATTTATATAGTCTCTTTTACACCTCAAATATATCCTGTTGAGCTCTCCGAGAGCGATTACAAATGCAGTTGGTCTGTGAGCCAGATGGGTAAACAGAAGCATCTATCTGCAAGATGTTGTGTCGAGGCAGCGAAGAGCCAGATCGAAGACATACGGAGACAGGAACTGTGCACGGTGCTCCCGGTGTGGGTCTGGCTCAGGGATATGGAGACAGGAACTGTGCACGGTGCTCCCGGTGTGGGTCTGGCTCAGGGATATGGAGACAGGAACTGTGCACGGTGCTCCCGGTGTGGGTCTGACCCAGGGATAGGGAGACAGGAACTGTGCACGGTGCTCCCGGTGTGGGTCTGACCCACGGGGATACAGAGACAGGATCTGTGCACGGTGCTCAGTGTGGGTCTGACCCAGGGATACAGAGACAGGAACTGTGCACGGTGCTCCCGGGGTGGGTCTGGCTCAGGGATAGGGAGACAGGAACTGTGCACGGTGCTCCCGGTGTGGGTCTGACCCAGGGATAGGGAGACAGGAACTGTGCACGGTGCTCCCGGTGTGGGTCTGACCCACGGGGATACAGAGACAGGATCTGTGCACGGTGCTCAGTGTGGGTCTGACCCAGGGATACAGAGACAGGATCTGTGCACGGTGATCCCGGGGTGGGTCTGACCCATGGGGATACGGAGACAGGACCTGTGCACGGTGTTCCCAGTGTGGTCTGACCCAGCGATACGGAGCTGGGAACTGTGCATTGTGCTCCCAATGTGGGTCTCACCTAGGGGGTTATAGAGATGGGAACTGTGCACGGTGACCCAGTGTGGGTCTGACCCAGGGATAGGGAGACAGGATCAGTGCACGGTGATCCCAGTGTGGGTCTGACCCAGGGATACGGAGACAGGATCTGTGCACGGTGTTCCCAGTGTGGATCTGACCCAGGGATAGGGAGATGGGAACTGTGCACGGTGCTCCTGGTTTGGGTCTGACCCAGGGATAGGGAAATGGGAACTGTGCACGGTGCTCCTGGTGTGGGTCTGACCCAGGGGTACGGAGACAAGACTGTGCATGCTGCCCCCAGTGGGGAACTGACCCAGGGGACAATGGCTTGTGCGGGAGAGCGAGGATATAATTGATCAAAGTTACAAGGAAGTAGTCATCCTGAAGTTGCAGGAGGCAAGGAGTTGGGTGACCATCAGGAGAAATGGAAATAAGTAGTTAGAGCAGAGCAGCCCTGCGGCCATTCCCCTCAAAAACAAGTACAGCACTCTGGATACTTTTGTGGGGAATGACCTCCCGGGAGAATGCCACAGTGACGGGTTACAGACACTGAGCATGGGTCCATGGTGCAGGAGGGAAAGGGAGCAGTAGTGATAGGGGACTCGATAGTGAGGGGAACAGACAGGAGATTCTGTGGACACCCGGATGGTATGTTGCCAAGGTCAGGGACGGCTCTGATCGCGTCCACATCATTTTGGAGAGGGAGGGAGAGCAGCCAGATGTCTAATGCGTGGTACCGATGACCTAGGAAGGAAAAGCAATGAGGTCCTGAAAAGAGAATGGAGGCAGAAAGCTGAGCAGCAGGACCTCCCAGGTAGTAATTTCTGGATTGCTGTCTGTGCCACGCGCCAGTGAGGTAGAAACAGGACGATTTGGCAGATAAATGTGTGGCTGAGAGGCTGGTGCGGGGGGCAGCGCTTCAGGTTTTTGTGTCCAGTTCTGGTTGCCTCACTATAGGAAGGATGTGGAAGCATTGGAAAGGGTACAGAGGAGATTTACCAGGATGCTGCCTGGTTTAGAGAGTATGCATTATGATCAGAGATTAAGGGAGCTAGGGCTTTACTCTTTGGAGAGAAGGAGGATGAGAGGAGACTTGATAAAGGTGTACAAGATAATAAGAGGAATAGATAGAGTGGATAGCCAGCACCTCTTCCCCAGGGCACCACTGCTCAATACAAGAGGACATGGCTTTAAGGTAAGGGGTGGGAAGTTCAAGGGGGATATTAGAGGAAGGTTTTTTACTCAGAGAGTGGTTGGTGCGTGGAATGCACTGCCTGAGTCAGTGGTGGAGGCAGATACACTAGTGAAGTTTAAGAGACTACTAGACAGATATATGGAGGAATTTAAGGTGGGGGCTTATATGGGAGGCAGGGTTTGAGGGTCGGCACAACATTGTGGGCTGAAGGGCCTGTACTGTGCTGTACTTTTCTATGTTCTATGTTCTCTATAATTGGGATCTCTTCTGGGGGTTGTATGATCTGATCTGTTCAAAAGTGAACCTGAGGGGGACCAATATTTGTTAGAGCTGTTGGGGAGGGTTTAAATTAACTTGGCGGTGGGGGGGGGGGTGTGCGGTAGCTGGAGTGAAGGGTCTCAGGAAAGGACGGATGATAACAAAGTGAAGATAGCGTGCAGTCAGGTTGTCAGAAAGGGCAGGCAGGTGATGGGCCAACAGGCTGAGTATCAAATGATTTGGGGATGCAGAATCAGAAAGGACAGCAAATACGGTACTCAAGGTGTTGTATCTAAATGTGCGTAGTATAAGAAATAAAGTGGATGATCTTGTTGCACTATTACAGATTGTCAGGTATGATGTTGTGACCATCACTGAATTGTGGCTGAAGGATGGTTGTAGTTGGGAGCTGAATGTCCAAGGTTGCACATTATATCGGAGGGATAGGAAGGTGGGCAGAGGGGTTGGTGTGGCTCTGCTGGTAAAGAATGGCATCAAATCAGTAGAGAGAAGTGATACAGGATTGGAAGATGTTGAATCCTTGTGGGTTGAGTTAAGAAACTGCAAGGGTAAAAAGACCCTGATGGCAGTTATATACAGGCCTCCCAACAGTGGCTGGGATGTGGACCACAGGTTACAACAGGAAACAGAAAAGGTGAGTCAAAAGGGCAATGTTATGGTAGTCATGGGGGATTATAACATACAGGTCGATTGGGAAAATCAGGTTGATAATGGACCTCAAGAGAGTGGGTTTGTTGAATGCCTAAGAGAAGGCTTTTTAGAGCAGTTTGTCATTGAGCCTACCAGGGGATTGGGATTGGGTGTTATATAATGAACCAGAGGCGATTAGGGAGCTTAAGGTAAAAGAACCCTTAGGAACCGGTGATCACAATATAGAAACATAGAAACATAGAAACATAGAAAATAGGTGCAGGAGTAGGCCATTCGGCCTTTCGAGCCTGCACCGCCATTTATTATGATCATGGCTGATCATCCAACTCAGAACCCAGCCTTCCCTCCATACCCCCTGACCCCTGTAGCCACAAGGGCCATATCTAACTTCCTTTTAAACATAGCTAATGAACTGGCCTCAATAGTTTGCTGTGGCAGAGAATTCCACAGATTCACCACTCTCTGTGTGAAGAAGTTTTTCCTAATCTCGGTCCTAAAAGGCTTCCCCTCTATCCTCAAACTGTGACCCCTCGTTCTGGACCTCCCCAACATCGGGAACAATCTTCCCGCATCTAGCCTGTCCAATCCCTTTAGGATCTTATACGTTTCAATCAGATCCCCCCTCAATCTTCTAAATTCCAACGAGTACAAGCCCAGTTCATCCAGTCTTTCTTCATATGAAAGACCTGCCATCCCAGGAATCAATCTGGTGAACCTTCTTTGTACTCCCTCTATGGCAAAGATGTCTTTCCTCAGATTAGGGGACCAAAACTGCACACAATACTCCAGGTGTGGTCTCACCAAGGCCTTGTACAACTGCAGTAGTACCTCCCTGCTCCTGTACTCGAATCCTCTCGCTATAAATGCCAGCATACCGTTCGCCTTTTTCACCGCCTGCTGTACCTGCATGCCCACTTTCAATGACTGGTGTATAATGACACCCAGGTCTCGTTGCACCTCCCCTTTTCCTAATCGGCCACCATTCAGATAATAATCTGTTTTCCTATTTTTGCCACCAAAGTGGATAACTTCACATTTATCCACATTAAATTGCATCTGCCATGAGTTTGCCCACTCACCCAACCTTTCCAAGTCACCCTGCATCCTCTTAGCATCCTCCTCACTGCTAACACTGCCACCCAGCTTCGTGTCATCTGCAAACTTGGAGATGCTGCATTTAATTCCCTCATCCAAGTCATTAATATATATTGTAAACAACTGGGGTCACAGCACTGAGCCTTGCGGTACCCCACTAGTCACCGCCTGCCATTCTGAAAAGGTCCCGTTTATTCCCACTCTTTGCTTCCTGTCTGCTAACCAATTCTCCACCCACACCAATACCTTACCCCCAATACCGTGTGCTTTAAGTTTGCACACTAATCTCCTGTGTGGGACCTTGTCAAAAGCCTTTTGAAAATCCAAATATACCACATCCACTGGTTCTCCCCTATCCACTCTACTAGTTACATCCTCAAAAAATTCTATGAGATTCGTCAGACATGATTTTCCTTTCACAAATCCATGCTGACTTTGTCCGATCATTTCACCGCTTTCCAAATGTGCTGTTATCACATCCTTGATAACTGACTCCAGCAGTTTCCCCACCACCGACGTTAGGCTAACCGGCCTATAATTCCCCGGTTTCTCTCTCCCTCCTTTTTTAAAAAGTGGGGTTACATTAACCACCCTCCAATCCTCAGGAACTAGTCCAGAATCTAACGAGTTTTGAAAAATTATCACTAATGCATCCACTATTTCTTGGGCTACTTCCTTAAGCACTCTGGGATGCAGACCATCTGGCCCTGGGGATTTATCTGCCTTCAATCCCTTCAATTTACCTAACACCACTTCCCTACTAACATGTATTTCGCTCAGTTCCTCCATCTCACTGGACCCTCTGTCCCTTACTATTTCTGGAAGATTATTTATGTCCTCCTTAGTGAAGACAGAACCAAAGTAATTATTCAATTGGTCTGCCATGTCCTTGCTCCCCATAATCAATTCACCTGTTTCTGTTTGCAGGGGACCTACATTTGTCTTTATCAGTCTTTTCCTTTTTACATATCTATAAAAGCTTTTACAGTCCGTTTTTATGTTCTCTGCCAGTTTTCTCTCATAATCTTTTTTCCCCTTCCTAATTAAGCCCTTTGTCCTCCTCTGCTGAACTCTGAATTTCTCCCAGTCCTCAGGTGAGCCACTTTCTCTGGCTAATTTGTATGCTACTTCTTTGGAATTGATACTATCCCTAATTTCTCTTGTCAGCCACGGGTGCACTACCTTCTCCGATTTATTCTTTTGCCAAACTGGGATGAACAATTGTTGTAGTTCATCCATGCAACCTTTAAATGCTTGCCATTGCATATCCACCGTCAATCCTTTAAGTGTCATTTGCCAGTCTATCTTAGCTAATTCACGACTCATACCTTCAAAGTTACCCCTCTTTAAGTTCAGAACCTTTGTTTCTGAATTAACTACGTCACTCTCCATGTTAATGAAGAATTCCACCATATTATGGTCACTCTTACCCAAGGGGCCTCTCACGACAAGATCGCTAAATAACCCTTCCTCATTGCTCAAAACCCAGTCCAGAATAGCCTGCTCTCTGGTCGGTTCCTCGACATGTTGGTTCAAAAAACCATCCCGCATACATTCCAAGAAATCCTCTTCCTCAGCACCTTTACCAATTTGGTTCACCCAGTCTACATGTAGATTGAAGTCACCCATTATAACTGCTGTTCCTTTATTGCACACATTTCTAATTTCCTGTTTAATACCATCTCCGACCTCACTACTACTGTTAGGTGGCCTGTACACAACTCCCACCAGCGTCTTCTGCCCCTTAGTGTTACGCAGCTCTACCCATATCGATTCCACATCCTCCTGGCTAATGTCCTTCCTTTCTATTGCATTAATCTCTTTTTTAACCAGCAACGCCACCCCACCTCCCCTTCCTTCATGTCTATCCCTCCTGAATATTGAATATCCCTGAACGTTGAGCTCCCATCCCTGGTCACCCTGGAGCCATGTCTCTGTGATCCCAACTATATCATAATATATCCCAACTATATCATATGATTGAGTTCAACTTGGAATTTGATAGGGAGAAAGTAAAGTCTGATGCAGCAGTATTTCAGTGGAGTGAGGGAAATTACAGTGGTGTGAGAGAGGAGTTGGCCAAAGTAAATTGGAAGGAGCCGCTGGCCAGGGATGTCAGCAGAGCAGCAATGGCCTGAGTTTCTGGGAAAAATGAGGAAGGTACAGGACATGTGTATTCCAAAACTGCTCAAATGGTAAAATAGTACAACTGTGGCTGACAAGGGAAGTCAAAGCTGTTGTAAAAGCAAAGGAGAGGGCATACAACAAAGCAAAAATCAGTGGGAAGATAGAGGATTGGGAAATTTTTAAAAGCCTACAGAACTAAAAAAAATCATTAGAAAGGAAAAGATGAAATATCAAATGAAGCTAGCAAACAATATCAAAGTAGATAGTAAAAGTTTTTTCAAGTATGTTAAAATAAAAGAGAATGAGAGTGGATATAGGACCGCTAGAAAATGAGGCAGGAGAAATAATAATGGGGGACAAGGAGATTGTTGATGAACTAAATGAGTATTTTGCATCAGTTTTCACTGTGGAAGACACTAGCAGTATGCCTGATGTTGTAGTGTGTGAAGGAAGAGAAGTGGGTGCAGTTACTGTTACAAGGGAGAAGGTGCTCAAAAAACTGAAAGACCTAAAGGTACATAAGTCATCTGGACCAGATGAACTGCACCCTAGGGTTCTGAAAGACGTAGTGTTAGAGATTGTGGCGTCATTAGTAATGATCTTTCAAAAATCATTGGACTCTGGCATGGTGCCAGAAGACTGGAAAATTGCAAATGTTTCTCCACTCTTTAAGAAAGGAGGAAGGCAGCAGAAAGGAAATTATGGACCAGTTAGCCTGACCTCAGTGGTTGGGAAGATGTTGGAGTCAATTGTTAAGGATGAAGTGATGGAATACTTGGCAACACAGGACAAAATAGGACAAAGTCAGCATGGTTTCCTTCAGGGAAAATCCTGCCTGACAAACCTGTTGGAATTCTTTGAGGAGATTACAAGTAGGATAGATAAAGGGGATGCGGTGGATGTTGTATATTTGGACTTTCAGAAGGCCTTTGACAAGGTGCCACACCTGAGGCTACTTACCAAGTTAAGAGCCCATGGTATTACAGGAAAGTTACTAATGTGGCTAGAGCATTGGCTGATTGGTTGGAGCAGTGAGTGGGAATAAAAGGATCCTTGTCTGGTTGGCTGCCAGTAACTAGAGGTATTCCACAGGGGTCAGTGTTGGGACCACTTCTTTTTGTGCTGTATATAAATGACTTAGATGATGGAATAAGCGGCTTTGTTGTCAAGTTTGCAGATGATACGAAGACTGATGGAGTGGCAGGTAGTGTTGAGGAAACAGGTAGGATGCAGAAGGACTTAGACAGATTAGAAGAATGGGCAAGAAAGTGGCAAGTGAAATACAATGTTGGAAAATGCATGGTCTTGCACTTTGGTAGTAGAAATAAATGTATGGACTATTTTCTAAACGGGGAGAAAATCCAAGAACAGGGAAATGAACCTGGTCAGGTGTCAGATCTTTCAGTGGGAGAGCATTTTGGAGATAGTGATCACAATTCTATCTCCTTTATCATAGCTTTGGTTAGGGATAGGAACAGACAAGTGAGGAAAGCATTTAATTGGAGTAAGGGGAAATATGAGGCTATCAGGCAGCAGCTTAGAATAATAAATTGGAAACGGATGTTCTCAGAGAAATATATGGAAGAAATGTGGAAATGTTAAGGGGATATTTGTGTGGAGTTCTGCATAGGTACATTCCAATGAGACAGGGAAAGGATGGTAGGGTACAGGAACCGTGGTGTACAAAGGCTGTTGTAACTCTAGTCAAGAAGAAAAGAAGAGCTTACGAAAGGTTCAAAAAACTAGGTAATGATAGAGATCTAGAAGATTATAAAGAGTTTAAGAATGAAATTAGGAGAGCCAGAAGGGGCCATGAGAAGGCCTTGGTGGACAGGATTAAGGAAAACCCCAAGGCATTCTACAAGTATGTGAAGGGCAAGAGGATAAAATGTGAGTGAATAGGACCAATCAAGTGTGACAGTGGAAAAGTGTGTATGGAACCAGAGGAGGTAGCAGAGGTACTTTGCTTCAGTATTCACTTTGGAAAAGGATCTTGGTGATTGTAGGGATGACTTACAGTGGACTGAAAAGCTTGAACATGTGGATATTAAGAAAGAGGATGTGCTGGAGCTTTTGGAAAGCATCAAGTTGGATAAGTCACCAGGACTGGATGAGTTGTACCCCAGGCTACTGTGGGAGGCAAGGGAGGAGATTGCTGAGCCTCTGGCGATGATCTTTGCATCATCAATGGGGATGGGAGAGTTTCTGGAGGATTGGAGGTTTGCGGATGTTGTTCCATTATTCAAGAAAGGGAGTAGAGATAGCCCAGGAAATTATAGACCAGTGAGTTTTACTTCAGTGGTTGGTAAGTTGATGGAGAAGATCCTGTGAGGCAGGATTTATGAACATTTGGAGAGGCATTATATGTTTAGGAATAGTCAGCATGGCTTTGTGAAAGAAAGGTTGTGCCTTACGAGCCTGATTGAATTTTTTGACGATGTGTCTAAACACATTGATGAAGCTAAAGCAGTCGATGTAGTGTATATGGATTTCAGCAAAGCATTTGATAAGGTACACCATACAAGGCTTATTGAGAAAGTAAGGAGGCATGGGATCCAAGGGAACATTACTTTGTGGATCCAGACCTGGATGTGGAAGTGGAGGGATGGGTTAGTAAATTTACTGATGACACAAAGGTTGGGGGTGTTGTGGATAGTGTGGAGGGCTGTCAGAGGTTACAGTGGGACATTGGTAGGATGCAAAACTGGGCTGAGAAGTGGCAGATTGCGTTCAACCTGGATAAGTGTGAGGTGGTTCATTTTGGTAGGTCAAATATGATGGCAGAATATAGTATTAATGGTAAGTCTCTTGCCAGTATAGAGGATCTTGGGGTCCGAGTCAATAGGACACTCAAAGCTGGTGTGCAGGTTGACTCTGTGGTTAAGAAAGCATACGGTGCATTGGCCTTCATCAGTCTTGGGTCTGACTTTAGGAGCTGAGAGGTAATGTTGCAGCTCTATAGGACCCTGGTCAGACTCCACTTGGAGTACTGTGCTCAGTTCTGGTCACCTCACTGCAGGAAGGACATGGAAACTATAGAAAGGGTGCAGAGGAGATTTACAAGGATGTTGCCTGGATTGGAGAGCATGCCTTATGAGAATAGGTTGAGTGAACTCGGCCTTTATTCCTTGGAGTGACGGAGGATGAGAAGTGACCTGACAGAGGTGTATAAGATGATGAGAGGCATTGATCATGTGGATAGTCAGAGGCTTTTTCCCAGGGCTGAAATGGCTAGCATGAGAGGGCTCAGTTTTAAGGTGTTTGGAAGTAGGTACAGAGGAGATGTCAGGGGTAAGTTTTTTACGCAGAGAGTGGTGAGTGCGTGGAATGGGCTGCCAGTGATGGTGGTGGAGGCGGATACGATAGGGTCTTTAGAGAGACATTTAGATAAGTACATGGCGCTTAGGTAAATAGAGGGTTATGGGTAACCCAAAGTAATTTCTAAGGTAAGGACATGTTTGGCAAGCTTTGTGGGCTGAAGGGCCTGTATTGTGCTGTAAGTTTTCTATGTTTCTATGAGATGCAGAGGGACTTGGGCGTCCTTCTGCAGAATACTCTAAAGGTTAACTTGCAGGTAGAGTCATTGGTGAGGAAGGCAAATGCCATGTTAGCATTCATTTCAAGAGGTCTAGAATACAAGAGAAAGGATATGATGCTGAGGCTTTATAAGGCACAAGTGAGGCCTCACCTTGAGTGTTGTGAACAGTTTTATGTCCCTCATCTTAGAAAAGATGTGCTGGCATTGGAGATGGTTCAGAGGAGGTTCACAAGGATGATTCTGGGAATGAAAGGGTTATCATACAAGGAACCTTTGATGGCTCTGGGTCTGTACTTGCTAGAATTCAGAAGGATGAGGAGGATCTCATTGAAAACTTCAGAATGTTGAAAGGCCTAGACAGAGTAGATGTGGAAAGGATGTTTCCCATGGTGGGAGAGTCTAGGACAAGAGGGCACAGACTCAGGATAAAAGGTGCCCTTTCTAAACAGAGATGCAGAAAAAATTCTTTAGCCAAAGGGTGGTGAATTTGTGGATTTTTTGCCACAGGCAGCTGTGCAGGCCAGATTGTTGGGTGTATTTAAGGCAGAGATTGATAGGTTCTAGATTGGACATGACATTAAAGGTTACGGGGAGAAGGCTGGGAACTAGGGTTGAGGAGGAGATAGAAAAAAAGTATCAGCCATGATTGAATGGCAGAGCAGACTCGATGAGCCAGATGGCCTAATTCTGCTCCTATGTCTTATGGTCTAAAACAGAGAGGAGAACTGTGCATGGTGCTCTCAGTGAGAGTTTGACCCAGGGATATGGAGACAGGAACTGTGCACGGTGCTCCCAGTGAGGGTCTGACCCAGGGATATGGAGACAGGAACTGTGCAAGGTGCTCCCGGTGTGTGTCTGACCCAGGGATATGGAGACAGGAACTGTGCACGGTGCTCCCAGTGTGGGTCTGACCCAGGGATATGGAGACAGGAACTGTGCACGGTGCTCCCAGTGTGTGTCTGACCCAGGGGGATACGGAGACGGGAACTGTGCATGGTGCTCCCAGTGAGGGTCTGACCCAGGGATACGGAGACAGGAACTGTGCACGGTGTTCCCAGTGTGGGTCTGTCCCAGGGGGATACGGAGACGGGAACTGTGCACGGTGCTCCCAGGGATATGGAGACAGGAACTGTGCACGGTATTCCCAGTGAGAATCTGACCCAGGGATATGGAGACAGGAACTGTGCACGGTGCTCACAGTGTAGGTCTGTCACAGTGGGATACGGAGACGGGAACTGCGCATGGTGCTCCCAGGGATATGGGGCAGCAACTGTGCACGGTGCTCCCAGTGAGGGTCTGACCCAGGGATACGGAGACAGGAACTGTGCACGGTGCTCCCAGTGTGGGTCTGACCCAGGGATATGGAGACAGGAACTGTGCACGGTACTACCAGAGTGGGTCTGACCCAGGGATATGGAGACAGGAACTGTGCACGGTGCTCCCAGTGAGGGTCTGACCCAGGGATATGGAGAAAGGAACTGTGCACGGTGCTCCCGGTGTGTGTCTGACCCAGGGATATGGAGACAGGAACTGTGCACGGTGCTCCCAGTGTGGGTCTGACCCAGGGATATGGAGACAGGAACTGTGCACGGTACTACCAGAGTGGGTCTGACCCAGGGATATGGAGACAGGAACTGTGCACGGTGGTCCCAGTGAGGGTCTGACCCAGGGATATGGAGACAGGAACTGTGCATGGTGCTCCCGGTGTGTGTCTGACCCAGGGATATGGAGACAGCAACTGTGCACGGTGCTCCCAGTGAGGGTCTGACCCAGGGATATGGAGACAGGAACTGTGCACGGTGCTCCCAGTGTGGGTCTGACCCAGGGATATGGAGACAGGAACTGTGCACGGTACTACCTGAGTGGGTCTGACCCAGGGATATGGAGACAGGAACTGTGCACGGTGCTCCCAGTGTGGGTCTGACCCAGGGATATGGAGACAGGAACTGTGCACGGTGCTCCCAGTGATGGTCTGACCCAGGGATATGGAGACAGGAACTGTGCACGGTGCTCCCGGTGTGTGTCTGACCCAGGGATATGGAGACAGGAACTGTGCACGGTGCTCCCAGTGAGGGTCTGACCCAGGGATATGGAGACAGGAACTGTGCACGGTTCTCCCAGTGTGGGTCTGTCCCAGGGGGATACGGAGACGGGAACTGCGCATGGTGTTCCCAGGGATATGGAGACAGGAACTGTGCACGGTTTTTCCAGTGAGGGTCTGACCCAGGGATATGGAGACAGGAACTGTGCACGGTGCTCCCAGTGTGGGTCTGACCCAGGGATACGGAGACAGGAACTGTGCACGGTGCTCCCGGTGTGTGTCTGACCCAGGGATATGGAGACAGGAACTGTGCACGGTGCTCCCAGTGAGGGTCTGACCCAGGGGGATACGGAGACGGGAACTGCGCATGGTGCTCCCAGGGATATGGAGACAGGAACCGTGCACGATGGTCCCGGTGAGGGTCTGACCCAGGGGGAGATGGAGACAGGGACCGTGCACGATGCTCCCGGTGAGGGTCTGACCCAGGGGGAGATGGAGACAGGAACCGTGCACGGTGTTCCCAGTGTGGGTCTGTCCCAGGGGGATACGGAGACGGGAACTGTGCACGGTGCTCCCAGTGAAGGTCTGACCCAGGGATACGGAGACAGGAACTGTGCACGGTGCTCCCAGTGATGGTCTGACCCAGGGATATGGAGACAGGAACTGTGCACAGTGCTCCCGGTGTGTGTCTGACCCAGGGATATGGAGAGAGGAACTGTGCACGGTGCTCCCAGTGTGGGTCTGACCCAGGGATATGGAGACAGGAACTGTGCACGTTACTACCAGTGTGGGTCTGACCCAGGGACATGGAGACAGGAACTGTGCACGGTGGTCCCAGTGAGGGTCTGACCCAGGGATATGGAGACAGGAACTGTGCACGGTGCTCCCAGTGAGGGTCTGACCCAGGGATATGGAGACAGGAACTGTGCACGGTGCTCCCAATGAGGGTCTGACCCAGGGATATGGAGACAGGAACTGTGCACGGTCCTCCCAGTGTGGGTCTGACCCAGGGATATGGAGACAGGAACTGTGCACGTTGCTCCCAGTGAGGGTCTGACCCAGGGATATGGAGACAGGAACTGTGCACGGTGCTCCCAGTGAGGGTCTGACCCAGGGATATGGAGACAGGAACTGTGCACGGTGCTCCCAGTGTGGGTCTGACCCAGGGATATGGAGACAGGAACTGTGCACGGTACTACCAGAGTGGGTCTGACCCAGGGATATGGAGACAGGAACTGTGCACGGTGCTCCCAGTGTGGGTCTGTCCCAGGGGGATACGGAGACGGGAACTGCGCATGGTGCTCCCAGGGATATGGAGACAGGAACTGTGCACGGTTTTTCCAGTGTGGGTCTGACCCAGGGATATGGAGACAGGAACTGTGCACGGTGCTCCCAGTGTGGGTCTGACCCAGGGATATGGAGACAGGAACTGTGCACGGTGCTCCCAGTGAGGGTCTGACCCAGGGATATGGAGACAGGAACTGTGCACGGTACTACCAGAGTGGGTCTGACCCAGGGATATGGAGACAGGAACTGTGCACGGTGCTCCCAGTGAGGGTCTGACCCAGGGATATGGAGACAGGAACTGTGCACGGTGCTCCCAGTGTGGGTCTGTCCCAGGGGGACACGGAGACGGGAACTGCGCATGGTGCTCCCAGGGATATGGAGAAAGGAACTATGCACGGTGCTCCCAGTGAGGGTCTGACCCAGGGATATAGAGACAGGAACTGTGCACGGTGCTCCCAGTGAGGGTCTGAACCAGGGATATGGAGACAGGAACTGTGCACGGTGCTCCCAGTGTGGGTCTGTCCTATAGGGATACGGAGACGGGAACTGCGCATGGTGCTCCCAGGGATATGGAGACAGGAACTGTGCACGGTTTTTCCAGTGATGGTCTGACCCAGGGATATGGAGACAGGAACTGTGCACGGTGCTCCCAGTGTGGATCTGACCCAGGGATACGGAGACAGGAACTGTGCACGGTGCTCCCGGTGTGTGTCTGACCCAGGGATATGGAGACAGGAACTGTGCACGGTGCTCCCAGTGAGGGTCTGACCCAGGGATATGGAGACAGGAACTGTGCACGGTGCTCCCAGTGAGGGTCTGACCCAGGGATATGGAGACAGGAACTGTGCACGGTGCTCCCAGTGTGGGTCTGACCCAGGGATATGGAGACAGGAACTGTGCACGGTACTACCAGAGTGGGTCTGACCCAGGGATATGGAGACAGGAACTGTGCACGGTGCTCCCGGTGTGTGTCTGACCCAGGGATATGGAGACAGGAACTGTGCACGGTGCTCCCGGTGTGTGTCTGACCCAGGGATATGGAGACAGGAACTGTGCACGGTGCTCCCAGTGTGGGTCTGACCCAGGGATATGGAGACAGGAACTGTGCACGGTACTACCTGAGTGGGTCTGACCCAGGGATATGGAGACAGGAACTGTGCACGGTGCTCCCAGTGTGGGTCTGTCCCAGGGGGATACGGAGACGGGAACTGCACATGGTGCTCCCAGGGATATGGAGACAGGAAATGTGCATGGTGCTCCCAGTGTGGGTCTGACCCAGGGATACGGAGACAGCAACTGTGCACGGTGCTCCCAGTGAGGGTCTGACCCAGAGATATGGAGACAGGAACTGTGCATGGTGCTCCCAGTGAGGGTCTGACCCAGGGATATGGAGACAGGAACTGTGCACGGTTCTACCAGAGTGGGTCTGACCCAGGGATATGGAGACAGGAACTGTGCACGGTGCTCCCAGTGAGGGTCTGACCCAGGGATATGGAGACAGGAACTGTGCACGGTGCTCCCAGTGTGGGTCTGTCCCAGGGGGATACGGAGACGGGAACTGCGCATGGTGCTCCCAGGGATATGGAGAAAGGAACTGTGCACGGTGCTCCCAGTGAGGGTCTGACCCAGGGATATGGAGACAGGAACTGTGCACGGTGCTCCCAGTGAGGGTCTGACCCAGGGATATGGAGACAGGAACTGTGCACGGTGCTCCCAGTGTGGGTCTGTCCTATAGGGATACGGAGACGGGAACTGCGCATGGTGCTCCCAGGGATATGGAGACAGGAACTGTGCACGGTTTTTCCAGTGAGGGTCTGACCCAGGGATATGGAGACAGGAACTGTGCACGGTGCTCCCAGTGTGGGTCTGACCCAGGGATACGGAGACAGGAACTGTGCACGGTGCTCCCGGTGTGTGTCTGACCCAGGGATATGGAGACAGGAACTGTGCACGGTGCTCCCAGTGAGGGTCTGACCCAGGGATATGGAGACAGGAACTGTGCACGGTTCTCCCAGTGAGGGTCTGACCCAGGGATATGGAGACAGGAACTGTGCACGGTGCTCCCAGTGAGGGTCTGACCCAGGGATATGGAGACAGGAACTGTGCACGGTACTACCAGAGTGGGTCTGACCCAGGGATATGGAGACAGGAACTGTGCACGGTGCTCCCGGTGTGTGTCTGACCCAGGGATATGGAGACAGGAACTGTGCACGGTGCTCCCGGTGTGGGTCTGACCCAGGGATATGGAGACAGGAACTGTGCACGGTGCTCCCAGTGAGGGTCTGACCCAGGGATATGGAGACAGGAACTGTGCACGGTGCTCCCAGTGAGGGTCTGACCCAGGGATATGGAGACAGGAACTGTGCACGGTGCTCCCAGTGTGGGTCTGTCCCAGGGGGATACGGAGACGGGAACTGCGCATGGTGCTCCCAGGGATATGGAGACAGGAACTGTGCACGGTGCTCCCAGTGAGGGTCTGACCCAGGGATATGGAGACAGGAACTGTGCACGGTGCTCCCGGTGTGGGTCTGACCCAGGGATATGGAGACAGGAACTGTGCACGGTGTTTCCAGTGAGGGTCTGACCCAGGGATATGGAGACAGGAACTGTGCACGGTTTTTCCAGTGAGGGTCTGACCCAGGGATATGGAGACAGGAACTGTGCACGGTGCTCCCAGTGTGGGTCTGACCCAGGGATATGGAGACAGGAACTGTGCACGGTGCTCCCAGTGTGGGTCTGTCCCAGGGGGATACGGAGACGGGAACTGCGCATGGTGCTACCAGGGATATGGAGACTGGAACTGTGCACGGTTTTTCCAGTGAGGGTCTGACCCAGGGATATGGAGACAGGAACTGTGCACGGTGCTCCCAGTGTGGGTCTGACCCAGGGATACGGAGACAGGAACGGTGCACGGTGCTCCCAGTGAGGGTCTGACCCAGGGATATGGAGACAGCAACTGTGCACGGTGCTCCCAGTGAGGGTCTGACCCAGGGATATGGAGACAGGAACTGTGCACGGTGCTCCCAGTGTGGGTCTGACCCAGGGATATGGAGACAGGAACTGTGCACGGTACTACCAGAGTGGGTCTGACACAGGGATATGGAGACAGGAACTGTGCACGGTGCTCCCAGTGTGGGTCTGACCCAGGGATATGGAGACAGGAACTGTGCACGGTACTACCAGAGTGGGTCTGATCCAGGGATATGGAGACAGGAACTGTGCACGGTGCTCCCAGTGTGGGTCTGTCCCAGGGGGATACGGAGACGGGAACTGCGCATGGTGCTCCCAGGGATATGGAGACAGGAACTGTGCACGGTTTTTCCAGTGATGGTCTGACCCAGGGATATGGAGACAGGAACTGTGCACGGTGCTCCCAGTGTGGGTCTGACCCAGGGATACGGAGACAGGAACTGTGCACGGTGCTCCCGGTGTGTGTCTGACCCAGGGATACGGAGACAGAAACTGTGCACGGTGCTCCCGGTGTGTGTCTGACCCAGGGATATGGAGACAGGAACTGTGCACGGTGCTCCCAGTGAGGGTCTGACCCATGGATATGGAGACAGGAACTGTGCACGGTGGTCCCAGTGAGGGTCTGACCCAGGGATATGGAGACAGGAACTGTGCACGGTGCTCCCAGTGTGGGTCTGTCCCAGGGGGATACGGAGACGGGAACTGCGCATGGTGCTCCGAGGGATATGGAGACAGGAACTGTGCACGGTTTTTCCAGTGAGGGTCTGACCCAGGGATATGGAGACAGGAACTGTGCACGGTGCTCTCAGTGTGGGTCTGTCCCAGGGGGATACGGAGACGGGAACTGCGCATGGTGCTCCCAGGGATATGGAGACAGGAACTGTGCATGGTTTTTCCAGTGAGAATCTGACCCAGGGATATGGAGACAGGAACTGTGCACGGTGCTCCCAGTGTGGGTCTGACCCAGGGATACGGAGACAGGAACTGTGCATGGTGCTCCCAGTGAGGGTCTGACCCAGGGATATGGAGACAGGAACTGTGCACGGTGCTCCCAGTGAGGGTCTGACCCAGGGATATGGAGACAGGAACTGTGCACGGTGCTCCCAGTGTGGGTCTGACCCAGGGATATGGAGACAGGAACTGTGCACGGTACTACCAGAGTGGGTCTGACCCAGGGACATGGAGACAGGAACTGTGCACGGTGGTCCCAGTGAGGGTCTGACCCAGGGATATGGAGACAGGAACTGTGCACGGTGCTCCCGGTGTGTGTCTGACCCAGGGATATGGAGACAGCAACTGTGCACGGTGCTCCCAGTGAGGGTCTGACCCAGGGATATGGAGACAGGAACTGTGCACGGTGCTCCCAGTGTGGGTCTGACCCAGGGATATGGAGACAGGAACTGTGCACGGTACTACCAGAGTGGGTCTGACCCAGGGATATGGAGACAGGAACTGTGCACGGTGCTCCCAGTGTGGGTCTGACCCAGGGATATGGAGACAGGAACTGTGCACGGTGCTCCCGGTGTGTGTCTGACCCAGGGATATGGAGACAGGAACTGTGCACGGTGCTCCCAGTGAGGGTCTGACCCAGGGATATGGAGACAGGAACTGTGCACGGTGCTCCCAGTGAGGGTCTGACCCAGGGATATGGAGACAGGAACTGTGCACGGTGCTCCCAGTGTGGGTCTGTCCCAGAGGGATACGGAGACGGGAACTGCGCATGATGCTCCCAGGGATATGGAGACAGGAACTGTGCACGGTGCTCCCAGTGAGGGTCTGACCCAGGGATATGGAGACAGGAACTGTGCACGGTGCTCCCAGTGTGGGTCTGTCCCAGGGGAATACGGAGACGGGAACTGCGCATGGTGCTCCCAGGGATATGGAGACAGCAACTGTGCACGGTGCTCCCAGTGAGGGTCTGACCCAGGGATATGGAGACAGGAACTGTGCACGGTGCTCCCAGTGTGGGTCTGACCCAGGGATACGGAGACAGGAACTGTGCACGGTGCTCCCAGTGTGGGTCTGTCCCAGGGGGATACGGAGACGGGAACTGCGCATGGTGCTCCCAGGGATATGGAGACAGGAACTGTGCACGGTTTTTCCAGTGAGGGTATGACCCAGGGATATGGAGACAGGAACTGTGCACGGTGCTCCCAGTGTGGGTCTGACCCAGGGATATGGAGACAGGAACTGTGCACGGTGCTCCCAGTGAGGGTCTGACCCAGGGATATGGAGACAGGAACTGTGCACGGTGCTCCCAGTGTGGGTCTGACCCAGGGATATGGAGACAGGAACTGTGCACGGTACTACCAGAGTGGGTCTGACCCAGGGATATGGAGACAGGAACTGTGCACGGTGCTCCCAGTGAGGGTCTGACCCAGGGATATGGAGACAGGAACTGTGCACGGTGCTCCCAGTGTGGGTCTGTCCCAGGGGGACACGGAGACGGGAACTGCGCATGGTGCTCCCAGGGATATGGAGACAGGAACTGTGCACGGTGCTCCCAGTGAGGGTCTGACCCAGGGATATAGAGACAGGAACTGTGCACGGTGCTCCCAGTGAGGGTCTGACCCAGGGATATGGAGACAGGAACTGTGCACGGTGCTCCCAGTGTGGGTCTGACCCAAGGATATGGAGACAGGAACTGTGCACGGTGCTCCCGGTGTGTGTCTGACCCAGGGATATGGAGACAGGAACTGTGCACGGTGCTCCCAGTGAGGGTCTGAACCAGGGATATGGAGACAGAAACTGTGCACGGTGCTCCCAGTGTGGGTCTGTCCTAGGGGGATACGGAGACGGGAACTGCGCATGGTGCTCCCAGGGATATGGAGACAGGAACTGTGCACGGTTTTTCCAGTGATGGTCTGACCCAGGGATATGGAGACAGGAACTGTGCACGGTGCTCCCAGTGTGGGTCTGACCCAGGGATACGGAGACAGGAACTGTGCACGGTGCTCCCGGTGTGTGTCTGACCCAGGGATATGGAGACAGGAACTGTGCACGGTGCTCCCAGTGAGGGTCTGACCCAGGGATATGGAGACAGGAACTGTGCACGGTGCTCCCAGTGTGGGTCTGACCCAGGGATATGGAGACAGGAACTGTGCACGGTGCTCCCGGTGTGTGTCTGACCCAGGGATACGGAGACAGGAACTGTGCACGGTGCTCCCGGTGTGTGTCTGACCCAGGGATATGGAGACAGGAACTGTGCACGGTGCTCCCAGTGAGGGTCTGACCCAGGGATATGGAGACAGGAACTGTGCACGGTGCTCCCAGTGAGGGTCTGACCCAGGGATATGGAGACAGGAACTGTGCACGGTGCTCCCAGTGTGGGTCTGTCCCAGGGGGATACGGAGACGGGAACTGCGCATGGTGCTCCGAGGGATATGGAGACAGGAACTGTGCACGGTTTTTCCAGTGAGGGTCTGACCCAGGGATATGGAGACAGGAACTGTGCACGGTGCTCCCAGTGTGGGTCTGACCCAGGGATACGGAGACAGGAACTGTGCACGGTGCTCAGGTGTGTGTCTGACCCAGGGATTTGGAGACAGGAACTGTGCACGGTGCTCCCAGTGAGGGTCTGACCCAGGGATATGGAGACAGGAACTGTGCACGGTGCTCCCAGTGAGCGTCTGACCCAGGGATATGGAGACAGGAACTGTGCACGGTGCTCCCAGTGTGGGTCTGTCCCAGGGGGATACGGAGACGGGAACTGCGCATGGTGCTCCCAGGGATATGGAGACAGGAACTGTGCACGGTGCTCCCAGTGAGGGTCTGACCCAGGGATATGGAGACAGGAACTGTGCACAGTGCTCCCGGTGTGTGTCTGACCCAGGGATATGGAGACAGGAACTGTGCACGGTGTTTCCAGTGAGGGTCTGACCCAGGGATATGGAGACAGGAACTGTGCACGGTGATTCCAGTGAGGGTCTGACCCAGGGATATGGAGACAGGAACTGTGCACGGTGCTCCCAGTGTGGGTCTGACCCAGGGATATGGAGACAGGAACTGTGCACGGTGCTCCCAGTGTGGGTCTGTCCCAGGGGGATACGGAGACGGGAACTGCGCATGGTGCTCCCAGGGATATGGAGACTGGAACTGTGCACGGTTTTTCCAGTGAGGGTCTGACCCAGGGATATGGAGACAGGAACTGTGCACGGTGCTCCCAGTGTGGGTCTGACCCAGGGATACGGAGACAGGAACGGTGCACGGTGCTCCCAGTGAGGGTCTGACCCAGGGATATGGAGACAGGAACTGTGCACGGTGCTCCCAGTGAGGGTCTGACCCAGGGATATGGAGACAGGAACTGTGCACGGTGCTCCCAGTGTGGGTCTGACCCAGGGATATGGAGACAGGAACTGTGCACGGTACTACCAGAGTGGGTCTGACACAGGGATATGGAGACAGGAACTGTGCACGGTGCTCCCAGTGTGGGTCTGACCCAGGGATATGGAGACAGGAACTGTGCACGGTGCTCCCAGTGAGGGTCTGACCCAGGGATATGGAGACAGGAACTGTGCACGGTGCTCCCAGTGTGGGTCTGTCCCAGGGGGATACGGAGACGGGAACTGCGCATGGTGCTCCCAGGGATATGGAGACAGGAACTGTGCACGGTTTTTCCAGTGATGGTCTGACCCAGGGATATGGAGACAGGAACTGTGCACGGTGCTCCCAGTGTGGATCTGACCCAGGGATACGGAGACAGGAACTGTGCACGGTGCTCCCGGTGTGTGTCTGACCCAGGGATATGGAGACAGGAACTGTGCACGGTGCTCCCAGTGAGGGTCTGACCCAGGGATATGGAGACAGGAACTGTGCACGGTGCTTCCAGTGAGGGTCTGACCCAGGGATATGGAGACAGGAACTGTGCACGGTGCTCCCAGTGAGGGTCTGACCCAGGGGGATACGGAGACAGGAACTGTGCACGGTGCTCCCAGTGTGGGTCTGACCCAGGGATATGGAGACAGGAACTGTGCACGGTGCTCCCGGTGTGTGTCTGACCCAGGGATATGGAGACAGGAACTGTGCACGGTGCTCCCGGTGTGTGTCTGACCCAGGGATTTGGAGACAGGAACTGTGCACGGTGCTCCCAGTGAGGGTCTGACCCAGGGATATGGAGACAGGAACTGTGCACGGTGCTCCCAGTGAGGGTCTGACCCAGGGATATGGAGACAGGAACTGTGCACGGTGCTCCCAGTGTGGGTCTGTCCCAGGGGGATACGGAGACGGGAACTGCGCATGGTGCTCCCAGGGATATGGAGACAGGAACTGTGCACGGTGCTCCCAGTGAGGGTCTGACCCAGGGATATGGAGACAGGAACTGTGCACAGTGCTCCCGGTGTGTGTCTGACCCAGGGATATGGAGACAGGAACTGTGCACGGTGTTTCCAGTGAGGGTCTGACCCAGGGATATGGAGACAGGAACTGTGCACGGTGCTCCCAGTGAGGGTCTGACCCAGGGATATGGAGACAGGAACTGTGCACGGTGCTCCCAGTGTGGGTCTGACCCAGGGATATGGAGACAGGAACTGTGCACGGTGCTCCCAGTGTGGGTCTGTCCCAGGGGGATACGGAGACGGGAACTGCGCATGGTGCTCCCAGGGATATGGAGACAGGAACTGTGCACGGTTTTTCCAGTGAGGGTCTGACCCAGGGATATGGAGACAGGAACTGTGCACGGTGCTCCCAGTGTGGGTCTGTCCGATAGGGATACGGAGACGGGAACTGCGCATGGTGCTCCCAGGGATATGGAGACAGGAACTGTGCACGGTTTTTCCAGTGATGGTCTGACCCAGGGATATGGAGACAGGAACTGTGCACGGTGCTCCCAGTGTGGGTCTGACCCAGGGATATGGAGACAGGAACTGTGCACGGTGCTCCCGGTGTGTGTCTGACCCAGGGATATGGAGACAGGAACTGTGCACGGTGCTCCCAGTGAGGGTCTGACCCAGGGATATGGAGACAGGAACTGTGCACGGTTTTTCCAGTGAGGGTCTGACCCAGGGATATGGAGACAGGAACTGTGCACGGTGCTCCCAGTGAGGGTCTGACCCAGGGATATGGAGACAGGAACTGTGCACGGTACTACCAGAGTGGGTCTGACCCAGGGATATGGAGACAGGAACTGTGCACGGTGCTCCCAGTGTGGGTCTGACCCAGGGATATGGAGACAGGAACTGTGCACGGTGCTCCCGGTGTGTGTCTGACCCAGGGATATGGAGACAGGAACTGTGCACGGTGCTCCCAGTGAGGGTCTGACCCAGGGATATGGAGACAGGAACTGTGCACGGTGCTCCCAGTGAGGGTCTGACCCAGGGATATGGAGACAGGAACTGTGCACGGTGCTCCCAGTGTGGGTCTGTCCCAGGGGGATACGGAGACGGGAACTGCGCATGGTGCTCCCAGGGATATGGAGACAGGAACTGTGCACGGTGCTCCCAGTGAGGGTCTGACCCAGGGATATGGAGACAGGAACTGTGCACAGTGCTCCCGGTGTGTGTCTGACCCAGGGATATGGAGACAGGAACTGTGCACGGTGCTTCCAGTGAGGGTCTGACCCAGGGATATGGAGACAGGAACTGTGCACGGTTTTTCCAGTGAGGGTCTGACCCAGGGATATGGAGACAGGAACTGTGCACGGTGCTCCCAGTGTGGGTCTGACCCAGGGATATGGAGACAGGAACTGTGCACGGTGCTCCCAGTGTGGGTCTGTCCCAGGGGGATACGGAGACGGGAACTGCGCATGGTGCTCCCAGGGATATGGAGACTGGAACTGTGCACGGTTTTTCCAGTGAGGGTCTGACCCAGGGATATGGAGACAGGAACTGTGCACGGTGCTCCCAGTGTGGGTCTGACCCAGGGATACGGAGACAGGAACGGTGCACGGTGCTCCCAGTGAGGGTCTGACCCAGGGATATGGAGACAGGAACTGTGCACGGTGCTCCCAGTGAGGGTCTGACCCAGGGATATGGAGACAGGAACTGTGCACGGTGCTCCCAGTGTGGGTCTGACCCAGGGATATGGAGACAGGAACTGTGCACGGTACTACCAGAGTGGGTCTGACCCAGGGATATGGAGACAGGAACTGTGCACGGTGCTCCCAGTGTGGGTCTGACCCAGGGATATGGAGACAGGAACTGTGCACGGTACTACCAGAGTGGGTCTGACCCAGGGATATGGAGACAGGAACTGTGCACGGTGCTCCCAGTGTGGGTCTGTCCCAGGGGGATACGGAGACGGGAACTGCGCATGGTGCTCCCAGGGATATGGAGACAGGAACTGTGCACGGTTTTTCCAGTGATGGTCTGACCCAGGGATATGGAGACAGGAACTGTGCACGGTGCTCCCAGTGTGGGTCTGACCCAGGGATACGGAGACAGGAACTGTGCACGGTGCTCCCGGTGTGTGTCTGACCCAGGGATACGGAGACAGAAACTGTGCACGGTGCTCCCGGTGTGTGTCTGACCCAGGGATATGGAGACAGGAACTGTGCACGGTGCTCCCAGTGAGGGTCTGACCCAGGGATATGGAGACAGGAACTGTGCACGGTGCTCCCAGTGAGGGTCTGACCCAGGGATATGGAGACAGGAACTGTGCACGGTGCTCCCAGTGTGGGTCTGTCCCAGGGGGATACGGAGACGGGAACTGCGCATGGTGCTCCCAGGGATATGGAGACAGGAACTGTGCACGGTTTTTCCAGTGAGGGTCTGACCCAGGGATATGGAGACAGGAACTGTGCACGGTGCTCCCAGTGTGGGTCTGTCCCAGGGGGATACGGAGACGGGAACTGCGCATGGTGCTCCCAGGGATATGGAGACAGGAACTGTGCACGGTTTTTCCAGTGAGGGTCTGACCCAGGGATATGGAGACAGGAACTGTGCACGGTGCTCCCAGTGTGGGTCTGACCCAGGGATATGGAGACAGGAACTGTGCACGGTGCTCCCAGTGAGGGTCTGACCCAGGGATATGGAGACAGGAACTGTGCACGGTGCTCCCAGTGAGGGTCTGACCCAGGGATATGGAGACAGGAACTGTGCACGGTGCTCCCAGTATGGGTCTGACCCAGGGATATGGAGACAGGAACTGTGCACGGTACTACCAGAGTGGGTCTGACCCAGGGATATGGAGACAGGAACTGTGCACGGTGCTCCCAGTGTGGGTCTGTCCCAGGGGGATACGGAGACGGGAACTGCGCATGGTGCTCCCAGGGATATGGAGACTGGAACTGTGCACGGTTTTTCCAGTGAGGGTCTGACCCAGGGATATGGAGACAGGAACTGTGCACGGTGCTCCCAGTGTGGGTCTGACCCAGGGATATGGAGACAGGAACTGTGCACGGTGCTCCCGGTGTGTGTCTGACCCAGGGATATGGAGACAGGAACTGTGCACGGTGCTCCCAGTGAGGGTCTGACCCAGGGATACGGAGACAGGAACTGTGCACGGTGCTCCCAGAGTGGGTCTGACCCAGGGATATGGAGACAGGAACTGTGCACGGTGCTCCCAGTGAGGGTCTGACCCAGGGATATGGAGACAGGAACTGTGCACGGTGCTCCCAGTGTGGGTCTGACCCAGGGATATGGAGACAGGAACTGTGCACGGTACTACCAGAGTGGGTCTGACCCAGGGATATGGAGACAGGAACTGTGCACGGTGGTCCCAGTGAGGGTCTGACCCAGGGATATGGAGACAGGAACTGTGCACGGTGCTCCCGGTGTGTGTCTGACCCAGGGATATGGAGACAGGAACTGTGCACGGTGCTCCCAGTGTGGGTCTGACCCAGGGATATGGAGACAGAAACTGTGCACGGTGCTCCCAGTGATGGTCTGACCCAGGGATATGGAGACAGGAACTGTGCACGGTGCTCCCGGTGTGTGTCTGACCCAGGGATATGGAGACAGCAACTGTGCACGGTGCTCCCAGTGAGGGTCTGACCCAGGGATATGGAGACAGGAACTGTGCACGGTGCTCCCAGTGTGGGTCTGACCCAGGGATATGGAGACAGGAACTGTGCACGGTACTCCCAGAGTCGGTCTGACCCAGGGACATGGAGACAGGAACTGTGCACGGTGCTCCCGGTGTGTGTCTGACCCAGGGATATGGAGACAGCAACTGTGCACGGTGCTCCCAGTGAGGGTCTGACCCAGGGATATGGAGACAGGAACTGTGCACGGTGCTCCCAGTGTGGGTCTGACCCAGGGATATGGAGACAGGAACTGTGCACGGTACTACCAGAGTGGGTCTGACACAGGGATATGGAGACAGGAACTGTGCACGGTGCTCCCAGTGTGGGTCTGACCCAGGGATATGGAGACAGGAACTGTGCACGGTACTACCAGAGTGGGTCTGATCCAGGGATATGGAGACAGGAACTGTGCACGGTGCTCCCAGTGTGGGTCTGTCCCAGGGGGATACGGAGACGGGAACTGCGCATGGTGCTCCCAGGGATATGGAGACAGGAACTGTGCACGGTTTTTCCAGTGATGGTCTGACCCAGGGATATGGAGACAGGAACTGTGCACGGTGCTCCCAGTGTGGGTCTGACCCAGGGATACGGAGACAGGAACTGTGCACGGTGCTCCCGGTGTGTGTCTGACCCAGGGATACGGAGACAGAAACTGTGCACGGTGCTCCCGGTGTGTGTCTGACCCAGGGATATGGAGACAGGAACTGTGCACGGTGCTCCCAGTGAGGGTCTGACCCAGGGATATGGAGACAGGAACTGTGCACGGTGCTCCCAGTGAGGGTCTGACCCAGGGATATGGAGACAGGAACTGTGCACGGTGCTCCCAGTGTGGGTCTGTCCCAGGGGGATACGGAGACGGGAACTGCGCATGGTGCTCCGAGGGATATGGAGACAGGAACTGTGCACGGTTTTTCCAGTGAGGGTCTGACCCAGGCATATGGAGACAGGAACTGTGCACGGTGCTCCCAGTGTGGGTCTGACCCAGGGATACGGAGACAGGAACTGTGCACGGTGCTCCTGGTGTGTGTCTGACCCAGGGATTTGGAGACAGGAACTGTGCACGGTGCTCCCAGTGAGTTTCTGACCCAGGGATATGGAGACAGGAACTGTGCACGGTGCTCCCAGTGAGAATCTGACCCAGGGATATGGAGACAGGAACTGTGCACGGTGCTCCAAGTCTGGGTCTGTCCCAGGGGGATACGGAGACGGGAACTGCGCATGGTGCTCCCAGGGATATGGAGACATGAACTGTGCACGGTGTTCCCAGTGAGGGTCTGACCCAGGGATATGGAGACAGGAACTGTGCACGGTGCTCCCAGTGAGGGTCTGACTCAGGGATATGGAGACAGGAACTGTGCACGGTGCTCCCAGTGTGGGTCTGACCCAAGGATATGGAGACAGGAACTGTGCACGGTGCTCCCGGTGTGTGTCTGACCCAGGGATATGGAGACAGGAACTGTGTACGGTGCTCCCAGTGAGGGTCTGACCCAGGGATATGGAGACAGGAACTGTGCACGGTACTACCAGAGTGGGTCTGACCCAGGGATATGGAGACAGGAACTGTGCACTGTGCTCCCAGTGAGGGTCTGACCCAGGGATATGGAGACAGGAACTGTGCACGGTGCTCCCAGTGTGGGTCTGACCCAGGGATATGGAGACAGGAACTGTGCACGGTACTACCAGAGTGGGTCTGACCCAGGGATATGGAGACAGGAACTGTGCACGGTGGTCCCAGTCAGGGTCTGACCCAGGGATATGGAGACAGAAACTGTGCACGGTGCTCCCAGTGATGGTCTGACCCAGGGATATGGAGACAGGAACTGTGCACGGTCCTCCCGGTGTGTGTCTGACCCAGGGATATGGAGACAGGAACTGTGCACGGTGCTCCCAGTGAGGGTCTGACGCAGGGATATGGAGACAGGAACTGTGCACGGTGCTCCCAGTGAGGGTCTGACCCAGGGATATGGAGACAGGAACTGTGCACGGTTCTCCCAGTGTGGGTCTGTCCCAGGGGGATACGGAGACGGGAACTGCGCATGGTGCTCCCAGGGATATGGAGACAGGAACTGTGCACGGTGCTCCCAGTGTGGGTCTGACCCAGGGATATGGAGACAGGAACTGTGCACGGTACTACCTGAGTGGGTCTGACCCAGGGATATGGAGACAGGAACTGTGCACGGTGCTCCCAGTGTGGGTCTGTCCCAGGGGGATACGGAGACGGGAACTGCACATGGTGCTCCCAGGGATATGGAGACAGGAACTGTGCACGGTGCTCCCAGTGTGGGTCTGACCCAGGGATATGGAGACAGGAACTGTGCACGGTGCTCCCAGTGAGGGTCTGACCCAGGGATATGGAGACAGGAACTGTGCACGGTGCTCCCAGTGAGGGTCTGACCCAGGGATATGGAGACAGGAACTGTGCACGGTGCTCCCAGAGTGGGTCTGACCCAGGGATATGGAGACAGGAACTGTGCACGGTGCTCCCAGTGAGGGTCTGACCCAGGGATATGGAGACAGGAACTGTGCACGGTGCTCCCAGTGTGGGTCTGTCCCAGGGGGATACGGAGACGGGAACTGCGCATGGTGCTCCCAGGGATATGGAGACAGAACTGTGAACTGTGCACGGTGCTCCCAGTGAGGGACCCAGGGATATGGAGACTGACCTCCCAGGGATATGGAGACAGGAACTGTGCACGGTGCTCCCGTGGGTCTGACCCAGGGATGGAGCAGGAACTGTGATGGTGCTCCCAAGGTTATGGAGACAGGAACTGTGCACGGTTTTTCCAGTGATGGTCTGACCCAGGGATATGGAGACAGGAACTGTGCACGGTGCTCCCAGTGTGGATCTGACCCAGGGATACGGAGACAGGAACTGTGCACGGTGCTCCCGGTGTGTGTCTGACCCAGGGATATGGAGACAGGAACTGTGCACGGTGCTCCCAGTGAGGGTCTGACCCAGGGATATGGAGACAGGAACTGTGCACGGTTTTTCCAGTGAGGGTCTGACCCAGGGATATGGAGACAGGAACTGTGCACGGTGCTCCCAGTGAGGGTCTGACCCAGGGATATGGAGACAGGAACTGTGCACGGTGCTCCCAGTGTGGGTCTGACCCAGGGATATGGAGACAGGAACTGTGCACGGTGCTCCCGGTGTGTGTCTGACCCAGGGATATGGAGACAGGAACTGTGCACGGTGCTCCCGGTGTGTGTCTGACCCAGGGATTTGGAGACAGGAACTGTGCACGGTGCTCCCAGTGAGGGTCTGACCCAGGGATATGGAGACAGGAACTGTGCACGGTGCTCCCAGTGAGGGTCTGACCCAGGGATATGGAGACAGGAACTGTGCACGGTGCTCCCAGTGTGGGTCTGTCCCAGGGGGATACGGAGACGGGAACTGCGCATGGTGCTCACAGGGATATGGAGACAGGAACTGTGCACGGTGCTCCCAGTGAGGGTCTGACCCAGGGATATGGAGACAGGAACTGTGCACAGTGCTCCCGGTGTGTGTCTGACCCAGGGATATGGAGACAGGAACTGTGCACGGTGTTTCCAGTGAGGGTCTGACCCAGGGATATGGAGACAGGAACTGTGCACGGTTTTTCCAGTGAGGGTCTGACCCAGGGATATGGAGACAGGAACTGTGCACGGTGCTCCCAGTGTGGGTCTGACCCAGGGATATGGAGACAGGAACTGTGCACGGTGCTCCCAGTGTGGGTCTGACCAGGGGATACGGAGACTGAAACTGTGCACGGTGCTCCCAGTGTGGGTCTGACCCAGGGATATGGAGACAGGAACTGTGCACGGTGCTCCCAGTGAGGGTCTGACCCAGGGATATGGAGACAGGAACTGTGCACGGTGCTCCCAGTGTGGGTCTGACCCAGGGATATGGAGACAGGAACTGTGCACGGTGCTCCCAGTGAGGGTCTGACCCAGGGATATGGAGACAGGAACTGTGCACGGTGCTCCCAGTGAGGGTCTGACCCAGGGATATGGAGACAGGAACTGTGCACGGTGCTCCCAGTGTGGGTCTGACCCAGGGATATGGAGACAGGAACTGTGCACGGTACTACCAGAGTGGGTCTGACCCAGGGATATGGAGACAGGAACTGTGCACGGTGCTCCCAGTGTGGGTCTGACCCAGGGATATGGAGACAGGAACTGTGCAAGGTGCTCCCGGTGTGTGTCTGACCCAGGGATATGGAGACAGGAACTGTGCACGGTGCTCCCAGTGTGGGTCTGTCCCAGGGGGATACGGAGACGGGAACTGTGCATGGTGCTCCCAGTGAGGGTCTGACCCAGGGATACGGAGACAGGAACTGTGCACGGTGCTCCCAGTGTGGGTCTGACCCAGGGATATGGAGACAGGAACTGTGCACGGTGCTCCCAGTGTGGGTCTGACCCAGGGATATGGAGACAGGAACTGTGCACGGTGCTCCCAGTGATGGTCTGACCCAGGGATATGGAGACAGGAACTGTGCACGGTGCTCCCAGTGTGTGTCTGACCCAGGGATATGGAGACAGGAACTGTGCACGGTGCTCCCGGTGTGTGTCTGACCCAGGGATATGGAGACAGGAACTGTGTACGGTGCTCCCAGTGAGGGTCTGACCCAGGGATATGGAGACAGGAACGGAGCACGGTACTACCAGAGTGGGTCTGACCCAGGGATATGGAGACAGGAACTGTGCACTGTGCTCCCAGTGAGGGTCTGACCCAGGGATATGGAGAAAGGAACTGTGCACGGTGCTCCCAGTGTGGGTCTGACCCAGGGATATGGAGACAGGAACTGTGCACGGTACTACCAGAGTGGGTCTGACCCAGGGATATGGAGACAGGAACTGTGCACGGTGCTCCCAGTGAGGGTCTGACCCAGGGATATGGAGACAGGAACTGTGCACGGTGCTCCCGGTGTGTGTCTGACCCAGGGATATGGAGACAGGAACTGTGCACGGTGCTCCCAGTGAGGGTCTGACCCAGGGATATGGAGACAGGAACTGTGCACGGTGCTCCCAGTGTGGGTCTGACCCAGGGATATGGAGACAGGAACTGTGCACGGTACTACCAGAGTGGGTCTGACCAGGGATATGGAGACAGGGATATGGAGACAGGAACTGTGCACGGTGCTCCCAGTGTGGGTCTGTCCCAGGGGGATACGGAGACGGGAACTGCGCATGGTGCTCCCAGGGATATGGAGACAGGAACTGTGCACGGTTTTTCCAGTGATGGTCTGACCCAGGGATATGGAGACAGGAACTGTGCACGGTGCTCCCAGTGTGGGTCTGACCCAGGGATATGGAGACAGGAACTGTGCACGGTGCTCCCGGTGTGTGTCTGACCCAGGGATATGGAGACAGGAACTGTGCACGGTGCTCCCGGTGTGTGTCTGACCCAGGGATATGGAGACAGGAACTGTGCACGGTGCTCCCAGTGAGGGTCTGACCCAGGGATATGGAGACAGGAACTGTGCACGGTGCTCCCAGTGAGGGTCTGACCCAGGGATATGGAGACAGGAACTGTGCACGGTGCTCCCAGTGTGGGTCTGTCCCAGGGGGATACGGAGACGGGAACTGCGCATGGTGCTCCCAGGGATATGGAGACAGGAACTGTGCACGGTTTTTCCAGTGAGGGTCTGACCCAGGGATATGGAGACAGGAACTGTGCACGGTGCTCCCAGTGTGGGTCTGACCCAGGGATACGGAGACAGGAACTGTGCACGGTGCTCAGGTGTGTGTCTGACCCAGGGATATGGAGACAGGAACTGTGCACGGTGCTCCCAGTGAGGGTCTGACCCAGGGATATGGAGACAGGAACTGTGCACGGTGCTCCCAGTGAGAATCTGACCCAGGGATATGGAGACAGGAACTGTGCACGGTGCTCCCAGTGTGGGTCTGTCCCAGGGGGATACGGAGACGGGAACTGCGCATGGTGCTCCCAGGGATATGGAGACAGGAACTGTGCACGGTGTTCCCAGTGAGGGTCTGACCCAGGGATATGGAGACAGGAACTGTGCACGGTGCTCCCAGTGAGGGTCTGACCCAGGGATATGGAGACAGGAACTGTGCACGGTGCTCCCAGTGTGGGTCTGACCCAGGGATATGGAGACAGGAACTGTGCACGGTGCTCCCGGTGTGTGTCTGACCCAGGGATATGGAGACAGGAACTGTGCACGGTGCTCCCAGTGAGGGTCTGACCCAGGGATATGGAGACAGGAACTGTGCACGGTACTACCAGAGTGGGTCTGACCCAGGGATATGGAGACAGGAACTGTGCACGGTGCTCCCAGTGAGGGTCTGACCCAGGGATATGGAGACAGGAACTGTGCACGGTGCTCCCAGTGTGGGTCTGACCCAGGGATATGGAGACAGGAAGTGTGCACGGTACTACCAGAGTGGGTCTGACCCAGGGATATGGAGACAGGAACTGTGCACGGTGGTCCCAGTCAGGGTCTGACCCAGGGATATGGAGACAGGAACTGTGCACGGTGCTCCCGGTGTGTGTCTGACCCAGGGATATGGAGACAGGAACTGTGCACGGTGCTCCCAGTGTGGGTCTGACCCAGGGATATGGAGACAGGAACTGTGCACGGTGCTCCCAGTGTGTGTCTGACCCAGGGATATGGAGACAGGAACTGTGCACGGTGCTCCCGGTGTGTGTCTGACCCAGGGATATGGAGACAGGAACTGTGCACGGTGCTCCCAGTGAGGGTCTGACCCAGGGATATGGAGACAGGAACTGTGCACGGTGCTCCCAGTGTGGGTCTGACCCAGGGATATGGAGACAGGAACTGTGCACGGTACTACCAGAGTGGGTCTGACCCAGGGATATGGAGACAGGAACTGTGCACGGTGCTCCCGGTGTGTGTCTGACCCAGGGATATGGAGACAGGAACTGTGCACGGTGCTCCCAGTGAGGGTCTGACCCAGGGATATGGAGACAGGAACTGTGCACGGTGCTCCCAGTGTGGGTCTGACCCAGGGATATGGAGACAGGAACTGTGCACGGTGCTCCCAGAGTGGGTCTGACCCAGGGATATGGAGACAGGAACTGTGCACGGTGCTCCCAGTGTGGGTCTGACCCAGGGATATGGAGACAGGAACTGTGCACGGTACTACCAGAGTGGGTCTGACCCAGGGATATGGAGACAGGAACTGTGCACGGTGCTCCCAGTGTGGGTCTGACCCAGGGGGATACGGAGACGGGAACTGCGCATGATGCTCCCAGGGATATGGAGACAGGAACTGTGCACGGTGCTCCCAGTGATGGTCTGACCCAGGGATATGGAGACAGGAACTGTGCACGGTGCTCCCAGTGTGGGTCTGACCCAGGGATACGGAGACAGGAACTGTGCACGGTGCTCCCGGTGTGTGTCTGACCCAGGGATACGGAGACAGGAACTGTGCACGGTGCTCCCGGTGTGTGTCTGACCCAGGGATATGGAGACAGGAACTGTGCACGGTGCTCCCAGTGAGGGTCTGACCCAGGGATATGGAGACAGGAACTGTGCACGGTGCTCCCAGTGAGGGTCTGACCCAGGGATATGGAGACAGGAACTGTGCACGGTGCTCCCAGTGTGGGTCTGTCCCAGGGGGATACGGAGATGGGAACTGCGCATGGTGCTCCGAGGGATATGGAGACAGGAACTTTGCACGGTTTTTCCAGTGAGGGTCTGACCCAGGGATATGGAGACAGGAACTGTGCACGGTGCTCCCAGTGTGGGTCTGACCCAGGGATATGGAGACAGGAACTGTCCACGCTTCTCCTGGTGTGGGTCTGACCTAGGGATATGGAGACAGGAACTGTGCACGGTGCTCCCAGTGAGTTTTTGACCCAGGGATATGGAGACAGGAACTGTGCACGGTGCTCCCAGTGAGAATCTGACCCAGGGATATGGAGACAGGAACTGTGCACGGTGCTCCCAGTGTGGGTCTGTCCCAGGGGGATACGGAGACGCGAACTGCGCATGGTGCTCCCAGGGATATGGAGACAGGAACTGTGCACGGTGCTCCCAGTGAGGGTCTGACCCAGGGATATGGAGACAGGAACTGTGCACGGTGCTCCCAGTGAGGGTCTGACTCAGGGATATGGAGACAGGAACTGTGCACGGTGCTCCCAGTGTGGGTCTGACCCAAGGATATGGAGACAGGAACTGTGCACGGTGCTCCCGGTGTGTGTCTGACCCAGGGATATGGAGACAGGAACTGTGCACGGTGCTCCCAGTGAGGGTCTGACCCAGGGATATGGAGACAGGAACTGTGCACGGTGCTCCCAGTGAGGGTCTGACCCAGGGATATGGAGAAAGGAACTGTGCACGGTGCTCCCAGTGTGGGTCTGACCCAGGGATATGGAGACAGGAACTGTGCACGGTACTACCAGAGTGGGTCTGACCCAGGGATATGGAGACAGGAACTGTGCACGGTGGTCCCAGTCAGGGTCTGACCCAGGGATATGGAGACAGAAACTGTGTACGGTGCTCCCAGAGTGGGTCTGACCCAGGGATATGGAGACAGGAACTGTGCACGGTGCTCCCAGTGTGGGTCTGACCCAGGGATATGGAGACAGGAACTGTGCACGGTGCTCCCAGTGAGGGTCTGACCCAGGGATATGGAGACAGGAACTGTGCACGGTGCTCCCAGTGTGGGTCTGACCCAGGGATATGGAGACAGGAACTGTGCACGGTTCTCCCAGTGTGGGTCTGTCCCAGGGGGATACGGAGACAGGAACTGTGCACGGTGCTCCCGGTGTGTGTCTGACCCAGGGATATGGAGACAGGAACTGTGCACGGTGCTCCCAGTGTGGGTCTGACCCAGGGATATGGAGACAGGAACTGTGCACGGTACTACCTGAGTGGGTCTGACCCAGGGATATGGAGACAGGAACTGTGCACGGTGCTCCCAGTGTGGGTCTGTCCCAGGGGGATACGGAGACGGGAACTGCACATGGTGCTCCCAGGGATATGGAGACAGGAACTGTGCACGGTGCTCCCAGTGTGGGTCTGACCCAGGGATACGGAGACAGGAACTGTGCACGGTGCTCCCAGTGAGGGTCTGACCCAGGGATATGGAGACAGGAACTGTGCACGGTGCTCCCAGTGAGGGTCTGACCCAGGGATATGGAGACAGGAACTGTGCACGGTGCTCCCAGTGAGGGTCTGACCCAGGGATATGGAGACAGGAACTGTGCACGGTGCTCCCAGTGAGGGTCTGACCCAGGGATATGGAGACAGGAACTGTGCACGGTGCTCCCAGTGTGGGTCTGTCCCAGGGGGACACGGAGACGGGAACTGCGCATGGTGCTCCCAGGGATATGGAGACAGGAACTGTGCACGGTGCTCCCAGTGAGGGTCTGACCCAGGGATATAGAGACAGGAACTGTGCACGGTGCTCCCAGTGAGGTTCTGACCCAGGGATATGGAGACAGGAACTGTGCACGGTGCTCCCAGTGTGGGTCTGACCCAAGGATATGGAGACAGGAACTGTGCACGGTGCTCCCAGTGTGTGTCTGACCCAGGGATATGGAGACAGGAACTGTGCACGGTGCTCCCAGTGAGGGTCTGACCCAGGGATATGGAGACAGGAACTGTGCACGGTGCTCCCAGTGTGGGTCTGTCCCAGGGGGATACGGAGACGGGAACTGCGCATGGTGCTCCCAGGGATATGGAGACAGGAACTGTGCACGGTTTTTCCAGTGAGGGTCTGACCCAGGGATATGGAGACAGGAACTGTGCACGGTGCTCCCAGTGTGGGTCTGACCCAGGGATATGGAGACAGGAACTGTGCACGGTGCTCCCAGTGTGGGTCTGACCCAGGGATATGGAGACAGGAACTGTGCACGGTGCTCCCAGTGAGGGTCTGACCCAGGGATATGGAGACAGGAACTGTGCACGGTGCTCCCAGTGAGGGTCTGACCCAGGGATATGGAGACAGGAACTGTGCACGGTGCTCCCAGTGAGGGTCTGACCCAGGGATATGGAGACAGGAACTGTGCACGGTGCTCCCAGTGTGTGTCTGACCCAGGGATATGGAGACAGGAACTGTGCACGGTGCTCCCGGTGCGTGTCTGACCCAGGGATATGGAGACAGGAACTGTGCACGGTGCTCCCGGTGTGTGTCTGACCCAGGGATTTGGAGACAGGAACTGTGCACGGTGCTCCCAGTGAGGGTCTGACCCAGGGATATGGAGACAGGAACTGTGCACGGTGCTCCCAGTGAGGGTCTGACCCAGGGATATGGAGACAGGAACTGTGCACGGTGCTCCCAGTGTGGGTCTGTCCCAGGGGGATACGGAGACAGGAACTGCGCATGGTGCTCCCAGTGAGGGTCTGACCCAGGGATATGGAGACAGGAACTGTGCACGGTGCTCCCAGTGTGGGTCTGACCCAGGGATATGGAGACAGGAACTGTGCACGGTGCTCCCGGTGTGTGTCTGACCCAGGGATATGGAGACAGGAACTGTGCACGGTGCTCCCAGTGAGGGTCTGACCCAGGGATATGGAGACAGGAACTGTGCACGGTGCTCCCAGTGAGGGTCTGACCCAGGGATATGGAGACAGGAACTGTGCACGGTGCTCCCAGTGTGGGTCTGACCCAGGGATATGGAGACAGGAACTGTGCACGGTGCTCCCAGTGTGGGTCTGTCCCAGGGGGATACGGAGACGGGAACTGCGCATGGTGCTCCCAGGGATATGGAGACAGGAACTGTGCACGGTTTTTCCAGTGAGGGTCTGACCCAGGGATATGGAGACAGGAACTGTGCACGGTGCTCCCAGTGTGGGTCTGACCCAGGGATACGGAGACAGGAACTGTGCACGGTGCTCCCAGTGAGGGTCTGACCCAGGGATATGGAGACAGGAACTGTGCACGGTGCTCCCAGTGAGGGTCTGACCCAGGGATATGGAGACAGGAATTGTGCACGGTGCTCCCAGTGTGGGTCTGACCCAGGGATATGGAGACAGGAACTGTGTACGGTACTACCAGAGTGGGTCTGACACAGGGATATGGAGACACGAACTGTGCACGGTGCTCCCAGTGTGGGTCTGACCCAGGGATATGGAGACAGGAACTGTGCACGGTACTACCAGAGTGGGTCTGACCCAGGGATATGGAGACAGGAACTGTGCACGGTGCTCCCAGTGTGGGTCTGTCCCAGGGGGATACGGAGACGGGAACTGCGCATGGTGCTCCCAGGGATATGGAGACAGGAACTGTGCACGGTTTTTCCAGTGAGGGTCTGACCCAGGGATATGGAGACAGGAACTGTGCACGGTGCTCCCAGTGTGGGTCTGACCCAGGGGATACGGAGATAGTAATTGTGCACGGTGCTCCCAGTGTGTGTCTGACTCAGGGATATGGAGACAGGAACTGTGCACGGTGCTCCCGGTGTGGGTCTGACCCAGGGATATGGAGACAGGAACTGTGCACGGTGCTCCCAGTGAGGGTCTGACCCAGGGATATGGAGACAGGAACTGTGCACGGTGCTCCCAGTGAGGGTCTGACCCAGGGATATGGAGACAGGAACTGTGCACGGTGCTCCCAGTGTGGGTCTGACCCAGGGGGATACGGAGACAGGAACTGTGCACGGTGCTCCCAGTGAGGGTCTGACCCAGGGATATGGAGACAGGAACTGTGCACGGTTTTTCCAGTGAGGGTCTGACCCAGGGATATGGAGACAGGAACTGTGCACGGTGCTCCCAGTGAGGGTCTGACCCAGGGATATGGAGACAGGAACTGTGCACGGTGCTCCCAGTGTGGGTCTGACCCAGGGATATGGAGACAGGAACTGTGCACGGTGCTCCCGGTGTGTGTCTGACCCAGGGATATGGAGACAGGAACTGTGCACGGTGCTCCCAGTGAGGGTCTGACCCAGGGATATGGAGACAGGAACTGTGCACGGTGCTCCCAGTGTGGGTCTGACCCAGGGATATGGAGACAGGAACTGTGCACGGTGCTCCCAGTGAGGGTCTGACCCAGGGATATGGAGACAGGAACTGTGCACGGTGCTCCCAGTGTGGGTCTGACCCAGGGATATGGAGACAGGAACTGTGCACGGTACTACCAGAGTGGGTCTGACCCAGGGATATGGAGACAGGAACTGTGCACGGTGCTCCCAGTGAGGGTCTGACCCAGGGATATGGAGACAGGAACTGTGCACGGTGCTCCCAGTGTGTGTCTGACCCAGGGATATGAAGACAGGAACTGTGCACGGTGCTCCCAGTGAGGGTCTGACCCAGGGATATGGAGACAGGAACTGTGCACGGTGCTCCCAGTGTGGGTCTGACCCAGGGATATGGAGACAGGAACTGTGCACGGTGCTCCCAGAGTGGGTCTGACCCAGGGATATGGAGACAGGAACTGTGCACGGTGCTCCCAGTGTGGGTCTGACCCAGGGATACAGAGACAGGAACTGGGCACGGTACTACCAGAGTGGGTCTGATCCAGGGATATGGAGACAGGAACTGTGCACGGTGCTCCCAGTGTGGGTCTGTCCCAGGGGGATACGGAGACGGGAACTGCGCATGGTGCTCCCAGGGATATGGAGACAGGAACTGTGCACGGTTTTTCCAGTGAGGGTCTGACCCAGGGATATGGAGACAGGAACTGTGCACGGTGCTCCCAGTGTGGGTCTGACCCAGGGATACGGAGACAGGAACTGTGCACGGTGCTCCCAGTGAGGGTCTGACCCAGGGATATGGAGACAGGAACTGTGCACGGTGCTCCCAGTGTGGGTCTGACCCAGGGATATGGAGACAGGAACTGTGCACGGTGCTCCCAGTGAGGGTCTGACCCAGGGATATGGAGACAGGAACTGTGCACGGTGCTCCCAGTGAGGGTCTGACCCAGGGATATGGAGACAGGAACTGTGCACGGTGCTCCCAGTGTGGGTCTGTCCCAGGGGGATACGGAGACAGGAACTGTGCACGGTGCTCCCGGTGTGTGTCTGACCCAGGGATATGGAGACAGGAACTGTGCACGGTGCTCCCAGTGAGGGTCTGACCCAGGGATATGGAGACAGGAACTGTGCACGGTGCTCCCAGTGTGGGTCTGACCCAGGGATATGGAGACAGGAACTGTGCACGGTGCTCCGGTGTGTGTCTGACCCAGGGATATGGAGACAGGAACTGTGCACGGTGCTCCCAGTGAGGGTCTGACCCAGGGATATGGAGACAGGAACTGTGCACGGTGTTCCCAGTGAGGGTCTGACCCAGGGATATGGAGACAGGAACTGTGCACGGTTCTCCCAGTGTGGGTCTGTCCCAGGGGGATACGGAGACGGGAACTGCGCATGGTGCTCCCAGGGATATGGAGACATGAACTGTGCACGGTGTTCCCAGTGAGGGTCTGACCCAGGGATATGGAGACAGGAACTGTGCACGGTGCTCCCAGTGAGGGTCTGACTCAGGGATATGGAGACAGGAACTGTGCACGGTGCTCCCAGTGTGGGTCTGACCCAGGGATATGGAGACAGGAACTGTGCACGGTGCTCCCGGTGTGTGTCTGACCCAGGGATATGGAGACAGGAACTGTGCACGGTGCTCCCAGTGAGGGTCTGACCCAGGGATATGGAGACAGGAACTGTGCACGGTACTACCAGAGTGGGTCTGACCCAGGGATATGGAGACAGGAACTGTGCACTGTGCTCCCAGTGAGGGTCTGACCCAGGGATATGGAGAAAGGAACTGTGCACGGTGCTCCCAGTGTGGGTCTGACCCAGGGATATGGAGACAGGAACTGTGCACGGTACTACCAGAGTGGGTCTGACCCAGGGATATGGAGACAGGAACTGTGCACGGTGGTCCCAGTGAGGGTCTGACCCAGGGATATGGAGACAGGAACTGTGCACGGTGCTCCCGGTGTGTGTCTGACCCAGGGATATGGAGACAGGAACTGTGCACGGTGCTCCCAGTGTGGGTCTGACCCAGGGATATGGAGACAGAAACTGTTCACGGTGCTCCCAGTGATGGTCGGACCCAGGGATATGGAGACAGGAACTGCGCACGGTGCTCCCGGTGTGTGTCTGACCCAGGGATATGGAGACAGCAACTGTGCACGGTGCTCCCAGTGAGGGTCTGACCCAGGGATATGGAGACAGGAACTGTGCACGGTGCTCCCAGTGTGGGTCTGACCCAGGGATATGGAGACAGGAACTGTGCATGGTACTACCAGAGTCGGTCTGACCCAGGGACATGGAGACAGGAACTGTGCACGGTGCTCCCGGTGTGTGTCTGACCCAGGGATATGGAGACAGCAACTGTGCACGGTGCTCCCAGTGAGGGTCTGACCCAGGGATATGGAGACAGGAACTGTGCACGGTGCTCCCAGTGTGGGTCTGACCCAGGGATATGGAGACAGGAACTGTGCACGGTGCTACCAGAGTGGGTCTGACACAGGGATATGGAGACAGGAACTGTGCACGGTGCTCCCAGTGTGGGTCTGACCCAGGGATATGGAGACAGGAACTGTGCACGGTGCTCCCAGAGTGGGTCTGAACCAGGGATATGGAGACAGGAACTGTGCACGGTGCTCCCAGTGTGGGTCTGTCCCAGGGGGATACGGAGACAGGGAACTGTGCACGGTACTACCAGTGGGTCTGACCCAGGGATATGGAGACAGGAACTGTGCACGGTTTTTCCAGTGATGGTCTGACCCAGGGATATGGAGACAGGAACTGTGCACGGTGCTCCCAGTGTGGGTCTGACCCAGGGATATGGAGACAGGAACTGTGCACGGTGCTCCCAGTGTGGGTCTGACCCAGGGATACGGAGACAGGAACTGTGCACGGTGCTCCCGGTGTGTGTCTGACCCAGGGATATGGAGACAGGAACTGTGCACGGTGCTCCCAGTGAGGGTCTGACCCAGGGATATGGAGACAGGAACTGTGCACGGTGCTCCCAGTGAGGGTCTGACCCAGGGATATGGAGACAGGAACTGTGCACGGTGCTCCCAGTGTGGGTCTGTCCCAGGGGGATACGGAGACGGGAACTGCGCATGGTGCTCCCAGGGATATGGAGACAGGAACTGTGCACGGTTTTTCCAGTGAGGGTCTGACCCAGGGATATGGAGACAGGAACTGTGCACGGTGCTCCCAGTGTGGGTCTGACCCAGGGATATGGAGACAGGAACTGTGCACGGTGCTCCCGGTGTGTGTCTGACCCAGGGATATGGAGACAGGAACTGTGCACGGTGCTCCCAGTGAGGGTCTGACCCAGGGATATGGAGACAGGAACTGTGCACGGTGCTCCCAGTGAGGGTCTGACCCAGGGATATGGAGACAGGAACTGTGCACGGTGCTCCCAGTGTGGGTCTGTCCCAGGGGGATACGGAGACGGGAACTGCGCATGGTGCTCCCAGGGATATGGAGACAGGAACTGTGCACGGTTTTCCCAGTGAGGGTCTGACCCAGGGATATGGAGACAGGAACTGTGCACGGTGCTCCCAGTGAGGGTCTGACCCAGGGATATGGAGACAGGAACTGTGCACGGTGCTCCCAGTGTGGGTCTGACCCAAGGATATGGAGACAGGAACTGTGCACGGTGCTCCCGGTGTGTGTCTGACCCAGGGATATGGAGACAGGAACTGTGCACGGTGCTCCCAGTGAGGGTCTGACCCAGGGATATGGAGACAGGAACTGTGCACGGTGCTCCCAGTGTGGGTCTGACCCAGGGATATGGAGACAGGAACTGTGCACTGTGCTCCCAGTGAGGGTCTGACCCAGGGATATGGAGACAGGAACTGTGCACGGTGCTCCCAGTGTGGGTCTGACCCAGGGATATGGAGACAGGAACTGTGCACGGTGCTCCCAGTGTGGGTCTGACCCAGGGATATGGAGACAGGAACTGTGCACGGTGCTCCCAGTGAGGGTCTGACCCAGGGATATGGAGACAGGAACTGTGCACGGTGCTCCCAGTGAGGGTCTGACCCAGGGATATGGAGACAGGAACTGTGCACGGTGCTCCCAGTGTGGGTCTGACCCAGGGATATGGAGACAGGAACTGTGCACGGTACTACCAGAGTGGGTCTGACCCAGGGATATGGAGACAGGAACTGTGCACGGTGCTCCCAGTGAGGGTCTGACCCAGGGATATGGAGACAGGAACTGTGCACGGTGCTCCCAGTGTGGGTCTGACCCAGGGATATGGAGACAGGAACTGTGCACGGTGCTCCCAGTGTGGGTCTGACCCAGGGATATGGAGACAGGAACTGTGCACGGTGCTCCCAGTGAGGGTCTGACCCAGGGATATGGAGACAGGAACTGTGCACGGTGCTCCCAGTGTGGGTCTGACCCAGGGATATGGAGACAGGAACTGTGCACGGTCCTACCAGAGTGGGTCTGATCCAGGGATATGGAGACAGGAACTGTGCACGGTGCTCCCAGTGTGGGTCTGTCCCAGGGGGATACGGAGACGGGAACTGCGCATGGTGCTCCCAGGGATATGGAGACAGGAACTGTGCACGGTTTTTCCAGTGAGGGTCTGACCCAGGGATATGGAGAAAGGAACTGTGCACGGTGCTCCCAGTGTGGGTCTGACCCAGGGATATGGAGACAGGAACTGTGCACAGGTGTGTCTGACCCAGGGATATGGAGACAGGAACTGTGCCCCCAGGGATATGGAGACAGAAACTGTGCACGGTGCTCCCAGTGATGGTCTGACCCAGGGATATGGAGACAGGAACTGTGCACGGTGCTCCCGGTGTGTGTCTGACCCAGGGATATGGAGACAGGAACGTGCACGGTGCTCCAGTGTGGGTCTGACCCAGGGATATGGAGACAGGAACTGTGCACGGTGCTCCCAGTGAGGGTCTGACCCAGGGATATGGAGACAGGAACTGTGCACGGTGCTCCCAGTGTGGGTCTGACCCAGGGATATGGAGACAGGAACTGTGCACGGTACTACCAGAGTGGGTCTGACCCAGGGATATGGAGACAGGAACTGTGCACGGTGGTCCCAGTGAGGGTCTGACCCAGGGATATGGAGACAGGAACTGTGCACGGTGCTCCCGGTGTGTGTCTGACCCAGGGATATGGAGACAGCAACTGTGCACGGTGCTCCCAGTGAGGGTCTGACCCAGGGATATGGAGACAGGAACTGTGCACGGTGCTCCCAGTGTGGGTCTGACCCAGGGATATGGAGACAGGAACTGTGCACGGTACTACCAGAGTGGGTCTGACCCAGGGATATGGAGACAGGAACTGTGCACGGTGCTCCCAGTGTGGGTCTGACCCAGGGATATGGAGACAGGAACTGTGCACGGTGCTCCCAGAGTGGGTCTGACCCAGGGATATGGAGACAGGAACTATGCACGGTGCTCCCAGTGTGGGTCTGTCCCAGGGGGATACGGAGACGGGAACTGCGCATGGTGCTCCCAGGGATATGGAGACAGGAACTGTGCACGGTTTTTCCAGTGATGGTCTGACCCAGGGATATGGAGACAGGAACTGTGCACGGTGCTCCCAGTGTGGGACTGACCCAGGGATACGGAGACAGGAACTGTGCACGGTGCTCCCGGTGTGTGTCTGACCCAGGGATACGGAGACAGGAACTGTGCACGGTGCTCCCGGTGTGTGTCTGACCCAGGGATATGGAGACAGGAACTGTGCACGGTGCTCCCAGTGAGGGTCTGACCCAGGGATATGGAGACAGGAACTGTGCACGGTGCTCCCAGTGAGGGTCTGACCCAGGGATATGGAGACAGGAACTGTGCACGGTGCTCCCAGTGTGGGTCTGTCCCAGGGGGATACGGAGACGGTAACTGCGCATGGTGCACCCAGGGATATGGAGACAGGAACTGTGCACGGTTTTTCCAGTGAGGGTCTGACCCAGGGATATGGAGACAGGAACTGTGCACGGTGCTCCCAGTGTGGGTCTGACCCAGGGATACGGAGACAGGAACTGTGCACGGTGCTCCCAGTGTGTGTCTGACCCAGGGATATGGAGACAGGAACTGTGCACGGTGCTCCCAGTGAGTTTCTGACCCAGGGATATGGAGACAGGAACTGTGCACGGTGCTCCCAGTGAGAATCTGACCCAGGGATATGGAGACAGGAACTGTGCACGGTGCTCCCAGTGTGGGTCTGTCCCAGGGGGATACGGAGACGGGAACTGCGCATGGTGCTCCCAGGGATATGGAGACATGAACTGTGCACGGTGTTCCCAGTGAGGGTCTGACCCAGGGATATGGAGACAGGAACTGTGCACGGTGCTCCCAGTGAGGGTCTGACCAGGGATATGGAGACAGGAACTGTGCACGGTGCTCCCAGTGTGGGTCTGACCCAGGGATATGGAGACAGGAACTGTGCACGGTGCTCCCGTGTGTGTCTGACCCAGGGATATGGAGACAGGAACTGTGTACGGTGCTCCCAGTGAGGGTCTGACCCAGGGATATGGAGACAGGAACTGTGCACGGTACTACCAGAGTGGGTCTGACCCAGGGATATGGAGACAGGAACTGTGCACGTGCTCCCAGTGGGGTCTGACCCAGGGATATGGAGACAGGAACTGTGCACGGTCGCTCACGGCCAGTGTGGGTCTGACCCAGGGATATGGAGACAGGAACTGTGCACGGTGCTCAGTGGGGTCTGACCCAGGGATATGGAGACAGGTGCACGTCTCCCATGGTCTGACCCAGGATGCAACTGTGCACAGTGCTCCCAGAGTGGTGTAACCCAGGGATATGGAGACCAGAACTGTGCACGGTGCTCCCAGTGTGGTCTGACCCAGGGATATGGAGACAGGAACTGTGCACGATGGTCCCGGTGAGGGTCTGACCCAGGGGGAGATGGAGACAGGAACCGTGCACTGTGCTCCCAGTGTGGGTCTGACCCAGGGGGAGATGGAGACAGGAACCGTGCACGATGCTCCCGGTGAGGGTCTGACCCAGGGATATGGAGACAGGAACTGTGCACGGTGCTCCCAGTGTGGGTCTGACCCAGGGATATGGAGACAGGAACTGTGCACGGTACTACCAGAGTGGGTCTGACCCAGGGATATGGAGACAGGAACTGTGCACGGTGCTCCCAGTGAGGGTCTGACCCAGGGATATGGAGACAGGAACTGTGCACGGTGCTCCCGGTGTGTGTCTGACCCAGGGATATGGAGACAGGAACTGTGCACGGTGCTCCCAGTGAGGGTCTGACCCAGGGATATGGAGACAGGAACTGTGCACGGTGCTCCCAGTGAGGGTCTGACCCAGGGATATGGAGACAGGAACTGTGCACGGTGCTCCCAGTGTGGGTCTGACCCAGGGATATGGAGACAGGAACTGTGCACGGTGCTCCCAGTGAGGGTCTGACCCAGGGATATGGAGACAGGAACTGTGCACGGTGCTCCCAGTGAGGGTCTGACCCAGGGATATGGAGACAGGAACTGTGCACGGTGCTCCCAGTGTGGGTCTGTCCCAGGGGGATACGGAGACGGGAACTGCGCATGGTGCTCCCAGGGATATGGAGACAGGAACTGTGCACGGTTTTTCCAGTGAGGGTCTGACCCAGGGATATGGAGACAGGAACTGTGCACGGTGCTCCCAGTGTGGGTCTGACCCAGGGATACGGAGACAGGAACTGTGCATGGTGCTCCCAGTGAGGGTCTGACCCAGGGATATGGAGACAGGAACTGTGCACGGTGCTCCCAGTGAGGGTCTGACCCAGGGATATGGAGACAGGAACTGTGCACGGTGCTCCCAGTGTGGGTCTGACCCAGGGATATGGAGACAGGAACTGTGCACGGTGCTCCCAGTGTGGGTCTGACCCAGGGATATGGAGACAGGAACTGTGCACGGTGCTCCCAGTGAGGGTCTGACCCAGGGATATGGAGACAGGAACTGTGCACGGTGCTCCCGTGTGGGTCTGACCCAGGGATATGGAGACAGGAACTGTGCACGGTGCTCCCAGTGAGGGTCTGACCCAGGGATATGGAGACAGGAACTGTGCACGGTGCTCCCAGTGTGGGTCTGACCCAGGGATATGGAGACAGGAACTGTGCACGGTACTACCAGAGTGGGTCTGACCCAGGGATATGGAGACAGGAACTGTGCACGGTGCTCCCAGTGTGGGTCTGACCCAGGGATATGGAGACAGGAACTGTGCACGGTGCTCCCGGTGTGTGTCTGACCCAGGGATATGGAGACAGGAACTGTGCACGGTGCTCCCAGTGAGGGTCTGACCCAGGGATATGGAGACAGGAACTGTGCACGGTGCTCCCAGTGAGGGTCTGACCCAGGGATATGGAGACAGGAACTGTGCACGGTGCTCCCAGTGTGGGTCTGTCCCAGGGGGATACGGAGACGGGAACTGCGCATGGTGCTCCCAGGGATATGGAGACAGGAACTGTGCACGGTGCTCCCAGTGAGGGTCTGACCCAGGGATATGGAGACAGGAACTGTGCACGGTGCTCCCAGTGTGGGTCTGACCCAGGGATACGGAGACAGGAACTGTGCACGGTGCTCCCAGGTGTGTGTCTGACCCAGGGATATGGAGACAGGAACTGTGCACGGTGCTCCCAGTGAGGGTCTGACCCAGGGATATGGAGACAGGAACTGTGCACGGTGCTCCCAGTGTGGGTCTGACCCAGGGATATGGAGACAGGAACTGTGCACGGTGCTCCCAGTGTGGGTCTGTCCCAGGGGGATACGGAGACGGGAACTGCGCATGGTGCTCCCAGGGATATGGAGACAGGAACTGTGCACGGTGCTCCCAGTGAGGGTCTGACCCAGGGATATGGAGACAGGAACTGTGCACGGTGCTCCCAGTGTGGGTCTGTCCCAGGGGGAGACAGGAACTGTGCACGGAGACTGGGGAATGGAGACTGCGCCCATGGGGTGCTATGGAGACAGGAACTGTGCACGGTGCTCCCAGTGTGGGTCTGACCCAGGGATATGGAGACAGGAACTGTGCACGGTGCTCCCAGTGATGGTCTGACCCAGGGATATGGAGACAGGAACTGTGCACGGTGCTCCCAGTGTGGGTCTGACCCAGGGATATGGAGACAGGAACTGTGCACGGTGCTCCCAGTGATGTCTGACCCAGGGATATGGAGACAGGAACTGTGCACGGTGCTCCCAGTGTGGGTCTGACCCAGGGATATGGAGACAGGAACTGTGCACGGTGCTCCCAGTGAGGGTCTGACCCAGGGATATGGAGACAGGAACTGTGCACGGTTCTCCCAGTGTGGGTCTGTCCCAGGGGGATACGGAGACGGGAACTGCGCATGGTGCTCCCAGGGATATGGAGACAGGAACTGTGCACGGTTTTTCCAGTGAGGGTCTGACCCAGGGATATGGAGACAGGAACTGTGCACGGTGCTCCCAGTGTGGGTCTGACCCAGGGATATGGAGACAGGAACTGTGCACGGTGCTCCCAGTGAGGGTCTGACCCAGGGATATGGAGACAGGAACTGTGCACGGTGCTCCCAGTGTGGGTCTGACCCAGGGATATGGAGACAGGAACTGTGCACGGTACTACCTGAGTGGGTCTGACCCAGGGATATGGAGACAGGAACTGTGCACGGTGCTCCCAGTGTGGGTCTGACCCAGGGATACAGAGACAGGAACTGTGCACGGTGCTCCCGGTGTGTGTCTGACCCAGGGATATGGAGACAGGAACTGTGCACGGTGCTCCCAGTGAGGGTCTGACCCAGGGATATGGAGACAGGAACTGTGCACGGTGCTCCCAGTGAGGGTCTGACCCAGGGATATGGAGACAGGAACTGTGCACGGTGCTCCCAGTGTGGGTCTGTCCCAGAGGGATACGGAGACGGGAACTGCGCATGATGCTCCCAGGGATATGGAGACAGGAACTGTGCACGGTGCTCCCAGTGAGAATCTGACCCAGGGATATGGAGACAGGAACTGTGCACGCTGCTCCCAGTGTGGGTCTGTCCCAGGGGGATACGGAGACGGGAACTGCGCATGGTTCTCCCAGGGATATGGAGACAGGAACTGTGCACGGTGCTCCCAGTGAGGGTCTGACCCAGGGATATGGAGACAGGAACTGTGCACGGTGCTCCCAGTGTGGGTCTGACCCAGGGATATGGAGACAGGAACTGTGCACGGTGCTCCCAGTGTGGGTCTGTCCCAGGGGGATACGGAGACGGGAACTGCGCATGGTGCTCCCAGGGATATGGAGACAGGAACTGTGCACGGTGCTCCCAGTGAGGATCTGACCCAGGGATATGGAGACAGGAACTGTGCACGGTGCTCCCAGTGTGGGTCTGTCCCAGGGGGATACGGAGACGGGAACTGCGCATGGTGCTCCCAGGGATATGGAGACAGGAACTGTGCACGGTTTTCCCAGTGAGGGTATGACCCAGGGATATGGAGACAGGAACTGTGCACGGTGCTCCCAGTGTGGGTCTGACCCAGGGATATGGAGACAGGAACTGTGCACGGTGCTCCCAGTGAGGGTCTGACCCAGGGATATGGAGACAGGAACTGTGCACGGTGCTCCCAGTGTGGGTCTGACCCAGGGATATGGAGACAGGAACTGTGCACGGTGCTCCCAGTGTGGGTCTGACCCAGGGATATGGAGACAGGAACTGTGCACGGTGCTCCCAGTGTGGGTCTGACCCAGGGATATGGAGACAGGAACTGTGCACGGTGCTCCCAGTGAGGGTCTGACCCAGGGATATGGAGACAGGAACTGTGCACGGTGCTCCCAGTGTGGGTCTGTCCCAGGGGGATACGGAGACGGGAACTGCGCATGGTGCTCCCAGGGATATGGAGACAGGAACTGTGCACGGTTTTCCCAGTGAGGGTCTGACCCAGGGATATGGAGACAGGAACTGTGCACGGTGCTCCCAGTGTGGGTCTGACCCAGGGATACGGAGACAGGAACTGTGCACGGTGCTCCCAGTGAGGGTCTGACCCAGGGATATGGAGACAGGAACTGTGCACGGTGCTCCCAGTGAGGGTCTGACCCAGGGATATGGAGACAGGAACTGTGCACGGTGCTCCCAGTGTGGGTCTGACCCAGGGATATGGAGACAGGAACTGTGCACGGTACTACCAGAGTGGGTCTGACCCAGGGATATGGAGACAGGAACTGTGCACGGTGCTCCCAGTGAGGGTCTGACCCAGGGATATGGAGACAGGAACTGTGCACGGTGCTCCCGGTGTGTGTCTGACCCAGGGATATGGAGACAGGAACTGTGCACGGTGCTCCCAGTGGGGTCTGACCCAGGGATACGGAGACAGGGAACTGTGCACTCCCAGGGATATGGAGACAGGAACTGTGCACGGTGCTCCCAGTGTGGGTCTGACCCAGGGATATGGAGACAGGAACTGTGCACGGTGCTCCCAGTGTGGGTCTGACCCAGGGGGATACGGAGACAGGAACTGTGCACGGTGCTCCCATGGTGTCTGACCCAGGGATATGGAGACAGGAACTGTGCACGGTGCTCCCAGTGAGGGTCTGACCCAGGGATATGGAGACAGGAACTGTGCACGGTGCTCCCAGTGAGGGTCTGACCCAGGGATATGGAGACAGGAACTGTGCACGGTGCTCCCAGTGAGGGTCTGACCCAGGGATATGGAGACAGGAACTGTGCACGGTGCTCCCAGTGTGGGTCTGACCCAGGGATATGGAGACAGGAACTGTGCACGGTGCTCCCAGTGAGGGTCTGACCCAGGGATATGGAGACAGGAACTGTGCACGGTGCTCCCAGTGTGGGTCTGTCCCAGGGGGATACGGAGACGGGAACTGCGCATGGTGCTCCCAGGGATATGGAGACAGGAACTGTGCACGGTTTTTCCAGTGAGGGTCTGACCCAGGGATATGGAGACAGGAACTGTGCACGGTGCTCCCAGTGTGGGTCTGACCCAGGGATACGGAGACAGGAACTGTGCACGGTGCTCCCAGTGTGGGTCTGACCCAGGGATATGGAGACAGGAACTGTGCACGGTGCTCCCAGTGAGGGTCTGACCCAGGGATATGGAGACAGGAACTGTGCACGGTGCTCCCAGTGAGGGTCTGACCCAGGGATATGGAGACAGGAACTGTGCACGGTGCTCCCAGTGTGGGTCTGTCCCAGGGGGATACGGAGACGGGAACTGCGCATGGTGCTCCCAGGGATATGGAGACAGGAACTGTGCACGGTGCTCCCAGTGAGGGTCTGACCCAGGGATATGGAGACAGGAACTGTGCACGGTGCTCCCAGTGTGGGTCTGACCCAGGGATATGGAGACAGGAACTGTGCACGGTGCTCCCAGTGTGGGTCTGACCCAGGGATATGGAGACAGGAACTGTGCACGGTGCTCCCAGTGAGGGTCTGACCCAGGGATATGGAGACAGGAACTGTGCACGGTGCTCCCAGTGAGGGTCTGACCCAGGGATATGGAGACAGGAACTGTGCACGGTGCTCCCAGTGAGGGTCTGACCCAGGGATATGGAGACAGGAACTGTGCACGGTGCTCCCAGTGAGGGTCTGACCCAGGGATATGGAGACAGGAACTGTGCACGGTGCTCCCAGTGTGGGTCTGACCCAGGGATATGGAGACAGGAACTGTGCACGGTACTACCAGAGTGGGTCTGACCCAGGGATATGGAGACAGGAACTGTGCACGGTGGTCCCAGTGAGGGTCTGACCCAGGGATATGGAGACAGGAACTGTGCACGGTGCTCCCGGTGTGGGTCTGACCCAGGGATATGGAGACAGGAACTGTGCACGGTGCTCCCAGTGTGGGTCTGACCCAGGGATATGGAGACAGGAACTGTGCACGGTGCTCCCAGTGAGGGTCTGACCCAGGGATATGGAGACAGGAACTGTGCACGGTGCTCCCGGTGTGTGTCTGACCCAGGGATATGGAGACAGGAACTGTGCACGGTGCTCCCAGTGAGGGTCTGACCCAGGGATATGGAGACAGGAACTGTGCACGGTGCTCCCAGTGAGCGTCTGACCCAGGGATATGGAGACAGGAACTGTGCACGGTGCTCCCAGTGTGGGTCTGACCCAGGGATATGGAGACAGGAACTGTGCACGGTGCTCCCAGTGTGGGTCTGACCCAGGGATATGGAGACAGGAACTGTGCACGGTGCTCCCAGTGTGGGTCTGACCCAGGGATATGGAGACAGGAACTGTGCACGGTGCTCCCAGTGTGGGTCTGACCCAGGGATATGGAGACAGGAACTGTGCACGGTGCTCCCAGTGTGGGTCTGACCCAGGGATATGGAGACAGGAACTGTGCACGGTGCTCCCAGTGAGGGTCTGACCCAGGGATATGGAGACAGGAACTGTGCACGGTGCTCCCAGTGAGGGTCTGACCCAGGGATATGGAGACAGGAACTGTGCACGGTGCTCCCAGTGAGGGTCTGACCCAGGGATATGGAGACAGGAACTGTGCACGGTGCTCCCAGTGTGGGTCTGTCCCAGGGGGATACGGAGACGGGAACTGCGCATGGTGCTCCCAGGGATATGGAGACAGGAACTGTGCACGGTGCTCCCAGTGAGGGTCTGACCCAGGGATATGGAGACAGGAACTGTGCACGGTGCTCCCAGTGTGGGTCTGCCCTGGGTCTGGCATGGTGCTCCCAGGGATATGGAGACAGGAACTGTGCACGGTGGTGAGGGTCTGACCCAGGGATATGGAGACAGGAACTGTGCACGGTGCTCCCAGTGAGGGTCTGACCCAGGGATATGGAGACAGGAACTGTGCACGGTGCTCCCAGTGTGGTCTGACCCAGGGATATGGAGACAGGAACTGTGCACGGTGCTCCCAGTGAGGGTCTGACCCAGGGATATGGAGACAGGAACTGTGCACGGTGCTCCCAGTGAGGGTCTGACCCAGGGATATGGAGACAGGAACTGTGCACGGTGCTCCCAGTGTGGGTCTGACCCAGGTGCTCCCAGGGATATGGAGACAGGAACTGTGCACGGTGCTCCCAGTGAGGGTCTGACCCAGGGATATGGAGACAGGAACTGTGCACGGTGCTCCCAGTGTGGGTCTGACCCAGGGATACGGAGACAGGAACTGTGCACGGTGCTCCCAGTGAGGGTCTGACCCAGGGATATGGAGACAGGAACTGTGCACGGTGCTCCCAGTGAGGGTCTGACCCAGGGATATGGAGACAGGAACTGTGCACGGTGCTCCCAGTGTGGGTCTGACCCAGGGATATGGAGACAGGAACTGTGCACGGTGCTCCCAGTGTGGGTCTGACCCAGGGATATGGAGACAGGAACTGTGCACGGTGCTCCCAGTGAGGGTCTGACCCAGGGATATGGAGACAGGAACTGTGCACGGTGCTCCCAGTGAGTGTCTGGGACTGACCCAGGGATAGGAGACAGGAACTGTGCACGGTGTCCAGTGGTCTGACCCAGGGATATGGAGACAGGAACTGTGCACGGTGCTCCCAGTGTGGGTCTGACCCAGGGATATGGAGACAGGAACTGTGCACGGTACTCCAGGGATATGGAGACAGGAACTGTGCACGGTGCTCCCAGTGGGGTCTGACCCAGGGATATGGAGACAGGAACTGTGCACGGTGCTCCCAGTGAGTGGTCTGTGCACCCAGTGGGGTCTGACCCAGGGATATGGAGACAGGAACTGTGCACGGTGCTCCCAGTGAGGGTCTGACCCAGGGATATGGAGACAGGAACTGTGCACGGTGCTCCCAGTGAGGGTCTGACCCAGGGATATGGAGACAGGAACTGTGCACGGTGCTCCCAGTGAGGGTCTGACCCAGGGATATGGAGACAGGAACTGTGCACGGTGCTCCCAGTGTGGGTCTGTCCCAGGGGGATACGGAGACGGGAACTGCGCATGGTGCTCCCAGGGATATGGAGACTGGAACTGTGCACGGTTTTTCCAGTGAGGGTCTGACCCAGGGATATGGAGACAGGAACTGTGCACGGTGCTCCCAGTGTGGGTCTGACCCAGGGATACGGAGACAGGAACTGTGCACGGTGCTCCCAGTGAGGGTCTGACCCAGGGATATGGAGACAGGAACTGTGCACGGTGCTCCCAGTGAGGGTCTGACCCAGGGATATGGAGACAGGAACTGTGCACGGTGCTCCCAGTGTGGGTCTGACCCAGGGATATGGAGACAGGAACTGTGCACGGTACTACCAGAGTGGGTCTGACCCAGGGATATGGAGACAGGAACTGTGCACGGTGGTCCCAGTGAGGGTCTGACCCAGGGATATGGAGACAGGAACTGTGCACGGTGCTCCCGGTGTGTGTCTGACCCAGGGATATGGAGACAGGAACTGTGCACGGTGCTCCCAGTGAGGGTCTGACCCAGGGATATGGAGACAGGAACTGTGCACGGTGCTCCCAGTGTGGGTCTGACCCAGGGATATGGAGACAGGAACTGTGCACGGTGCTACCAGAGTGGGTCTGACCCAGGGATATGGAGACAGGAACTGTGCACGGTGCTCCCAGTGTGGGTCTGTCCCAGGGGGATACGGAGACGGGAACTGCGCATGGTGCTCCCAGGGATATGGAGACAGGAACTGTGCACGGTGCTCCCAGTGAGGGTCTGACCCAGGGATATGGAGACAGGAACTGTGCACGGTGCTCCCAGTGTGGGTCTGACCCAGGGATACGGAGACAGGAACTGTGCACGGTGCTCCCAGTGTGGGTCTGACCCAGGGATATGGAGACAGGAACTGTGCACGGTGCTCCCAGTGAGGGTCTGACCCAGGGATATGGAGACAGGAACTGTGCACGGTGCTCCCAGTGAGGGTCTGACCCAGGGATATGGAGACAGGAACTGTGCACGGTGCTCCCAGTGTGGGTCTGTCCCAGGGGGATACGGAGACGGGAACTGCGCATGGTGCTCCCAGGGATATGGAGACAGGAACTGTGCACGGTTTTTCCAGTGAGGGTATGACCCAGGGATATGGAGACAGGAACTGCGCACGGTGCTCCCAGTGTGGGTCTGACCCAGGGATATGGAGACAGGAACTGTGCACGGTGCTCCCAGTGAGGGTCTGACCCAGGGATATGGAGACAGGAACTGTGCACGGTGCTCCCAGTGTGGGTCTGACCCAGGGATATGGAGACAGGAACTGTGCACGGTGCTCCCAGTGATGGTCTGACCCAGGGATATGGAGACAGGAACTGTGCACGGTGCTCCCGGTGTGTGTCTGTCCCAGGGGGATACGGAGACGGGAACTGCGCATGGTGCTCCCAGGGATATGGAGACAGGAACTGTGCACGGTGTTCCCAGTGAGGGTCTGACCCAGGGATATGGAGACAGGAACTGTGCACGGTGCTCCCAGTGAGGGTCTGACCCAGGGATATGGAGACAGGAACTGTGCACGGTGCTCCCAGTGTGGGTCTGACCCAGGGATATGGAGACAGAAACTGTGCACCGTGCTCCCAGTGATGGTCTTACCCAGGGATATGGAGACAGGAACTGTGCACGGTGCTCCCAGTGAGGGTCTGACCCAGGGATATGGAGACAGGAACTGTGCACGGTGCTACCAGAGTGGGTCTGACCCAGGGATATGGAGACAGGAACTGTGCACGGTGCTCCCAGTGAGGGTCTGACCCAGGGATATGGAGAAAGGAACTGTGCACGGTGCTCCCAGTGTGGGTCTGACCCAGGGATATGGAGACAGGAACTGTGCACGGTACTACCAGAGTGGGTCTGACCCAGGGATATGGAGACAGGAACTGTGCACGGTGGTCCCAGTCAGGGTCTGACCCAGGGATATGGAGACAGGAACTGTGCACGGTGCTCCCGGTGTGTGTCTGACCCAGGGATATGGAGACAGGAACTGTGCACGGTGCTCCCAGTGTGGGTCTGACCCAGGGATATGGAGACAGAAACTGTGCACGGTGCTCCCAGTGATGGTCTGACCCAGGGATATGGAGACAGGAACTGTGCACGGTCCTCCCGGTGTGTGTCTGACCCAGGGATATGGAGACAGGAACTGTGCACGGTGCTCCCAGTGAGGGTCTGACGCAGGGATATGGAGACAGGAACTGTGCACGGTGCTCCCAGTGAGGGTCTGACCCAGGGATATGGAGACAGGAACTGTGCACGGTTCTCCCAGTGTGGGTCTGTCCCAGGGGGATACGGAGACGGGAACTGCGCATGGTGCTCCCAGGGATATGGAGACAGGAACTGTGCACGGTTTTTCCAGTGAGGGTATGACCCAGGGATATGGAGACAGGAACTGTGCACGGTGCTCCCAGTGTGGGTCTGACCCTGGGATACGGAGACAGGAACTGTGCACGGTGCTCCCGGTGTGTGTCTGACCCAGGGATATGGAGACAGGAACTGTGCACGGTGCTCCCAGTGAGGGTCTGACCCAGGGATATGGAGACAGGAACTGTGCACGGTGCTCCCAGTGAGGGTCTGACCCAGGGATATGGAGACAGGAACTGTGCACGGTGCTCCCAGTGTGGGTCTGACCCAGGGATATGGAGACAGGAACTGTGCACGGTGCTCCCGGTGTGTGTCTGACCCAGGGATATGGAGACAGGACCTGTGCACGGTGCTCCCAGTGAGGGTCTGACCCAGGGATATGGAGACAGGAACTGTGCACTGTGCTCCCAGTGTGGGTCTGTCCCAGGGGGATACGGAGACGGGAACTGCGCATGGTGCTCCCAGGGATATGGAGACAGGAACTGTGCACGGTGCTCCCAGTGAGAATCTGACCCAGGGATATGGAGACAGGAACTGTGCACGGTGCTCACAGTGTAGGTCTGTCCCAGGGGGATACGGAGACGGGAACTGCGCATGGTGCTCCCAGGGATATGGGGCAGCAACTGTGCACGGTGCTCCCAGTGAGGGTCTGACCCAGGGATATGGAGACAGGAACTGTGCACGGTGCTCCCAGTGTGGGTCTGACCCAGGGATATGGAGACAGGAACTGTGCACGGTACTACCAGAGTGGGTCTGACCCAGGGATATGGAGACAGGAACTGTGCACGGTGCTCCCAGTGAGGGTCTGACCCAGGGATATGGAGACAGGAACTGTGCACGGTGCTCCCGGTGTGTGTCTGACCCAGGGATATGGAGACAGGAACTGTGCACGGTGTTTCCAGTGAGGGTCTGACCCAGGGATATGGAGACAGGAACTGTGCACGGTTTTTCCAGTGAGGGTCTGACCCAGGGATATGGAGACAGGAACTGTGCACGGTGCTCCCAGTGTGGGTCTGACCCAGGGATACGGAGACAGGAACTGTGCACGGTGCTCCGAGTGAGGGTCTGACCCAGGGATACGGAGACAGGACCTGTGCACGGTTCTCCCAGTGTGGGTCTGTCCCAGGGGGATACGGAGACGGGAACTGCGCATGGTGCTCCCAGGGATATGGAGACAGGAACTGTGCATGGTGTTTCCAGTGAGGGTCTGACCCAGGGATATGGAGACAGGAACTGTGCACGGTTTTTCCAGTGAGGGTCTGACCCAGGGATATGGAGACAGGAACTGTGCACGGTGCTCCCAGTGAGGGTCTGACCCAGGGATATGGAGACAGGAACTGTGCACGGTGCTCTCAGTGTGGGTCTGTCCCAGGGGGATACGGAGACGGGAACTGCGCATGGTGCTCCCAGGGATATGGAGACAGGAACTGTGCATGGTTTTTCCAGTGAGGGTCTGACCCAGGGATATGGAGACAGGAACTGTGCACGGTGCTCCCAGTGTGGGTCTGACCCAGGGATACGGAGACAGGAACTGTGCATGGTGCTCCCAGTGAGGGTCTGACCCAGGGATATGGAGACAGGAGCTGTGCACGGTGCTCCCAGTGAGGGTCTGACCCAGGGATATGGAGACAGGAACTGTGCACGGTGCTCCCAGTGTGGGTCTGACCCAGGGATATGGAGACAGGAACTGTGCACGGTACTACCAGAGTGGGTCTGACCCAGGGACATGGAGACAGGAACTGTGCACGGTGGTCCCAGTGAGGGTCTGACCCAGGGATATGGAGACCGGAACTGTGCACGGTGCTCCCGGTGTGTGTCTGACCCAGGGATATGGAGACAGCAACTGTGCACGGTGCTCCCAGTGAGGGTCTGACCCAGGGATATGGAGACAGGAACTGTGCACGGTGCTCCCAGTGTGGGTCTGACCCAGGGATATGGAGACAGGAACTGTGCACGGTACTACCTGAGTGGGTCTGACCCAGGGATATGGAGACAGGAACTGTGCACGGTGCTCCCAGTGTGGGTCTGACCCAGGGATACGGAGACAGGAACTGTGCACGGTGCTCCCGGTGTGTGTCTGACCCAGGGATATGGAGACAGGAACTGTGCACGGTGCTCCCAGTGAGGGTCTGACCCAGGGATATGGAGACAGTAACTGTGCACGGTGCTCCCAGTGAGGGTCTGACCCAGGGATATGGAGACAGGAACTGTGCACGGTGCTCCCAGTGTGGGTCTGTCCCAGAGGGATACGGAGACGGGAACTGCGCATGATGCTCCCAGGGATATGGAGACAGGAACTGTGCACGGTGCTCCCAGTGAGAATCTGACCCAGGGATATGGAGACAGGAACTGTGCACGCTGCTCCCAGTGTGGGTCTGTCCCAGGGGGATACGGAGACGGGAACTGCGCATGGTTCTCCCAGGGATATGGAGACAGCAACTGTGCACGGTGCTCCCAGTGAGGGTCTGACCCAGGGATATGGAGACAGGAACTGTGCACGGTGCTCCCAGTGTGGGTCTGACCCAGGGATACGGAGACAGGAACTGTGCATGGTGCTCCCAGTGTGGGTCTGTCCCAGGGGGATACGGAGACGGGAACTGCGCATGGTGCTCCCAGGGATATGGAGACAGGAACTGTGCACGGTGCTCCCAGTGAGGATCTGACCCAGGGATATGGAGACAGGAACTGTGCACGGTGCTCCCAGTGTGGGTCTGTCCCAGGGGGATACGGAGATGGGAACTGCGCATGGTGCTCCCAGGGATATGGAGACAGGAACTGTGCACGGTTTTTCCAGTGAGGGTATGACCCAGGGATATGGAGACAGGAACTGTGCACGGTGCTCCCAGTGTGGGTCTGACCCAGGGATATGGAGACAGGAACTGTGCACGGTGCTCCCAGTGAGGGTCTGACCCAGGGATATGGAGACAGGAACTGTGCACGGTGCTCCCAGTGAGGGTCTGACCCAGGGATATGGAGACAGGAACTGTGCACGGTGCTCCCAGTGAGGGTCTGACCCAGGGATATGGAGACAGGAACTGTGCACGGTGCTCCCAGTGTGGGTCTGACCCAGGGATATGGAGACAGGAACTGTGCACGGTACTACCAGAGTGGGTCTGACCCAGGGACATGGAGACAGAAACTGTGCACGGTGGTCCCAGTGAGGGTCTGACCCAGGGATATGGAGACCGGAACTGTGCACGGTGCTCCCGGTGTGTGTCTGACCCAGGGATATGGAGACAGCAACTGTGCACGGTGCTCCCAGTGAGGGTCTGACCCAGGGATATGGAGACAGGAACTGTGCACGGTGCTCCCAGTGTGGGTCTGACCCAGGGATATGGAGACAGGAACTGTGCACGGTACTACCTGAGTGGGTCTGACCCAGGGATATGGAGACAGGAACTGTGCACGGTGCTCCCAGTGTGGGTCTGTCCCAGGGGGATACGGAGACGGGAACTGGACATGGTGCTCCCAGGGATATGGAGACAGGAAATGTGCATGGTGCTCCCAGTGTGGGTCTGACCCAGGGATACGGAGACAGCAACTGTGCATGGTGCTCCCAGTGAGGGTCTGACCCAGAGATATGGAGACAGGAACTGTGCATGGTGCTCCCAGTGAGGGTCTGACCCAGGGATATGGAGACAGGAACTGTGCACGGTACTACCAGAGTGGGTCTGACCCAGGGATATGGAGACAGGAACTGTGCACGGTGCTCCCAGTGAGGGTCTGACCCAGGGATATGGAGACAGGAACTGTGCACGGTGCTCCCAGTGTGGGTCTGTCCCAGGGGGATACGGAGACGGGAACTGCGCATGGTGCTCCGAGGGATATGGAGACAGGAACTGTGCACGGTTTTTCCAGTGAGGGTCTGACCCAGGGATATGGAGACAGGAACTGTGCACGGTGCTCCCAGTGTGGGTCTGACCCAGGGATACGGAGACAGGAACTGTGCACGGTGCTCCGGTGTGTGTCTGACCCAGGGATTTGGAGACAGGAACTGTGCACGGTGCTCCCAGTGAGTTTCTGACCCAGGGATATGGAGACAGGAACTGTGCACGGTGCTCCCAGTGAGAATCTGACCCAGGGATATGGAGACAGGAACTGTGCACGGTGCTCCCAGTGTGGGTCTGTCCCAGGGGGATACGGAGACGGGAACTGCGCATGGTGCTCCCAGGGATATGGAGACATGAACTGTGCACGGTGTTCCCAGTGAGGGTCTGACCCAGGGATATGGAGACAGGAACTGTGCACGGTGCTCCCAGTGAGGGTCTGACTCAGGGATATGGAGACAGGAACTGTGCACGGTGCTCCCAGTGTGGGTCTGACCCAAGGATATGGAGACAGGAACTGTGCACGGTGCTCCCGGTGTGTGTCTGACCCAGGGATATGGAGACAGGAACTGTGTACGGTGCTCCCAGTGAGGGTCTGACCCAGGGATATGGAGACAGGAACTGTGCACGGTACTACCAGAGTGGGTCTGACCCAGGGATATGGAGACAGGAACTGTGCACTGTGCTCCCAGTGAGGGTCTGACCCAGGGATATGGAGAAAGGAACTGTGCACGGTGCTCCCAGTGTGGGTCTGACCCAGGGATATGGAGACAGGAACTGTGCACGGTACTACCAGAGTGGGTCTGACCCAGGGATATGGAGACAGGAACTGTGCACGGTGGTCCCAGTGAGGGTCTGACCCAGGGATATGGAGACAGGAACTGTGCACGGTGCTCCCGGTGTGTGTCTGACCCAGGGATATGGAGACAGGAACTGTGCACGGTGCTCCCAGTGTGGGTCTGACCCAGGGATATGGAGACAGAAACTGTGCACGGTGCTCCCAGTGATGGTCTGACCCAGGGATATGGAGACAGGAACTGTGCACGGTCCACCCGGTGTGCGTCTGACCCAGGGATATGGAGACAGGAACTGTGCACGGTGCTCCCAGTGAGGGTCTGACGCAGGGATATGGAGACAGGAACTGTGCACGGTGCTCCCAGTGAGGGTCTGACCCAGGGATATGGAGACAGGAACTGTGCACGGTTCTCCCAGTGTGGGTCTGTCCCAGGGGGATACGGAGACGGGAACTGCGCATGGTGCTCCCAGGGAAATGGAGACAGGAACTGTGCACAGTTTTTCCAGTGAGGGTATGACCCAGGGATATGGAGACAGGAACTGTGCACGGTGCTCCCAGTGTGGGTCTGACCCTGGGATACGGAGACAGGAACTGTGCACGGTGCTCCCGGTGTGTGTCTGACCCAGGGATATGGAGACAGGAACTGTGCACGGTGCTCCCAGTGAGGGTCTGACCCAGGGATATGGAGACAGGAACTGTGCACGGTGCTCCCAGTGAGGGTCTGACCCAGGGATATGGAGACAGGAACTGTGCACGGTGCTCCCAGTGTGGGTCTGACCCAGGGATATGGAGACAGTAACTGTGCACGGTGCTCCCGGTGTGTGTCTGACCCAGGGATATGGAGACAGGACCTGTGCACGGTTCTCCCAGTGTGGGTCTGTCCCAGGGGGATACGGAGACGGGAACTGCGCATGGTGCTCCCAGGGAAATGGAGACAGGAACTGTGCACGGTTTTTCCAGTGAGGGTATGACCCAGGGATATGGAGACAGGAACTGTGCACGGTGCTCCCAGTGTGGGTCTGACCCTGGGATACGGAGACAGAAACTGTGCACGGTGCTCCCGGTGTGTGTCTGACCCAGGGATATGGAGACAGGAACTGTGCACGGTGCTCCCAGTGAGGGTCTGACCCAGGGATATGGAGACAGGAACTGTGCACGGTGCTCCCAGTGAGGGTCTGACCCACGGATATGGAGACAGGAACTGTGCACGGTGCTCCCAGTGTGGGTCTGACCCAGGGATATGCAGACAGGAACTCTGCACGGTGCTCCCGGTGTGTGTCTGACCCAGGGATATGGAGACAGGACCTGTGCACGGTGCTCCCAGTGAGGGTCTGACCCAGGGATATGGAGACAGGAACTGTGCACTGTGCTCCCAGTGTGGGTCTGTCCCAGGGGAATACGGAGACGGGAACTGCGCATGGTGCTCCCAGGGATATGGAGACAGGAACTGTGCACGGTGCTCCCAGTGAGAATCTGACCCAGGGATATGGAGACAGGAACTGTGCACGGTGCTGCCAGTGTGGGTCTGACCCAGGGATATGGAGACAGTAACTGTGCACGGTACTACCAGAGTGGGTCTGACCCAGGGATATGGAGACAGGAAATGTGCACGGTGCTCCCAGTGAGGGTCTGACCCAGGGATATGGAGACAGGAACTGTGCACGGTGCTCCCGGTGTGTGTCTGACCCAGGGATATGGAGACAGGAACTGTGCACGGTGTTTCCAGTGAGGGTCTGACCCAGCAATATGGAGACAGGAACTGTGCACGGTTTTTCCAGTGAGGGTCTGACCCAGGGATATGGAGACAGGAACTGTGCACGGTGCTCCCAGTGTGGGTCTGACCCAGGGATACGGAGACAGGAACTGTGCACGGTGCTCCGAGTGAGGGTCTGACCGAGGGATACGGAGACAGGAACTGTGCACGGTGCTCCCAGTGAGGGTCTGACCCAGGGATATGGAGACAGGAACTGTGCACGGTGCTCTCAGTGTGGGTCTGTCCCAGGGGGATACGGAGACGGGAACTGCGCATGGTGCTCCCAGGGATATGGAGACAGGAACTGTGCATGGTGTTTCCAGTGAGGGTCTGACCCAGGGATATGGAGACAGGAACTGTGCACGGTGCTCCCAGTGTGGGTCTGACCCAGGGATACGGAGACAGGAACTGTGCATGGTGCTCCCAGTGAGGGTCTGACCCAGGGATATGGAGACAGGAGCTGTGCACGGTGCTCCCAGTGAGGGTCTGACCCAGGGATATGGAGACAGGAACTGTGCACGGTGCTCCCAGTGTGGGTCTGACCCAGGGATATGGAGACAGGAACTGTGCACGGTACTACCAGAGTGGGTCTGACCCAGGGACATGGAGACAGGAACTGTGCACGGTGGTCCCAGTGAGGGTCTGACCCAGGGATATGGAGACCGGAACTGTGCACGGTGCTCCCGGTGTGTGTCTGACCCAGGGATATGGAGACAGCAACTGTGCACGGTGCTCCCAGTGAGGGTCTGACCCAGGGATATGGAGACAGGAACTGTGCACGGTGCTCCCAGTGTGGGTCTGACCCAGGGATATGGAGACAGGAACTGTGTACGGTACTACCTGAGTGGGTCTGACCCAGGGATATGGAGACAGGAACTGTGCACGGTGCTCCCAGTGTGGGTCTGACCCAGGGATACGGAGACAGGAACTGTGCACGGTGCTCCCGGTGTGTGTCTGACCCAGGGATAAGGAGACAGGAACTGTGCACGGTGCTCCCAGTGAGGGTCTGACCCAGGGATATGGAGACAGTAACTGTGCACGGTGCTCCCAGTGTGGGTCTGACCCAGGGATACGGAGACAGGAACTGTGCATGGTGCTCCCAGTGTGGGTCTGTCCCAGGGGGATACGGAGACGGGAACTGCGCATGGTGCTCCCAGGGATATGGAGACAGGAACTGTGCACGGTGCTCCCAGTGAGGATCTGACCCAGGGATATGGAGACAGGAACTGTGCACGGTGCTCCCAGTGTGGGTCTGTCCCAGGGGGATACGGAGACGGGAACTGCGCATGGTGCTCCCAGGGATATGGAGACAGGAACTGTGCACGGTTTTTCCAGTGAGGGTATGACCCAGGGATATGGAGACAGGAACTGTGCACGGTGCTCCCAGTGTGGGTCTGACCCAGGGATATGGAGACAGGAACTGTGCACGGTGCTCCCAGTGATGGTCTGACCCAGGGATATGGAGACAGGAACTGTGCACGGTGCTCCCAGTGAGGGTCTGACCCAGGGATATGAGAGAAAGGAACTGTGAACGGTGCTCCCAGTGAGGGTCTGACCCAGGGATATGGAGACAGGAACTGTGCACGGTGCTCCCAGTGTGGGTCTGACCCAGGGATATGGAGACAGGAACTGTGCACGGTACTACCAGAGTGGGTCTGACCCAGGGACATGGAGACAGAAACTGTGCACGGTGGTCCCAGTGAGGGTCTGACCCAGGGATATGGAGACCGGAACTTTGCACGGTGCTCCCGGTGTGTGTCTGACCCAGGGATATGGAGACAGCAACTGTGCACGGTGCTCCCAGTGAGGGTCTGACCCAGGGATATGGAGACAGGAACTGTGCACGGTGCTCCCAGTGTGGGTCTGACCCAGGGATATGGAGACAGGAACTGTGCACGGTACTACCTGAGTGGGTCTGACCCAGGGATATGGAGACAGGAACTGTGCACGGTGCTCCCAGTGTGGGTCTGTCCCAGGGGGATACGGAGACGGGAACTGGACATGGTGCTCCCAGGGATATGGAGACAGGAAATGTGCATGGTGCTCCCAGTGTGGGTCTGACCCAGGGATACGGAGACAGCAACTGTGCATGGTGCTCCCAGTGAGGGTCTGACCCAGAGATATGGAGACAGGAACTGTGCATGGTGCTCCCAGTGAGGGTTTGACCCAGGGATATGGAGACAGGAACTGTGCACGGTACTACCAGAGTGGGTCTGACCCAGGGATATGGAGACAGGAACTGTGCACGGTGCTCCCAGTGAGGGTCTGACCCAGGGATATGGAGACAGGAACTGTGCACGGTGCTACCCGGTGGTGTCTGACCCAGGGATATGGAGACAGGAACTGTGCACGGTGCTCCCAGTGAGGGTCTGACCCAGGGATATGGAGACAGGAACTGTGCACGGTGCTCCCAGTGTGTGTCTGACCCAGGGATATGGAGACAGGAACTGTGCACGGTGCTCCCAGTGTGGGTCTGACCCAGGGATATGGAGACAGGAACTGTGCACGGTGCTCCCAGTGTGGGTCTGACCCAGGGATATGGAGACAGGAACTGTGCACGGTGCTCCCAGTGAGGGTCTGACCCAGGGATATGGAGACAGGAACTGTGCACGGTGCTCCCAGTGTGGGTCTGTCCCAGGGGGATACGGAGACGGGAACTGCGCATGGTGCTCCCAGGGATATGGAGACAGGAACTGTGCACGGTGCTCCCAGTGAGGGTCTGACCCAGGGATATGGAGACAGGAACTGTGCACGGTGCTCCCAGTGAGGGTCTGACCCAGGGATATGGAGACAGGAACTGTGCACGGTGCTCCCAGTGTGGGTCTGACCCAGGGATATGGAGACAGGAACTGTGCACGGTGCTCCCGGTGTGTGTCTGACCCAGGGATATGGAGACAGGAACTGTGCACGGTGCTCCCAGTGAGGGTCTGACCCAGGGATATGGAGACAGGAACTGTGCACGGTCCTCCCAGAGTGGGTCTGACCCAGGGATATGGAGACAGGAACTGTGCACGGTGCTCCCAGTGAGGGTCTGACCCAGGGATATGGAGACAGGAACTGTGCACGGTGCTCCCAGTGTGTGTCTGACCCAGGGATATGGAGACAGGAACTGTGCACGGTGCTCCCAGAGTGGGTCTGACCCAGGGATATGGAGACAGGAACTGTGCACGGTGCTCCCAGTGAGGGTCTGACCCAGGGATATGGAGACAGGAACTGTGCACGGTGCTCCCGGTGTGTGTCTGACCCAGGGATATGGAGACAGGAACTGTGCACGGTGCTCCCAGTGTGGGTCTGACCCAGGGATATGGAGACAGGAACTGTGCACGGTGCTCCCAGTGATGGTCTGACCCAGGGATATGGAGACAGGAACTGTGCACGGTCCACCCGGTGTGTGTCTGACCCAGGGATATGGAGACAGGAACTGTGCACGGTGCTCCCAGTGAGGGTCTGACCCAGGGATATGGAGACAGGAACTGTGCACGGTGCTCCCGGTGTGTGTCTGACCCAGGGATATGGAGACAGGAACTGTGCACGGTGCTCCCAGTGAGGGTCTGACCCAGGGATATGGAGACAGGAACTGTGCACGGTGCTCCCAGTGAGGGTCTGACCCAGGGATATGGAGACAGGAACTGTGCACGGTGCTCCCAGTGTGGGTCTGACCCAGGGATATGGAGACAGGAACTGTGCACGGTGCTCCCAGTGAGGGTCTGACCCAGGGATATGGAGACAGGAACTGTGCACGGTGCTCCCAGTGAGGGTCTGACCCAGGGATATGGAGACAGGAACTGTGCACTGTGCTCCAAGTGTGGGTCTGTCCCAGGGGGATACGGAGACGGGAACTGCGCATGGTGCTCCCAGGGATATGGAGACAGGAACTGTGCACGGTGCTCCCAGTGAGAATCTGACCCAGGGATATGGAGACAGGAACTGTGCACGGTGCTCACAGTGTAGGTCTGTCACAGTGGGATACGGAGACGGGAACTGCGCATGGTGCTCCCAGGGATATGGGGCAGCAACTGTGCACGGTGCTCCCAGTGAGGGTCTGACCCAGGGATATGGAGACAGGAACTGTGCACGGTGCTCCCAGTGTGGGTCTGACCCAGGGATATGGAGACAGGAACTGTGCACGGTGCTACCAGTGAGGGTCTGACCCAGGGATATGGAGACAGGAACTGTGCACGGTGCTCCCAGTGAGGGTCTGACCCAGGGATATGGAGACAGGAACTGTGCACGGTGCTCCCGGTGTGTGTCTGACCCAGGGATATGGAGACAGGAACTGTGCACGGTGCTCCCAGTGAGGGTCTGACCCAGGGATATGGAGACAGGAACTGTGCACGGTTTTTCCAGTGAGGGTCTGACCCAGGGATATGGAGACAGGAACTGTGCACGGTGCTCCCAGTGTGGGTCTGACCCAGGGATATGGAGACAGGAACTGTGCACGGTGCTCCCAGTGAGGGTCTGACCCAGGGATACGGAGACAGGAACTGTGCACGGTGCTCCCAGTGAGGGTCTGACCCAGGGATATGGAGACAGGAACTGTGCACGGTGCTCTCAGTGTGGGTCTGTCCCAGGGGGATACGGAGACGGGAACTGCGCATGGTGCTCCCAGGGATATGGAGACAGGAACTGTGCATGGTTTTTCCAGTGAGGGTCTGACCCAGGGATACGGAGACAGGAACTGTGCATGGTGCTCCCAGTGAGGGTCTGACCCAGGGATATGGAGACAGGAGCTGTGCACGGTGCTCCCAGTGAGGGTCTGACCCAGGGATATGGAGACAGGAACTGTGCACGGTGCTCCCAGTGTGGGTCTGACCCAGGGATATGGAGACAGGAACTGTGCACGGTACTACCAGAGTGGGTCTGACCCAGGGACATGGAGACAGGAACTGTGCACGGTGGTCCCAGTGAGGGTCTGACCCAGGGATATGGAGACCGGAACTGTGCACGGTGCTCCCGGTGTGGGTCTGACCCAGGGATATGGAGACAGCAACTGTGCACGGTGCTCCCAGTGAGGGTCTGACCCAGGGATATAGAGACAGGAACTGTGCACGGTGCTCCCAGTGTGGGTCTGACCCAGGGATATGGAGACAGGAACTGTGCACGGTACTACCTGAGTGGGTCTGACCCAGGGATATGGAGACAGGAACTGTGCACGGTGCTCCCAGTGTGGGTTTGACCCAGGGATACGGAGACAGGAACTGTGCACGGTGCTCCCGGTGTGTGTCTGACCCAGGGATATGGAGACAGGAACTGTGCACGGTGCTCCCAGTGAGGGTCTGACCCAGGGATATGGAGACAGCAACTGTGCACGGTGCTCCCAGTGTGGGTCTGTCCCAGAGGGATACGGAGACGGGAACTGCGCATGATGCTCCCAGGGATATGGAGACAGGAACTGTGCACGGTGCTCCCAGTGAGAATCTGACCCAGGGATATGGAGACAGGAACTGTGCACGGTGCTCCCAGTGTGGGTCTGTCCCAGGGGGATACGGAGACGGGAACTGCGCATGGTGCTCCCAGGGATATGGAGACAGCAACTGTGCATGGTGCTCCCAGTGAGGGTCTGACCCAGGGATATGGAGACAGGAACTGTGCATGGTGCTCCCAGTGTGGGTCTGTCCCAGGGGGATACGGAGACGGGAACTGCGCATGGTGCTCCCAGGGATATGGAGACAGGAACTGTGCACGGTTTTTCCAGTGAGGGTATGACCCAGGGATATGGAGACAGGAACTGTGCACGGTGCTCCCAGTGTGGGTCTGACCCAGGGATATGGAGACAGGAACTGTGCACGGTGCTCCCAGTGAGGGTCTGACCCAGGGATATGGAGACAGGAACTGTGCACGGTGCTCCCAGTGTGGGTCTGACCCAGGGATATGGAGACAGGAACTGTGCACGGTGCTCCCAGTGATGGTCTGACCCAGGGATATGGAGACAGGAACTGTGCACGGTGCTCCCAGTGTGGGTCTGACCCAGGGATACGGAGACAGGAACTGTGCACGGTGCTCCCAGTGAGGGTCTGACCCAGGGATATGAGAGACAGGAACTGTGAACGGTGCTCCCAGTGAGGGTCTGACCCAGGGATATGGAGACAGGAACTGTGCACGGTGCTCCCAGTGTGGGTCTGACCCAGGGATATGGAGACAGGAACTGTGCACGGTACTACCAGAGTGGGTCTGACCCAGGGACATGGAGACAGGAACTGTGCACGGTGGTCCCAGTGAGGGTCTGACCCAGGGATATGGAGACCGGAACTTTGCACGGTGCTCCCGGTGTGTGTCTGACCCAGGGATATGGAGATAGCAACTGTGCACGGTGCTCCCAGTGAGGGTCTGACCCAGGGATATGGAGACAGGAAGTGTGCACGGTGCTCCCAGTGTGGGTCTGACCCAGGGATATGGAGACAGGAACTGTGCACGGTACTACCTGAGTGGGTCTGACCCAGGGATATGGAGACAGGAACTGTGCACGGTGCTCCCAGTGTGGGTCTGTCCCAGGGGGATACGGAGACGGGAACTGCACATGGTGCTCCCAGGGATATGGAGACAGGAAATGTGCATGGTGCTCCCAGTGTGGGTCTGACCCAGGGATACGGAGACAGCAACTGTGCATGGTGCTCCCAGTGAGGGTCTGACCCAGAGATATGGAGACAGGAACTGTGCATGGTGCTCCCAGTGAGGGTCTGACCCAGGGATATGGAGACAGGAACTGTGCACGGTACTACCAGAGTGGGTCTGACCCAGGTATATGGAGACAGGAACTGTGCACGGTGCTCCCAGTGAGGGTCTGACCCAGGGATATGGAGACAGGAACTGTGCACGGTGCTCCCAGTGTGGGTCTGTCCCAGGGGGACACGGAGACGGGAACTGCGCATGGTGCTCCCAGGGATATGGAGACAGGAACTGTGCACGGTGCTCCCAGTGAGGGTCTGACCCAGGGATATGGAGACAGGAACTGTGCACGGTGCTCCCGGTGTGTGTCTGACCCAGGGATATGGAGACAGGAACTGTGCACGGTGCTCCCAGTGAGGGTCTGACCCAGGGATATGGAGACAGGAACTGTGCACGGTGCTCCCAGTGTGGGTCTGTCCTAGGGGGATACGGAGACGGGAACTGCGCATGGTGCTCCCAGGGTTATAGAGACAGGAACTGTGCACGGTTTTTCCAGTGATGGTCTGACCCAGGGATATGGAGACAGGAACTGTGCACGGTGCTCCCAGTGTGGATCTGACCCAGGGATACGGAGACAGGAACTGTGCACGGTGCTCCCGGTGTGTGTCTGACCCAGGGATATGGAGACAGGAACTGTGCACGGTGCTCCCAGTGTGGGTCTGTCCCAGGGGGATACGGAGACGGGAACTGCACATGGTGCTCCCAGGGATATGGAGACAGGAAATGTGCACGGTGCTCCCAGTGTGGGTCTGACCCAGGGATACGGAGACAGCAACTGTGCACGGTGCTCCCAGTGAGGGTCTGACCCAGAGATATGGAGACAGGAACTGTGCATGGTGCTCCCAGTGAGGGTCTGACCCAGGGATATGGAGACAGGAACTGTGCACGGTACTACCAGAGTGGGTCTGACCCAGGGATATGGAGACAGGAACTGTGCACGGTGCTCCCAGTGAGGGTCTGACCCAGGGATATGGAGACAGGAACTGTGCACGGTGCTCCCAGTGTGGGTCTGTCCCAGGGGGACACGGAGACGGGAACTGCGCATGGTGCTCCCAGGGATCTGGAGACAGGAACTGTGCACGGTGCTCCCAGTGAGGGTCTGACCCAGGGATATGGAGACAGGAACTGTGCACGGTGCTCCCAGTGAGGTTCTGACCCAGGGATATGGAGACAGGAACTGTGCACGGTGCTCCCAGTGAGGGTCTGACCCAGGGATATGGAGACAGGAACTGTGCACGGTGCTCCCAGTGTGGGTCTGTCCTAGGGGGATACGGAGACGGGAACTGCGCATGGTGCTCCCAGGGATATGGAGACAGGAACTGTGCACGGTTTTTCCAGTGATGGTCTGACCCAGGGATATGGAGACAGGAACTGTGCACGGTGCTCCCAGTGTGGATCTGACCCAGGGATACGGAGACAGGAACTGTGCACGGTGCTCCCGGTGTGTGTCTGACCCAGGGATATGGAGACAGGAACTGTGCACGGTGCTCCCAGTGAGGGTCTGACCCAGGGATATGGAAACAGGAACTGTGCACGGTTTTTCCAGTGAGGGTCTGACCCAGGGATATGGAGACAGGAACTGTGCACGGTGCTCCCAGTGAGGGTCTGACCCAGGGATATGGAGACAGGAACTGTGCACGGTGCTCCCAGTGTGGGTCTGACCCAGGGATATGGAGACAGGAACTGTGCACGGTGCTCCCGGTGTGTGTCTGACCCAGGGATATGGAGACAGGAACTGTGCACGGTGCTCCCGGTGTGTGTCTGACCCAGGGATTTGGAGACAGGAACTGTGCACGGTGCTGCCAGTGAGGGTCTGACCCAGGGATATGGAGACAGGAACTGTGCACGGTGCTCCCAGTGAGGGTCTGACGCAGGGATATGGAGACAGGAACTGTGCACGGTGCTCCCAGTGTGGGTCTGTCCCAGGGGGATACGGAGACGGGAACTGCGCATGGTGCTCCCAGGGATATGGAGACAGGAACTGTGCATGGTGTTTCCAGTGAGGGTCTGACCCAGGGATATGGAGACAGGAACTGTGCACGGTTTTTCCAGTGAGGGTCTGACCCAGGGATATGGAGACAGGAACTGTGCACGGTGCTCCCAGTAGGGTCTGACCCAGGGATATGGAGACAGGAACTGTGCACGGTGCTCCCAGTGAGGGTCTGACCCAGGGATATGGAGACCGGAACTGTGCACGGTGCTCCCAGTGTGGGTCTCACCCAGGGATATGGAGACAGGAACTGTGCACGGTTTTTCCAGTGTAGGTCTGACCCAGGGATATGGAGACAGGAACTGTGCACGGTGCTCCCGGTGTGGGTCTGACCCAGGGATATGGAGACAGGAACTGTGCACGGTTTTTCCAGTGAGGGTCTGACCCAGGGATATGGAGACAGGAACTGTGCACGGTGCTCCCAGTGTGGGTCTGACCCAGGGATATGGAGACAGGAACTGTGCACGGTGCTCCCAGTGTGGGTCTGACCCAGGGATATGGAGACAGGAACTGTGCCCGGTTCTACCAGAGTGGCTCTGACCCAGGGATATGGAGACAGGAACTGTGCACGGTGCTCCCGGTGCGTGTCTGACCCAGGGATATGGAGACAGGAACTGTGCACGGTGCTCCCAGTGAGGGTCTGACCCAGGGATATGGAGACAGGAACTGTGCACGGTGCTCCCAGTGAGGGTCTGACCCAGGGATATGGAGACAGGAACTGTGCACGGTGCTCCCAGTGTGGGTCTGTCCCAGGGGGATACGGAGACGGGAACTGCGCATGGTGCTCCCAGAGATATGGAGACAGGAACTGTGCACGGTGTTTCCAGTGAGGGTCTGACCCAGGGATATGGAGACAGGAACTGTGCACGGTTTTACCAGTGAGGGTCTGACCCAGGGATACGGAGACAGGAACTGTGCACGGTGCTCCCAGTGTGGGTCTGACCCAGGGATATGGAGACAGGAACTGTGCACGGTGCTCCCGGTGTGGGTCTGACCCAGGGATATGGAGACAGGAACTGTGCACGGTGCTTCCGATGTGGGTCTATTGCATTTGAGGACAGTGCAATAAGCCAAAGGATACAGTAAGACATAGCTTTGTTACAGATCTGAGCAGAGAGATGGCGGAGGGAGTTTAATCTTGGCAAGTGTGAGGTGTTGCTGTTTGTGAGGAGAAGTGTGAAGGGTCAGGGCACAGTAAATGGCCGAACCCGTAACAGTGTTGATGTACCGAGGAGTCCCGGGTCCAAGCCCTCAGCTCAGTTAAAGTGGCCTCACGAGTAGAGAGGGCAGTTATTAAGTCATACTGCACGTTCGTCTTTATCGGTGGAGGTGTTGAGTACGAGAGTCAGGAGGTCACGTTGTAGCTGTATAAAACTCTGGACTGTCCGTTCTCGGAGTACTGTGTGCAGCTCTGGTCTCCCCATTACAGGATGTGTGGGAGGGGGCGCTTTCGAGAGGGGCTGAAGAGGTTCACCAGGATGCTGCCTGGATTAGAGGGCGCGAGCTGTCAGGAGAGGGTGGACAAATTTGGGTTGTTTTCTCTACAGTGTCGGATGCTGAGGGGAGATCTGACAGAGCTTTATAAGATTGAGAGGCACAGATAGCATAGACAGATGGTATCTGTTCCCCCAGGGTGGAAATGTCTAATACGAGAAGGCATGTGTTTAAGGTGAGAGGGGGTAAGTTCAAAGGAGATGTGAGGGGCACGGTTTGTTACTCAGGGAGGGGTGGGTGACTGGAATATGCTGCCAGGGGTGGTGTGGAGGCAGATACGATGAAGTAAAATTGGTTTATCATTCTCACACATTCTGAAAATCTTGTCTTGCATACAGATCAGATCATTACACAGTGCATCGAGGTAGAACAAGGGTAAACAATAACAGAGTGCAGAATGAAGTGTTACAGTTACAGAGAAAGGGCAGTGCAGGCAGACAATAAACTGCAAGGGTCACGACGAGGTAGATTGTGAGGTCAAGAGCCCATCTAATCGTACTAGGGGACCGTTCAATAGTCTGATAACAGAGGGGTAGAAGCTGTCCTCGTACTGGGGGACCGTTCAATAGTCTGATAACAGCGGGGTAGAAGCTGTCCTCATACTGGGGGACCGTTCAATAGTCTGATAACAGCGGGGTAGAAGCTGCCCTCGTACTGGGGGACCGTTCAATAGTCTGATAACAGCGGGGTAGAAGCTGTCCTCGTACTGGGGGACCGTTCAATAGTCTGATAACAGCGGGGTAGAAGCTGTCATCGTTCTGGGGGAGCGTTCAATAGTCTGATAACAGCGGGGTAGAAGCTGTTCTCGTACTGGGGGACCGTTCAATAGTCTGATAACAGCGGGGTAGAAGCTGCCCTCGTACTGGGGGAGCGTTCAATAGTCTGATAACAGCGGGGTAGAAGCTGCCCTCGTACTGGGGGACCGTTCAATAGTCTGATAACAGCGGGGTAGAAGCTGTCCTCGTACTGGGGGATTGTTCAATAGTCTGATAACAGCGGGGTAGAAGCTGTCCTCGAGCCTGGTGGGACGTGCTCTCAGGCTTTTGTATCTTCTGCCCGACGGGGTGGGGGTGGGGGGGTGGAGAGAATGTCCGGTGTGGGTGGGGTATTTGATCACACTGTCTGTTTTACTGAGACAGTGGGAAGTGTAGACAGAGTCCATGGAGGGGAGGCTGGTTTCCGTGATGTGCTGAGTTGTGTCCACAACTCTCTGCGGTTTCCTGCGGTCCCGGGCGGAGCAGTTGCCGTACCGAGCCGCGATGCATCCGGATCAGATGCTTTCTGTGGTGCATCGGTGAAAATTGGTGAGGGTCGACGGGGACATGCTGAGGAAGTAGAGGTGTTGGTGGGCTTTCCTGGGCGGGAAGTCAATGTGATAGGACTAAGACAGGCTGTTAGAGATGTCCACACTGAGGAACCTGAAGATCTGAACTCTCTTGGCCTCAGCCCCATTGAAGTGGAGGTGAATGCTCAGGGGGAGTGTGTGGTGTCTGAAGGCAATTAGGTTCAACTGGCACAGACACCATGTTCCCAATAGCCTATGTCTCCGATGTTGTAAGTATTCTGGATAACATTATTCAAACATGATGTCTCGTTTTTATGCCTATCTACTTGGATAAAGACAGATAAATAATTATGAAGCCGGCAGAATGGTTGCTTGGCAACAAACTCAGATTATGCGAGGAATTTAACACAGAAAATCATCGCAAACACTCTCCCAAAGGAAACATTTAGAGAAAATGGCATCGGGGCCAATGCAGGAAGATGTAATGGAGTCTCACCCAGCTCTGGGGCGGGGGGGGGCGGGCGTGGATGCGGGAATGAGTCACAGGAATGTTTACTGGGAATAAGGCAGGAGAATGGGGTTGAGAAGGATAATAAATCAGCTAAGATAGAATGGCGGAGCAGACACGATCAGCCAAATGTAAGAGTTTGGCAGGGACCAGAAGGACCGAGATGGACCGTTTCCATGCTGTACTTGTTATATGGTTATATATGGTTATAACTGGCCTGATTCTGCTCTGTGTCTGTTGGTGTTATGGAATGCCAGCTCTGATAGAGAAAGAGACAGATCCTAAGACCTGTGCCCGCCAATTTTTACCAATGCACTTCATGCCTAGGTGTATCACTGATAGCCTGTCCGGGCCCAGCCGCCTTGACGTGATGGTCGAGAAAGCTGACCAACAGCTCTCCCTGTGGTCTTTGTCAAACCGTGTCCTCAAACCTGCGGGTGACACTACAGCACTCGGCCCCATCCACAGTGATAAGTCAGAGCAGAGAGCAGGCGGAGCGGACGGTGGGTTGGTGTGAGAAGAACAACCTAAGCCTGAACGTGGAGAAGACCAAAGAAACGATTGTGGACTTCAGGAAGGTGCAGGTGAGCACAACGAATACATGGCTCCTCTGTAAAGAAAGTTAAGTGCACCAGGTTCCTGGGAGTTCACATCATGGACAACCTCACCTGGTCCCTCAACACCATTTCTCTGAATAAGAAGGTACAGCCAGCACCTCCACTTCCTGAGGAAATTGAAGCCAGCAACACCCGCACCCCCATTTTAACCGAATTCTGCGGGAGCACCATTGAGAGTGTCCTGACATGTTGCATCTCCATGCGACAGCAACAGAAGGTGGGACTGAAAGTCCCTTCAAAGGACTGTGAGAATGTCTGAGAGGGCCACAGGAGAGTCCCTACCATTCAGTGGGGACTTTTATCGGGAGCGCAGGGTCCTTAGTATTATCAAGGATCCTATCCATCCGTCCAGCATCCTTTTAACTTTCTAGCATCAGGCGGCTCTCACCAATTTCCACCGATGCACCACAGAAATCATCTGATCCGGATGCGTCGCCGCTCGGTACGGCAACTGCTCCGCCGGGACCACTGGAAACCGCAGAGAGTACAAGGAAATAAATCTCAGGGTTGTATGTGGTACTTTGATAATAAATTTACTTTGCACTTTAAATCTTGCCCCTTTGAACTTCCCCCCTCTCCCCTTAAAAAAAAAAGAATCGTATTAGAGATATCCACCCTGGGGAAGAGGACGATGGCTGCCCGCTCTAGCTGTTCCTCTCCAGCCTTTCGAATTTATGTCAGGTCTCTCGTCAACCTCCACTGCTCCAGAAAGTCACACAGAGGCAGAGAGGGTCGCGGGGGGCGGGTGGAAGGGAGAGGGAGAGGGAGAGACAATGGGAGACAGAAAGTGAGCGTGGGAAGGAATGAGAAGGAGGGGGTAGGGAGAAGAAGAGAGGGGGCAGGAGGAGAGGTGGTGGGAGTAGAAGGGAGAGAGGGTGTGAGTTTGGGCAACAATGGGAGAGAGGGGAGACAGGAGAGTTCCCTCCCACGCGCTCTCTGTATGTCTGCCCCATCATCACATCTCCCTCCCTCTGTGTGAGTGTGTGTGAGTGTGAATGTGTGTCTGTGTGGTTGAGTCCGTGTGTATCTGTGTGTGAGTGTGTGTGTGTGAACGTGTGTCTGTGTGTGAGTGTGACTCTGTGCGTGAGTGAGAGTGTGTGTGTGTGTGTATCTGCGTGTAAGTGCGTGTGTGTGTGTGTGCCTGTGTTTGAGTGTGTGTGAGTGTGTGTGTCTGTGTGTGTGAGTGTGTATGTGCGTGTGAGAGTGCGTGTGAGTGTGAGTATGTGTGTGAGTGTGTGTGTGTGAGTGTGAGAGTGTGTGTGTGTGTGAGTGTGAGAGTGTCTGTGTGTGGGAAATGACAGAGTGGGGTTTAACCACACCGCTCATGCTGACGATATATTTCCGTTGGCTGCGACAGGTGTGAGTCTGCCACTGAATTTCACTGCCTTTCTCTTTGCACACAGATACACTCACACACACGCAGAGACGCATACACACTCAGTCACACACACTCACACACCCTCTCACATTCACACGAGGCGATGTCAGGGCCCGTTGTCAGTCATAGCTGCTGAAAACTGATCATTATCCCACTCACAGCTCGGCACATCGCCTCTGTCACTGCAGACTGTGTAATTAGCACCTCCCCGCTGTTCTCAGACGGAGAGATGGCAACACTCTTCACTCCGCTTCGGCTCCCCGACCTACGGCGTCAATGTCTGCCCCTCCCCTTCAATACGCGCTTTGCTCACACTCTCTCCCTCCCCAACTCTCTCTCTCTCTCTGGGTATCGGGGTCTCTCTCTGGGTATTGGGGTCTCTCTCTCTCTGGATATCGGAGTCTCTCTCTGGGTATCGGGGTCTCTCTGTCTGGGTATTGGAGTCTCTCTCTCTGGGTATTGGAGTCTCTCTCTCTCTGGGTATTGGAGTCTCTCTCTTTGGGTATTGGGGTCTCCCTCTCTCTCTGTGGGTATTGGGGTCTCTCTCTCTGTCTCTGGGTATCCGGGTCTCTTTCTCTCTCTTTGGGTATCAGCGTCTCTCTTTCTCTCTCTCTGTCTGGGTATCGGGGCTTCCCTCTCTCTCTCTCTCTCTGCGTATCGGGGTCTCTCTCTGGGTATCGGGGTCTCTCTCTCTCTCTGCGTGTCGGGGTCTCTCTCTGGATATCGGGGTCTCTCTCTCTCTGGGTATCATATTCTGCCTGTCTCTCTCTGACTGTCGAGGTTTCTCTCTCTCTGGGTATCGGCGTCTCTCTCTCTCTGGGTGTCGGGGTCTCCCTCTCTCTGGGTATCGGGGTCTCTCTCTCTCTTTTTCTGGGTATCCGGGTCTCTCTCTCTCTCTCTCTGGGTATCCGGGTCTCTCTCTCTCTCTCTGGGTATCTGGGTCTCTCTCTCTCTCTCTCTCTCTCTCTCTCTCTCTGAGTATCGGGGTCTCTCTCTCTGGGTATCGGGGTCTCTCTCTCTCTGCGTATCGGGGTCTCTCTCTGGATATCGGGGTCTCTCTCTCTGGGTATCGTATTGTGCCTTTCTCTCTCTGGCTGTCGAGGTCTCACTCTTTCTGGGTATCGGGGTCTCTCTCTCTGGGTGTTGGGGTATCACTGAGTATTGGGATCTCTCTCTCTCTCTGGGTCTCGGGCTCTCTCTTTCTCTCTGGGTATCGTATTCTGCCGGTCTCTCTCTGGCTGTCGAGATCTCTCTCTTTCTGGGTATCGGAGTCTCTCTCTCTGCGTATCGGGGTCTCTGTCTCTGGGTATCAGAGTCTCCTTCTCTCTCTGTAACGGGGTCTCTCGCTCTAGGTTTCGGGATCTCTCTCGCTCTGGTTTTCGGGGTCTCTCTCCCTCTCTCTATGTGTCTCAGGGTCACTTTCACTCTCTGGTTATCGGAATCTCTCTCTCTCTCTCTGGGAATCGGGGTCCCTGTCTCTCCTGGATATTGGGGTCTCTCTCCCTCTTTCGGTGTCGGATTCTCTCTCTCTGGGTATCGGGGTGTCCCTCTCTCTCTGGGTATCAGGGTCTCTCTCTCTCTCTGGCTATTGGGGTCGCGCTCTCTCTCACTCTCTCTCTGGGTATCGGTGCCTATCTCTCTCTGGGTATCAGGGTCTCTATCTCACTGGGTATCAGGGTCTCTCTCTCTCTGGGTATCGGGGTCTATCTCTCTTGTGAATATCGGGGTCTGTCTCTCTCTCCGTAACGGGGTCTCTCTCGCTGTAGGTTTCGTGGTCTCTCTGACTCTCTGGGTATTGTGGTCTCCCACTCTCTGGGTATCGGAGTGTCTCTCTCTCTGAGAGTATCGGGGTCTCTTTCTGTCTCTCTCTCTCTGGGTATCGGGGTCTCTCTCTCTGGGTATCGGGGACTCTCTCCCTCCTTCGGTATTGGGGTCTCCCTCTCTCTCTGGGTATCTCGGTCTCTCTCCCTCTGGGTATCAGGGTCTCTCTCCCTGGTTATTCAGGTCTCTCTCTCTCTCTCTGGGTATCGAGATCTCACTCTTTCTGGGTATCGGGGTATCTCTCTCTGGGTGTTCAGGTATCTCTGAGTATCGGGATCTCCCTCTTTGTGTGGGTATCGGGGTCTCTCTGTGGATATCGGGGTCTCTTTCTCTCTGGGTCTCGGGCTCCTCTTTCTCTCTGGGTATCGTATTCTGCCGGTCTCTCTCCCTGGCTATCGAGGTCTCTCTCTCTCTGGGTATCGGAGTCTCTCTCTCTCTGGATATCGGGGTCTCTCTGGGTATTGGGGTCTCTCTCTCTCTGGGTATCGGAGACTCTCTCTCTGGGTATCGGGGACTCTCTCCCTCCTTCGGTATCGGGGTCTCCCTCTCTCTCTGGGTATCTCGGTCTCTCTCCCTCTGGGTATCAGGGTCTCTCTCCCTGGTTATTCAGGTCTCTCTCTCTCTCTGGGTATCGAGATCTCACTCTTTCTGGGTATCGGGGTATCTCTCTCTGGGTGTTCGGGTATCTCTGAGTATCGGGATCTCCCTCTTTGTGTGGGTATCGGGGTCTCTCTGTGGATATCGGGGTCTCTTTCTCTCTGGGTCTCGGGCTCCTCTTTCTCTCTGGGTATCGTATTCTGCCGGTCTCTCTCCCTGGCTATCGAGGTCTCTCTCTCTCTGGGTATCGGAGTCTCTCTCTCTCTGGATATCGGGGTCTCTCTGGGTATTGGGGTCTCTCTCTCTCTGGGTATCGGAGTCTCTCTCTCTGGGTATTGGGGTCTCCGTCTCTCTCTCTGTGGGTATTGGGGTCTCTCTCTCTCTCTCTCTCTCTGGGTATCCGGGTCTTTTTCTCTCTCTTTGGGTATCAGTGTCTCTCTTTCTCTCTCTCTGTCTGGGTATCGGGGTCTCTCTCTCTCTCTCTCTCTGCATATCGGGGTCTCTCTCTGGATATCGGGGTCTCTCTGTCTCTGGGTATCGTATTCTGCCTGTCTCTCTCTGGCTATCAAGGTCACTCTCTTTGTGGGTATCGGGGTCTCTCTCTGCGTATCGGGGTCTCTCTCTCTGGGTATCGGGGTCTCTCTCTCTCTTTCTCTGGGTATCCGGGACTCTCTCTATCTCTGGGTATCTGGGTCTGTCTCTCTCTGGGTATCCAGGACTTTTTCTCTCTCTCTGAATATCGGGGTCTCTCTCTCTGGGTATCGGAGTCTCTGTCTCTGGGTATCGGGGTCTCCCTCTCTCTTGGCATCCGGGTCTCTCTCTCTCTCTCTCCGTATTGTGGTCTCTCTCTCTCTGATATCGGGGTGTCTCTCTCTCTCTCTCTGGGTATCGGCGTCTCTCTCCCTCTTTCGATATCGGGGTCTCCCTCTCTCTCTGGGTATCTCGGTCTCTCTCCCTCTGGGTATTGGGGTCTCTCTCTCTCTCTCTCTGGGTAACGGGTCTCTTTCTCTCTCTTTGGGTATCAGCGTCTCTCTCTCTCTCTCTCTCGGTATCGGGGCCTCTCTCTCTCTCTGAGTATCGGGGTCTCTCTCTCTGGGTATCGGGGTCTCTCTCTCTGAATATCGGGGTCTCTCTCTCTGGGTATCGGAGTCTCTGTCTCTGAATATCGGGGTCTCTCTCTCTGGGTATCGGAGTCTCTGTCTCTGGGTATTGGGGTCTCTCTCTCTTTCTCTGGGCATCCGGGTCTCTCTCTCTCTCTCTCTCTGGGTATCGGCGTCTCTCTCTCTCTGGGTATCGGGGTCTCTCTCTCTCTGGGTATCGGGGTCTCTCTCTCTGGGTATCGGGGTCTCTCTCTCTGGGTATCGGAATCTCTCTCTCTGGGTATCGAGGTCTCTCTCTCTCTCTGGGTATCGGGGTCTCTCTCTATCTGGGTATCGGGGTCTCTCTCTTTCTCTGGGTATCGGGATCTCTCTCTCTCTGGGTATCGGGGTCTCTCTCTCTCTGGGTATCGGGTTCTCTCTCTCTGGGAATCGGGGTCTCTCTCTCTGGGTATCGGGGTCTCTCTCTCTGGGTATCGAGGTCTCTCTCTCTGGGTATCGGAATCTCTCTTTCTGGGTATCGGGGTCTCTCTCTCTGGGTATCGAGGTCTCTCTCTCTCTCTGGGTATCGGGATCTCTCTCTCTCTGGGTATCGGGGTCTCTCTCTCTCTGGGTATCGGGGTCTCTCTCCCTCCGGGTATTGGAGTCTCTCTCTCTGGGTATTGGGGTCTCCCTCTCTCTCTGTGGGTATTGGGGTCTCTCTCTCTGGGTACCGGGGTCTCTCTCTCTCCAGGTATCGGGGTCTCTCTCTCTCTCTCTAGGTATCAGGGTCTCTCTCTCTCTCTGGATATCAAGATCTTACTCTTTCTGGGTATCGGGGTCTTTCTCTCTGGGTGTTGGGGTATCACTGAGTATCGGGATCTCCCTCTCTGTCTCTCTCTCTCTCTGGGTATTGGAGTCTCTCTCTCTGGGTATCGGGGCCTCTCTCTCTCTCTCTCTCTCTCTCTCTCTCTCTGGGTATCGGAGTCTCTCTCTCTGGGTATCGGGGTCTTTCTCTCTCTCTCTCTGAGTATTGGAGTCTCTCTCTCTCTGGGTATCGAGGTCTGTCTCTCTGGGTATCGGAGTCTCTCTCTCTCTGGGTATTGGGGTCTCTCTCTCTCTGGGTATCTCGGTCTCTCTCCCTCTGGGTATCAGGGTCTCTCTCCCTGGGTATTCAGGTCTCTCTCTCTCTCTCCGGGTATCGAGATCTCACTCTTTCTGGGTATCGGGGTATCTCTCTCTGGGTGTTCGGGTATCTCTGAGTATCGGGATCTCCCTCTCTGTCTGGGTATCGGGGTCTCTCTGTGGATATCGGGGTCTCTTTCTCTCTGGGTATCATATTCTGCCGGTCTCTGTCCCTGGCTATCGAGGTCTCTCCCTCTGTGGGTATCGGAGTCTCTCTCTCTGGGTATCGGGGTCTCTCTCTCTCTCTCTGGGTATCAGAGTCTCTCTCTCTGGGTATCGGGGTCTCTCTGGGTATTGGGGTCTCTTTCTCTCAGGGTATCGGAGACACTCTCTCTGGGTATCGGGGTCTTTCTCCCTCTGGGTATTGGAGTCTCTCTCTCTGGGTATTGGGGTCTCCCTCTCTCTCTCTCTGTGGGTATTGGGGTCTCTCTCTCTCTCTCTCTCTGGGTATCTGGGTCTCTCTCTCTCTGTCTGGGTATCGGGGTCTCTCTCTCTCTCTCTCTCTGCGTATCGGGGTCTCTCTGTCTCTGGGTATCGTATTCTGCCTGTCTCTCTCCGGCTATCGAGGTCACTCTCTTTGTGGGTATCGGGGTCTCTCTCTCTGCGTATCGGGGTCTCTCTCTCTCTCTCTCTCTCTCTCTGAGTATTGGATTCTCTCTCTCTCTGGGTATCGGAGTCTCTCTCTGGGTATTGGGGTCTCTCTCTCTCTGGGTATCGGAGTCTCTCTCTGGGTATTGGAGTCTCTCTCTGGGTATCGGGGACTCTCTCTCTCTGGCTATCGGGGTCTCTCTCTCTCTCTGCATATCGGGGTCTCTCTCTGGATATCGGGGTCTCTCTCTCTCTCTGCATATCGGGGTCTCTCTCTGGATATCGGGGTCTCTCTCTCTCTGTGTATCTTATTCTGCCTGTCTCTCTCTGGCTATCGAGGTCTCTCTCTCTCTGGGTATCGGGGTCTCTCTCTCTCTCTGCATATCGGGGTCTCTCTCTGGATATCGGGGTCTCTTTCTCTCTGGGTATCATATTCTGCCGGTCTCTGTCCCTGGCTATCGAGGTCTCTCCCTCTGTGGGTATCGGAGTCTCTCTCTCTGGGTATCGGGGTCTCTCTCTCTCTCTCTGGGTATCAGAGTCTCTCTCTCTGGGTATCGGGGTCTCTCTGGGTATTGGGGTCTCTTTCTCTCAGGGTATCGGAGACACTCTCTCTGGGTATCGGGGTCTTTCTCCCTCTGGGTATTGGAGTCTCTCTCTCTGGGTATTGGGGTCTCCCTCTCTCTCTCTCTGTGGGTATTGGGGTCTCTCTCTCTCTCTCTCTCTGGGTATCTGGGTCTCTCTCTCTCTGTCTGGGTATCGGGGTCTCTCTCTCTCTCTCTCTCTGCGTATCGGGGTCTCTCTGTCTCTGGGTATCGTATTCTGCCTGTCTCTCTCCGGCTATCGAGGTCACTCTCTTTGTGGGTATCGGGGTCTCTCTCTCTGCGTATCGGGGTCTCTCTCTCTCTCTCTCTCTCTCTCTGAGTATTGGATTCTCTCTCTCTCTGGGTATCGGAGTCTCTCTCTGGGTATTGGGGTCTCTCTCTCTCTGGGTATCGGAGTCTCTCTCTGGGTATTGGAGTCTCTCTCTGGGTATCGGGGACTCTCTCTCTCTGGCTATCGGGGTCTCTCTCTCTCTCTGCATATCGGGGTCTCTCTCTGGATATCGGGGTCTCTCTCTCTCTCTGCATATCGGGGTCTCTCTCTGGATATCGGGGTCTCTCTCTCTCTGTGTATCTTATTCTGCCTGTCTCTCTCTGGCTATCGAGGTCTCTCTCTCTCTGGGTATCGGGGTCTCTCTCTCTCTCTGCATATCGGGGTCTCTCTCTGGATATCGGGGTCTCTCTCTCTCTCTGCATATCGGGGTCTCTCTCTGGATATCGGGGTCTCTCTCTCTCTGTGTATCTTATTCTGCCTGTCTCTCTCTGGCTATCGAGGTCTCTCTCTCTCTCTGGGTATCGGGGTCTCTCTCTCTCTCTGCATATCGGGGTCTCTCTCTGAATATCGGGGTCTCTCTCTCTCTGTGTATCTTATTCTGCCTGTCTCTCTCTGGCTATCGAGGTCTCTCTCTCTCTCTGGGTATCGGGGTCTCTCTCTCTCTGCGTATCGGGGTCCCTCTCTCTGGGTATTGGGGTCCCTCTCTCTCTGGGTGTCGGGGTCTCCTTCTCTCTGGGTATTGGGGTCTCTCTCTCTCTTTCTCTGAGTATCCGGGTCTCTCTCTCTCTCTCTGGGTATCCGGGTCTCTCTCTCTGGGTATCGGGGTCTCTCTCACTCTTTCTCTGGGTATCCGGGTCTCTCTCTCTCTCACTCTGAGTATCGGGGTCTCTCTCGCTCCGGGTATCAGGGTCTTTCTCTCTCTGCGTATCGGTGTCTCTCTCTGGATATCGGGGTCTCTCTCTCTCTGTGTATCGTATTCTGCCTGTCTCTCTCTGGCTATCAAGGTCTCTATCTCTCTGGGTATCGGAGTCTCTCTCTCTGGGTATCGGGGTCTCTCTCCCTCTCTCTCTCACTCTGAGTATTGGGGTCTCTCTTTCTCTGGGTATCTGGTTCTATCTCTCTCTGGGTATCGGGGTCTCTCTCTCTGGGTATCGTATTCTGCCTGTCTCTCTCAGGCTGTCGAGGTCTCACTCTTTCTGGGTATCGGGGTCTCTCTCTCTCTGGGTATCGGTGTCTCTCTCTCTCTCTCTCTCTCTCTGAATCGGGGCCTCTCTGTCACTCTGAGTATCGGGGTCTCTCTCTCTCTGGGTATCGGGTTCTCTCTCTCTGGGTATCGGGTTCTCTCTCTCTCTGAATCGGGGCCTCTCTGTCACTCTGTAATCGGGGTCTCTCTCTCTCTGGGTATCGGGGTCTCTCTCTCTCTGGGTATTGGAGTCTCTCTCTCTGGGTAACGGTGTCTCTCTCCCTCCGGGTATTGGAGTCTCTCTCTCTGGGTATTGGGGTCTCCCTCTCTCTCTGTGGGTATTGGGGTCTCTCTCTCTGGGTACCGGGGTCTCTCTCTCTCCAGATATCGGGGTCTCTCTCTCTCTCTCTAGGTATCAGGGTCTCTCTCTCTCTCTGGATATCAAGATCTTACTCTTTCTGGGTATCGGGGTCTTTCTCTCTGGGTGTTGGGGTATCACTGAGTATCGGGATCTCCCTCTCTGTCTCTCTCTCTCTCTGGGTATTGGAGTCTCTCTCTCTGGGTATCGGGGCCTCTCTCTCTCTCTCTCTCTCTCTCTCTCTCTCTCTCTGGGTATCGGAGTCTCTCTCTCTGGGTATCGGGGTCTTTCTCTCTCTCTCTCTGAGTATTGGAGTCTCTCTCTCTCTGGGTATCGAGGTCTGTCTCTCTGGATATCGGAGTCTCTCTCTCTCTGGGTATTGGGGTCTCTCTCTCTCTGGGTATCTCGGTCTCTCTCCCTCTGGGTATCAGGGTCTCTCTCCCTGGGTATTCAGGTCTCTCTCTCTCTCTCCGGGTATCGAGATCTCACTCTTTCTGGGTATCGGGGTATCTCTCTCTGGGTGTTCGGGTATCTCTGAGTATCGGGATCTCCCTCTCTGTCTGGGTATCGGGGTCTCTCTGTGGATATCGGGGTCTCTTTCTCTCTGGGTATCATATTCTGCCGGTCTCTGTCCCTGGCTATCGAGGTCTCTCCCTCTGTGGGTATCGGAGTCTCTCTCTCTGGGTATCGGGGTCTCTCTCTCTCTCTCTGGGTATCAGAGTCTCTCTCTCTGGGTATCGGGGTCTCTCTGGGTATTGGGGTCTCTTTCTCTCAGGGTATCGGAGACACTCTCTCTGGGTATCGGGGTCTCTCTCCCTCTGGGTATTGGAGTCTCTCTCTCTGGGTATTGGGGTCTCCCTCTCTCTCTCTCTGTGGGTATTGGGGTCTCTCTCTCTCTCTCTCTCTGGGTATCTGGGTCTCTCTCTCTCTGTCTGGGTATCGGGGTCTCTCTCTCTCTCTCTCTCTCTGAGTATCGGGGTCTCTCTGTCTCTGGGTATCGTATTCTGCCTGTCTCTCTCCGGCTATCGAGGTCACTCTCTTTGTGGGTATCGGGGTCTCTCTCTCTGCGTATCGGGGTCTCTCTCTCTCTCTCTCTCTCTCTCTGAGTATTGGATTCTCTCTCTCTCTGGGTATCGGAGTCTCTCTCTGGGTATTGGGGTCTCTCTCTCTCTGGGTATCGGAGTCTCTCTCTGGGTATCGGGGACTCTCTCTCTCTGGCTATCGGGGTCTCTCTCTCTCTCTGCATATCGGGGTCTCTCTCTGGATATCGGGGTCTCTCTCTCTCTGTGTATCTTATTCTGCCTGTCTCTCTCTGGCTATCGAGGTCTCTCTCTCTCTGGGTATCGGGGTCTCTCTCTCTCTCTCTGCATATCGGGGTCTCTCTCTGAATATCGGGGTCTCTCTCTCTCTGTGTATCTTATTCTGCCTGTCTCTCTCTGGCTATCGAGGTCTCTCTCTCTCTGGGTATCGGCGTCTCTCTCTCTCTCTGCGTATCGGGGTCCCTCTCTCTGGGTATCGGAGTCTTTCTTTCTGGGTATTGGGGTCCCTCTCTCTCTGGGTGTCGGGGTCTCCCTCTCTCTGGGTATCGGGGTCTCTCTCTCTCTTTCTCTGAGTATCTGGATCTCTCTCTCTCTCTCTGGGTATCCGGGTCTCTCTCTCTGGGTATCGAGGTCACTCTCTTTGTGGGTATCGGGGTCTCTCTCTCTGCGTATCGGGGTCTCTCTCTCTCTCTCTCTCTCTCTCTCTCTCTCTCTGAGTATTGGATTCTCTCTCTCTCTGGGTATCGGAGTCTCTCTCTGGGTATTGGGGTCTCTCTCTCTCTGGGTATCGGAGTCTCTCCCTGGGTATTGGAGTCTCTCTCTGGCTATCGGGGTCTCTCTCTCTCTCTGCATATCGGGGTCTCTCTCTGGATATCGGGGTCTCTCTCTCTCTGTGTATCTTATTCTGCCTGTCTCTCTCTGGCTATCGAGGTCTCTCTCTCTCTGGGTATTGGGGTCTCTCTCTCTCTCTGCATATCGGGGTCTCTCTCTGAATATCGGGGTCTCTCTCTCTCTGTGTATCTTATTCTGCCTGTCTCTCTCTGGCTATCGAGGTCTCTCTCTCTCTGGGTATCGGGGTCTCTCTCTCTCTCTGGGTATCGGGGTCTCTCTCTCTCTGCGTATCGGGGTCCCTCTCTCTGGGTATCGGTGTCTGTCTTTCTGGGTATTGGGGTCCCTCTCTCTCTGGGTGTCGGGGTCTCCCTCTCTCTGGGTATCGGGGTCTCTCTCTCTCTTTCTCTGAGTATCCGGGTCTCTCTCTCTCTCTCTGGGTATCGGGGTCTCTCTCTATCTGGGTATCGGGGTCTCTCTCTTTCTCTGGGTATCGGGATCTCTCTCTCTCTGGGTATCGGGGTCTCTCTCTCTCTGGGTATCGGGTTCTCTCTCTCTGGGAATCGGGGTCTCTCTCTCTGGGTATCGGGGTCTCTCTCTCTGGGTATCGAGGTCTCTCTCTCTGGGTATCGGAATCTCTCTTTCTGGGTATCGGGGTCTCTCTCTCTGGGTATCGAGGTCTCTCTCTCTCTCTGGGTATCGGGATCTCTCTCTCTCTGGGTATCGGGGTCTCTCTCTCTCTGGGTATCGGGGTCTCTCTCCCTCCGGGTATTGGAGTCTCTCTCTCTGGGTATTGGGGTCTCCCTCTCTCTCTGTGGGTATTGGGGTCTCTCTCTCTGGGTACCGGGGTCTCTCTCTCTCCAGGTATCGGGGTCTCTCTCTCTCTCTCTAGGTATCAGGGTCTCTCTCTCTCTCTGGATATCAAGATCTTACTCTTTCTGGGTATCGGGGTCTTTCTCTCTGGGTGTTGGGGTATCACTGAGTATCGGGATCTCCCTCTCTGTCTCTCTCTCTCTCTGGGTATTGGAGTCTCTCTCTCTGGGTATCGGGGCCTCTCTCTCTCTCTCTCTCTCTCTCTCTCTCTCTCTCTGGGTATCGGAGTCTCTCTCTCTGGGTATCGGGGTCTTTCTCTCTCTCTCTCTGAGTATTGGAGTCTCTCTCTCTCTGGGTATCGAGGTCTGTCTCTCTGGGTATCGGAGTCTCTCTCTGGGTATTGGGGTCTCTCTCTCTCTGGGTATCTCGGTCTCTCTCCCTCTGGGTATCAGGGTCTCTCTCCCTGGGTATTCAGGTCTCTCTCTCTCTCTCCGGGTATCGAGATCTCACTCTTTCTGGGTATCGGGGTATCTCTCTCTGGGTGTTCGGGTATCTCTGAGTATCGGGATCTCCCTCTCTGTCTGGGTATCGGGGTCTCTCTGTGGATATCGGGGTCTCTTTCTCTCTGGGTATCATATTCTGCCGGTCTCTGTCCCTGGCTATCGAGGTCTCTCCCTCTGTGGGTATCGGAGTCTCTCTCTCTGGGTATCGGGGTCTCTCTCTCTCTCTCTGGGTATCAGAGTCTCTCTCTCTGGGTATCGGGGTCTCTCTGGGTATTGGGGTCTCTTTCTCTCAGGGTATCGGAGACACTCTCTCTGGGTATCGGGGTCTCTCTCCCTCTGGGTATTGGAGTCTCTCTCTCTGGGTATTGGGGTCTCCCTCTCTCTCTCTCTCTGGGTATCTGGGTCTCTCTCTCTCTGTCTGGGTATCGGGGTCTCTCTCTCTCTCTCTCTGTCTGCGTATCGGGGTCTCTCTGTCTCTGGGTATCGTATTCTGCCTGTCTCTCTCCGGCTATCGAGGTCACTCTCTTTGTGGGTATCGGGGTCTCTCTCTCTGCGTATCGGGGTCTCTCTCTCTCTCTCTCTCTCTCTCTCTCTGAGTATTGGATTCTCTCTCTCTCTGGGTATCAGAGTCTCTCTCTGGGTATTGGGGTCTCTCTCTCTCTGGGTATCGGAGTCTCTCTCTGGGTATTGGAGTCTCTCTCTGGGTATCGGGGACTCTCTCTCTCTGCGTATCGGGGTCTCTCTCTCTCTCTGCATATCGGGGTCTCTCTCTGAATATCGGGGTCTCTCTCTCTCTGTGTATCTTATTCTGCCTGTCTCTCTCTGGCTATCGAGGTCTCTCTCTCTCTCTGGGTATCGGGGTCTCTCTCTCTCTGCGTATCGGGGTCCCTCTCTCTGGGTATTGGGGTCCCTCTCTCTCTGGGTGTCGGGGTCTCCTTCTCTCTGGGTATTGGGGTCTCTCTCTCTCTTTCTCTGAGTATCCAGGTCTCTCTCTCTCTCTCTGGGTATCCGGGTCTCTCTCTCTGGGTATCGGGGTCTCTCTCACTCTTTCTCTGGGTATCCGGGTCTCTCTCTCTCTCACTCTGAGTATCGGGGTCTCTCTCGCTCCGGGTATCAGGGTCTTTCTCTCTCTGCGTATCAGTGTCTCTCTCTGGATATCGGGGTCTCTCTCTCTCTGTGTATCGTATTCTGCCTGTCTCTCTCTGGCTATCAAGGTCTCTATCTCTCTGGGTATCGGAGTCTCTCTCTCTGGGTATCGGGGTCTCTCTCCCTCTCTCTCTCACTCTGAGTATCGGGGTCTCTCTTTCTCTGGGTATCTGGTTCTATCTCTCTCTGGGTATCGGGGTCTCTCTCTCTGGGTATCGTATTCTGCCTGTCTCTCTCAGGCTGTCGAGGTCTCACTCTTTCTGGGTATCGGGGTCTCTCTCTCTCTGGGTATCGGTGTCTCTCTCTCTCTCTCTCTCTCTCTGAATCGGGGCCTCTCTGTCACTCTGAGTATCGGGGTCTCTCTCTCTCTGGGTATCGGGTTCTCTCTCTCTGGGTATCGGGTTCTCTCTCTCTCTGAATCGGGGCCTCTCTGTCACTCTGTAATCGGGGTCTCTCTCTCTCTCGGTATCGGGGTCTCTCTCTCTCTGGGTATTGGAGTCTCTCTCTCTGGGTAACGGTGTCTCTCTCCCTCCGGGTATTGGAGTCTCTCTCTCTGGGTATTGGGGTCTCCCTCTCTCTCTGTGGGTATTGGGGTCTCTCTCTCTGGGTACCGGGGTCTCTCTCTCTCCAGGTATCGGGGTCTCTCTCTCTCTCTCTAGGTATCAGGGTCTCTCTCTCTCTCTGGATATCAAGATCTTACTCTTTCTGGGTATCGGGGTCTTTCTCTCTGGGTGTTGGGGTATCACTGAGTATCGGGATCTCCCTCTCTGTCTCTCTCTCTCTCTGGGTATTGGAGTCTCTCTCTCTGGGTATCGGGGCCTCTCTCTCTCTCTCTCTCTCTCTCTCTCTCTCTCTCTGTGTATCGGAGTCTCTCTCTCTGGGTATCGGGGTCTTTCTCTCTCTCTCTCTGAGTATTGGAGTCTCTCTCTCTCTGGGTATCGAGGTCTGTCTCTCTGGGTATCGGAGTCTCTCTCTCTCTGGGTATTGGGGTCTCTCTCTCTCTGGGTATCTCGGTCTCTCTCCCTCTGGGTATCAGGGTCTCTCTCCCTGGGTATTCAGGTCTCTCTCTCTCTCTCCGGGTATCGAGATCTCACTCTTTCTGGGTATCGGGGTATCTCTCTCTGGGTGTTCGGGTATCTCTGAGTATCGGGATCTCCCTCTCTGTCTGGGTATCGGGGTCTCTCTGTGGATATCGGGGTCTCTTTCTCTCTGGGTATCATATTCTGCCGGTCTCTGTCCCTGGCTATCGAGGTCTCTCCCTCTGTGGGTATCGGAGTCTCTCTCTCTGGGTATCGGGGTCTCTCTCTCTCTCTCTGGGTATCAGAGTCTCTCTCTCTGGGTATCGGGGTCTCTCTGGGTATTGGGGTCTCTTTCTCTCAGGGTATCGGAGACACTCTCTCTGGGTATCGGGGTCTCTCTCCCTCTGGGTATTGGAGTCTCTCTCTCTGGGTATTGGGGTCTCCCTCTCTCTCTCTCTGTGGGTATTGGGGTCTCTCTCTCTCTCTCTCTCTGGGTATCTGGGTCTCTCTCTCTCTGTCTGGGTATCGGGGTCTCTCTCTCTCTCTCTCTCTCTGCGTATCGGGGTCTCTCTGTCTCTGGGTATCGTATTCTGCCTGTCTCTCTCCGGCTATCGAGGTCACTCTCTTTGTGGGTATCGGGGTCTCTCTCTCTGCGTATCGGGGTCTCTCTCTCTCTCTCTCTCTCTCTCTGAGTATTGGATTCTCTCTCTCTCTGGGTATCGGAGTCTCTCTCTGGGTATTGGGGTCTCTCTCTCTCTGGGTATCGGAGTCTCTCTCTGGGTATCGGGGACTCTCTCTCTCTGGCTATCGGGGTCTCTCTCTCTCTCTGCATATCGGGGTTTCTCTCTGGATATCGGGGTCTCTCTCTCTCTCTGTATCTTATTCTGCCTGTCTCTCTCTGGCTATCGAGGTCTCTCTCTCTCTGGGTATCGGGGTCTCTCTCTCTCTCTGCATATCGGGGTCTCTCTCTGAATATCGGGGTCTCTCTCTCTCTGTGTATCTTATTCTGCCTGTCTCTCTCTGGCTATCGAGGTCTCTCTCTCTCTGGGTATCGGCGTCTCTCTCTCTCTCTGCGTATCGGGGTCCCTCTCTCTGGGTATCGGAGTCTTTCTTTCTGGGTATTGGGGTCTCTCTCTCTCTGGGTATCGGAGTCTCTCTCTGGGTGTCGGGGTCTCCCTCTCTCTGGGTATCGGGGTCTCTCTCTCTCTTTCTCTGAGTATCCGGGTCTCTCTCTCTCTCTCTGGGTATCCGGGTCTCTCTCTCTCTGGGTATCGAGGTCACTCTCTTTGTGGGTATCGGGGTCTCTCTCTCTGCGTATCGGGGTCTCTCTCTCTCTCTCTCTCTCTCTCTCTCTCTGAGTATTGGATTCTCTCTCTCTCTGGGTATCGGAGTCTCTCTCTGGGTATTGGGGTCTCTCTCTCTCTGGGTATCGGAGTCTCTCTCTGGGTATTGGAGTCTCTCTCTGGGTATCGGGGACTCTCTCTCTCTGGCTATCGGGGTCTCTCTCTCTCTCTGCATATCGGGGTCTCTCTCTGGATATCGGGGTCTCTCTCTCTCTGTGTATCTTATTCTGCCTGTCTCTCTCTGGCTATCGAGGTCTCTCTCTCTCTGGGTATTGGGGTCTCTCTCTCTCTCTGCATATCGGGGTCTCTCTCTGAATATCGGGGTCTCTCTCTCTCTGTGTATCTTATTCTGCCTGTCTCTCTCTGGCTATCGAGGTCTCTCTCTCTCTGGGTATCGGGGTCTCTCTCTCTCTCTGGGTATCGGGGTCTCTCTCTCTCTGCGTATCGGGGTCCCTCTCTCTGGGTATCGGTGTCTTTCTTTCTGGGTATTGGGGTCCCTCTCTCTCTGGGTGTCGGGGTCTCCCTCTCTCTGGGTATCGGGGTCTCTCTCTCTCTTTCTCTGAGTATCCGGGTCTCTCTCTCTCTCTCTGGGTATCCGGGTCTCTCTCTCTGGGTATCGGGGTCTCTCTCACTCTTTCTCTGGGTATCCGGGTCTCTCTCTCTCTCACTCTGAGTATCGGGGTCTCTCTCACTCCGGGTATCAGGGTCTTTCTCTCTCTGCGTATCGGTGTCTCTCTCTGGATATCGGGGTCTCTCTCTCTCTGTGTATCGTATTCTGCCTGTCTCTCTCTGGCTATCGAGGTCTCTATCTCTCTGGGTATCGGAGTCTCTCTCTCTGGGTATCGGGGTCTCTCTCCCTCTCTCTCTCACTCTGAGTATCGGGGTCTCTCTTTCTCTGGGTATCTGGTTCTCTCTCTCTCTGTGAGTATCGGGGTCTCTTTCTGTCTCTCTCTCTCCATTTTGGGGTCTCTCTCTCTGTTATCTGTGTGTCTCTCTCTCTCCCTCTGGGTATCGGAGTCTCTCTCTGGGTATTGGGGTCTCTCTCTCTCTGGGTATCGGGGTCTCTCTCTCTGGGTATTGGGGTCTCTCTCTCTCTGGGTGTCGGGGTCTCCCTCTCTCTCTGGGTATCGGCCTCTCTCTCCCTCTTGGTATTGGGGTCTCTCTCTCTCTGGGTATCGGAGTCTCTCTCTCTGGGTGTCGGAGTCTCTCTCTCTGGGTATCGGCGTCTCTCTCTCTCTCTCTCTCTCTCTCTCTCTGAATCGGGGCCTCTCTGTCACTCTGGGTATCGGGGTCTCTCTCTCTCTGGGTATCGGGGTCTCTCTCTCTGGGTATTGGAGTCTCTCTCTCTGGGTAACGGTGTCTCTCTCCCTCTGGGTATTGGAGTCTCTCTTTCTGGGTATTGGGGTCTCCCTCTCTCTCTGTGGGTATTGGGGACTCTCTCTCTGTCTCTGGGTATCCGGGTCTCTTTCTCTCTCTCTGGGTATCGGCGTCTCTCTCTCTCTCTCTCTCTCTGAATCGGGGCCTCTCTGTCACTCTGGGTATCGGGGTCTCTCTCTCTCTGGGTATCGGGGTCTCTCTCTCTGGGTATTGGAGTCTCTCTCTCTGGGTAACGGTGTCTCTCTCCCTCTGGGTATTGGAGTCTCTCTTTCTGGGTATTGGGGTCTCCCTCTCTCTCTGTGGGTATTGGGGACTCTCTCTCTGTCTCTGGGTATCCGGGTCTCTTTCTCTCTCTTTGGGTATCAGCGTCTCTCTTTCTCTCTCTCTGTCTGGGTATCGGGGCTTCTCTCTCTCTCTCTCTCTCTCTCTCTGTGTATCGGGGTGTCTCTCTCTCTCTGCGTATCGGGGTCTCTCTCTGGGTATCGGGCTCTCTCTCTCTGGGTGTCGGGGTCTCCCTCTCTGGGTATCAGGGTGTCTCTCTCTGGGTATCGGAGTCTCTCTCTCTGGGTATCAGGGTGTCTCTCTCTGGGTATCGGAGTCTCTCTCTCTGGGCATCGGGTTCTCTCTCTCTCTCTGTGAGTATTGGGGTCTCTTTCTGTCTCTCTCTCCATTTTGGGGTCTCTCTCTGCGGGTACCGGGGTCTCTCTCTCTCCAGGTATCGGGGTCTCTCTCTCTCTCTAGGTATCAGGGTCTCTCTCTCTCTCTGGGTATCAAGATCTTACTCTTTCTGGGTATCGGGGTCTTTCTCTCTGGGTGTTGGGGTATCACTGAGTATCGGGATCTCCCTCTCTGTCTCTCTCTCTCTCTGGGTATCGGGGCCTCTCTCTCTCTCTCTCTCTCTCTCTCTCTCTCTGGGTATCGGAGTCTCTCTCTCTGGGTATCGGGGTCTTTCTCTCTCTCTCTCTCTCTCTGTATTGGAGTCTCTCTCTCTCTGGGTGTCGGAGTCGCTCTCTGGGTATCGGGGTCTCTCTCTCTCTGGGTATCGGAGTCTCTCTCTCTCTGGGTATTGGGGTCTCTCTCTCTCTGGGTATTGGAGTCTCTCTCTCTGGGTAACGGGATCTCTCTCCCTCTGGGTATCGGAGTCTCTCCTTATGGGTATTGGGGTCTCCCTCTCTCTCTGTGGGTATTGGGGTCTCTCTCTCTGTCTCTGGGTATCCGGGTCTCTTTCTCTCTCTTTGGGTATCAGTGTCTCTCTTTCTCTCTCTCTGTCTGGGTATCGGGGCTTCTCTTTCTCTCTCTGTGTATCGGGGTCTCTCTCTCTCTGGCTATCGGGGTCTCTCTCTCTCTCTGAGTATCAGGGTCTCTCTCTCTGGGTATCGGGGTCTCTCTCTCTCTGGGTGTCGGGGTCTCCCTCTCTCTCTGGGTATCGGAGTCTCTCTCTCTCTCTCTCTCTGGGTATCCGGCTCTCTCTCTCTTTTTCTCTGGGTATCCGGGTCTCTCTCTCTCTCTGGGTATCGGAGTCTCTCTCTCTCTCTCTCTCTGGGTATCCGGCTCTCTCTCTCTTTTTCTCTGGGTATCCGGGTCTCTCTCTCTCTCTGGGTATCAGAGTCTCTCTCTCTGGGTATCGGAGTCTCTCTCTCTGGGTATTGGAGTCTCTCTCTCTGGGTAACGGGGTCTCTCCCCCTCTGGGTATTGGAGTCTCTCTCTCTGGGTATTGGGGTCTCCCTCTCTCTCTGTGGGTATTGGGGTCTCTCTCTCTGTCTCTGGGTATCCGGGTCTCTTTCTCTCTCTTTGGGTATCAGTGTCTCTCTTTCTCTCTCTCTGTCTGGGTATCGGGGCTTCTCTCTCTCTCTCTCTGTATCGGGGTCTCTCTCTCTCTGGCTATCGGGGTCTCTCTCTCTCTCTGAGTATCAGGGTCTCTCTCTCTGGGTATCGGGGTCTCTCTCTCTCTGGGTGTCGGGGTCTCCCTCTCTCTCTGGGTATCGGAGTCTCTCTCTCTCTCTCTCTCTCTGGGTATCCGGCTCTCTCTCTCTTTTTCTCTGGGTATCCGGGTCTCTCTCTCTCTCTGGGTATCAGAGTCTCTCTCTCTGGGTATCGGAGTCTCTCTCTCTGGGTATCGGAGTCTCTCTCTCTGGGTAACGGGGTCTCTCCCCCTCTGGGTATTGGAGTCTCTCTCTCTGGGTATTGGGGTCTCCCTCTCTCTCTGTGGGTATTGGGGTCTCTCTCTCTGTCTCTGGGTATCCGGGTCTCTTTCTCTCTCTTTGGGTATCAGCATCTCTCTTTCTCTCTCTCTCTCTGTGTATCGGGGTCTCTCTCTGGGTATTGGGGTCCTCCCTCTGTGTATCGGGGTCTCTCTCTCTCTGGCTATTGGGGTCTCTCTCTGTCTCTGCGTATTGGGGTCCTCCCTCTGTGTATCGGGGTCTCTCTCCCTCTGGGTATCGGGGTCTCTCTCTCTCTGGGTGTTGGGGTCTCCCTCTCTCTCTGGGTATCGGCGTCTCTCTCTCTGGGTATCGGGGCCTCTCTCTCTCTCTCTCTCTCTCTCTCTCTCTCTCTGGGTATCGGAGTCTCTCTCTCTGGGTATCGGGGTCTCTCTCTCTCTGGGTGTCGGGGTCTCCCTCTCTCTCTGGGTATCGGAGTCTCTCTCTCTCTCTCTCTGGGTATCCGGCTCTCTCTCTCTTTTTCTCTGGGTATCCGGGTCTCTCTCTCTCTCTGGGTATCAGAGTCTCTCTCTCTGGGTATCGGAGTCTCTCTCTCTGGGTATTGGAGTCTCTCTCTCTGGGTAACGGGGTCTCTCCCCCTCTGGGTATTGGAGTCTCTCTCTCTGGGTATTGGGGTCTCCCTCTCTCTCTGTGGGTATTGGGGTCTCTCTCTCTGTCTCTGGGTATCCGGGTCTCTTTCTCTCTCTTTGGGTATCAGCATCTCTCTTTCTCTCTCTCTCTCTGTGTATCGGGGTCTCTCTCTGGGTATTGGGGTCCTCCCTCTGTGTATCGGGGTCTCTCTCTCTCTGGCTATTGGGGTCTCTCTCTGTCTCTGCGTATTGGGGTCCTCCCTCTGTGTATCGGGGTCTCTCTCCCTCTGGGTATCGGGGTCTCTCTCTCTCTGGGTGTCGGGGTCTCCCTCTCTCTCTGGGTATCGGCGTCTCTCTCTCTGGGTATCGGGGCCTCTCTCTCTCTCTCTCTCTCTCTCTCTCTCTCTCTCTCTGGGTATCGGAGTCTCTCTCTCTGGGTATCGGGGTCTCTCTCTCTCTGGGTGTCGGGGTCTCCCTCTCTCTCTGGGTATCGGAGTCTCTCTCTCTCTCTCTCTGGGTATCCGGCTCTCTCTCTCTTTTTCTCTGGGTATCCGGGTCTCTCTCTCTCTCTGGGTATCAGAGTCTCTCTCTCTGGGTATCGGAGTCTCTCTCTCTGGGTATTGGAGTCTCTCTCTCTGGGTAACGGGGTCTCTCCCCCTCTGGGTATTGGAGTCTCTCTCTCTGGGTATTGGGGTCTCCCTCTCTCTCTGTGGGTATTGGGGTCTCTCTCTCTGTCTCTGGGTATCCGGGTCTCTTTCTCTCTCTTTGGGTATCAGCATCTCTCTTTCTCTCTCTCTCTCTGTGTATCGGGGTCTCTCTCTGGGTATTGGGGTCCTCCCTCTGTGTATCGGGGTCTCTCTCTCTCTGGCTATTGGGGTCTCTCTCTGTCTCTGCGTATTGGGGTCCTCCCTCTGTGTATCGGGGTCTCTCTCCCTCTGGGTATCGGGGTCTCTCTCTCTCTGGGTGTTGGGGTCTCCTTCTCTCTCTGGGTATCGGCGTCTCTCTCTCTCTCTGGGTATCGGCGTCTGTCTCTCTCTCTCTCTCTCTCTCTCACTCTGAGTATCGGGGTCTCTCTCTCTCTGGGTATCAGAGTCTCTCTCTCTCTGGGTATCGGGGTCTCTCTCCCTCTGGGTATCGGAGTCTTTCTCTCTGGGTATTGGGGTCACTCTCTCTCTGTGGGTATCTGGGTCTCTCTCTCTGTCTCTGGGTATCCGGGTCTCTTTCTCTCTCTTTGGGTATCAGCGTCTCTCTTTCTCTCTCTCTGTCTGGGTATCGGGGTCTCTCTCTCTCTCTCTCTCTCTCTGCGTATTGGGGTCTCTCTCTGGATATCGGGGTCTCTCTGTCTCTGGGTATCGGGGTCTCTCTCTCTGGGTATCGGAGTCTCTCTCCCTCTGGGTGTCAGGGTCTCTCTCTCTCTCTCTTTCTCTGGGTATCCGGGTCTCTCTCTCTCTCTGGGTATATGGGTCTATCTCTCTTGTGAATATCGGGGTCTGTCTCTCTCTCCGTAATGGGGTCTCTCACACTGTAGGTTTCGTGGTCTCTCTCGCTCTAGTTTTCGGGGTCTCTCTCACTCTCTGGGTATCGTGGTCTCCCACTCTCTGGGTATTGGGGTCTCTCTCTCTCTGAGAGTATCGGGGTCTCTTTCTGTCTCTCTCTCTCCGTATTGGGGTCTCTCTCTCTCTGGGTATCGGGTTCTCTCTCTCTCTCTCTGGGTATCGGGGTCTCCCTCTCTCTCTGGGTATCTCGGTCTCTCTCCCTCTGGGTATCAGGGTCTCTCTCCCTGGGTATTCAGGTCTCTCTCTCTCTCTCCGGGTATTGAGATCTCACTCTTTCTGGGTATCGGGGTATCTCTCTCTGGGTGTTCGGGTATCTCTGAGTATCGGGATCTCCCTCTCTGTCTGGGTATCGGGGTCTCTCTGTGGATATCGGGGTCTCTTTCTCTCTGGGTATCGTATTCTGCCGGTCTCTGTCCCTGGCTATCGAGGTCTCTCCCTCTGTGGGTATCGGAGTCTCTCTCTCTGGGTATCGGGGTCTCTCTCTCTCTCTCTGGGTATCGGGGACTCTCTCTCTCTGGGTATCGGAGTCTCTCTCTCTGGGTATCGGGGTCTCTCTGGGTATTGGGGTCTCTTTCTCTCAGGGTATCGGAGACTCTCTCTCTGGGTATCGGGGTCTCTCTCCCTCTGGGTATTGGAGTCTCTCTCTCTGGGTATTGGGGTCTCCCTCTCTCTCTCTCTGTGGGTATTGGGGTCTCTCTCTCTCTCTCTCTCTCTCTGGGTATCTGGGTCTCTCTCTCTCTGTCTGGGTATCGGGGTCTCTCTCTCTCTCTCTCTCTCTGCGTATCGGGGTCTCTCTGTCACTGGGTATCGTATTCTCCCTGTCTCTCTCCGGCTATCGAGGTCACTCTCTTTGTGGGTATCGGGGTCTCTCTCTCTGCGTATCGGGGTCTCTCTCTCTAGGTATCGGAGTCTCTCTCTCTGGGTATCGGGGTCTCTCTCTCTCTCTCTCTCTCTCTCTCTCTCTCTCTCTCTGAGTATTGGATTCTCTCTCTCTCTGGGTATCGGAGTCTCTCTCTGGGTATTGGGGTCTCTCTCTCTCTGGGTATCGGAGTCTCTCTCTGGGTATCGGGGACTCTCTCTCTCTGGCTATCGGGGTCTCTCTCTCTCTCTGCATATCGGGGTCTCTCTCTGGATATCGGGGTCTCTCTCTCTCTGTGTATCTTATTCTGCCTGTCTCTCTCTGGCTATCGAGGTCTCTCTCTCTCTGGGTATCGGGGTCTCTCTCTCTGGCTATCGAGGTCTCTCTCTCTCTGGGTATCGGAATCTCTTTCCCTCTGTGAGTATCGGGGTCTCTTTCTGTCTCTCTCTCCGCTTTGGGGTCTCTCTCTGTTATCGGGGTGTCTCTGTCTCTCTCTCTGTGTATCGGGATCTCTCTCTCTGGGTATTGGGGTCTCCCTCTCTCTTTGGGTATCGAGATCTCACTTTTTCTGGGTATCGGGGTCTCTCTCTCTGGGTGTTGGGGTATCACTGAGTATTGGGATCTCCCTCTGTCTGGGTATCGGGGTCTCTCTGTGGATATCGGGCTCTCTTTCTCTCTGGGTCTCGGGCTCTCTCTTTCTCTCTGGGTATCGTATTCTGCCGGTCTCTCTCTGGCTATCGAGGTCTCTCTCTCTCTGGGTATCGGAGTCTCTCTCTCTGGGTATCGGGGTCTCTCTCTCTCCCTCTATGGGTATCGGAGTCTCTCTCTCTGGGTATCGGGGTCTCTCTCTCTCTCTCTCTCTCTCTGAGTATTGGAGTCTCTCTCTGGGTATTGGTGTCTCTCTCTCTCTGGGTATCGGAGTCTCTCTCTGGGTTTTGGAGTCTCTCTCTCTCTCTGGGTATCGGTGTCTCTCTCTTTGGGTATTGGGGTCTCCCTCTCTCTCTGTGGGTATTGGGGTCTCTCTCTCTGTCTCTGGGTATCCGGTCTCTTTCTCTCTCTTTGGGTATCAGCGTCTCTTTTTCTCTCTCTCTGTCTGGGTATCGGGGCTTCTCTCTCTCTCTCTGTGTATCGGGGTCTCTCTCTCTCTGGCTATCGGGGTCTCTCTCTCTCTCTGCATATCAGGGTCTCTCTCTGGGTATCGGGGTCTCTCTCTCTCTCTCTCTGGATATCGGGGTGTCTGTCTCTGGGTATCGGGGTCTCTCTCTCTCTGGGTATCGGAGTCTCTCTCTCTGGGTATCGGGGTCTCTCTGGGTATTGGGGTCTCTTTCTCTCAGGGTATCGGAGACTCTCTCTCTGGGTATCGGGGTCTCTCTCCCTCTGGGTATTGGAGTCTCTCTCTCTGGGTATTGGGGTCTCCCTCTCTCTCTCTCTCTGTGGGTATTGGGGTCTCTCTCTCTCTCTCTCTGGGTATCGGGGTCTCTCTCTCTGGCTATCGAGGTCTCTCTCTCTCTGGCTATCGGGGTCTCTCTCTCTCTCTGCATATCAGGGTCTCTCTCTGGGTATCGGGGTCTCTCTCTCTCTCTCTCTCTGGATATCGGGGTCTCTCTCTCTGGGTATCGTATTCTGCCTGTCTCTCTCTGACTGTCGAGGTCTCACTCTTTCTAGGTATCGGGGTCTCTCACTCTCTTTCTCTGGGTATCTGGTTCTCTCTCTCTCTGTGAGTATCGGGGTCTCTTTCTGTCTCTCTCTCCGTTTTGGGGTCTATCTCTCTGTTATCTGTGTGTGTCTCTCTCTCCCTCTGGGTATCGGAGTCTCTCTCTGGGTATTGGGGTCTCTCTCTCTCTGGGTATTGGAGTCTCTCTCTCTCTGGGTATCGGAGTCTCTCTCTGGGTATTGGAGTCTCTCTCTCTCTGGGTATCGGACTCTCTCTCACTGGGTATTGGGGTCTCCCTCTTTCTCTGTGGGTATTGGGGTCTCTCTCTCTGTTTCTGGGTATCCGGGTTTCTTTCTCTCTCTTTGGGTATCAACGTCTCTCTTTCTCTCTCTCTGTCTGGGTATCGGGGCTTCTCTCTCTCTCTCTCTGTATCGGGGTCTCTCTCTCTCTGGCTATCAGGGTCTCTCTCTCTCTTTGCGTATCGGGGTCTCTCTCTGGATATCGGGGTCTCTCTCTCTCTCTCTGTGTATCGTATTCTGCCTGTCTCTCTCTGGCTGTCGATGTCTCACTCTTTCTAGGTATCGGGGTCTCTCACTCTCTTTCTCTGGGTATCCGGGTCTCTCTCTCTCTCTCCCTGAGTATCGGGGTCTTTCTCTCTGGGTATCAGAGTCTCTCTCTCTGGCTATCGAGGTATCTCTCTCTCTGGGTATCGGAATCTCTTTCTCTCTGTGAGTATCGGGGTCTCTTTCTGTCTCTCTCTCCGCTTTGGGGTCTCTCTCTCTGTTATCGGGGTGTCTCTGTCTCTCTCTCTGTGTATCGGGATCTCTCTCTCTCTGGGTATTGGGGTCTCCCTCTCTCTCTGGGTATCTCGGTCTCTCTCCCTGGGTATCAGGGTCTCTCTCTCTGGGTATCGAGATCTCACTTTTTCTGGGTATCAGGGTCTCTCTCTCTGGGTGTTGGGGTATCACTGAGTATCGGGATCTCCCTCTGTCTGGGTATCGGGGTCTCTCTGTGGATATCGGGCTCTCTTTCTCTCTGGGTATCGTATTCTGCCGGTCTCTCTCTCTGGGTATCGGGGTCTCTCTCTCTCTCTCTCTCTGGGTATCGGGGTCTCTCTCTCTCTCTCTCTGGGTATCGGAGTCTCTCTCTCTGGGTATCGGGGTCTCTCTCTCTCTCTCTCTCTGAGTATTGGAACCTCTCTCTGGGTATTGGTGTCTCTCTCTCTCTGGGTATCGGAGTCTCTCTCTGGGTATTGGAGTCTCTCTCTCTCTGGGTATCGGAGTCTTTCTCTGGGTATCGGGGTCTCTCTCTCTCTGGGTATTGGAGTCTCTCTCTCTCTGGGTATCGGAGTCTATCTCTCTGGGTATTGGGGTCTCCCTCTCTCTCTGTGGGTATTGGGGTCTCTCTCTCTGTCTCTGGGTATCCGGGTCTCTTTCTCTCTCTTTGGGTATCAGCGTCTCTCTTTCTCTCTCTCTGTCTGGGTATCGGGGTCTCTCTCTCTCTGTGTATCGTATTCTGCCTGTCTCTCTCTGGCAATCGAGGTCTCTCTCTCTCTGGGTATCGGGGTCTCTCTCTGCGTATCGGGGTCTCTCTCTCTGCATATCGGGGTCTCTCTCTGGATATCGGTGTCTCTCTCTCTGGGTATCGTATTCTGCCTGTCTCTCTCTGGCTGTCGATGTCTCACTCTTTCTAGGTATCGGGGTCTCTCACTCTCTTTCTCTGGGTATCCGGGTCTCTCTCTCTCTCTCCCTGAGTATCGGGATCTTTCTCTCTGGGTATCGGAGTCTCTCTCTCTGTCTATCGAGGTCTCTCTCTCTCTGGGTATCGGAATCTCTTTCTCTCTGTGAGTATCGGGGTCTCTTTCTGTCTCTCTCTCCGCTTTGGGGTCTCTCTCTCTGTTATCAGTGTGTCTCTGTCTCTCTCTCTGTGTATCGGGATCTCTCTCTCTCTGGGTATTGGGGTCTCCCTCTCTCTCTGGGTATCTCGGTCTCTCTCCCTGGGTATCAGGGTCTCTCTCTCTGGGTATCAAGATCTCACTTTTTCTGGGTATCGGGGTCTCTCTCTCTGGGTGTTGAGGTATCACTGAGTATCGGGATCTCCCTCTGTCTGGGTATCGGGGTCTCTCTGTGGATATCGGGCTCTCTTTCTCTCTGGGTCTCGGGCTCTCTCTTTCTCTCTGGGTATCGTATTCTGCCGGTCTCTCTCTCTGGCTATCGAGGTCTCTCTCTCTCTGGGTATCGGGGTCTCTCTCTCTCCCTCTATGGGTATCGGAGTCTCTCTCTCTCTGGGTATCGGGGTCTCTCTCTCTCTCTCTCTCTGAGTATTGGAGTCTATCTCTGGGTATTGGTGTCTCTCTCTCTCTGGGTATCGGAGTCTCTCTCTGGGTATTGGAGTCTCTCTCTCTGGGTATCGGAGTCTCTCTCTGGGTATCGGGGTCTCTCTATCTCTGGGTATTGGAGTCTCTCTCTCTCTGGATATCGGTGTCTCTCTCTCTGGGTATTGTATTCTGCCTGTCTCTCTCTGGCTGTCGAGGTCTCACTCTTTCTAGGTATCGGGGTCTCTCACTCTCTTTCTCTGGGTATCCGGGTCTCTCTCTCTCTCTCTCTGAGTATTGGGGTCTTTCTCTCTGGGTATCGGAGTCTCTCTCTCTGGGTATCGGGGTCTCTCTCCCTCTCTCTCTCACTCTGAGTATCGGGGTCTCTCTTTCTCTGGGTATCTGGTTCTCTCTCTCTCTGTAAGTATCGGGGTCTCTTTCTGTCTCTCTCTCCGTATTGGGGTCTCTCCCTCTGTTATCTGTGTGTGTCTCTCTCTCCCTCTGGGTATCGGAGTCTCTCTCTGGATATCGGGGTCTCTCTCTCTCTGTGTATCCTATTCTGCCTGTCTCTCTCTGGCTATCGAGGTCTCTATCTCTCTGGGTATCGGAGTCTCTCTTTCTGGGTATCGGGGTCTCTCTCTCTCTCTGGGTATCGGGTTCTCTCTCTCTCTCTGTGAGTATCGGGGTCTCTTTCTGTCTCTCTCTCCATTTTGGGGTCTCTCTCTCTGTTATCTGTGTGTCTCTCTCTCTCCCTCTGGGTATCGGAGTCTCTCTCTGGGTATTGGGGTCTCTCTCTCTCTGGGTATCGGAGTCTCTCTCTGGGTATTGGAGTCTCTCTCTCTCTGGGTATCGGAGTCTCTCTCTGGGTATTGGAGTCTCTCTCTCTCTGGGTATTGGAGTCTCTCTCTTTGGGTATTGGGGTCTCCCTCTCTCTCTGTGGGTATTGGGGTCTCTCTCTCTGTCTCTGGGTATCCGGGTCTCTTTCTCTCTCTTTGGGTATCAGTGTCTCTTTTTCTCTCTCTCTGTCTGGGTATCGGGGCTTCTCTCTCTCTCTCTCTCTCTGTATCGGGGTCTCTCTCTCTCTCTGGCTATCGGGGTCTCTCTCTCTCTCTCTGCGTATCGGGGTCTCTCTCTGGGTATCGGGGTCTCTCTCTCTCTCTCTCTGGGTATCGGACTCTCTCTCTCTGGGTATTGGGGTCTCCCTCTTTCTCTGTGGGTATTGGGGTCTCTCTCTCTGTTTCTGGGTATCCGGGTCTCTTTCTCTCTCTTTGGGTATCAGCGTCTCTCTTTCTCTCTCTCTGTCTTGGTATCGGGGCTTCTCTCTCTCTCTCTCTCTCTCTCTCTGTATCGGGGTCTCTCTCTCTCTGGCTATCGAGGTATCTCTCTCTCTGGGTATCGGAATCTCTTTCTCTCTGTGAGTATCGGGGTCTCTTTCTGTCTCTCTCTCCACTTTGGGGTCTCTCTCTCTGTTATCGGGGTGTCTCTGTCTCTCTCTCTGTGTATCGGGATCTCGCTCTCTCTGGGTGTTGGGGTCTCCCTCTCTCTCTGGGTATCTCGGTCTCTCTCCCTGGGTATCAGGGTCTCTCTCTCTGGGTATCGAGATCTCACTTTTTCTGGGTATCAGGGTCTCTCTCTCTGGGTGTTGGGGTATCACTGAGTATCGGGATCTCCCTCTGTCTGGGTATCGGGGTCTCTCTGTGGATATCGGGCTCTCTTTCTCTCTGGGTCTCGGGCTCTCTCTTTCTCTCTGGGTATCGTATTCTGCCGGTCTCTCTCTCTGGCTATCGGGGTCTCTCTCTCTCTCTCTCTCTCTGGGTATCGGAGTCTCTCTCTCTGGGTATCGGGGTCTCTCTCTCTCTCTCTCTCTCTCTCTCTCTCTGAGTACTGGAGTCTCTCTCTGGGTATTGGTGTCTCTCTCTCTCTGGGTATCGGAGTCTCTCTCTGGGTATTGGAGTCTCTCTCTCTCTGGGTATCGGAGTCTTTCTCTGGGTATCGGGGTCTCTCTCTCTCTGGGTATTGGAGTCTCTCTCTCTCTGGGTATCGGAGTCTCTCTCTCTGGGTTTTGGGGTCTCCCTCTCTCTCTGTGGGTATTGGGGTCTCTCTCTCTGTCTCTGGGTATCCGGGTCTCTTTTTCTCTCTTTGGGTATCAGCGTCTCTCTTTCTCTCTCTCTGTCTGGGTATCGGGGTCTCTCTCTCTCTGTGTATCGTATTCTGCCTGTCTCTCTCTGGCAATCGAGGTCTCTCTCTCTCTGGGTATCGGGGTCTCTCTCTGCGTATCGGGGTCTCTCTCTCTGCATATCGGGGTCTCTCTCTGGATATCGGTGTCTCTCTCTCTGGGTATCGTATTCTGCCTGTCTCTCTCTGGCTGTCGATGTCTCACTCTTTCTAGGTATCGGGGTCTCTCACTCTCTTTCTCTGGGTATCCGGGTCTCTCTCTCTCTCTCCCTGAGTATCGGGGTCTTTCTCTCTGGGTATCGGAGTCTCTCTCTCTGTCTATCGAGGTCTCTCTCTCTCTGGGTATCGGAATCTCTTTCTCTCTGTGAGTATCGGGGTCTCTTTCTGTCTCTCTCTCCGCTTTGGGGTCTCTCTTTCTGTTATCAGGGTGTCTCTCTCTCTCTGTGTATCGGGATCTCTCTCTCTCTGGGTATTGGGGTCTCCCTCTCTCTCTGGGTATCTCGGTCTCTCTCCCTGGGTATCAGGGTCTCTCTCTCTCTCTCTGGGTATCGAGATCTCACTTTTTCTGGGTATTGGGGTCTCTCTCTCTGGGTGTTGAGGTATCACTGAGTATCGGGATCTCCCTCTGTCTGGGTATCGGGGTCTCTCTGTGGATATCGGGCTCTCTTTCTCTCTGGGTCTCGGGCTCTCTCTTTCTCTCTGGGTATCGTATTCTGCCGGTCTCTCTCTCTGGCTATCGAGGTCTCTCTCTCTCTGGGTATCGGAGTCTCTCTCTCTCTGGGTATCGGGGTCTCTCTCTCTGGGTATCGGGGTCCCTATCTCTCTCTCTCTCTCTCTGAGTATTGGAGTCTCTCTCTGGGTATTGGTGTCTCTCTCTCTCTGGGTATCGGAGTCTCTCTCTGGGTATTGGAGTCTCTCTCTCTCTGGGTATCGGAGTCTCTCTCTGGGTATCAGGGTCTCTCTATCTCTGGGTATTGGAGTCTCTCTCTCTCTGGATATCGGTGTCTCTTTCTCTGGGTATCGTATTCTGCCTGTCTCTCTCTGGCTGTCGAGGTCTCACTCTTTCTAGGTATCGGGGTCTCTCACTCTCTTTCTCTGGGTATCGGAGTCTCTCTCTCTGGGTATCGGGGTCTATCTCCCTCTCTCTCTCACTCTGAGTATCGGGGTCTCTCTTTCTCTGGGTATCTGGTTCTCTCTCTCTCTGTGACTATCGGGGTCTCTCTCTCTGTTATCTGTGTGTCTCTCTCTCTCCCTCTGGGTATCGGAGTCCCTCTCTGGATATTGGGGTCTCTCTCTCTCTGTGTATCGTATTCTGCCTGTCTCTCTCTGGCTATCGAGGTCTCTATCTCTCTGGGTATCGGGTTCTCTCTCTCTCTGGGTGTCGGGGTCTCTCTCTCTCTCTTTCTCTGGGTATCCAGGTCTCTGTCTTTCTGCGTATCGGGGTCTCTCTCTCTGGATATCGGTGTCTCTCTCTCTGGGTATCGTATTCTGCCTGTCTCTCTCTGGCTGTCGAGGTCTCACTCTTTCTGGGTATCGGGGTCTCTCACTCTTTTTCTCTGGGTATCTGGGTCTCTCTCTCCCTCTCTCTCTCTCTCTCTGGGTATCGGAGTCTCTCTCTGGGTATTGGATTCTCTCTCTTTCTGGGTATCGGAGTCTCTCTCTGGGTATCGGGGTCTCTCTCTCTCTGGGTATCGGGTTCTCTCTCTCTGGGTATTGGGGTCTCTCTCTCTCTGGGTATCGGAGTCCCTCTCTCTGGGTATCGGGGTCTCTCTCCCTCTGGGTATTGGACTCTCTCTCTCTGGGTATTGGGGTCTCTCTCTCTCTTTGCGTATCGGGGTCTCTCTCTGGATATCGGGGTCTCTCTCTCTCTGTGTATTGTATTCTGCCTGTCTCTCTCTGGCTGTCGATGTCTCACTCTTTCCAGGTATCGGGGTCTCTCACTCTCTTTCTCTGGGTATCCGGGTCTCTCTCTCTCTCTCCCTGAGTATTGGGGTCTTTCTCTCTGGATATCAGAGTCTCTCTCTCTGGCTATCGAGGTCTCTCTCTCTCTGGGTATCGGAATCTCTTTCCCTCTGTGAGTATCGGGGTCTCTTTCTGTCTAACTCTCCGCTTTGGGGTCTCTCTCTCTGTGTATCGGGATCTCTCTCTCTGGGTATTGGGGTCTCCCCCTCTCTTTGGGTATCTCGGTCTCTCTTCCTGGGTATCAGGGTCTCTCTCTCTCTCTGGGTATCGAGATCTCACTTTTTCTGGGTATCGGGGTCTCTCTCTCTGGGTGTTGGGGTATCACTGAGTATTGGGATCTCCCTCTGTCTGGGTATCGGGGTCTCTCTGTGGATATCGGGCTCTCTTTCTCTCTGGGTCTCGGGCTCTCTCTTTCTCTCTGGGTATCGTATTCTGCCGGTCTCTCTCTCTGGCTATCGAGGTCTCTCTCTCTCTGGGTATCGGAGTCTCTCTCTCTGGGTATCGGGGTCTCTCTCTCTCCCTCTATGGGTATCGGAGTCTCTCTCTCTGGGTATCGGGGTCTTTCTCTCTCTCTCTCTCTCTGCGTATCGGGGTCTCTCTGTCACTGGGTATCGTATTCTGCCTGTCTCTCTCCGGCTATCGAGGTCACTCTCTTTGTGGGTATCGGGGTCTCTCTCTCTGCGTATCGGGGTCTCTCTCTCTAGGTATCGGAGTCTCTCTCTCTGGGTATCGGGGTCTCTCTCTCTCTCTCTCTCTGAGTATTGGATTCTCTCTCTCTCTGGGTATCGGAGTCTCTCTCTGGGTATTGGGGTCTCTCTCTCTCTGGGTATCGGAGTCTCTCTCTGGGTATCGGGGACTCTCTCTCTCTGGCTATCGGGGTCTCTCTCTCTCTCTGCATATCGGGGTCTCTCTCTGGATATCGGGGTCTCTCTCTCTCTGTGTATCTTATTCTGCCTGTCTCTCTCTGGCTATCGAGGTCTCTCTCTCTCTGGGTATCGGGGTCTCTCTCTCTGGCTATCGAGGTCTCTCTCTCTCTGGGTATCGGAATCTCTTTCCCTCTGTGAGTATCGGGGTCTCTTTCTGTCTCTCTCTCCGCTTTGGGGTCTCTCTCTGTTATCGGGGTGTCTCTGTCTCTCTCTCTGTGTATCGGGATCTCTCTCTCTGGGTATTGGGGTCTCCCTCTCTCTTTGGGTATCGAGATCTCACTTTTTCTGGGTATCGGGGTCTCTCTCTCTGGGTGTTGGGGTATCACTGAGTATTGGGATCTCCCTCTGTCTGGGTATCGGGGTCTCTCTGTGGATATCGGGCTCTCTTTCTCTCTGGGTCTCGGGCTCTCTCTTTCTCTCTGGGTATCGTATTCTGCCGGTCTCTCTCTCTGGCTATCGAGGTCTCTCTCTCTCTGGGTATCGGAGTCTCTCTCTCTGGGTATCGGGGTCTCTCTCTCTCTCTCTATGGGTATCGGAGTCTCTCTCTCTGGGTATCGGGGTCTTTCTCTCTCTCTCTCTGAGTATTGGAGTCTCTCTCTGGGTATTGGTGTCTCTCTCTCTCTGGGTATCGGAGTCTCTCTCTGGGTATTGGAGTCTCTCTCTCTCTGGGTATCGGAGTCTCTCTCTGGGTATTGGAGTCTCTCTCTCTCTGGGTATCGCAGTCTCTCTCTCTGGGTATCGGGGTCTCTCTCTCTCTCTCTATGGGTATCGGAGTCTCTCTCTCTGGGTATCGGGGTCTCTCTCTCTCTGAGTATTGGAGTCTCTCTCTGGGTATTGGTGTCTCTCTCTCTCTCTGGGTATCGGAGTCTCTCTCTGGGTATTGGAGTCTCTCTCTCTCTGGGTATCGGAGTCTCTCTCTTTGGGTATTCGGGTCTCCCTCTCTCTCTGTGGGTATTGGGGTCTCTCTCTCTGTCTCTGGGTATCCGGGTCTCTTTCTCTCTCTTTGGGTATCAGCGTCTCTTTTTCTCTCTCTCTGTCTGGGTATCGGGGCTTCTCTCTCTCTCTCTGTGTATCGGGGTCTCTCTCTTTCTGGCTATCGGGGTCTCTCTCTCTCTCTGCGTATCGGGGTCTCTCTCTGGGTATCGGGGTCTCTCTCTCTCTCTTTCTGGATATCGGGGTCTCTCTCTCTGGGTATCGGAGTCTTTCTTTCTGGGTATCGGGGTCTTTCTCTCTCTTTCTCTGGGTATCCATGTCTCTGTCTCTCTGCGTGTCGGGGTCTCTCTCTGGATATCGGTGTCTCTCTCTCTGGGTATCGTATTCTGCCTGTCTCTCTCTGACTGTCGAGGTCTCACTCTTTCTAGGTATCGGGGTTTCTCACTCTCTTTCTCTGGGTATCCGGTTCTCTCTCTCTTTCTCTCTGAGTTTCGGGGTCTTTCTCTCTGGGTATCGGAGTCTCTCTCTCTGGGTATCGGGGTCTCTCTTTCTTTGGGTATCTGGTTCTCTCTCTCTCTGTGAGTATCGGGGTCTCTTTCTGTCTCTCTCTCCGTTTTGGGGTCTCTCTCTCTGTTATCTGTGTGTCTCTCTCTCTCCCTCTGGGTATCGGAGTCTCTCTCTGGGTATTGGGATCTCTCTCTCTCTGGGTATCGGAGTCTCTCTCTGGGTATTGGAGTCTCTCTCTCTCTGGGTATCGGAGTCTCTCTTTGGGTATCGGGGTCTCTCTCTGGGTATCGGGGTCTCTCTCTCTGGGTATTGGGGTCTCTCTCTCTCTGGGTATCGGAGTCCCTCTCTCTGGGTATTGGGGTCTCTCTCCCTCTGGGTATCGGACTCTCTCTCTCTGGGTATTGGGGTCTCCCTCTTTCTCTGTGGGTATTGGGGTCTCCCTCTCTGTTTCTGGGTATCCGGGTCTCTTTCTCTCTCTTTGGGTATCAGCGTCTCTCTTTCTCTCTCTCTGTCTGGGTATCGAGGCTTCTCTCTCTCTCTCTCTCTCTCTGAATCGGGGTCTCTCTCTCTCTGGCTATCGGGGTCTCTCTCTCTCCCTGAGTATCGGGGTCTTTCTCTCTGGGTATCGGAGTCTCTCTCTCTGGCTATCGAGGTATCTCTCTCTCTGGGTATCGGAATCTCTTTCTCTCTGTGAGTATCGGGGTCTCTTTCTGTCTCTCTCTCCGCTTTGGGGTCTCTCTCTCTGTTATCGGGGTGTCTCTGTCTCTCTCTCTGTGTATCGGGATCTCTCTCTCTCTGGGTATTGGGGTCTCCCTCTCTCTCTGGGTATCTCGGTCTCTCTCCCTGGGTATCAGGGTCTCTCTCTCTGGGTATCAAGATCTCACTTTTTCTGGGTATCAGGGTCTCTCTCTCTGGGTGTTGGGGTATCACTGAGTATCGGGATCTCCCTCTGTCTGGGTACCGGGGTCTCTCTGTGGATATCGGGCTCTCTTTCTCTCTGGGTCTCGGGCTCTCTCTTTCTCTCTGGGTATCGTATTCTGCCGGTCTCTCTCTCTGGCTATCGAGGTCTCTCTCTCTCTGGGTATCGGAGTCTCTCTCTCTGGGTATCAGGGTCTCTCTCTCTCTCTCTCTCTCTGAGTATTGGAGTCTCTCTCTGGGTATTGGTGTCTCTCTCTCTCTGGGTATCGGAGCCTCTCTCTGGGTATCGGAGTCTTTCTCTGGGTATCGGGGTCTCTCTCTCTCTGGGTATTGGAGTCTCTCTCTCTCTGGGTATCGGAGTCTCTCTCTCTGGGTATTGGGGTCTCCCTCTCTCTCTGTGGGTATTGGGGTCTCTCTCTCTGTCTCTGGGTATCCGGGTCTCTTTCTCTCTCTTTGGGTATCAGCATCTCTCTTTCTCTCTCTCTGTCTGGGTATCGGGGTCTCTCTCTCTCTGTGTATCGGGGTCTCTCTCTGCGTATCGGGGTCTCTCTCTCTGCATATTGGGGTCTCTCTCTGGATATCGGTGACTCTCTCTCTGGGTATCGTATTCTGCCTGTCTCTCTCTGGCTGTCGATGTCTCACTCTTTCAGGGTATCGGGGTCTCTCACTCTCTTTCTCTGGGTATCCGGGTCTCTCTCTCTCTCTCCCTGAGTATCGGGGTCTTTCTCTGGGTATCCGGGTCTCTCTCTCTCTCTCCCTGAGTATCGGGGTCTTTCTCTCTAGGTATAGGAGTCTCTCTCTCTGGCTATCGAGGTCTCTCTCTCTCTGGGTATCGGAATCTCTTTCTCTCTGTGAGTATCGGGGTCTCTTTCTGTCTCTCTCTCCGCTTTGGGGTCTCTCTCTCTGTTATCGGGGTGTCTCTGTCACTCTCTCTGTGTATCGGGATCTATCTCTCTCTGGGTATTGGGGTCTCTCTCTCTCTCTGGGTATCTCGGTCTCTCTCCCTGGGTATCAGGGTCTCTCTCTCTCTCTCTGGGTATCGAGATCTCACTTTTTCTGGGTATTGGGGTCTCTCTCTCTGGGTGTTCGGGTATCACTGAGTATCGGGATCTCCCACTCTGTCTGGGTATCGGGGTCTCTCTGTGGATATCGGGCTCTCTTTCTCTCTGGGTCTCGGGCTCTCTCTTTCTCTCTGGGTATCGTATTCTGCCGGTCTCTCTCTCTGGCTATCGAGGTCTCTCTCTCTCTGGGTATCGGAGTCTCTCTCTCTGGGTATCAGGGTCTCTCTCTCTCTCTCTCTCTCTGAGTATTGGAGTCTCTCTCTGGGTATTGGTGTCTCTCTCTCTCTGTGTATCGGAGCCTCTCTCTGGGTATTGGAGTCTCTCTCTCTCTGGGTATCGGAGTCTTTCTCTGGGTATCGGGGTCTCTCTCTCTCTGGGTATTGGAGTCTCTCTCTCTCTGGGTATCGGAGTCTCTCTCTCTGGGTATTGGGGTCTCCCTCTCTCTCTGTGGGTATTGGGGTCTCTCTCTGTCTCTGCGTATCCGGGTCTCTTTCTCTCTCTTTGGGTATCAGCATCTCTCTTTCTCTCTCTCTGTCTGGGTATCGGGGTCTCTCTCTCTCTGTGTATCGGGGTCTCTCTCTGCGTATCGGGGTCTCTCTCTCTGCATATTGGGGTCTCTCTCTGGATATCGGTGACTCTCTCTCTGGGTATCGTATTCTGCCTGTCTCTCTCTGGCTGTCGATGTCTCACTCTTTCTAGGTATCGGGGTCTCTCACTCTCTTTCTCTGGGTATCCGGGTCTCTCTCTCTCTCTCCCTGAGTATCATGGTCTTTCTCTCTAGGTATCGGAGTCTCTCTCTCTGGCTATCGAGGTCTCTCTCTCTCTGGGTATCGGAATCTCTTTCTCTCTGTGAGTATCGGGGTCTCTTTCTGTCTCTCTCTCCGCTTTGGGGTCTCTCTCTCTGTTATCGGGGTGTCTCTGTCTCTCTCTCTGTGTATCGGCATCTATCTCTCTCTGGGTATTGGGGTCTCCCTCTCTCTCTGGGTATCTCGGTCTCTCTCCCTGGGTATCAGGGTCTCTCTCTCTCTCTGGGTATCGAGATCTCACTTTTTCTGGGTATCGGGGTCTCTCTCTCTGGGTGTTGAGGTATCACTGAGTATCGGAATCTCCCTCTCTCTGGGTATCGGGGTCTCTCTCCCTCTGGGTATTGGACTCTCTCTCTCTGGGTATTGGGGTCTCCCTCTCTCTCTGTGGGTATTGGGGTCTCTCTCTCTGTCTCTGGGTATCCGGGTCTCTTTCTCTCTCTTTGGGTATCAGCGTCTCTCTTTCTCTCTCTCTGTCTGGGTATCGGGGCTTCTCTCTCTCTCTCTCTCTCTCTCTCTGTATCGGGGTCTCTCTCTCTCTGGCTATCGGGGTCTCTCTCTCTCTTTGCGTATCGGGGTCTCTCTCTGGATATCGGGGTCTCTCTCTCTCTGTGTATCGTATTCTGTCTGTCTCTCTCTGGCTGTCGATGTCTCACTCTTTCTAGGTATCGGGGTCTCTCACTCTCTTTCTCTGGGTATCCGGGTCTCTCTCTCTCTCTCCCTGAGTATCGGGGTCTTTCTCTCTGGATATCGGAGTGTCTCTCTCTGGCTATCGAGGTCTCTCTCTCTCTGGGTATCGTATTCTGCCTGTCTCTCTCTGGCAATCGAGGTCTCTCTCTCTCTGGGTATCGGGGTCTCTCTCTGCGTATCGGGGTCTCTCTCTCTGCATATCGGGGTCTCTCTCTGGATATCGGTGTCTCTCTCTGGGTATCGTATTCTGCCTGTCTCTCTCTGGCTGTCGATGTCTCACTCTTTCTAGGTATCGGGGTCTCTCACTCTCTTTCTCTGGGTATCTGGGTCTCTCTCTCTCTCTCCCTGAGTATCGGGGTCTTTCTCTCTGGGTATCGGAGTCTCTCTCTCTGTCTATCGAGGTCTCTCTCTCTCTGGGTATCGGAATCTCTTTCTCTCTGTGAGTATCGGGGTCTCTTTCTGTCTCTCTCTCCGCTTTGGGGTCTCTCTCTCTGTTATCGGGGTGTCTCTGTCTCTCTCTCTGTGTATCGGGATCTCTCTCTCTGGGTATTGGGGTCTGCCCCTCTCTTTGGGTATCTTGGTCTCTCTTCCTGGGTATCAGGGTCTCTCTCTCTCTCTGGGTATCGAGATCTCACTTTTTCTGCGTATCGGGGTCTCTCTCTCTGGGTGTTGGGGTATCACTGAGTATTGGGATCTCCCTCTGTCTGGGTATCGGGGTCTCTCTGTGGATATCGGGCTCTCTTTCTCTCTGGGTCTCGGGCTCTCTCTTTCTCTCTGGGTATCGTATTCTGCCGGTCTCTCTCTCTGGCTATTGAGGTCTCTCTCTCTCTGGGTATCGGAGTCTCTCTCTCTGGGTATCGGGGTCTCTCTCTCTCTCTCTATGGGTATTGGGGTCTCCCTCTCTCTCTGTGGGTATTGGGGTCTCTCTCTCTGTCTCTGGGTATCCGGGTCTCTTTCTCTCTCTTTGGGTATCAGCGTCTCTCTTTCTCTCTCTCTCTCTGGCGATCGAGGTCTCTCTCTCTCTGGGTATCGGAGTCTCTCTCTCTCTGGGTATCGGGGTCTCTCTCTCTGGGTATCGGGGTCTCTCTCTCTATCTCTCTCTGAGTATTGGAGTCTCTCTCTGGGTATTGGTGTCTCTCTCTCTCTGGGTATCGGAGTCTCTCTCTGGGTATTGGTGTCTCTCTCTCTCTGGGTATTGGAGTCTCTCTCTCTCTGGGTATCGGAGTCTCTCTCTGGGTATCGGGGTCTCTCTCTCTGGGTATTGGAGTCTCTCTCTCTCTGGGTATCGGGGTCTCTCTCTCTGGGTATTGGGGTCTCCCTCTCTCTCTGTGGGTATTGGGGTCTCTCTCTCTGTCTCTGGGTATCCGGGTCTCTTTCTCTCTCTTTGGGTATCAGCGTCTCTCTTTCTCTCTCTCTGTCTGGGTATCAGGGTCTCTCTCTCTCTGTGTATCGTATTCTGCCTGTCTCTCTCTGGCAAACGAGATCTCTCTCTCTCTGGGTATCGGTGTCTCTCTCTGGGTATCGGGGTCTCTCTCTCTCTGGGTGTCGGGGTCTCCCTCTCTCTCTCTCTGGGTATCAGAGTCTCTCTCTCTGGGTATCGGAGTCTCTCTCTCTCTGGGTATTGGGGTCTCTCTCTCTCTGGGTATCGGAGTCTCTCTCTCTGGGTATCGGGGTCTCTCTCTCTGGGTATTGGAGTCTCTCTCTCTGGGTAACGGGGTCTCTCTCCCTCTGGGTATTGGAGTCTCTCTCTCTGGGTATTGGGGTCTCCCTCTCTCTCTGTGGGTATTGGGGTCTCTCTCTCTGTCTCTGGGTATCCGGGTCTCTTTCTCTCTCTTTGGGTATCAGCATCTCTCTTTCTCTCTCTCTGTCTGGGTATCGGGGCTTGTCTCTCTCTCTCTGTGTATCGGGGTCTCTCTCTGGGTATTGGGGTCCTCCCTCTGTGTATCGGGGTCTCTCTCTCTCTGGCTATCGGGGTCTCCCTCTGTCTCTGCGTATCGGGGTCTCTCTCTGCGTATCGGGGTCTCTCTCTGGGTATCGGGGCTCTCTCTCTCTGGGTATCGGCGTCTGTCTGTCTGTCTCTCTCTCTCTCTGAATCGGGGCCTCTCTCTCACTCTGAGTATCGGGGTCTCTCTCTCTCTGGGTATCAGAGTCTCTCTCTCTGGGTATGGGGGTCTCTCTCCCTCTGGGTATCGGAGTCTTTCTCTCTGGGTATTGGGGTCACTCTCTCTCTGTGGGTATCTGGGTCTCTCTCTCTGTCTCTGGGTATCCGGGTCTCTTTCTCTCTCTTTGGGTATCAGTGTCTCTCTTTCTCTCTCTCTGTCTGGGTATCGGGGCTTCTCTCTCTCTCTCTCTCTGTGTATCGGGGTCTCTCTCTCTCTGGCTATCGGGGTCTCTCTCTGGGTATCGGGGTCTCTCTCTCTCTCTCTCTCTCTGGCAATCGGGGTCTCTCTCTCTCTTTGCGTATCGGGGTCTCTCTCTGGATATCGGGGTCTCTCTCTCTCTGTGTATCGTATTCTGCCTGTCTCTCTCTGGCTGTCGATGTCTCACTCTTTCTAGGTATCGGGGTCTCTCACTCTCTTCCTCTGGGTATCCGGGTCTCTCTCTCTCTCTCCCTGAGTATCGGGGTCTTTCTCTCTGGGTATCGGAGTCTCTTTCTCTCAGTGAGTATCGGGGTCACTTTCTGTCTCTCTCTCCGCTTTGGGGTCTCTCCCTCTGATATCTGGGTGTCTCTGTCTCTCTCTCTGTGTATCAGGATCTCTCTCTCTCTGGGTATCTCGGTCTCTCTCCCTGGGTATCAGGGTCTCTCTCTCTCTCTGGGTATCGAGATCTCACTTTTTCTGGGTATCGGTGTCTCTCTCTCTGGGTGTTGGGGTATCACTGAGTATCGGGATCTCCCTCTGTCTGGGTATCGGGGTCTCTCTGTGGATATCGGGCTCTCTTTCTCTCTGGGTCTCGGGCTCTCTCTTTCTCTCTGGGTATCGTATTCTGCCGGTCTCTCTCTCTGGCTATCGAGGTCTCTCTCTCTGGGTATCGGAGTCTCTCTCTCTGGGTATCGGGGTCTCTCTCTCTGGGTATCGGAGTCTCTCTCTCTGGGTATTGGGGTCTCTCTCTCTCTCTCTCTCTCTGAGTATTGGAGTCTCTCTCTGGGTATTGGAGTCTCTCTCTCTCTGGGTATCGGAGTCTTTCTCTGGGTATCGGGGTCTCTCTCTCTCTGGGTATCGGAGTCTCTCTCTGGGTATCGGGGTCTCTCTCTCTCTGGGTATTGGAGTCTCTCTCTCTCTGGGTATCGGAGTCTCTCTCTTTGGGTATTGGGGTCTCCCTCTCTCTCTGTGGGTATTGGGGTCTCTCTCTCTGTCTCTGGGTATCCGGGTCTCTTTCTCTCTCTTTGGGTATCGGAGTCTCTCTTTCTCTCTCTCTGTCTGGGTATCGGGGCTTCTCTCTCTCTCTCTCTGTGTATCGGGGTCTCTCTCTCTCTGGCTATCGGGGTCTCTCTCTGGGTATCGGGGTCTCTCTCTCTCTCTCTCTGGATATCGGGGTCTCTCTCTCTCTGCGTATCGGGGTCTCTCTCTCTGGGTATCGGAGTCTTTTTTTCTGGGTATCGGGGTCTTTCTCTCCCTACGTATCGGTGTCTCTCTCTGGATGTCGGGGTCTCTCTCTCTGTATATCGTATTCTGCCTGTCTCTCTCTGGCAATCGAGGTCTCTCTCTCTCTGGGTATTGGGGTCTCTCTCTGCGTATCGGGGTCTCTCTCTCTGCGTATCGGGGTCTCTCTCTGGATATCGGTGTCTCTCTCTCTGGGTATCGTATTCTGCCTGTCTCTCTCTGGAGTCGATGTCTCACTCTTTCTAGGTAGCGGGGTCTCTCACTCTCTTTCTCTGGGTATCCGGGTCTCTCTCTCTCTCTCCCTGAGTATCGGGGTCTTTCTCTCTGGGTATCGGAGTCTCTCTCTCTGGCTATCGAGGTCTCTCTCTCTCTCTGGGTATCGGAATCTCTTTCTCTCTGTGAGTATCGGGGTCTCTTTCTGTCTCTCTCTCCGCTTTGGGGTTTCTCTCTCTGTTATCGGGGTGTCTCTGTCTCTCTCTCTGTGTATTGGGATCTCTCTCTCTCTGGGTATTGGGGTCTCCCTCTCTCTCTGGGTATCTCGGTCTCTCTCCCTGGGTATCAGGGTCTCTCTCTCTCTCTGGGTATCGAGATCTCACTTTTTCTGGGTATCGGGGTCTCTCTCTCTGGGTGTTCGGGTATCACTGAGTATCGGGATCTCCCTCTCTGTCTGGGTATCGGGGTCTCTCTGTGGATATCGGGCTCTCTTTCTCTCTGGGTCTCGGGCTCTCTCTTTCTCTCTGGGTATCGTATTCTGCCGGTCTCTCTCTCTGGCTATCGAGGTCTCTCTCTCTCTGGGTATCGGAGTCTCTCTCTCTGGGTATCGGGGTCTCTCTCTCTCTCTCTCTCTCTGAGTATTGGAGTCTCTCTCTGGGTATTGGAGTCTCTCTCTCTCTGGGTATCGGAGTCTCTCTCTTTGGGTATCCGGGTCTCTTTCTCTCTCTTTGTGTATCAGCGTCTCTCTTTCTCTCTCTCTGTCTGGGTATCGGGGCTTCTCTCTCTCTCTCTGTGTATCGGGGTCTCTCTCTCTCTGGCTATCGGGGTCTCTCTCTCTCTCTGCGTATCGGGGTCTCTCTCTGGGTATCGGGGTCTCTCTCTCTCTCTCTCTCTGGATATCGGGGTCTCTCTCTCTGCGTATCGGGGTCTCTCTCTGGGTATCGGGGTCTCTCTCTGGGTATCGGGGTCTCTCTCTCTCTCTCTCTCTGGATATCGGGGTCTCTCTCTCTGCGTATCGGAGTCTCTCTCTGGGTATCGGGGTCTCTCTCTCTGCGTATCGGAGTGTCTCTCTGGGTATCGGGGTCTCTCTCTCTCTCTCTCTCTGGATATCGGGGTCTCTCTCTCTCTCTGCGTATCGGTGTCTCTCTCTGGATATCGGGGTCTCTCTCTCTCTCTCTGTATCGTATTCTGCCTGTCTCTCTCTGGCTATCGAGGTCTCTCTCTCTCTGGGTATCGGGGTCACTCTGCGTATCGGGGTCTCTCTTTCTCTGGGTATCTGGGTCTCTCTCTCTCTGGGTATCTGGGTCTCTCTCTCACTCTCTGAGTATCGGGGTCTCTCTCTCTGGGTATCGGAGTCTCTCTCTCTGGGTATCGGGGTCTCTCTCTCTCTCTCTGAATCGGGGTCTCTCTCTCACTCTGAGTATCGGGGTCTTTCTCTCTCTGCGTATCGGGGTCTCTGTCTCTGGGTATTGGAGTCTCTCTTTCTGGGTATCGGGGTCTCTCTCTCTCTCCGGGTATCGTGGTCCTCTGGGTATTGGGGTCTCTCTCTCTCTGGGTATCGGGGTCTATCTCTCTCTCTGGTTATCGAGGTGTGTGTGTCTCTCTCTCTCTGAGTATCAGGGTCTCCCTCTCCCTGTCTCTCTCTGGGTATTGGGCTCTCTATTTCTCTCTGGGTATCGGGGACCTTCTTTCTCTAGTTATCGAGGTCACTCCCTCTCTAGTCATAGGGGTCTTTCTCTCTCTCTCTCTATGGGTATCAGGGTCTCTCTCTATCTCACTGGGTATCGGGCTCTCTCTCTCTCTGGGTATCCGGGTTTCTCTCTCTCTGTGAGTATTGGGGTCTCTTTCTCTCTCTTTCTCTGGGTATCCAGGTCTCTCTCGCTCTGGGTATCGGGGTCTCTCTGTGGATATCGGGGTCTCTTTCTCTCTGGGTCTCGGGCTCTCTCTTTCTCTCTGGGTGTCGTATTCTGCCGGTCTCTCTCTCTGGCTATCGAGGTCTCTCTCTCTCTCTCTGAGTATTGGAGTCTCTCTCTCTCTGGGTATCAGAGTCTCTCTCTGGATATTGGGGTCTCTCTCTCTCTGGGTATCGGAGTCTCTCTCTGGGTATCGGAGTCTCTCTCTGGGTATCGGGGTCTCCCTCTCTCTGCGTATCAGGGTCTCTCTCTCTGGGTATCGGAGTCTTTCTTTCCGGGTATCGGGGTCTCTCTCTCTCTGGGTGTTGGGATCTCCCTCTCTCCTGGTATCCGTGTCTCTCTCTCTCTCTCTCTGGGTATCCGGGTCTCTCTCTCTCTCTCTCTCTCTCTCTGAGTATCGGGGTCTCTCTCTCTGGGTATTGGGGTCCCTCTCTCTCTGGGTATCGGGGTCTCTCTCTCTTGCTCTGGGTATCGGAGTATCTCTCTCTCTCTCTCAGGGTATCGTAGCTCTCTCTCTATCTCTCTGGGTATCGGGGTGTCTCTTTCTCTGTGTGTATCGGGGTCTCTCTTTCCTTCGCTGGGTACCGGGGTCTCTGTCTCTCTCTGGCTATCGGGGTCTCTCTTTCTCCGGGTATCGAGCTCTCTGTCTCTCTCTCTGGGCATCGGGTTCTGTCTCTCTCTCTGGGTATCGGGTCTCTCTCTCTCTCTCTGGGTATCGGGGTCCTCTGGGTATTGGGGTCTCTCTCTCTCTGGGTATCGGGGTCTGTCTCTCTCTGGTTATCGAGGTGTCTCTCTCTCTCTCTCTCTGAGTATCGGGGTCTCCCTCTCCCTGTCTCTCTCTGGGTATCGGGTTCTCTCCCTCACTGATTTCAGGGTCACTCTCTCAGTCTCTGGGTATCGGGGTCTCTCTCTGTATCTCACTGGGTATTGGGGTGTTTCTTTCTCTGTGTGTATCGGAGTCTGTCTTTCTCTCTGGGTATCGGGGTCTCTCTCTCTGGGTATCGGGGTCTCTCTCTCAATCTGAGTATCGGGGTCTCTATATCTCTCGTTATCGGGGTCTCCCTCTCTCTGGGTATCGGGCTTTCACTCCCTCCTGGGGTATCGGGGTCTCACTCTCGCTCGGTATCGGGGTGTCTGTTTCTCTGTGTGTATCGGGGTCTCTCTCTTTCTCTCTGGGTTTCGGGGTCTCTCTCTCTCTCTGGCTATCGGAGTATCTCTCTCTCTCTCTCTCAGGGTATCATGGCTCTCTCTCTATCTCTCTGGGTATCGGGGTGTCTCTTTCTCTGTGTGTAACGGGGTCTCTCTCTCCCTCGCTGGGTATTGGGGTCTCTCTCTCTCTCTCTGGGTATCAGATTCTCCCTGTCTCTCTCTGGGTATCGGGGTCCCTCTTTCTCTGGGTATCGAGCTCTCTGTCTCACTCTCTGGGTATCGGGTTCTCTCTCTCTGGGTATCGGGTCTCTCTCTCTCTCTCTCTCTCTGGGTATCGGGTTCTCTCTCTCTCTCTCTCTCTGGGTATCAGGGTCTCTCTTTCTCTCTGGGTATCGGAGTCTCTCTCTCCGTATTGTGGTCTCTCTCTCTCTGTTATCGGGGTGTCTCTCTCTCTCACTCTCTGGGTATCGGGATCTCTCACTCTCTGGGTATCGGGGTCTATCTCTCTCTCTGGGTATCGGGGTCTATCTCTCTCTCTGGGTATCGGGGTCTCCCTCTCCCTGTCTCTCTCTGGGTATTGGGCTCTCTATTTTTCTCTGGTATAGGGTTCTCTCTCTCTCTGGCTATCGGGGTCTCTCTCTCTGGGTATCGGGGACCCTCTTTCTCTAGGTATCGAGGTCTCTGTCTCTCTGGTTATCGGGGTCTCTCCCTCTCTAGGTATAGGGATGTCTCTCTGTCTCTCTCTGTCTCTCTCTCTCTTTTTCTCTCTATAGGTATCAGGGTCTCTCTCCATCTCACTGGGTATCGGGGTCTCTCTCTCTCTATCTCTCTGGGTATCGGGGTCTCTCTCTCTCTCTGGTTATCGGGGTCTCTCCCTCTCTAGGTATAGGAGGGGTCTCTCTCTCTCTCTCTCTGGGTATCGGGTTCTGTCTCTCTCTCTCTCTAGGCATCGGGGTTTGTATCTCTCTCTGTCTGGGTATCGGGGTCTCTCTCTCGCTCGGTATCGTGGTCCTCTGGGTATTGGGGTCTCTCTCTGTGGGTAATGAGTTCCCTATTTCTCTTTGGTTATCGGATTCTCTCTGTCTCTCTCTGGTTATCGGGGTCCTCCCTCTCAATATAAAAGGAAAGTGAAAGGCGCCAAACTTATCAGATTTCAACCACTTCGTGCCAAACCGCAGGAGCTGAACGAACGGAGTCTTCTTGCCACCATTAAATCCCCTCCGACCTCCTCGACCCGCCGCCTGGGACCAACCACGGTGGTCGACCAGACGCTCCACACAAGTCTGTCTTCGTCTCCTCTCCTCGCTGAAGACTTTGGGCCTCGGACTCCCGCTAGGGGTCCGTTCTGTCGCCCAACTTACAGCATCGCGTCTCCTCTCTCTGTCCCCATCGCGCCTTCTGCCCCAAAGCCCGCGTAAGCAATAGCTTACAGACACACAAGAAAGAATAACATCTATCCCAATTGGTTAGCAAATGAATACAGTTCTCGTTATCAGTGATTATAATCCAAAACAAGCTGCTGTAGAGAACCACTGTCTCAGCAGTTAACAGTATAGAGAAGCCATTTTATTTTTAACATAACAAAGAAGCCATTTTATTAGCCTTAGCAGTAACATAAAAGAAGAAACCACTTACACTCGCCCCCTACAAAATTTCGTCATGTCCTCATGACTTCTAGATAACTCGTCAACCATTCGTGCCGACACAAAAACCCAATCCAGGTACAAACAGTCACATTGCTCCCCAGACAGAAACCTTACGCCCTGTTCCATGGGCGCTACATAGGCCAACCTATCTGGGAGTTTCCTAATCCTCCAAGACCTCCGTACCCCCTCACCTAAACCCTTCAGGCTCCGACACTAGTGGGGATACCTCGGGTCTGCTTGCCAACTCCTCTCTCAATCTCTCACTCATGACCCACTGCAACTCGGAGCCCCTTGTCCCGTGTCCAGGGCCCCGCTTCTGTTCCTTCCGGGTCCTGCTGTAACCCAGGCTGCCCAGAGCTAGTCCTCCTCACTACCCCTAACTCAGTGGGAGAAGGGCCAAAAGTCTCTTCCTCAATCAAGGGGAAGTTAGCGAAAGGCACCATCCAGCACATCATCCTTCGAATCCGTATTCTTCCTCATTCCCTCGATCGGGAGCTGCTGTTCGATTTTCTCCAAACTGAGTCACTTCGCCTGCGCTGCCCCTGCAGTCGAGACGTCAGCTTCTTCTCCGACTCCCCTGCTTCCACCTGCAGTCGCAGCAGTTCGGATTCACGCTTCGTGTTCATCTCCATCTGGAACGCAATTACACCACCAGCTTCTCCCAATTTGTTCTGGATCGATTTCTTGAGTTTCTGCTGATCCTTTCGAAGGTCGGTCATTTTTTCGTCTCTCTGGGTTAATTCATCAGTAAATGACCGCAGTTTCGGCTCAGAACTCCGTTTCTCCGTCTCCACTTTGACGAGGGTGGACTCCAATTCTTCAATGGTTGTCCCAAAATTGCAGCACTCAGTCTCCAGCCTGGATTTCTGAGCGTTCAGTTCAGCGGTGCAAATCTCCTCACTCAGGAGCTGCGTCCTTCTCCAGACCTGGCACTCGTCCAAAGGAAGTTTTACTTCGCTAACCCCTAGTCGCCCAGGCTCTGGCACTCGCCTCGCATCATAGTCTTCCAAGGCGAATCCCAATGCTAGGAGATCATCCAAATACACCGAACTCCAAACACCTCCACATCCCCCATGGTCTTCCCCATGCCCCGCGGGAAGGTTGCAAGGGCTCTGGATATACCCTGTGGCATCTTTTCGGATCGGAAGAATCCTAGGGGACCTATAACGGCCGTCTTCTCCTTGTCGGCCTCACTCATCGGGATCTGGCAACATCCACTCCTCAGATCCAGCACATTAAACTACGTCGCACCGCTCAGACAGACCATCGCGTTTTCGGCCCTCAGGACGGTGCGCCTGTTCAGAGTCCTATAATCCACACACACGCTGCCGACGTCTTCCACGGCTACAGGAGCCAGTCGCCGCGACCTCTCTCTCAGCGTGGTGTCTTCAGCGGTCAACCCCCCTCCCTCGTGGTATTTCGGAGCGTTCACTAAGATCCGGCACCCTCAGGCACCCACACGTTGGCCTCCGAGAACTCCAGTTTCACTGACCAATAACCGTCGTCTGGATAATCACTGCCACTGGTACCCCAAATCTCCAGTGCCCTGAATGTTGTCAAGGGTAAATGCTTCCAATACCGGTTGTAAAACGAACTGTACAGCAACTTGACCTGCGCCCCGGGGTCGAGGATGGCTTTAGCATCGCTTCCATCTATCCGTAACGACACCCTGGGGTGTGGTCCCTCTAAGCCTTCAGGAACATGGTCTTTTCCTTTCGGGAGTTCCTTGGTACCTTGCTGGGAACGTGCGCCCCCAGAGATCCCAAGCCGTTCCCCTACTGGGCCTCCACTAAGTTTCCCGACACCTCTCTGATCAGCTGAACAACGGAGGGAGGGGCTGATCCCCTTAAATGATCCCCCTGCTACTGCGAGCATTTAGCTGCCCCCCTAGCCAAAGAAGATGCACTGAAAGCTTTTCCCCAATCTCCTGACGCAGGTCTGGAATGCCCCCGAGGTGCTGCATCTTACTTCGAGTCGCACCAGACGCACTCCCCCCCCCCCACCCCGCTTTCAGATAACTGGCAGCTGTCACTACGGAGTAATTGACCCTGACAGTGCTAACACAGTCAGCAGCCCGTCTACTCAAACTTTTAACCAGTCCCTGTCGCTCTCCCTCAACCGGGCACTGCCACTCATCTGACAACTGAGAGATCCGCTCCGCCCCTTTAGGGGTGGACAATATCCCAAAAACCAGGCGGAGCCTGCCATAGCTGGAACATTTACTGGCACGCACTACCTCCGAATCAGACCACTCTTTCCTCTCTCTCCTAACAATGTGGACAGCCCATAGTCCCGCTCACCCGGGGCACCAATAGACACTGACAGTCCCACCACCAACTCGTCAGTGCTAGTCCGACCTCTGGGGTACCAACACGCAAGCAGTAACAACCAGCAATCCCATAGAGGCACACCAGCTTTCCGTCTCCGCAGCATGCATGATTCAAAGAGGGCGATCACACAGCTTACAAAAATCCATATCCCGGACGAGCACCCACAAAGTAGCCCCCTGGTAAGCCTCAGGTTCGCTCAGCTCGCTTCCGTCTGGGGGGAGCAGCCCTCAGCCCCGTCAAACTGGGTAAACAAGTTTATGTGGATGCTGTGTGATGTACCCCACCCCACCGAATAACAGACTGTACTCCATATGCGACTTACAGAATACAGTTTATAGGTCTTACTGGAACTATGTAATTAGTAGAGATACAATACAAAAGGAAAGTAAAAGGCACCAAACTTATCAAAGTTCAACCACTTCGTGCACAACCGTTGGAGCTCAATGAACGGGATCCTCTTTCCATTACCCGATCCCCTCCGACCCCCTCGACCTGCTGCCTGGGACCAACTACGGTGGTCGACCAAACGCTCTACACGAGTCCGTCCACGTCTCCTCTCCTCTCTTCACTGAAGACCCTGGGCCTCGGACTTCCACTCGGGGTCCATTCCGTCGCCCAGTTTACAGCATCGCGTCTCCTCTCTCTGTCCCCATCCGCCTTCTGCTCCAAAGCCCACGAAAACAATAGCTTACAGATACACAAGAAAGAATAACATCTATCCCGATTGGTTAGCAAATGAATACAGTTCTCGTTATCAGTAATTATAACCCAAAACAAGCTGCTGTCTCAGCAGTTAACAGTACAGAGAAGGCAATTTATCTTTAACATAACAAAGAAGCCATTTTATTAGCCTCAGCAGTAACACAAAAGAAGAAACCCCTTAGATCTCTCCCTCTCTCTCTCCTTCTTTCCCTCTCCCTCTCTGGGTGTCGGGGTCTCTCTCTCCCTGGGTGTCAGGGTCTCTCTCTCCCTGGGTATCATCAGCAATTTTATAGATGGTATTTGAGCTATGCCTAGCCACACAGTTATGTGTATACAGAGAGTAGAGCAGTGGGCTAAGCACACACCCCTGAGGTGCACCAGCATTGGTCGTCAGCAAGGAGGGTCTGTTATCACCAATCCGCACAGACTGTGGTCTCCTGGTTAGGAAGTCCAGGATCCAATTGCAGAGGGAGGTACAGAGGCTCAGCTTCTGCAACTTCTCCATCAGGATTGTGGGAATGATGGTATTAAATGCTGAGCTATAGTCGATGAACAGCATCCTGATGTAGGTGTTTGTATTGTTCAGGTGGTCTAAACCCATGTGGAGAGCCATTGAGATTGCATCTGCTGTTGGCCTATTGTGGCGAGAGGCAAATTGTGATGGGTCCAGGTCCTTGCTGAGGCAGGAGTTCAGTCCAGTCATGACCAACCTCTCAAAGCTTTTCATCACTGTCGACGTGAGTGCTACCGGGCGATAGTCATTAAGGCAGACCACATTATTCTTCTTAGGCGCTGGTATAATTGTTGCCTTTTTGAAGCAACTGGGAACTTCCGCCCGTAGCAATGAGAGATTGAAAATGTCCTTGAGTACTCCCGCTAGTTGGTTGGCGCAGGTTTTCAGAGTCTTACCAGCTACTCCATTGGGACCTTCCATCTTGCGATGGTTTACCCTCTTTAAAGACAGGCTAACATTGGCCTTGGAGATGGAGATCACAGGGTCATCAGGTGCAGTAGAGATCTTCACAGCTGTAGTTGTGTTTTCCCTTTCAAAGTGTGCAAAGCATTGAGTTCATCCAGTAGTGAAGCATCGCTGCCATTCATGCTATTGGGTTTCACTTTGTAGGAAGTGTTGCACTAGCAATTACTCCAAAAGACTGGAAGTAGAGTAAATACTGAAAGGCTTTTATTAGCAGTAAAATGTGACCTCGACCATGCTAGGTGTCTGCCCTGGACTGAGGGAGGAGCAATGACACAATCGCCTTTATTCAGGGCTCTGTGGGAGGAGCCACAGGAGCAGTCGGCAGAGGGGTGTGTCCAGACAGTTAACCCAGTTAAAACATATGTATATATATGGTTTACCACAGGAAGTAATGTCTTGCAGAACCCCCCAACCTCGTTTGAAATTGACTCTTCACCCTTGAAATAGCCCTCTGCAAGTCATACCTGGGTTTCTGGTACAGGCCTGGGTTGCTAGATTTGAATGCCACAGATCTAGCCTTCAGCAGGCGACATAACTCTTGGTTCATCCATGGCTTTTGTTTGGGAATGTACAGTAAGTCCTTATAGGCACACACTCATCCACACAGGTTTTAATGAAGTCGGTAACAACTGCAGCAAACTCATCCAGATTCAAAGATGAATCCCTGAATACAGTCCAGTCCACCGATTCAAAGCAGGCCTGTAGGCGCTCCTGTGCTTCCCTTGTCCAAACCGTCTTGGTCCTCACTGCTGCTGATGCAGTCTTCAGTCTCTGCCTATACTCAGGGAGTAGAAGTACAGCCAGGTGATCAGACTTTCCGAAGTGAGGATGTGGAATAGCACAGTAGGCATTCTTGATGGTGGTGTAACAATGGTCCAGTGTGTTGTTTCCTCTGGTATTGCAAGTGATCTGTTGATGGTAGTCGCAATAATAGCATCAAACCCCCTAACCTCACCCAAAAAGCAGTAACAATAACATCAAACCCCAAACTGCTAAACACCTCCCTTACTAAAACAATGCAAAAAACATTAAACAACAAACCCCTAAGCCTCTCCCTCACAAGAACAGTGACACTAACTTCAAATCCAAATCCATACACCCTCCCTCACTGAAACAAGGACGGAAACATTAAACCCCAAGCTGCAACCCTCACTGAAACAATGACAAAAACATCAAATCCCCAAAACCCTTCCCTCACTGAAAGAGTGACAAAAACATCAAACCACCAACACCCTCCCTCAGTAAAACAAGGACAATAAGACCAAACCCCCAACACAACCCTCACTGGAACAGGGAGAAAAACATCAAACACCAGCACTCTCCCTCACTGAAACAGGGACAATAACATCATACCCCCAAAACCCTCCCTATCTGAAACTGTGACAAAAACATCAAACACCTGACACCCTCCCTGACTGAATAAGTGACAAAAACATCAATCCCCCAACACCCTCCCGCACTGAAACAGTGACAATAATATCAAACCCCTAACACACTCTCTCACTGAACAAGTGACAACATGATCAAACCCCCAAGTCACTCCCTCACTGAAAGAGTGACAAAAACATCAAACCCGAACACCCTCCCTGACTGAAACAGGGACAACAACATTAAACCCCCAACACCCCCTCTCAGTGAAACAGGGACAACATCATCAAAATACCCAACACCTTCTCTGACTGAAACTGACAAAAAATCAAACCCCACAACACCCCCCCTCACGGAAACAGGGGCAAAAACATCAAACACCCAGAACCCTCCGTCACTGAAACAGTGACAACAACATCAAACCCCCGACTCCGTCCCTGAATGAAACAGTGAAAATAACGTCAAAACACCAACACCTTCCCACACTGAACAAGTAACAACAGGATCAAACCCCCAAGTCACTCTCTTAACTGAAACAATGACAAATCATCAAACCCTCAACACCCTCCCTCACTGCAACAGTGACAAAAAAATCAGACCCCAAACAGCCTCCATCACTGAAACAGGGACTAAAACATCAAACCCTCAACCCCCTCCCTGACTGACACAGGGGTAAAAACATCAAACCCCAAACACACTCCATCACTGAAACAGGGAATAAAACATCAAACCCCAACAAATTCCCTCACTGAAACATGAACAAACACATTAAACCCCAACACCCTCCGTCAGTAAAACAGGGACAATAAGACCAAAGCCCCAACACACCCCTCACTGGAACAGAGACAAAAAGATCAAACCCCCAGCACTCTCCCTCACTGAAACAGTGACAAAAATATCAGACACCAAATCCCTCTCTCACTGAAACAGTGACAACAACATCAAACCCCCAACATCCTCCCTGACTGAAACAGGGACCATAAAATCAAACCCCCAACACTCTCTGTCACCAAAACAGAGACAAACATATTAAAAACCCCAACACCCTCCCTCACTGAAACAGCTCCAACAACATCAAAACCCAACACTCTCTCTCACCGAAACAGAGACAAACATATTAAAAACCCCAACACCCTCCCTCACTGAAACAGCTCCAACAACATCAAAACCCAACACTCTCTCTCACTGAAACAGAGACAAACATATTAAAAACCCCAACACCCTCCCTCACTGAAACTGGAACAAAATCATCAATCCTCCAACACCCTCCCTCACTGAAACATGGACAAAATCATCAAACCCCCAACACCCTCCCTCACTGAAACATGGACAAAATCATCAATCCCCCAACACCCTCCCTCACTGAAACAGGGACAAACATATTAAAAACCCCAACACCCTCCCTGACTGAAACAGGGACAAACATATTAAAAACCCCAACACCCTCCCTGACTGAAACAGGGACAACAACATCAAACCCCCCACACTCTCTCTCACCGAAACAGAGACAAACATATTAAAAACCCCAACACCCTCCCTCACTGAAACAGGGACAAAATCATCAAACCCCGATACCGTCCCTGATCGACACAGGGGTAAAATCATCAAACTGCCAAACACCCTCCCTCACTGAAACAGTGACAATAACATCAAACTCCCAACACCATCCATGACTGAAACAGTGACAATAAAATCATACCCCACAACACCACCCTCCGTCACTGAAACGGTGATAAGAAGATCAAACCCCCCAACACACTCCCTCACTGAAACAGGGACAAAACCATTAAACCCTGCAACACCCTCCCTCAATGAAACAGGGACAAAAACATCCCACCCCCAACACCATCCCTCACTGAAAGAGGGACAAAAACTTCACATCCCCAAGACCCTCTCTCACTAAAACAGGAACAAAACCATCAAACCCCACAACACACACTCTCACTGAAACAGGATCAAAAACATGAAACACCCAACAACCCCCTCACTAAAGCAGGGACAAAATCATCAAACCCCGATACCGTCCCTGATCGACACAGAGGTAAAATCATCAAACTGCCCAACAACCTCCCTCACTGAAACAGGAACAAAATCATCAATCCTCCAACACCCTCCCTCACTGAAACATGGACAAAAACATCAAACCCCGATACCGTCCCTGATCGACACAGGGGTAAAATCATCAAACCCCTAACACCCTCCCTCACTGAAACATGGACAACAACATCAAACCCCCAACATCCTCCCTCACTGAAACAGGGAAAATAACATCAAACACACAACACCCTCCCTCACTAAAACGGCTCCAACAACATCAAAACCCAACGCCCTCCCTCACTGAAATAGAGACAAAATCATCAAATTCCCCCAACAAACTCCCTCACTGGAACAGGGACAAAAACATCAAACCCCCGGCACCCTCCCTCCCTGAAACAGGGTAAAACATCAAACCACCAACACCCACTCCCTCACAAAAACAGGGACAAAAGTATCAAACCCTCAACACCCACCCTCACTGAAACGTTGAGAATAACATCAAACCCCCAATGCCCGCCCACACTGAAACAGGGACAAAAACATCAAACCCCCAACACTCTCCCTCACTGAAACAGTGACAAAAACATCAAACCCCCTACACCCTCCCTCACTGAAACAGAGACAAAATCATCAAATTCCCCCAACACCCTCCCTCACTGAAACAGGGACAAAAACATCAAACCCCCAACACTCTCCCTCACTGAAACAGTGACAAAAACATCAAACCCCCTACACCCTCCCTCACTGAAACAGAGACAAAATCATCAAATTCCCCCAACACCCTCCCTCACTGAAACAGGAACAAAATCATCAAACCTCCAACACCCTCCCTCACTGAAACAGGGACAAAATCATCAAATTCCCCCAACACACCCCTCACTGAAACAGGGACAAAAACATCAAACCCCCAACATCCTCCGTCACTGAAACAGGGTCAAAAATATCAAACCCCCAACACCCTCCCTCACTGAAACAGAGACAAAAACATCAAACCCCCAAGTCACTCCCTCACTGAAACAGAGACAAAAACATCAAACCCCCAAGTCACTCCCTCACTGAAACAGAGACAAAAACATCAAACCCCCAACATCCTCCATCACTGTAACTGTGACAAAAATATCAACCCCCCCAACACCCTCTCTCAATGAAACAGGGGCAAAAACTTCAAACCCCCAAGTCACTCCCTCACTGAAATAGGGAGAAAAATATCAAACCTCTATCACCCTCCCTCAATGAAACAGGGATAAAAACATCAAACCCCCAACACTCTCCCTCACTGAAACAGGGAAAATAACATCAAACACACAACACCCTCCGTCACTATAACAGCTCCAAGAACAGCAAAACCCAACACCCTCCCTCAGTGAAAAGGGTCACTAACATCAAACCCCCAAAACCCTCCCTCACTGAAACAGAGACAAAATCATCAAACCCCCAACACCCTCCCTCACTAAAACAAGGAGAAAAACATCAAACTCCCAACACCCCCTCTCACTGAAAGAGCGACAAAAACTCCAGGCCCCCCACAGCCTCCCTCACTGAAACAGGGAAAATAACCTCAAAACCCCAACACCGGCCCTCATTGAAACAGTGACAAAACATCAAACTCCCAACACCCTGCCACACTGAAACAGGGAGAAAAACATCAAACTGGCAACTCCATCCCTCACAGAAACAGTAACAGGAACATCAAACACCCAACACACCCCCTACTGTAAAAAGGGACAAGAACATCAAAACCCCAACACACACCCTCACTGAAACAGTGACAGAAACATCAAAGCCCCAACTCCATCCCTCACTGAAACAAAGTCATATTCATAATACCAGTCAAAACCCTCTTTCACTGAAACAGGAACGGAAACATCAAACCTCCAACACACTCCCTCACTGAAACAGGAACGGAAACATCAAACCCCCAACACCCTCCCTCACTGAAACATTCAAAATAACATCAAACCCCCAACACCCTCCCTCACTGAAACATTCACAATAACATCAAACCCCCAACACCCTCCCTCACTAAAACAGGGACAAAAATCATCAAACACCCCCAACACCCTCCCTCACTGAAACAGTGACAAAAACATCAAACCCCCAACACCCTCCCTCACTGAAACAGTGACAAAAACATCAAACCCCCAAAACCTCTCTCAATGAAACGGACAAAAGCATCAGACCCTCAACACCCTCCGTCACTCAAACATTGACAATAACATCAAACCTCCAACACCCTCCCTCACTGAAACAGGGACAAAAGCATCAAATCCCCTACACACTCCCTCACTGAAACATTGACAAAAAGATCTAAACCCCAAAACATTCCCTCACAGAAACAGGGACAAAAACATCAAACCCCCAACACCACCCCACTGTAAAAAAGGACAAAAACATCAAACCGTCAACACTCTCCCTCACTGAAACAGAGAAAAATACATCAAACCCCCAACACCCTCCCTCTCTGAAACATGAACAAAAACATCAAACCCCCAACACCCTCCCTCACTGAAACAGGGACAGAAACTTCAAACCCCAAACACAGCCCCACTGTAAAAAAGGACAAGAACATCAAACCGTCAACACTCTCCCTCACTGAAACAGGGACAAGAACATCAAAACTTCAACATCCTTCCTCACTGAAACATGAACAAAAACATCAAACCCCCAACACTCTCCCTCACTGAAACAGGGAGAAAAACATCAAACCCCCAATGGACTCCCTCACTGATACAGTGACAAAAAGATCAAAACCCCACCACCCTCCCTCACTGAAACACTGACAAAAACATCAACCCCCCCCCAACACCAACCCTGACTGAAACAGGGAGAAAAACATCAAACCCCCAACGCCATCCCTCACTGAAACAGAGATAGAAACTTCAAACCCCCAACACCACCCCACTGTAAAAAAGGACAAGAACATCAAACCCCCAACACTCTCCCTCACTGAAACTGGGACAAGAACATCAAAACTCCAACATCCTCCCTCACTGAAACAGTGAGAAAAACATCAAAGCCCCATCACAGTCCCTCACTGAAACAGGCACAGAAACATCAAACCAACGAAGAAAATCAAACCGTCAACACTCTCCCCTGAAACAAGGACAAGAACATCAAACCCCCAACACCCTCCCTCACTAAAATAGAGACAAAGACATCAAAATGCCAACACCCTCCCTCACTGAAACAGGGACAAAAAGATCAAAACCCCCAACACCCTCACTCACTGAAATAGAGACAAAAACATCAAACTCACAACACCATTCCTGACTGAAACAGGGAAAATAACATCAAACACACAACACCCTCCGTCAGTATAACAGCTCCAACAAGAGCAAAACCCAACACCCTCCCTCAGTGAAATAGAGACAAAAACATCAAAAACCCCAACAATCCCACCTCCTCAGTGAAAGGGGACAAAGATATCAAAACCCCACCACCTTCCCTCACTGAAACGGGACAAGAACATCAAACCGCCAACACTCTCCCTCACTCAAACATTGACAATAACATCAAACCCACAACACCCTCCCTCACTGAAACAGGGACAAAAATATCAAACTCCCAACACTCTCCCTCACTCAAACATTGACAATAACATCAAACCCACAACACCCTCCCTCACTCAAACAGAGACAAAATCATCAAATTCCCCCAGCAAACTCTGTCACAGAAACAGAGACAAAAATATCAAACCCCCCCAACACCCTCCCTCACTGAAAGTGACAAAAACATCCAACCCCCAACACTTCGCTAAATGAAGTAGGGACAAAAACATCAGACCCTCAACACCCTCGCTCACTCAAACATTGACAATAACATCAAACTCCCAACACCCTCCCTCACTGAAACAGAGACAAAATCATCAAATTCCCCCAACACCCTCCCTCACTGAAACAGAGACAAAATCATCAAATTCCCCCAACACCCTCCCTCACTGAAACAGTGACAAAAACATCCAACCCCCAACACTTCGCTAAATTAAGTAGGGACAAAAGCATCAGACCCTCAACACCCTCCGTCACTCAAACATTGACAATAACATCAAACCTCCAACACCCTCCCTCACTGAAACAGGGACAAAAGCATCAAATCCCCTACACACTCCCTCACTGAAACATTGACAAAAAGATCTAAACCCCAAAACATTCCCTCACAGAAACAGGGACAAATACATCAAACCCCCAACACCACCCCACTGTAAAAAAGGACAAAAACATCAAACCGTCAACACTCTCCCTCACTGAAACAGAGAAAAATACATCAAACCCCCAACACCCTCCCTCTCTGAAACATGAACAAAAACATCAAACCCCCAACACCCTCCCTCACTGAAACAGGGACAGAAACTTCAAACCCCAAACACAGCCCCACTGTAAAAAAGGACAAGAACATCAAACCGTCAACACTCTCCCTCACTGAAACAGGGACAAGAACATCAAAACTTCAACATCCTTCCTCACTGAAACATGAACAAAAACATCAAACCCCCAACACTCTCCCTCACTGAAACAGGGAGAAAAACATCAAACCCCCAATGGACTCCCTCACTGATACAGTGACAAAAAGATCAAAACCCCACCACCCTCCCTCACTGAAACACTGACAAAAACATCAACCCCCCCCAACACCAACCCTGACTGAAACAGGGAGAAAAACATCAAACCCCCAACGCCATCCCTCACTGAAACAGAGATAGAAACTTCAAACCCCCAACACCACCCCACTGTAAAAAAGGACAAGAACATCAAACCCCCAACACTCTCCCTCACTGAAACTGGGACAAGAACATCAAAACTCCAACATCCTCCCTCACTGAAACAGTGAGAAAAACATCAAAGCCCCATCACAGTCCCTCACTGAAACAGGCACAGAAACATCAAACCAACGAAGAAAATCAAACCGTCAACACTCTCCCCTGAAACAAGGACAAGAACATCAAACCCCCAACACCCTCCCTCACTAAAATAGAGACAAAGACATCAAAATGCCAACACCCTCCCTCACTGAAACAGGGACAAAAAGATCAAAACCCCCAACACCCTCACTCACTGAAATAGAGACAAAAACATCAAACTCACAACACCATTCCTGACTGAAACAGGGAAAATAACATCAAACACACAACACCCTCCGTCAGTATAACAGCTCCAACAAGAGCAAAACCCAACACCCTCCCTCAGTGAAATAGAGACAAAAACATCAAAAACCCCAACAATCCCACCTCCTCAGTGAAAGGGGACAAAGATATCAAAACCCCACCACCTTCCCTCACTGAAACGGGACAAGAACATCAAACCGCCAACACTCTCCCTCACTCAAACATTGACAATAACATCAAACCCACAACACCCTCCCTCACTGAAACAGGGACAAAAATATCAAACTCCCAACACTCTCCCTCACTCAAACATTGACAATAACATCAAACCCACAACACCCTCCCTCACTCAAACAGAGACAAAATCATCAAATTCCCCCAGCAAACTCTGTCACAGAAACAGAGACAAAAATATCAAACCCCCCCAACACCCTCCCTCACTGAAAGTGACAAAAACATCCAACCCCCAACACTTCGCTAAATTAAGTAGGGACAAAAACATCAGACCCTCAACACCCTCGCTCACTCAAACATTGACAATAACATCAAACCCACAACACCCTCCCTCACTCAAACAGAGACAAAATCATCAAATTCCCCCAGCAAACTCTGTCACAGAAACAGAGACAAAAATATCAAACCCCCCCAACACCCTCCCTCACTGAAAGTGACAAAAACATCCAACCCCCAACACTTCGCTAAATGAAGTAGGGACAAAAACATCAGACCCTCAACACCCTCGCTCACTCAAACATTGACAATAACATCAAACTCCCAACACCCTCCCTCACTGAAACAGAGACAAAATCATCAAATTCCCCCAACACCCTCCCTCACTGAAACAGAGACAAAATCATCAAATTCCCCCAACACCCTCCCTCACTGAAACAGTGACAAAAACATCAAAACCCCACCACCCATCCTCACTGAAACAGTGACAAAAACATCAAACCCCCAACACTTCACTAAATGAAACAGAGACAAAAACATCAAACCCCCTACACCCTCCCTCACTGAAACAGTGACAAAAACATCAAACCCCCCAAGACCCTCCCTCACTGAAACAGGGACAAAATCATCAAAAACCCCAACACCCTCCCTCATTGAAACGGGGACTAACAAATCAAAACTCCACAACAAACTCCCTCACTGAAACAGAGACAAAATCATCAAATTTCTCCAGCAAACTACGTCACTGAAACAGTGACAAAAACATGAAATCCCACAATACCCTCCCTGACTGAAACTGAGACAAAATCATCAACCCCACCCCCAACAAACTCCGTCACTGAAACAGGGACAAAAATATCAAACCCCCAACACACTCCCTCACTGAAACAGGGACAAAAAGATCAAACCCCCAGCACCCTCCCTCACTGAAACAGTGACAAAAGCATCAATCCCCCTTCATCCTACCTCACTGAAACAGTGACAAAAATATCAAAACCCCAACTACCTCCCTCACTGAAACAGACAAAATCATCAAATTCCCCCAACAAATTCCGTCACTGAAACAGTGACAAAAACATGAAATCCCACAATACCCTCCCTCACTGAAACAGTGACAAGATATTCAAACACCCCCAACACCTTCTCTCACTGAAACAGAGACAAAATCATCAACCCCACCCCAACAAACTCCCTCACAGAAACAGAGATAAAAATATCAAACCCCCCAACACCCTCCCTCACTGAAAGTGACAAAAACATCATACCCCCAACACTTCACTAAATGAAATAGGGACAAAAACATCAGACCCTCAACACCCTCACTCACTCAAACATTGACAATAACATAAAACTCCCAACACCCTCCCTCACTGAAACAGTGACAAAAACATCAAACCCCCAACAAACTCCCTCACTGAAACAGTGATAAAAACATCAAACCCCCCACACACTCCCTCACTGAAACAGTGATAAAAACATCAAACCCCCCACACCCTCCCTCACTGAAACAGTGATAAAAACATCAAACCCCCCACACCCTCCCTCAATGAAACAGGGACAAAAACATCAAACACCCCCAACACCCTCCCTGACTGAAATATTGACAAAAAGATCTAAACCCCAACACCCTCCCTCACTGAAACAGGGACAAAACTTCAAAACCCCAACAACCACCCTCAAACAGAGACAAAATCATCAAATTCCCCCCCAACACCCTCCCTCACTGAAACAGCGATAAAAACATCAAACCCCCCACACCCTCCCTCACTGAAACAGTGATAAAACATCAAACCCCCCACACCCTCCCTCACTGAAACAGTGATAAAAACATCAAACCTCCCCACACCCTCCCTCACTGAAACAGAGACAAAAACATCAAACCCCCAACACCCTCCGTCACTGAAACAGAGACAAAAACATCAAACCCCCAACACTCTCCGTCACTAAAACAGTGACAAAAACATAAAACCCCCAACACCACCCCACTGTAAAAAAGGACAAGAACATCAAACCGCCAACACTCTCCCTAACTGAAACAGGGAGAAAAACATCAAACCCCCAACTCCATCCCTCATTGAAACAGAGAAAAAAATCATCAAACCCCCCAACACACTCCCTCACTGAAACAGTGACGAAATCATCAACCTACCCCCAACAAACTCCCTCACTGAAACAGGGACAAATACATCAAACCCCCAACTCCATCCCTCACTGAAACAGGGACAGAAACATCAAACCCCAAACACAACCCCACTGTAAAAAAGGACAAGAACATCAAACCGCCAACACTCTCCCTAACTGAAACAGGGACAAGAATATCAAAACTCCAACAACCTCCCTCACTGAAACAGAGACAAAATCATCAAATTCCCACAACAAACTCCGTCACTGAAACAGTGACAAAAACATGAAATCCCACAATACCCTCCTTCAATGAAACAGAGACAAAATCATCAACCTCCCCCCAACAAACTCCCTCACTGAAACAGGGACAAGAACATCAAACCGCCAACACTCTCCCTCACTGAAACAGTGACAAATACATCAAACCCTCTACAGCCTCCCTCATATAAACAGTGACGAAAACATCAAACCCCCTGACACTCTCTCTCACTGAAACAGTGACAAAAACATCAAACCCCCAACACCCTCCCTCACTGAAACAGGGACAAAATCATCAAACCCCCAACACCCTTGCACACTGAAACAGGGAGAAAAACATCAAACCCCCAATTCCATCCCTCACTGAAACAGGGACAAGAACATCAAACCGCCAACACTCTCCCTCACTGAAACAGTGACAAATACATCAAACCCCCTACAGCCTCCCTCATATAAACAGTGACAAAAACATCAAACACCCCAAAACCCTGCCTCACTGAAACAGGGACAAAATGATCAAACCTCCAATGGACTCCCTCACTGATACAGTGACAAAAAGATCAAAACCCCACCACCATCCCTCACTGAAACACTGACAAAAACATCAAACCCCCACAACACCCACCCTGACTGAAACAGGGAGAAAAACACCAAACCCCCAACTCCATCCCTCACTGAAACAATGACAAAAACATCAAATCCCCAAAACCCTTCCCTCACTGAAAGAGTGACAAAAACATCAAACCACCAACACCCTCCCTCAGTAAAACAAGGACAATAAGACCAAACCCCCAACACAACCCTCACTGGAACAGGGAGAAAAACATCAAACACCAGCACTCTCCCTCACTGAAACAGGGACAATAACATCATACCCCCAAAACCCTCCCTATCTGAAACTGTGACAAAAACATCAAACACCTGACACCCTCCCCGACTGAATAAGTGACAAAAACATCAATCCCCCAACACCCTCCCGCACTGAAACAGTGACAATAATATCAAACCCCTAACACACTCTCTCACTGAACAAGTGACAACATGATCAAACCCCCAAGTCACTCCCTCACTGAAAGAGTGACAAAAACATCAAACCCGAACACCCTCCCTGACTGAAACAGGGACAACAACATTAAACCCCCAACACCCCCTCTCAGTGAAACAGGGACAACATCATCAAAATACCCAACACCTTCTCTGACTGAAACTGACAAAAAATCAAACCCCACAACACCCCCCCTCACGGAAACAGGGGCAAAAACATCAAACACCCAGAACCCTCCGTCACTGAAACAGTGACAACAACATCAAACCCCCGACTCCGTCCCTGAATGAAACAGTGAAAATAACGTCAAAACACCAACACCTTCCCACACTGAACAAGTAACAACAGGATCAAACCCCCAAGTCACTCTCTTAACTGAAACAATGACAAATCATCAAACCCTCAACACCCTCCCTCACTGCAACAGTGACAAAAAAATCAGACCCCAAACAGCCTCCATCACTGAAACAGGGACTAAAACATCAAACCCTCAACCCCCTCCCTGACTGACACAGGGGTAAAAACATCAAACCCCAAACACACTCCATCACTGAAACAGGGAATAAAACATCAAACCCCAACAAATTCCCTCACTGAAACATGAACAAACACATTAAACCCCAACACCCTCCGTCAGTAAAACAGGGACAATAAGACCAAAGCCCCAACACACCCCTCACTGGAACAGAGACAAAAAGATCAAACCCCCAGCACTCTCCCTCACTGAAACAGTGACAAAAATATCAGACACCAAATCCCTCTCTCACTGAAACAGTGACAACAACATCAAACCCCCAACATCCTCCCTGACTGAAACAGGGACCATAAAATCAAACCCCCAACACTCTCTGTCACCAAAACAGAGACAAACATATTAAAAACCCCAACACCCTCCCTCACTGAAACAGCTCCAACAACATCAAAACCCAACACTCTCTCTCACCGAAACAGAGACAAACATATTAAAAACCCCAACACCCTCCCTCACTGAAACAGCTCCAACAACATCAAAACCCAACACTCTCTCTCACCGAAACAGAGACAAACATATTAAAAACCCCAACACCCTCCCTCACTGAAACAGCTCCAACAACATCAAAACCCAACACTCTCTCTCACTGAAACAGAGACAAACATATTAAAAACCCCAACACCCTCCCTCACTGAAACTGGAACAAAATCATCAATCCTCCAACACCCTCCCTCACTGAAACATGGACAAAATCATCAAACCCCCAACACCCTCCCTCACTGAAACATGGACAAAATCATCAATCCCCCAACACCCTCCCTCACTGAAACAGGGACAAACATATTAAAAACCCCAACACCCTCCCTGACTGAAACAGGGACAAACATATTAAAAACCCCAACACCCTCCCTGACTGAAACAGGGACAACAACATCAAACCCCCCACACTCTCTCTCACCGAAACAGAGACAAACATATTAAAAACCCCAACACCCTCCCTCACTGAAACAGGGACAAAATCATCAAACCCCGATACCGTCCCTGATCGACACAGGGGTAAAATCATCAAACTGCCAAACACCCTCCCTCACTGAAACAGTGACAATAACATCAAACTCCCAACACCATCCATGACTGAAACAGTGACAATAAAATCATACCCCACAACACCACCCTCCGTCACTGAAACGGTGATAAGAAGATCAAACCCCCCAACACACTCCCTCACTGAAACAGGGACAAAACCATTAAACCCTGCAACACCCTCCCTCAATGAAACAGGGACAAAAACATCCCACCCCCAACACCATCCCTCACTGAAAGAGGGACAAAAACTTCACATCCCCAAGACCCTCTCTCACTAAAACAGGAACAAAACCATCAAACCCCACAACACACACTCTCACTGAAACAGGATCAAAAACATGAAACACCCAACAACCCCCTCACTAAAGCAGGGACAAAATCATCAAACCCCGATACCGTCCCTGATCGACACAGAGGTAAAATCATCAAACTGCCCAACAACCTCCCTCACTGAAACAGGAACAAAATCATCAATCCTCCAACACCCTCCCTCACTGAAACATGGACAAAAACATCAAACCCCGATACCGTCCCTGATCGACACAGGGGTAAAATCATCAAACCCCTAACACCCTCCCTCACTGAAACATGGACAACAACATCAAACCCCCAACATCCTCCCTCACTGAAACAGGGAAAATAACATCAAACACACAACACCCTCCCTCACTAAAACGGCTCCAACAACATCAAAACCCAACGCCCTCCCTCACTGAAATAGAGACAAAATCATCAAATTCCCCCAACAAACTCCCTCACTGGAACAGGGACAAAAACATCAAACCCCCGGCACCCTCCCTAACTGAAACGGGGTAAAACATCAAACCACCCCAACGCCCTCCCTCCCTGAAACAGGAACAAAACAATCAAACCACCAACACCCACTCCCTCACAAAAACAGGGACAAAAGTATCAAACCCTCAACACCCACCCTCACTGAAACGTTGAGAATAACATCAAACCCCCAATGCCCGCCCACACTGAAACAGGGACAAAAACATCAAACCCCCAACACTCTCCCTCACTGAAACAGTGACAAAAACATCAAACCCCCTACACCCTCCCTCACTGAAACAGAGACAAAATCATCAAATTCCCCCAACACCCTCCCTCACTGAAACAGGGACAAAAACATCAAACCCCCAACACTCTCCCTCACTGAAACAGTGACAAAAACATCAAACCCCCTACACCCTCCCTCACTGAAACAGAGACAAAATCATCAAATTCCCCCAACACCCTCCCTCACTGAAACAGGAACAAAATCATCAAACCTCCAACACCCTCCCTCACTGAAACAGGGACAAAATCATCAAATTCCCCCAACACCCTCCCTCACTGAAACAGGAACAAAATCATCAAACCTCCAACACCCTCCCTCACTGAAACAGGGACAAAATCATCAAATTCCCCCAACACACCCCTCACTGAAACAGGGACAAAAACATCAAACCCCCAACATCCTCCGTCACTGAAACAGGGTCAAAAATATCAAACCCCCAACACCCTCCCTCACTGAAACAGAGACAAAAACATCAAACCCCCAAGTCACTCCCTCACTGAAACAGAGACAAAAACATCAAACCCCCAAGTCACTCCCTCACTGAAACAGAGACAAAAACATCAAACCCCCAACATCCTCCATCACTGTAACTGTGACAAAAATATCAACCCCCCCAACACCCTCTCTCAATGAAACAGGGGCAAAAACTTCAAACCCCCAAGTCACTCCCTCACTGAAATAGGGAGAAAAATATCAAACCTCTATCACCCTCCCTCAATGAAACAGGGATAAAAACATCAAACCCCCAACACTCTCCCTCACTGAAACAGGGAAAATAACATCAAACACACAACACCCTCCGTCACTATAACAGCTCCAAGAACAGCAAAACCCAACACCCTCCCTCAGTGAAAAGGGTCACTAACATCAAACCCCCAAAACCCTCCCTCACTGAAACAGAGACAAAATCATCAAACCCCCAACACCCTCCCTCACTAAAACAAGGAGAAAAACATCAAACTCCCAACACCCCCTCTCACTGAAAGAGCGACAAAAACTCCAGGCCCCCCACAGCCTCCCTCACTGAAACAGGGAAAATAACCTCAAAACCCCAACACCGGCCCTCATTGAAACAGTGACAAAACATCAAACTCCCAACACCCTGCCACACTGAAACAGGGAGAAAAACATCAAACTGGCAACTCCATCCCTCACAGAAACAGTAACAGGAACATCAAACACCCAACACACCCCCTACTGTAAAAAGGGACAAGAACATCAAAACCCCAACACACACCCTCACTGAAACAGTGACAGAAACATCAAAGCCCCAACTCCATCCCTCACTGAAACAAAGTCATATTCATAATACCAGTCAAAACCCTCTTTCACTGAAACAGGAACGGAAACATCAAACCTCCAACACACTCCCTCACTGAAACAGGAACGGAAACATCAAACCCCCAACACCCTCCCTCACTGAAACATTCAAAATAACATCAAACCCCCAACACCCTCCCTCACTGAAACATTCACAATAACATCAAACCCCCAACACCCTCCCTCACTAAAACAGGGACAAAAATCATCAAACACCCCCAACACCCTCCCTCACTGAAACAGTGACAAAAACATCAAACCCCCAACACCCTCCCTCACTGAAACAGTGACAAAAACATCAAACCCCCAAAACCTCTCTCAATGAAACGGACAAAAGCATCAGACCCTCAACACCCTCCGTCACTCAAACATTGACAATAACATCAAACCTCCAACACCCTCCCTCACTGAAACAGGGACAAAAGCATCAAATCCCCTACACACTCCCTCACTGAAACATTGACAAAAAGATCTAAACCCCAAAACATTCCCTCACAGAAACAGGGACAAAAACATCAAACCCCCAACACCACCCCACTGTAAAAAAGGACAAAAACATCAAACCGTCAACACTCTCCCTCACTGAAACAGAGAAAAATACATCAAACCCCCAACACCCTCCCTCTCTGAAACATGAACAAAAACATCAAACCCCCAACACCCTCCCTCACTGAAACAGGGACAGAAACTTCAAACCCCAAACACAGCCCCACTGTAAAAAAGGACAAGAACATCAAACCGTCAACACTCTCCCTCACTGAAACAGGGACAAGAACATCAAAACTTCAACATCCTTCCTCACTGAAACATGAACAAAAACATCAAACCCCCAACACTCTCCCTCACTGAAACAGGGAGAAAAACATCAAACCCCCAATGGACTCCCTCACTGATACAGTGACAAAAAGATCAAAACCCCACCACCCTCCCTCACTGAAACACTGACAAAAACATCAACCCCCCCCCAACACCAACCCTGACTGAAACAGGGAGAAAAACATCAAACCCCCAACGCCATCCCTCACTGAAACAGAGATAGAAACTTCAAACCCCCAACACCACCCCACTGTAAAAAAGGACAAGAACATCAAACCCCCAACACTCTCCCTCACTGAAACTGGGACAAGAACATCAAAACTCCAACATCCTCCCTCACTGAAACAGTGAGAAAAACATCAAAGCCCCATCACAGTCCCTCACTGAAACAGGCACAGAAACATCAAACCAACGAAGAAAATCAAACCGTCAACACTCTCCCCTGAAACAAGGACAAGAACATCAAACCCCCAACACCCTCCCTCACTAAAATAGAGACAAAGACATCAAAATGCCAACACCCTCCCTCACTGAAACAGGGACAAAAAGATCAAAACCCCCAACACCCTCACTCACTGAAATAGAGACAAAAACATCAAACTCACAACACCATTCCTGACTGAAACAGGGAAAATGACATCAAACACACAACACCCTCCGTCAGTATAACAGCTCCAACAAGAGCAAAACCCAACACCCTCCCTCAGTGAAATAGAGACAAAAACATCAAAAACCCCAACAATCCCACCTCCTCAGTGAAAGGGGACAAAGATATCAAAACCCCACCACCTTCCCTCACTGAAACGGGACAAGAACATCAAACCGCCAACACTCTCCCTCACTCAAACATTGACAATAACATCAAACCCACAACACCCTCCCTCACTGAAACAGGGACAAAAATATCAAACTCCCAACACTCTCCCTCACTCAAACATTGACAATAACATCAAACCCACAACACCCTCCCTCACTCAAACAGAGACAAAATCATCAAATTCCCCCAGCAAACTCTGTCACAGAAACAGAGACAAAAATATCAAACCCCCCCCAACACCCTCCCTCACTGAAAGTGACAAAAACATCCAACCCCCAACACTTCGCTAAATGAAGTAGGGACAAAAACATCAGACCCTCAACACCCTCGCTCACTCAAACATTGACAATAACATCAAACTCCCAACACCCTCCCTCACTGAAACAGAGACAAAATCATCAAATTCCCCCAACACCCTCCCTCACTGAAACAGAGACAAAATCATCAAATTCCCCCAACACCCTCCCTCACTGAAACAGTGACAAAAACATCAAAACCCCACCACCCATCCTCACTGAAACAGTGACAAAAACATCAAACCCCCAACACTTCACTAAATGAAACAGAGACAAAAACATCAAACCCCCTACACCCTCCCTCACTTAAACAGTGACAAAAACATCAAACCCCCCAAGACCCTCCCTCACTGAAACAGGGACAAAATCATCAAAAACCCCAACACCCTCCCTCATTGAAACGGGGACTAACAAATCAAAACTCCACAACAAACTCCCTCACTGAAACAGAGACAAAATCATCAAATTTCTCCAGCAAACTACGTCACTGAAACAGTGACAAAAACATGAAATCCCACAATACCCTCCCTGACTGAAACTGAGACAAAATCATCAACCCCACCCCCAACAAACTCCGTCACTGAAACAGGGACAAAAATATCAAACCCCCAACACACTCCCTCACTGAAACAGGGACAAAAAGATCAAACCCCCAGCACCCTCCCTCACTGAAACAGTGACAAAAGCATCAATCCCCCTTCATCCTACCTCACTGAAACAGTGACAAAAATATCAAAACCCCAACTACCTCCCTCACTGAAACAGACAAAATCATCAAATTCCCCCAACAAATTCCGTCACTGAAACAGTGACAAAAACATGAAATCCCACAATACCCTCCCTCACTGAAACAGTGACAAGATATTCAAACACCCCCAACACCTTCTCTCACTGAAACAGAGACAAAATCATCAACCCCACCCCAACAAACTCCCTCACAGAAACAGAGATAAAAATATCAAACCCCCCAACACCCTCCCTCACTGAAAGTGACAAAAACATCATACCCCCAACACTTCACTAAATGAAATAGGGACAAAAACATCAGACCCTCAACACCCTCACTCACTCAAACATTGACAATAACATAAAACTCCCAACACCCTCCCTCACTGAAACAGTGACAAAAACATCAAACCCCCAACAAACTCCCTCACTGAAACAGTGATAAAAACATCAAACCCCCCACACACTCCCTCACTGAAACAGTGATAAAAACATCAAACCCCCCACACCCTCCCTCACTGAAACAGTGATAAAAACATCAAACCCCCCACACCCTCCCTCAATGAAACAGGGACAAAAACATCAAACACCCCCAACACCCTCCCTGACTGAAATATTGACAAAAAGATCTAAACCCCAACACCCTCCCTCACTGAAACAGGGACAAAACTTCAAAACCCCAACAACCACCCTCAAACAGAGACAAAATCATCAAATTCCCCCCCAACACCCTCCCTCACTGAAACAGCGATAAAAACATCAAACCCCCCACACCCTCCCTCACTGAAACAGTGATAAAACATCAAACCCCCCACACCCTCCCTCACTGAAACAGTGATAAAAACATCAAACCTCCCCACACCCTCCCTCACTGAAACAGAGACAAAAACATCAAACCCCCAACACCCTCCGTCACTGAAACAGAGACAAAAACATCAAACCCCCAACACTCTCCGTCACTAAAACAGTGACAAAAACATAAAACCCCCAACACCACCCCACTGTAAAAAAGGACAAGAACATCAAACCGCCAACACTCTCCCTAACTGAAACAGGGAGAAAAACATCAAACCCCCAACTCCATCCCTCATTGAAACAGAGAAAAAAATCATCAAACCCCCCAACACACTCCCTCACTGAAACAGTGACGAAATCATCAACCTACCCCCAACAAACTCCCTCACTGAAACAGGGACAAATACATCAAACCCCCAACTCCATCCCTCACTGAAACAGGGACAGAAACATCAAACCCCAAACACAACCCCACTGTAAAAAAGGACAAGAACATCAAACCGCCAACACTCTCCCTAACTGAAACAGGGACAAGAATATCAAAACTCCAACAACCTCCCTCACTGAAACAGAGACAAAATCATCAAATTCCCACAACAAACTCCGTCACTGAAACAGTGACAAAAACATGAAATCCCACAATACCCTCCTTCAATGAAACAGAGACAAAATCATCAACCTCCCCCCAACAAACTCCCTCACTGAAACAGGGACAAGAACATCAAACCGCCAACACTCTCCCTCACTGAAACAGTGACAAATACATCAAACCCTCTACAGCCTCCCTCATATAAACAGTGACGAAAACATCAAACCCCCTGACACTCTCTCTCACTGAAACAGTGACAAAAACATCAAACCCCCAACACCCTCCCTCACTGAAACAGGGACAAAATCATCAAACCCCCAACACCCTTGCACACTGAAACAGGGAGAAAAACATCAAACCCCCAATTCCATCCCTCACTGAAACAGGGACAAGAACATCAAACCGCCAACACTCTCCCTCACTGAAACAGTGACAAATACATCAAACCCCCTACAGCCTCCCTCATATAAACAGTGACAAAAACATCAAACACCCCAAAACCCTGCCTCACTGAAACAGGGACAAAATGATCAAACCTCCAATGGACTCCCTCACTGATACAGTGACAAAAAGATCAAAACCCCACCACCATCCCTCACTGAAACACTGACAAAAACATCAAACCCCCACAACACCCACCCTCACTGAAACATTTACAATAACATCAAACCCCCAACACCCTCCCTCACTGAAACATTCACAATAACATCAAACCCCCAACACCCTCCATCACTGAAACAGGGACAAAATCATCAAACATCCCCAACACCCTCCCTCACTGAAACATTCACAATAACATCAAACCCCCAACACCTTCCCTCACTGAAACAGGGACAAAATCATCAAACATCCACAACACCCTCCATCACTGAAACATTTACAATAACATCAAACCCCCAACACACTCCCTCACTGAAACAGTGAAAAAATCATCAAACCCCCAACACCCTCCCTCACTGAAACGGGGACTAAGAAATCAAACCCCCAAAACACCCCTCATTGAAACAGTGAAAAAATCATCAAACCCCCAACACCCTCTCTCACTGAAACAGGGACTAAAACATCAAACCCCCAACACACCCCTCACTGAAACAGTGAAAAAATCATCAAACCCCCAACACCCTCCCTCACTGAAACAGGGACTAAAACATCAAACCCCCAACACACCCCTCACTGAAACAGTGAAAAAATCATCAAACCCCCAACACCCTCCCTCACTGAAACAGGGAGAAAAACACCAAACCCCCAACTCCATCCCTCACTGAAACAAGGACAAAAACATCAAACCCCCAACACCCTCTCTCACTGAAACAAGGACAAAAACATCAAACCTCGAACAACCTCCATCACTGAAACACTGAAAAAAGCTTCAAACCCCCAACACCATCCCTCACTGAAACAGTGACACAAACTTCAAGCCCTCAACACGGTCACTCACTGAAACAGGCACAGAAACATCAAACCCGCAACACCCACCCTGACTGAAACAGGGAGAAAAATATCAAACCCACAACATCCTCTCTCACTGAAACATTCACAATAACATCAATCCCCCAACACCCTCCCTCACTGAAACAGTGACAAAAACATCAAACCCCCAACACTCTCCCTCACTGAAACAGGGACTAAAACATCAAACCCCCAACACCCTCCCTCACTGAAACAGTGAAAAAATCATCAAACCCCCAACACCCTCCCTCACTGAAACATGGGCAAAAACATCAAACCCTCAGCACCCTCCCCTCCCTTACTGAAACCGGGACAATAACATTAAACTCACAACACCATCACAGACTGAAACAGGGAAAGTAACATCAATCACAAACCACCCTCTGTCACTATAACAGCTCCAACAACAGCAAAACCCAACACACCCGTCACTGAAACGGTGACAAAAATATCAAACCCTCAACACACTCCCTGTATGAAACAGGAGCAACAACATCAGCCCCCCAAATCACTCCCTCACTGAAACACTGAAAAAAACATCAAACCCCCAACACCCTCCCTCACTGAAACAGTGACAACAACATCAAATCCCCAACACCCTCCCTCACTGAAATAGGGACAATAACGTCAAACTCACAACACTATTCCTGACTGAAACAGGGAAAATAACATCAAACACACAACACCCTCTGTCACTATAACAGCTCCAACAAGAGCAAAACTCAACTCCCTCGCTCACTTGAAAGGGACAATAACATCAAACCCCCAAAAACCTCCCTCACTGAAACATGGACAAAGACATTAAACCCTCAACACCCTCCATCAATGAAACAGGGACAAAATCATCAAACCCCGATACCGTCCCTGATCGATACAGGGGTAAAATCATCAAACTGCCAAACACCCTCCCTCACTGAAACATTGACGATAACGTCAAGCCCCTAACACCCTCTTTCACCGAAACAGAGACAAAAACATCAAGCCCCCGACACCCTCCCTCACTGGAACATTGACGATAACATCAAACCCCCAACACCCTCCATCACTAAAAAATACGCAAAAGCATCAAACCCCCAAGAACATCAAACCGCCAACATACTCCCTCACTGAAACAGGGACAAGAACATCAAAACCGCAACACCCTCCCTCACAGAAACAGTGATGAAAACATCAAACCCCCTACACCCTCCCTCACTGAAACATTCACAATAACATCAAACCCCCTACACCCTCCCTCACTGAAACAGAGAAAAAAATCATCAAACCCCCAACACCCTCCCTCACTGAAACAGTGACAAAAACATCAAACCCCCAACACCCTCCCTCACTGAAACAGTGACAAAAACATCAAACCCCCAACACCCTCCCTCACTGAAACAGGGACAAAATCATCAAACCCCCAACTCCCTCCCTCACTGAAACAGTGACAAAAACATCAAATCCCCAACACCCTCCCTCACTGAAACAGGGACAAAATCATCAAACCCCCAACACCCTCCCTCACTGAAACAGTGACAACAACATCAAATCCCCAACACCCTCCCTCACTGAAACAGGGACAAAATCATCAAACCCCCAACACCCTCCCTCACTGAAACAGAGAAAAAATCATGAAACCCCCAACACCCTCCCTCACTGAAACAGGGACAAAACATCAAAACTCCAACAACCACCCTCACTGAAACAGAGACAAAATCATCAAATTCCCCCCCAACACCCTCCCTCACTGAAACAGCGATAAAAACATCAAACCCCCCACACCCTCCCTCACTGAAACAGTGATAAAAACATCAAACCCCCCACACCCTCCCTCACTGAAACAGTGATAAAAACATCAAACCCCCCACACCCTCCCTCACTGAAACAGAGACAAAAGCTTCAAATCCCCAACACCCTCCTACACTGAAACAGAGACAAAAACATCAAACCCCCAACACCCTCCGTCACTAAAACATTGACAAAAACATCAAACCCCCAACACCACCCCACTGTAAAAAAGGACAAGAACATCAAACCGCCAACACTCTCCCTCACTGAAACAGGGAGAAAAACATCAAACCCCCAACTCCATCCCTCACTGAAACAGAGAAAAAAATCATCATACCCCCCAACACACTCCCTCACTGAAACAGTGACGAAAACATCAAAAGCCCAACAACAGGAATTCTGCAGATGCTGGAAATTCAAGCAACAAACATCAAAATTGCTGGTGAACGCAGCAGGCCAAGCAGCATCTATAGGAAGAGGCGCAGTCGACGTTTCAGGCCGAGAGACAAAATCATCAAATTCCCCCAACAAACTCCGTCACTGAAACAGTGACAAAAACATGAAACCCCACAATACCCTCCTTCACTGAAACAGAGACAAAATCATCAACCTCCCCCCAACAAACTCCCTCACTGAAACAGGGACAAATACATCAAACCCCCAACTCCATCCCTCACTGAAACAGGGACAGAAACATCAAACCCCAAACACAACCCCACTGTAAAAAAGGACAAGAACATCAAACCGCCAACACTCTCCCTAACTGAAACAGGGACAAGAATATCAAAACTCCAACAACCTCCCTCACTGAAACAGAGACAAAATCATCAAATTCCCCAACAAACTCCGTCACTGAAACAGTGACAAAAACATCAAACCCCCAACACCCTCCCTCACTGAAACAGTGACAACAACATCAAATCCCCAACACCCTCCCTCACTGAAACAGGGACAAAATCATCAAACCCCCAACACCCTCCCTCACTGAAACAGAGAAAAAATCATCAAACCCCCAACACCCTCCCTCACTGAAACAGGGACAAAACATCAAAACTCCAACAACCACCCTCACTGAAACAGAGACAAAATCATCAAATTCCCCCCCAAAACCCTCCCTCACTGAAACAGCGATAAAAACATCAAACCCCCCACACCCTCCCTCACTGAAACAGTGATAAAAACATCAAACCCCCCACACCCTCCCTCACTGAAACAGTGATAAAAACATCAAACCCCCCACACCCTCCCTCACTGAAACAGAGACAAAAGCTTCAAACCCCCAACACCCTCCCTCACTGAAACAGAGACAAAAACATCAAACCCCCAACACCCTCCCTCACTGAAACAGGGACAAAACATCAAAACTCCAACAACCACCCTCACTGAAAAAGAGACAAAATCATCAAATTCCCGCCCAACACCCTCCCTCACTGAAACAGCGATAAAAACATCAAACCCCCCACACCCTCCCTCACTGAAACAGTGATAAAAACATCAAACCCCCCACACCCTCCCTCACTGAAACAGAGACAAAAGCTTCAAACCCCCAACACCCTCCCTCACTGAAACAGAGACAAAAACATCAAACCCCCAACACCCTCCGTCACTGAAACAGAGACAAAAACATCAAACCCCCAACACCCTCCCTCACTGAAACAGGGACAAAACATCAAAACTCCAACAACCACCCTCACTGAAAAAGAGACAAAATCATCAAATTCCCGCCCAACACTCTCCCTCACTGAAACAGCGATAAAAACATCAAACCCCCCACACCCTCCCTCACTGAAACAGAGACAAAAGCTTCAAACCCCCAACACCCTCCCTCACTGAAACAGAGACAAAAACATCAAACCCCCAACACCCTCCGTCACTGAAACAGAGAAAAAACATCAAACCCCCAACACCCTCCGTCACTAAAACATTGACAAAAACATAAAACCCCCAACACCACCCCACTGTAAAAAAGGACAAGAACATCAAACCGCCAACACTCTCCCTCACTGAAACAGTGACAAAAACATCAAACCCCCAACACCCTCCCTCACTGAAACAGTGACAAAAACATCAAACCCCCAACACCCTCCCTCACTGAAACAGGGACAAAATCATCAAACCCCCAACTCCCTCCCTCACTGAAACAGTGACAAAAACATCAAATCCCCAACACCCTCCCTCACTGAAACAGGGACAAAATCATCAAACCCCCAACACCCTCCCTCACTGAAACAGTGACAACAACATCAAATCCCCAACACCCTCCCTCACTGAAACAGGGACAAAATCATCAAACCCCCAACACCCTCCCTCACTGAAACAGAGAAAAAATCATCAAACCCCCAACACCCTCCCTCACTGAAACAGGGACAAAACATCAAAACTCCAACAACCACCCTCACTGAAACAGAGACAAAATCATCAAATTCCCCCCCAACACCCTCCCTCACTGAAACAGCGATAAAAACATCAAACCCCCCACACCCTCCCTCACTGAAACAGTGATAAAAACATCAAACCCCCCACACCCTCCCTCACTGAAACAGAGACAAAAGCTTCAAACCCCCAACACCCTCCCTCACTGAAACAGAGACAAAAACATCAAACCCCCAACACCCTCCGTCACTAAAACATTGACAAAAACATAAAACCCCCAACACCACCCCACTGTAAAAAAGGACAAGAACATCAAACCGCCAACACTCTCCCTCACTGAAACAGGGAGAAAAACATCAAACCCCCAACTCCATCCCTCACTGAAACAGAGAAAAAAATCATCATACCCCCCAACACACTCCCTCACTGAAACAGTGACGAAAACATCAAAAGCCCAACAACAGGAATTCTGCAGATGCTGGAAATTCAAGCAACAAACATCAAAATTGCTGGTGAACGCAGCAGGCCAAGCAGCATCTATAGGAAGAGGCGCAGTCGACGTTTCAGGCCGAGAGACAAAATCATCAAATTCCCCCAACAAACTCCGTCACTGAAACAGTGACAAAAACATGAAACCCCACAATACCCTCCTTCACTGAAACAGAGACAAAATCATCAACCTCCCCCCAACAAACTCCCTCACTGAAACAGGGACAAATACATCAAACCCCCAACTCCATCCCTCACTGAAACAGGGACAGAAACATCAAACCCCAAACACAACCCCACTGTAAAAAAGGACAAGAACATCAAACCGCCAACACTCTCCCTAACTGAAACAGGGACAAGAATATCAAAACTCCAACAACCTCCCTCACTGAAACAGAGACAAAATCATCAAATTCCCCAACAAACTCCGTCACTGAAACAGTGACAAAAACATCAAACCCCCAACACCCTCCCTCACTGAAACAGTGACAACAACATCAAATCCCCAACACCCTCCCTCACTGAAACAGGGACAAAATCATCAAACCCCCAACACCCTCCCTCACTGAAACAGAGACAAAAACATCAAACCCCCAACACCCTCCGTCACTGAAACAGAGACAAAAACATCAAACCCCCAACACCCTCCCTCACTGAAACAGGGACAAAACATCAAAACTCCAACAACCACCCTCACTGAAAAAGAGACAAAATCATCAAATTCCCGCCCAACACTCTCCCTCACTGAAACAGCGATAAAAACATCAAACCCCCCACACCCTCCCTCACTGAAACAGAGACAAAAGCTTCAAACCCCCAACACCCTCCCTCACTGAAACAGAGACAAAAACATCAAACCCCCAACACCCTCCGTCACTGAAACAGAGAAAAAACATCAAACCCCCAACACCCTCCGTCACTAAAACATTGACAAAAACATAAAACCCCCAACACCACCCCACTGTAAAAAAGGACAAGAACATCAAACCGCCAACACTCTCCCTCACTGAAACAGTGACAAAAACATCAAACCCCCAACACCCTCCCTCACTGAAACAGTGACAAAAACATCAAACCCCCAACACCCTCCCTCACTGAAACAGGGACAAAATCATCAAACCCCCAACTCCCTCCCTCACTGAAACAGTGACAAAAACATCAAATCCCCAACACCCTCCCTCACTGAAACAGGGACAAAATCATCAAACCCCCAACACCCTCCCTCACTGAAACAGTGACAACAACATCAAATCCCCAACACCCTCCCTCACTGAAACAGGGACAAAATCATCAAACCCCCAACACCCTCCCTCACTGAAACAGAGAAAAAATCATCAAACCCCCAACACCCTCCCTCACTGAAACAGGGACAAAACATCAAAACTCCAACAACCACCCTCACTGAAACAGAGACAAAATCATCAAATTCCCCCCCAACACCCTCCCTCACTGAAACAGCGATAAAAACATCAAACCCCCCACACCCTCCCTCACTGAAACAGTGATAAAAACATCAAACCCCCCACACCCTCCCTCACTGAAACAGAGACAAAAGCTTCAAACCCCCAACACCCTCCCTCACTGAAACAGAGACAAAAACATCAAACCCCCAACACCCTCCGTCACTAAAACATTGACAAAAACATAAAACCCCCAACACCACCCCACTGTAAAAAAGGACAAGAACATCAAACCGCCAACACTCTCCCTCACTGAAACAGGGAGAAAAACATCAAACCCCCAACTCCATCCCTCACTGAAACAGAGAAAAAAATCATCATACCCCCCAACACACTCCCTCACTGAAACAGTGACGAAAACATCAAAAGCCCAACAACAGGAATTCTGCAGATGCTGGAAATTCAAGCAACAAACATCAAAATTGCTGGTGAACGCAGCAGGCCAAGCAGCATCTATAGGAAGAGGCGCAGTCGACGTTTCAGGCCGAGAGACAAAATCATCAAATTCCCCCAACAAACTCCGTCACTGAAACAGTGACAAAAACATGAAACCCCACAATACCCTCCTTCACTGAAACAGAGACAAAATCATCAACCTCCCCCCAACAAACTCCCTCACTGAAACAGGGACAAATACATCAAACCCCCAACTCCATCCCTCACTGAAACAGGGACAGAAACATCAAACCCCAAACACAACCCCACTGTAAAAAAGGACAAGAACATCAAACCGCCAACACTCTCCCTAACTGAAACAGGGACAAGAATATCAAAACTCCAACAACCTCCCTCACTGAAACAGAGACAAAATCATCAAATTCCCCAACAAACTCCGTCACTGAAACAGTGACAAAAACATCAAACCCCCAACACCCTCCCTCACTGAAACAGTGACAACAACATCAAATCCCCAACACCCTCCCTCACTGAAACAGGGACAAAATCATCAAACCCCCAACACCCTCCCTCACTGAAACAGAGAAAAAAATCATCAAACCCCCAACACCCTCCCTCACTGAAACAGGGACAAAACATCAAAACTCCAACAACCACCCTCACCGAAACAGAGACAAAATCATCAAATTCCCCCCCAAAACCCTCCCTCACTGAAACAGCGATAAAAACATCAAACCCCCCACACCCTCCCTCACTGAAACAGTGATAAAAACATCAAACCCCCCACACCCTCCCTCACTGAAACAGTGATAAAAACATCAAACCCCCCACACCCTCCCTCACTGAAACAGAGACAAAAGCTTCAAACCCCCAACACCCTCCCTCACTGAAACAGAGACAAAAACATCAAACCCCCAACACCCTCCCTCACTGAAACAGGGACAAAACATCAAAACTCCAACAACCACCCTCACTGAAAAAGAGACAAAATCATCAAATTCCCGCTCAACACCCTCCCTCACTGAAACAGCGATAAAAACATCAAACCCCCCACACCCTCCCTCACTGAAACAGTGATAAAAACATCAAACCCCCCACACCCTCCCTCACTGAAACAGAGACAAAAGCTTCAAACCCCCAACACCCTCCCTCACTGAAACAGAGACAAAAACATCAAACCCCCAACACCCTCCGTCACTGAAACAGAGACAAAAACATCAAACCCCCAACACCCTCCCTCACTGAAACAGGGACAAAACATCAAAACTCCAACAACCACCCTCACTGAAAAAGAGACAAAATCATCAAATTCCCGCCCAACACTCTCCCTCACTGAAACAGCGATAAAAACATCAAACCCCCCCACACCCTCCCTCACTGAAACAGTGATAAAAACATCAAACCCCCCACACCCTCCCTCACTGAAACAGAGACAAAAGCTTCAAACCCCCAACACCCTCCCTCACTGAAACAGAGACAAAAACATCAAACCCCCAACACCCTCCGTCACTGAAACAGAGACAAAAACATCAAACCCCCAACACCCTCCGTCACTAAAACATTGACAAAAACATAAAACCCCCAACACCACCCCACTGTAAAAAAGGACAAGAACATCAAACCGCCAACACTCTCCCTCACTGAAACAGTGACAAAAACATCAAACCCCCAACACCCTCCCTCACTGAAACAGTGACAAAAACATCAAACCCCCAACACCCTCCCTCACTGAAACAGGGACAAAACATCAAAACTCCAACAACCAACAACCACCACTGAAAAAGAGACAAAATCATCAAATTCCCGCCCAACACCCTCCCTCACTGAAACAGCGATAAAAACATCAAACCCCCCACACCCTCCCTCACTGAAACAGTGATAAAAACATCAAACCCCCCACACCCTCCCTCACTGAAACAGAGACAAAAGCTTCAAACCCCCAACACCCTCCCTCACTGAAACAGAGACAAAAACATCAAACCCCCAACACCCTCCGTCACTGAAACAGAGACAAAAACATCAAACCCCCAACACCCTCCCTCACTGAAACAGGGACAAAACATCAAAACTCCAACAACCACCCTCACTGAAAAAGAGACAAAATCATCAAATTCCCGCCCAACACTCTCCCTCACTGAAACAGCGATAAAAACATCAAACCCCCCACACCCTCCCTCACTGAAACAGTGATAAAAACATCAAACCCCCCACACCCTCCCTCACTGAAACAGAGACAAAAGCTTCAAACCCCCAACACCCTCCCTCACTGAAACAGAGACAAAAACATCAAACCCCCAACACCCTCCGTCACTGAAACAGAGACAAAAACATCAAACCCCCAACACCCTCCGTCACTAAAACATTGACAAAAACATAAAACCCCCAACACCACCCCACTGTAAAAAAGGACAAGAACATCAAACCGCCAACACTCTCCCTCACTGAAACAGGGAGAAAAACATCAAACCCCCAACTCCATCCCTCACTGAAACAGAGAAAAAAATCATCAAACCCCCCAACACACTCCCTCACTGAAACAGTGACGAAAACATCAAAAACCCAACAACAGGAATTCTGCAGATGCTGGAAATTCAAGCAACATACATCAAAGTTGCTGGTGAACGCAGCAGGCCAAGCAGCATCTATAGGAAGAAGCGCAGTCGACGTTTCAGGCCGAGAGACAAAATCATCAAATTCCCCCAACAAACTCCGTCACTGAAACAGTGACAAAAACATGAAACCCCACAATACCCTCCTTCACTGAAACAGAGACAAAATCATCAACCTCCCCCCAACAAACTCCCTCACTGAAACAGGGAGAAAAACATCAAACTCCCAATTCCATCCCTCACTGAAACAGGGACAAGAACATCAAACCGCCAACTCTCTCCCTCACTGAAACAGTGACAAATACATCAAACCCCCTACAGCCTCCCTCATATAAACAGTGACGAAAACATCAAACCCCCTGACACTCTCTCTCACTGAATCAGGGACAAAAACATCAAACCCCCAACACCCTCCCTCACTGAAACAGGGACAAAATCATCAAACATCCCCAACACCCTCCCTCACTGAAACATTTACGATAACATCAAACCCCCAACAACCTCCCTCACTGAAACATTCACAATAACATCAAACCCCCAACACCCTCCCTCACTGAAACAGGGACAAAAATATCAAACTCCCAACACTCTCCCTCACTAAAACATTGACAATAACATCAAACCCACAAAAACCCTCCCTCACTCAAACAGAGACAAAATCATCAAATTCCCCCAGCAAACTCTGTCACAGAAACAGAGACAAAAATATCAAACCCACCCAACACCCTCCCTCACTGAAACAGTGACACAAACTTCAAGCCCTCAACACGGTCACTCACTGAAACAGGCACAGAAACATCAAACCCCCAACACCCACCCTGACTGAAACAGGGAGAAAAATATCAAACCCCCAACATCCTCTATCACTGAAACATTCACAATAACATCAAACCCCCAACACCCTCCCTCACTGAAACAGGGACAAAATCATCAAACATCCCCAACACCCTCCCTCACTGAAACATTTACAATAACATCAAACCCCCAACACCCACCCTGACTGAAACAGGGAGAAAAATATCAAACCCCCAACATCCTCTATCACTGAAACATTCACAATAACATCAAACCCCCAACACACCCCTCACTGAAACAGTGAAAAAAATCATCAAACCCCCAACACTCTCCCTCACTGAAACAGGGACTAAAACATCAAACCCCCAACACCCTCCCTCACTGAAACATGGGCAAAAACATCAAACCCTCAGCACCCTCCCCTCCCTTACTGAAACCGGGACAATAACATTAAACTCACAACACCATCACAGACTGAAACAGGGAAAGTAACATCAATCACAAACCACCCTCTGTCACTATAACAGCTCCAACAACAGCAAAACCCAACACACCCCTCACTGAAACGGTGACAAAAATATCAAACCCTCAACACACTTCCTGAATGAAACAGGAGCAACAACATCAGCCCCCCAAAGCACTCCCTCACTGAAACACTGAAAAAAACATCAAACCCCCAACACCCTCCCTCACTGAAATAGGGACAATAACGTCAAACCCCCAACACCCTCCCTCACTGAAACATTCACAATAACATCAAACCCCCAACACCCTCCCTCACAGAAACAGGGACAAAATCATCAAACACCCCCAACACCCTCCCTCACTGAAACAGGGACTAAAACATCAAACCCCCAACACACCCCTCACTGAAACAGTGAAAAAATCATCAAACCCCCAACACCCTCCCTCACTGAAACAGGGACTAAAACATCAAACCCCGAACACCCTCCCTCACTGAAACAGGGGAAAAACATCAAACCCTCAGCACCCTCCCCTCCCTTACTGAAACCGGGACAATAACATTAAACTCACAACACCATCACAGACTGAAACAGGGAAAGTAACATCAATCACAAACCACCCTCAGTCACTATAACAGCTCCAACAACAGCAAAACCCAACACACCCCTCACTGAAACGGTGACAAAAATATCAAACCCTCAACACACTCCCTCAATGAAACAGGAGCAACAACATCAGCCCCCCAAATCACTCCCTCACTGAAACACTGAAAAAAACATCAAACCCCCAACACCCTCCCTCACTGAACCAGGGACAAAATTATCAAATTACCCCAACAAACTCCGTCACTGAAACAGTGACAAAAACATGAAATCCCACAATACCCTCCTTCAATGAAACAGAGACAAAATCATCAACCTACCCCCAACAAACTCCCTCACTGAAACAGGGACAAATACATCAAACCCCCAACACCCTTGCACACTGAAACAGGGAGAAAAACATCAAACCCCCAATTCCATCCCTCACTGAAACAGGGACAAGAACATCAAACCGCCAACACTCTCCCTCACTGAAACAGTGACAAATACATCAAACCCCCTACAGCCACCCTCATATAAACAGTGACGAAAACATCAAACCCCCTGACACTCTCTCTCACTGAAACAGGGACAAAAACATCAAACCCCCAACACCCTCCCTCACTGAAACAGGGACAAAATCATCAAACCCCCAACACCCTTGCACACTGAAACAGGGAGAAAAACATCAAACCCCCAATTCCATCCCTCACTGAAACAGTGACAAGAACATCAAACCGCCAACACTCTCCCTCACTGAAACAGTGACAAATACATCAAACCCCCTACAGCCACCCTCATATAAACAGTGACAAAAACATCAAACACCCCAACACCCTGCCTCACTGAAACAGGGACAAAACGATCAAACCTCCAATGGACTCCCTCACTGATACAGTGACAAAAAGATCAAAACCCCACCACCCTCCCTCACTGAAAGAAGGACAAAAACATCAAACCTCGAACAACCTCCATCACTGAAACACTGACAAAAGCTTCAAACCCCCAACACCATCTCTCACTGAAACAGTGACACAAACTTCAAGCCCTCAACACGGTCACTCACTGAAACAGGCACAGAAACATCAAACCCCCAACACCCACCCTGACTGAAACAGGGAGAAAAATATCAAACCCCCAACATCCTCTCTCACTGAAACATTCACAATAACATCAAACCCCCAACACCCTCCCTCACTGAAACAGGGACAAAATCATCAAACATCCCCAACACCCTCCCTCACTGAAACATCTACAATAACATCAAACCCCCAACACCCTCCCTCACTGAAACATTCACAATAACATCAAACCCCCAACACCCTCCCTCACTGAAACATTCACAATAACATCAAACCCCCAACACCCTCCCTCACTGAAACATTTACAATAACATCAAACCCCCAACACCCACCCTGACTGAAACAGGGAGAAAAATATCAAACCCCCAACATCCTCTATCACTGAAACATTCACAATAACATCAAACCCCCAACACCCTCCCTCACTGAAACAGGGACAAAATCATCAAACATCCCCAACACCCTCCCTCACTGAAACATTTACAATAACATCAAACCCCCAACACCCACCCTGACTGAAACAGGGAGAAAAATATCAAACCCCCAACATCCTCTATCACTGAAACATTCACAATAACATCAAACCCCCAACACCCTCCCTCACTGAAACAGGGACAAAATCATCAAACATCCCCAACACCCTCCCTCACTGAAACATTTACAATAACATCAAACCCCCAACACCCTCCCTCACTGAAACATTCACAATAACATCAAACCCCCAACACCCTCCATCACTGAAACAGGGACAAAATCATCAAACATCCCCAACACCCTCCCTCACTGAAACATTCACAATAACATCAAACCCCCAACACCTTCCCTCACTGAAACAGGGACAAAATCATCAAACATCCACAACACCCTCCATCACTGAAACATTTACAATAACATCAAACCCCCAACACACTCCCTCACTGAAACAGTGAAAAAATCATCAAACCCCCAACACCCTCCCTCACTGAAACGGGGACTAAGAAATCAAACCCCCAAAACACCCCTCATTGAAACAGTGAAAAAATCATCAAACCCCCAACACCCTCTCTCACTGAAACAGGGACTAAAACATCAAACCCCCAACACACCCCTCACTGAAACAGTGAAAAAATCATCAAACCCCCAACACCCTCCCTCACTGAAACAGGGACTAAAACATCAAACCCCCAACACACCCCTCACTGAAACAGTGAAAAAATCATCAAACCCCCAACACCCTCCCTCACTGAAACAGGGACTAAAACATCAAACCCCCAACACCCTCCCTCACTGAAACATCTACGATAACATCAAACCCCCAACACCCTCCCTCACTGAAACAGGGACTAAAACATCAAACCCCCAACACCCTCCCTCACTGAAACATCTACGATAACATCAAACCCCCAACACCCTCCCTCACTGAAACAGGGACTAAAACATCAAACCCCCAACACCCTCCCTCACTGAAACAGTGAAAAAATCATCAAACCCCCAACACCCTCCCTCACTGAAACAGGGACTAAAACATCAAACCCCCAACACACCCCTCACTGAAACAGTGAAAAAATCATCAAACCCCCAACACCCTCCCTCACTGAAACAGGGACTAAAACATCAAACCCCCAACACACCCCTCACTGAAACAGTGAAAAAAATCATCAAACCCCCAACACTCTCCCTCACTGAAACAGGGACTAAAACATCAAATCCCCAACACCCTCCCTCACTGAAACAGGGGCAAAAACATCAAACCCTCAGCACCCTCCCCTCCCTTACTGAAACCGGGACAATAACATTAAACTCACAACACCATCACAGACTGAAACAGGGAAAGTAACATCAATCACAAACCACCCTCTGTCACTATAACAGCTCCAGCAACAGCAAAACCCAACACACCCCTCACTGAAACGGTGACAAAAATATCAAACCCTCAACACACTCCCTCAGTGAAACAGGAGCAACAACATCAGCCCCCCAAATATATATAACAGCTCCAACAAGAGCAAAACTAAACTCCCTCGCTCACTTGAAAGGGACAATAACATCAAACCCCCAAAAACCTCCCTCACTGAAACATTGTCAAAGACATTAAACCCTCAACACCCTCCATCAATGAAACAGGGACAAAATCATCAAACCCCGATACTGTCCCTGATCGATACAGGGGTAAAATCATCAAACCCCCAACACCCTCCCTCACTGAAACAGAGACAAAAACATCAAACCCCCAACACCCTCCGTCACTAAAACATTGACAAAAACATAAAACCCCCAACACCACCCCACTGTAAAAAAGGACAAGAACATCAAACCGCCAACACTCTCCCTCACTGAAACAGGGAGAAAAACATCAAACGCCCAACTCCATCCCTCACTGAAACAGAGAAAAAAATCATCATACCCCCCAACACACTCCCTCACTGAAACAGTGACGAAAACATCAAAAGCCCAACAACAGGAATTCTGCAGATGCTGGAAATTCAAGCAACAAACATCAAAGTTGCTGGTGAACGCAGCAGGCCAAGCAGCATCTATAGGAAGAGGCGCAGTCGACGTTTCAGGCCGAGAGACAAAATCATCAAATTCCCCCAACAAACTCCGTCACTGAAACAGTGACAAAAACATGAAACCCCACAATACCCTCCTTCACTGAAACAGAGACAAAATCATCAACCTCCCCGCAACAAACTCCCTCACTGAAACAGGGACAAATACATCAAACCCCCAACTCCATCCCTCACTGAAACAGGGACAGAAACATCAAACCCCAAACACAACCCCACTGTAAAAAAGGACAAGAACATCAAACCGCCAACACTCTCCCTAACTGAAACAGGGACAAGAATATCAAAACTCCAACAACCTCCCTCACTGAAACAGAGACAAAATCATCAAATTCCCCCAACAAACTCCGTCACTGAAACAGTGACAAAAACATCAAAGCCCCAACACCCTCCCTCACTGAAACAGTGACAACAACATCAAATCCACAACACCCTCCCTCACTGAAACAGGGACAAAATCATCAAACCCCCAACACCCTCCCTCACTGAAACAGGGACAAAACATCAAAACTCCAACAACCACCCTCACTGAAACAGAGACAAAATCATCAAATTCCCCCCCAACACCCTCCCTCACTGAAACAGCGATAAAAACATCAAACCCCCCACACCCTCCCTCACTGAAACAGTGATAAAAACATCAAACCCCCCACACCCTCCCTCACTGAAACAGTGATAAAAACATCAAACCCCCCACACCCTCCCTCACTGAAACAGAGACAAAAGCTTCAAACCCCCGACACCCTCCCTCACTGAAACAGAGACAAAAACATCAAACCCCCAACACCCTCCCTCACTGAAACAGGGACAAAACATCAAAACTCCAACAACCACCCTCACTGAAAAAGAGACAAAATCATCAAATTCCCGCCCAACACCCTCCCTCACTGAAACAGCGATAAAAACATCAAACCCCCCACACCCTCCCTCACTGAAACAGTGATAAAAACATCAAACCCCCCACACCCTCCCTCACTGAAACAGAGACAAAAGCTTCAAACCCCCAACACCCTCCCTCACTGAAACAGAGACAAAAACATCAAACCCCCAACACCCTCCGTCACTGAAACAGAGACAAAAACATCAAACCCCCAACACCCTCCGTCACTAAAACATTGACAAAAACATAAAACCCCCAACACCACCCCACTGTAAAAAAGGACAAGAACATCAAACCGCCAACACTCTCCCTCACTGAAACAGGGAGAAAAACATCAAACCCCCAACTCCATCCCTCACTGAAACAGAGAAAAAAATCATCAAACCCCCCAACACACTCCCTCACTGAAACAGGGACAAATACATCAAACCCCCAACTCCATCCCTCACTGAAACAGGGACAGAAACATCAAACCCCAAACACAACCCCACTGTAAAAAAGGACAAGAACATCAAACCGTCAACACTCTCCCTCACTGAAACAGGGACAAGAATATCAAAACTCCAACAAACTCCGTCACTGAAACAGTGACAAAAACATGAAATCCCACAATACCCTCCTTCAATGAAACAGAGACAAAATCATCAACCTCCCCCCAACAAACTTCCTCACTGAAACAGGGACAAATACATCAAACCCCCAACACCCTTGCACACTGAAACAGGGAGAAAAACATCAAACCCCCAATTCCATCCCTCACTGAAACAGGGACAAGAACATCAAACCGCCAACACTCTCCCTCACTGAAACAGTGACAAATACATCAAACCCCCTACAGCCTCCCTCATATAAACAGTGACAAAAACATCAAACACCCCAATACCCTTGCACACTGAAACAGGGAGAAAAACATCAAACTCCCAATTCCATCCCTCACTGAAACAGGGACAAGAACATCAAACACCCCTGACACTCTCTCTCACTGAATCAGGGACAAAAACATCAAACCCCCAACACCCTCCCTCACTGAAACAGGGACAAAATCATCAAACATCCCCAACACCCTCCCTCACTGAAACATTTACGATAACATCAAACCCCCAACACCATTCCCTCACTGAAACATTCACAATAACATCAAACCCCCAACACCCTCCCTCACTGAAACAGGGACAAAAATATCAAACTCCCAACACTCTCCCTCACTAAAACATTGACAATAACATCAAACCCACAACACCCTCCCTCACTCAAACAGAGACAAAATCATCAAATTCCCCCAGCAAACTCTGTCACAGAAACAGAGACAAAAATATCAAACCCCCCCAACACCCTCCCTCACTGAAACAGTGACACAAACTTCAAGCCCTCAACACGGTCACTCACTGAAACAGGCACAGAAACATCAAACCCCCAACACCCACCCTGACTGAAACAGGGAGAAAAATATCAAACCCCCAACATCCTCTATCACTGAAACATTCACAATAACATCAAACCCCCAGCACCCTCCCTCACTGAAACAGGGACAAAATCATCAAACATCCCCAACACCCTCCCTCACTGAAACATTTACGATAACATCAAACCCCCAACACCCTCCCTCACTGAAACATTCACAATAACATCAAACCCCCAACACCCTCCATCACTGAAACAGGGACAAAATCATCAAACATCCCCAACACCCTCCCTCACTGAAACATTTACAATAACATCAAACCCCCAACACCCTCCCTCACTGAAACAGGGACAAAATCATCAAACACCCCCAACACCCTCCCTCACTGAAACAGGGACTGAAACATCAAACTCCCAACACCCTCCCTCACTGAAACATTCACAATAACATCAAACCCCCAACACCCTCCATCACTGAAACAGGGACAAAATCAACAAACATCCCCAACACCCTCCCTCACTGAAACATTTACGATAACATCAAACCCCCAACACCCTCCCTCACTGAAACAGGGACAAAATCATCAAACACCCCCAACACCCTCCCTCACTGAAACAGGGACTAAAACATCAAACCCCCAACACACCCCTCACTGAAACAGTGAAAAAATCATCAAGCCCCCAACACCCTCCCTCACTGAAACATGGGCAAAAACATCAAACCCTCAGCACCCTCCCCTCCCTTACTAAAACCGGGACAATAACATTAAACTCACAACACCATCACAGACTGAAACAGGGAAAGTAACATCAATCACAAACCACCCTCTGTCACTATAGCAGCTCCAACAACAGCAAAACCCAACACACCCGTCACTGAAACGGTGACAAAAATATCAAACCCTCAACACACTCCCTCAATGAAACAGGAGCAACAACATTAGCCCCCCAAATCACTCCCTCACTGAAACACTGAAAAAAACAGCAAACCCCCAACACCCTCCCTCACTGAACCAGGGACAAAAATATCAAACCCCCAACACCCTCCCTCACTGAAATAGGGTCAATAACGTCAAACTCACAACACCCTCCCTCACTGAAACATTTACAATAACATCAAACCACCAACACCCTCCCTCACTGAAACAGGGACAAAATCATCAAACACCCCCAACACCCTCCCTCACTGAAACAGGGACTAAAACATCAAACCCCCAACACACCCCTCACTGAAACAGTGAAAAAATCATCAAACCCCCAACACCCTCCCTCACTGAAACAGGGACTAAAACATCAAACCCCCAACACACCCCTCACTGAAACAGTGAAAAAATCATCAAACCCCCCACACACCCCTCACTGAAACAGTGAAAAAATCATCAAACCCCCAACACTCTCCCTCACTGAAACATGGACAAAAACATCAAACCCTCAGCACCCTCCCCTCCCTTACTGAAACCGGGACAATAACATTAAACTCACAACACCATCACAGACTGAAACAGGGAAAGTAACATCAATCACAAACCACCCTCTGTCACTATAACAGCTCCAACAACAGCAAAACCCAACACACCCGTCACTGAAACGGTGACAAAAATATCAAACCCTCAACACACTCCCTGAATGAAACAGGAGCAACAACATCAGCCCCCCAAATCACTCCCTCACTGAAACACTGAAAAAAACATCAAACCCCCAACACCCTCCTTCACTGAACCAGGGACAAAAATATCAAACCCCCAATTCCATCCCTCACTGAAACAGGGACTGAACATCAAAGCGCCAACACTCTCCCTCACTGAAACAGTGACAAATACATCAAACCTCCTACAGCCTCCCTCATATAAACAGTGACAAAAACATCAAACACCCCAACACCCTGCCTCACTGAAACAGGGACAAAACGATCAAACCTCCAATGGACTCCCTCACTGATACAGTGACAAAAAGATCAAAACCCCACCACCCTCCCTCACCGAAACACTGACAAAAACATCAAACCCCCCCAACACCCACCCTGACTGAAACAGGGAGAAAAACACCAAACCCCCAACTCCATCCCTCACTGAAACAGTAACAGAAACATCAAACCCCCAACACCCTCCCTCACTGAAACAAGGACAAAAACATCAAACCTCGAACAACCTCCATCACTGAAACACTGACAAAAGCTTCAAACCCCCAACACCATCCCTCACTGAAACAGTGACACAAACTTCAAGCCCTCAACACGGTCACTCACTGAAACAGGCACAGAAACATCAAACCCCCAACACCCACCCTGACTGAAACAGGGAGAAAAATATCAAACCCCCAACATCCTCTCTCACTGAAACATTCACAATAACATCAATCCCCCAACACCCTCCCTCACTGAAACAGGGACAAAATCATCAAACATCCCCAACACCCTCCCTCACTGAAACATTTACGATAACATCAAACCCCCAACACCCTCCCTCACTGAAACAGGGACTAAAACATCAAACCCCCAACACACCCCTCACTGAAACAGTGAAAAAATCATCAAACCCCCAACACTCTCCCTCACTGAAACAGGGACTAAAACATCAAACCCCCAACACCCTCCCTCACTGAAACATGGGCAAAAACATCAAACCCTCAGCACCCTCCCCTCCCTTACTGAAACCGGGACAATAACATTAAACTCACAACACCATCACAGACTGAAACAGGGAAAGTAACATCAATCACAAACCACCCTCTGTCACTATAGCAGCTCCAACAACAGCAAAACCCAACACACCCGTCACTGAAACGGTGACAAAAATATCAAACCCTCAACACACTCCCTCAATGAAACAGGAGCAACAACATCAGCCCCCCAAATCACTCCCTCACTGAAACACTGAAAAAAACATCAAACCCCCAACACCCTCCCTCACTGAACCAGGGACAAAAATATCAAACCCCCAACACCCTCCCTCACTGAAACAGTGACAACAACATCAAATCCCCAACACCCTCCCTCACTGAAATAGGGACAATAACGTCAAACTCACAACACTATTCCTGACTGAAACAGGGAAAATAACATCAAACACACAACACCCTCTGTCACTATAACAGCTCCAACAAGAGCAAAACTCAACTCCCTCGCTCACTTGAAAGGGACAATAACATCAAACCCCCAAAAACCTCCCTCACTGAAACATGGACAAAGATATTAAACCCTCAACACCCTCCATCAATGAAACAGGGACAAAATCATCAAACCCCGATACCGTCCCTGATCGATACAGGGGTAAAATCATCAAACCCCCAACACCCTCCCTCACTGAAACAGTGACAACATCAAATCCCCAACACCCTCCGTCACTGAAACAGAGACAAAAACATCAAACCCCCAACACCCTCCGTCACTAAAACATTGACAAAAACATAAAACCCCCAACACCACCCCACTGTAAAAAAGGACAAGAACATCAAACCGCCAACACTCTCCCTCACTGAAACAGGGAGAAAAACATCAAACCACCAACTCTATCCCTCACTGAAACAGAGAAAAAAATCATCAAACCCCCCAACACACTCCCTCACTGAAACAGTGACGAAAACATCAAAAGCCCAACAACAGGAATTCTGCAGATGCTGGAAATTCAAGCAACATACATCAAAGTTGCTGGTGAACGCAGCAGGCCAAGTAGCATCTATAGGAAGAGGCGCAGTCGACGTTTCAGGCCGAGAGACAAAATCATCAAATTCCCCCAACAAACTCCGTCACTGAAACAGTGACAAAAACATGAAACCCCACAATACCCTCCTTCACTGAAACAGAGACAAAATCATCAACCTCCCCCCAACAAACTCCCTCACTGAAACAGGGACAAATACATCAAACCCCCAACTCCATCCCTCACTGAAACAGGGACAGAAACATCAAACCCCAAACACAACCCCACTGTAAAAAAGGACAAGAACATCAAACCGCCAACACTCTCCCTAACTGAAACAGGGACAAGAATATCAAAACTCCAGCAACCTCCCTCACTGAAACAGAGACAAAATCATCAAATTCCCCCAACAAACTCCGTCACTGAAACAGTGACAAAAACAGGAAATCCCACAATACCCTCCTTCAATGAAACAGAGACAAAATCATCAACCTCCCCCCAATAAACTTCCTCACTGAAACAGGGACAAATACATCAAACCCCCAACACCCTTGCACACTGAAACAGGGAGAAAAACATCAAACCCTCAATTCCATCCCTCACTGAAACGGGGACAAGAACATCAAACCGCCAACACTCTCCCTCACTGAAACAGTGACAAATACATCAAACCCCCTACAGCCTCCCTCATATAAACATTGACAAAAACATCAAACACCCCAACACCCTGCCTCACTGAAACAGGGACAAAACGATCAAACCTCCAATGGACTCCCTCACTGATACAGTGACAAAAAGATCAAAACCCTACCACCCTCCCTCACCGAAACACTGACAAAAACATCAAACCCTCCCAACACCCACCCTGACTGAAACAGGGAGAAAAACACCAAACCCCCAACTCCATCCCTCACTGAAACAGTGACACAAACTTCAAGCCCTCAACACGGTCACTCACTGAAACAAGGACAAAAACATCAAACCTCGAACAACCTCCATCACTGAAACACTGACAAAAGCTTCAAACCCCCAACACCATCCCTCACTGAAACAGTGACACAAACTTCAAGCCCTCAACACGGTCACTCACTGAAACAGGCACAGAAACATCAAACCCCCAACACCCACCCTGACTGAAACAGGGAGAAAAATATCAAACCCCCAACATCCTCTCTCACTGAAACATTCACAATAACATCAATCCCCCAACACCCTCCCTCACTGAAACAGGGACAAAATCATCAAACATCCCCAACACCCTCCCTCACTGAAACATCTACGATAACATCAAACCCCCAACACCCTCTCTCACTGAAACATTCACAATAACATCAAACCCCCAACACCCTCCCTCACTGAAACAGGGACAAAATCATCAAACATCCCCAACACCCTCCCTCACTGAAACATTTACAATAACATCAAACCCCCAACACCCTCCCTCACTGAAACATTCACAATAACATCAAACCCCCAACACCCTCCCTCACTGAAACAGGGACAAAATCATCAAACATCCCCAACACCCTCCCTCACTGAAACATTTACAATAACATCAAACCCCCAATACCCTCCCTCACTGAAACATTCACAATAACATCAAACCCCCAACACCCTCCCTCACTGAAACAGGGACTAAAACATCAAACCCCCAACACACCCCTCACTGAAACAGTGAAAAAATCATCAAACCCCCAACACCCTCCCTCACTGAAACAGGGACTAAAACATCAAACCCCCAACACACCCCTCACTGAAACAGTGAAAAAGTCATCAAACCCCCAACACCCTCCCTCACTGAAACAGGGACTAAAACATCAAACCCCCAACACACCCCTCACTGAAACAGTGAAAAAATCATCAAACCCCCAACACCCTCCCTCACTGAAACAGGGACTAAAACATCAAACCCCCAACATACCCCTCACTGAAACAGTGAAAAAAATCATCAAATCCCCAACACTCTCCCTCACTGAAACAGGGACTAAAACATCAAACCCCCAACACCCTCCCTCACTGAAACAGTGAAAAAATCATCAAACCCCCAACACTCTCCCTCACTGAAACATGGGCAAAAACATCAAACCCTCAGCACCCTCCCCTCCCTTACTGAAACCGGGACAATAACATTAAACTCACAACACCATCACAGACTGAAACAGGGAAAGTAACATCAATCACAAACCACCCTCTGTCACTATAACAGCTCCAACAACAGCAAAACCCAACACACCCCTCACTGAAACGGTGACAAAAATATCAAACCCTCAACACACTCCCTCAATGAAACAGGAGCAACAACATCAGCCCCCCAAATCACTCCCTCACTGAAACACTGAAAAAAACAGCAAACCCCCAACACCCTCCCTCACTGAACCAGGGACAAAAATATCAAACCCCCAACACCCTCCCTCACTGAAACAGTGACAAAAACATCAAATCCCCAACACCCTCCCTCACTGAAATAGGGACAATAACGTCAAACTCACAACACTATTCCTGACTGAAACAGGGAAAATAACATCAAACACACAACACCCTCTGTCACTATAACAGCTCCAACAAGAGCAAAACTCAACTCCCTCGCTCACTTGAAAGGGACAATAACATCAAACCCCCAAAAACCTCCCTCACTGAAACATGGACAAAAACATTAAACCCTCAACACCCTCCATCAATGAAACAGGGACAAAATCATCAAACCCCGATACCGTCCCTGATCGATACAGGGGTAAAATCATCAAACTGCCCAACACCCTCCCTCACTGAAACATTGACGATAACGTCAAGCCCCCAACACCCTCCCTCACTGAAACATTGACGATAACGTCAAGCCCCCAACACCCTCCCTCACTGAAACATTGACGATAACATCAAACCCCCAACACCCTCCATCACTAAAAAATACGCAAAAGCATCAAATCCCCAAGAACATCAAACCGCCAACATACTCCCTCACTGAAACAGGGACAAGAACATCAAAACCGCAACACCCTCCCTCACAGAAACAGTGACGAAAACATCAAACCCCCTACACCCTCCCTCACTGAAACATTCACAATAACATCAAACCCCCTACACCCTCCCTCACTGAAACAGTGACGAAAACATCAAACCCCCTACACCCTCCCTCACTGAAACAGAGAAAAAAATCATCAAACCCCCAACACCCTCCCTCACTGAAACAGTGACAAAAACATCAAACCCCCACACCCTCCCTCACTGAAACAGGGACAAAATCATCAAACCCCCAACACCCTCCCTCACTGAAACAGTGACAAAAACATCAAACCCCCAACACCCTCCCTCACTGAAACAGGGACAAAATCATCAAACCCCCAACACCCTCCCTCACTGAAACAGTGACAACAACATCAAACCCCCAACACCCTCCCTCACTGAAACAGGGACAAAAACATCAAACCCCCAACACCCTCCCTCACTGAAACAGTGACAAAAACATCAAACACACCAACACCCTCCTTCACTGAAACAGTGACAAATACATCAAACCCCAAACACAGCCCCACTGTAAAAAAGGGCAAAAACATCAAACCGCCAACACTCTCCCTCACTGAAACAAGGACAAAAATATCAAAACCCCAACAAACTCCCTCACTGAAACAGAGACAAAATCATCAAATTCCCCAACAAACTCCGTCACTGAAACAGTGACAAAAACATGAAATCCCACAATACCCTCCTTCACTGAAACAGAGACAAAATCATCAACCTCCCCCTAACAAACTCCCTAACTGAGACAGGGACAAATACATCAAACCCCCAACTCCATCCCTCACTGAAACAGGGACAGAAACATCAAACCCCAAACACAGCCCCACTGTAAAAAAGGGCAAAAACATCAAACCGCCAACACTCTCCCTCACTGAAACAAGGACAAAAATATCAAAACCCCAACAAACTTCCTCACTGAAACAGAGACAAAATCATCAAACTCCCCCAACAAACTCCGTCACTGAAACAGTGACAAAAACATGAAACCCCACAACACCCTCCCTCACTAAAACAAGGAGAAAAACATCAAACCCCCAACACCCCCTCTCACTGAAACAGCGACAAAAACATCAGGCCCCCCACACCAACCCTCACTGAAACAGGGACAATAACCTCAAACCGCACCCCCAACACCCTCCGTCACTGAAACAGTGACAGAAAGATCAAATTCTCAACACCCTCCCAGACTGAAACAGGGAGAAAAACATCAAACCCCCAACACCCCCTCACTGTCAGAAGGGACAAGAACATCAAAACCCCGACATACTCCCTCACTGAAATAGAGACAAAAACATCAAAAATCCCAACAACTCCCCCCCTTAGTGAAACAGGGACAATAACATCAAAGCCCCAACACCCTCCCTCACTGAAACAGAGAAAAAAATATCAAACCCTCCCTCACTGAAACAGTGACAGAAAGATCAAATTCTCAACACCCTCCCAGACTGAAACAGGGAGAAAAACATCAAACCCCCAACACCCCCCCCTACTGTCAGAAGGGACAAGAACATCAAACAGCCAACATACTCCCTCATTGAAATGGGGACAAGAACATCAAAACCCCGACAAACTCCCTCCCTCAGTGAAACAGGGACAATAACATCAAAGCCCCAACACTCTCCCTCACTGAAACAGAGAAAAAAATCATCAAACCCCCAACACACTCCCTCACTGAAACAGAGAAAAAATCATCAAACCCACAACACCCTCCCTCACTGAAACAGGGACAAAAATATCAAAACTCCACCACCCTCCATCACAGAAATAGAGACAAAAACATCAAAAATCCCAACAACTCCCCCCCTCAGTGAAACAGGGACAATAACATCAAACCCCCCAATAACATCAAACCCCCCAAACTCCCACCCTCCCTGACTGAAACATTGACAAAAAGATCTAAACCCCAACACCCTCCCTCACTGAAACAGGGACAAAAAGATCAAACCCCAAACATCCTCCCTCACTGAAACAGTGACGAAAATTTCAAACCACCAACACCGTCCCTCACTTAAACAGTGACGAAAACATCAAACCCCCTGACACCGTCCCTCACTGAAACAGAGGCAAAAACATCAAACCCCCCAACACCCTCCCTCACTGTCAAAAGGGACAAGAACATTAAACTGCCAACATACTCCCTCATTGAAACGGGACAAGAACATCAAAACCCCAACACTCTCCCTCACTGAAACAGAGACAAAGACATCAAACCCCCAACACTCTCCCTCACTGAAACAGAGACAAAAACATCAAACCCCCAACACTCTCCCTCACTGAAACAGGGACAAAAAGATCAAACCCCAAACATCCTCCCTCACTGAAACAGTGACGAAAATTTCAAACCACCAACACCGTCCCTCACTGAAACAGTGACGAAAACATCAAACCCCCTGACACTCTCTCTCACTGAAACAGGGACAAAAAGATCAAAACTCCAACACCCTCCCTCACTGAAACAGAGACTAAACCATCAAACCCCCAACACCCGCCCTCAGTGAAACAAGGACAAAATCATCAAACCCCCAACACCCTCCTTCAGTGAAACAGGGAGAATAACATCTGTTACGTACCCCGTAACTGGGTTGCCAAACCAGCAGAAATGGTTCACTCAGTTGGAGTCTGGATTACTAGAAGTAAGAAAGTTTTATTAAAGAAACAAGCAACACAGTACTCTAATCAAAAGGATAATGAATGCAACAGTTCAGCAATGATAAACATACATGTACACAGAATTCAGATAACAGGATCAATCAAGCTCTATCGTTGTCTAGGGGTAAATGACCAGTTTCAAAGTGACGCAAAGTTCAGTTCAATTTAGTTCAGTTCAGTTCGCAGTAATTGCTGCCGTGGCGATGGACAGTGGGGGGAAGGAGAGAGAGAGTAAAACGAATGAATATTCAAGGCTTCCACACACAGACCTTCGCAGTCAGCTTTCGGGCGAGTCCTTTGTGATGTCATCTGAGGTCACCGACCGTGACCCCTCCGTTTCCAGATACGATCGTTTCCCTGTGGTGAACCTGGCACCCAGGCAAGGGTGGACACACGCCAGGTTCCCACCGATCGTGCCTTTCCACCCTGTGCGTGTATGGCCCGATACTTCCCACCGACTTGTGAGAGACGCACCACTTCCAGAGTCTTGTTACCTCGGTTGTCGTGTGTGTGTCCTGCCTTAGCGAACCTGTCCCTTTTTATCCCCCTGCTGGGGTATCGCCTGTCCATCACTTCAAACAGTTTGGGGTTCAAAGGGGGAGCCGATCTTGACAGCTCTCCTTCCCCTTCATTAACATCTCCAATGCTGCTCCGTTGTTTTCCTTATCTCTCTCTCTCCTGAAGACAGGTGGCAGACCAACTGCTGATCCCACTGGTGCCAGCACAGGAAAGCTACATCTTAATCTATGTGTATTCTTGTCACACATCAAACCCCCAACACCATCGCTCACTGAAACAAGGACAAAAATATCAAACCCCAAACACCCTCCCCTTCCTCACTGAAACAGGGACAAAAATATCAATCCCTCAACATCCTCCCTCACTGAAAGAAAGACAAAACATCAAACCGCCAACACACCCCTCACTGAAACAGGGACAAAAATATCAATCCCTCAACATCCTCCCTCACTGAAAGAAAGACAAAACATCAAACCGCCAACACCCTCCCTCACTGAAACATGGGCAAAAACATCAAACCGCCAACACCCTCCCTCACTGAAACATGGGCAAAAACATCAAACCCCTAACACCCTCCTTCACTGAAACAGAGACAAAACATCAAACTCCCAACACCCTTCGTCACTGAAACAGGGGCAAAAACATGAAACCCCCAACACTCCCCCTCAATGAAACAGGGACAATAACATCAAAACCCCCAACACTCCCCCTCAATGAAACAGGGACAATAACATCAAACCCCCAACACCCTCCCCTCCCTCACAAAGATTAACACATCAACCACCCGGAACCCCAACTCACTAATCGGCAATAAGAAAGAAGGCAATGAAAACTGAAAGGGAGGAAGATAAACTACATCCTTAATCACAGAATTTCAAAGACACCCTCAGTCCTTCCGCGCAGAGCGACCACCACGCAGCTGACATGCAGCCTTGCAGACCCCGTCGACCCCGCTACCAACCCTCCGACCCATGTGTTCTGTGCCCAGCTCTTTCCCATCTGCTCAACCCTTCAATCTTCCTCCAGCATTTTGTCTGTGTTACCAGCATCGGCAGAATCTCTTGAGTTTATGATTCTGGAGATGAGGGGGTTGAGCTATGAGGAGAGATTGAGCCGTCTGGGACTCACTGGAAATCATAGAATGAGAGGGAATTTTATTGAAACATGTACAGTTGTGAAAGGGATCGACAAGATAGAGGCAAGAAAGTTATTTCCACAGCTGAGTGAGACTAGAACCAGGGATATATCCTCAAGATTCAGGGGAATCAATTTAGGATGGAGATTGGGAGAAAATGCTTTTCCCGGAGAGCAGTGAATCTTGGTATTCTCTTCCCAGGGAAGCAGTTAGCTCATATACTTAAGACAGAGTTGGTAGACTTTTGCATAGCTGGAGAATTCAAGGCTCTGAGGACAAGGAAGGTAGGTGGAACTGAATCCACGGGAAGATCAGCTGTGATCTTGTTGAATGGCAAAGCAGGCTCGACAGGCCAGATGTCTGACTCCTGCTCCGATTTCATGTGTTTCTTCCCACACTCCACCAGAAGTTAAGATAAGATTCTGGGAATGAAAGGAGGAGGAGAAGATGGCGGCGTGACGCAGCTCGCAGCGGCCACTCCGGTGATATCTGTAATCTATCAAGTAGGGTGCCGTGCACAATCCTGATTTGATGGAGACGGACTTGAGAGAACAGAGGAACATCTGGAGAAACTTCTAAAATGCCTTCTTCACTGCCGCTGCTACTGTGTGGTCCAGAATCTCCGGAGGAGAAGGCCCCGGGTCCTCAGCTTTGCTTTTTGCTCAGCGGCCGGGGCAGGGTTGAAGCGCTCGGCAGAGATGGTGCTCGGTGCTGGAGGGCTGGTCGGAGGCTCGAAGTTTTCAGATGGACTCAGAGTCGGCTGTGGTCGGGTGCTTCCAATGCATCGGCAGTTGTCGGCACCTGGAGGTTTATGGCAAGGAGAGTTTCTCCCTTTTGCCGCCTGCTCTCGGGACTATCGGGAGTCGATCGGAACTTTGAGATTTTTTTTTACCGTGCCCATGATCTGCTCTTTATCAAATTATGGTATTGCTTTGCACTGCTGTAACTATATGCTATAATTATGTGTTCTTGTCAGTGTTAGTCTTTGGTTTGTCCTGTTTTTTTTGTGATATCACTCTAGAGGAACATTGTATCATTTCTTAATGCATGCATTTCGAAATGACAATAAACGAGGACTGAGTGTCCTCATAATCTAATCTAATCTAACATATGGGGAGTGTTTGATGGCTCTAGGCCTGTACTCACTGCAGTTCAGAAGAATGAGGCAGGTTCTAATTGAAACCTATCGAATATTTAAAGATAAAGTGGATGGAGACGATGTTTCCTATAGTAGGGGAGTCTAGGACCAGAGGGCACAGCCTCAGAATAGAAGGATGTCCCTTTAGAACAGAGATGAGGAAACATTTCTTTCACCAGAGGGTGGTGAGTATTGTTACGAGAATACACATAAAATTAAGATGTTTGCTGGCCTGGGCTAGCATCAGTGGCATCAGCAGTTGGTCTGCCACCTGCCCTCAGGGGAAGGAGAGATAAGGAACAATGGAGCAGCGTCTGGAGATGTGTAATGAAGGGATGGGGGAGAGAGAGCTGTCTGGAGCGGCTCCCCCCTTTGAACCTTGAACTGTTTGAAGTGATGGACAGGCGATACCCCAGCAGGGACAGGTTCGCTAAGACAGACACACACGCCACCCGAGGTAACGAGACCCTGGAAGCGGTGCGCCTCTCACGAGTGGGTGAGAAGTGCCAGACAACGACAAGGGTGGAAAGGTACGATCAGCGGGAACCCGGTGTGTGTCCGCCCTTGCCTGGGTGCCGGGTTCACTGCAGAGGATCGACCGCATCTGGAGGAGGGGTCACAGTCGGTGACCTCAGGTGACATCACCAAGGACCCGCCCAAAAGCTGTTTGTGAGCCATCTCGCCGGTCTGTGAGTGAAGCTGTGTTCTGAATGATCAGTTGTTCCTGTTCTCTCTGTCTCTTCCCCCACGTTGTCCATCGCCATGGCAACGATTACTGCGAACTGAACTGGACTGAACTTTGAGTCATTTTGAAATTTGGTCATTTACCCCCTAGACAACGATAGAGCTTGATTGATGCTGTTATCTTAATTCTGTGCACATGTGTGGTTATCATTGTTGAACTGTTGCATTTATTATCCTTTCGATTACTGTGTTGCTTGTTTCTTTAATAAAACTTTCTTAGTTCTAGTACTCCAGACTCCAACTGAGTGATCCATTTCTGCTGGTTTGGCAACCCAGTTACGGGGTACGTAACAGTATGTATAATTCATTGCCAGAGACGACTGTGCAGGCCAATTCATTGGGTATATTTACAGCAGAGATTGGTCGGTTCTTGATTAGTCAGGGTCAAAGGTTACAGACAGAAGGCAGGAGAATAGGGTTAAAAAGGATAATAAACCAGCCGTAATGGAATGTTGGAGCAGACTTGGGCTGAATGGCCTAATTCTATTCCTATATGTAATGGCATATGATTAGAAGATAAGAAGGAGATTGAAACTCTGACTGAGTGGTGCCATAACAACAACCTCTTACTCAACGTCAGCAAGACGAAGGAGCTGATTATTGACTTCAGGAGGAGGAAATCGGAGGTCCATGAGCCAGTCCTCATCGGGGATCAGAGGTGGAGAGGGTCAGCAACTTTAAATTCCTCAGTGTTATTATTTCGGAGAGTTGTCTTGGGCCCAGCATGTAAGTATAATTACAGAGAAATCGTGGCAGCACTTTTGCTTCCTAAGGAGCTTGTGAATCTTGGCAGGACATCTAAAACTTTGACAAACTCCTAACGATGTGTGGTGGAGTGTATTTTGACTGGCTGCATCACAGCCTGGTATGGAAACACCAATGCCCTTGAATGGAAAATCCTGTGAAAGGTAACGGATATGGCCCAGAGCATCACAGGTAAAGCCTTCCCCATCATTGAGCACGTCTACATGGCACACTGTTGCAGGAAAGCAGCATCCATCATCAAGCATCCCCACCATCCACGCCATGCTCTCTTCTCATCAGTAAGGAGGTACAGGAGCCTCAGGACCCACACCACGAGGTTCAGGAACAATTATTGCCCCTCAACCATCAGGCTCCTGAACCAGAGGGAACAACTTCACTCACCCCATCACTGAACTGTTCCAACAATCTATCAAGGACTTTCAAGGGCTCTTCATTCCATGTTCTCAATATTTATTGTTCAATTACTATTTTTTTCTATTTTTGTATTTGCACAGTTTGTTGTCTTTTGCACATCGGGTTTTTTTTGTCTGTCCTGTTGGGTTCTGTTGTGTTTCTTGTTGTTAGATAGATAGATACTTTATTGATCCCAAAGTGTCACAGTAGCATTACAGATATACAAATATTAGAAGAAAAGTAATCAATAATAAAGTATAAGTTACCTCAAAGAGTCTAACAGGAGGGGGTCATCACTTCCCCGGCTATAGGTTGACTGATTACAGAGCCTTATGGCCGAGGGTAAGAATGACCTCATATAGCACTCTTTGGAGCAGTGCAGTTGTCTGAGACCATTACTAAAAGTGCTCCTCTGTTCAGCCAATGTGGCATGCAGAGGGTGAGAAACATTGTCCAGAATTGCCAGGACTTTCTGTGGGGTCCTTTGTTCTACCACAGCCTCCAGCTTGTCCAGTTTGACTCCTATTATAGAGCCAGCCTTTCTGATCAGCCTGAAAGCATCACCCGAGTTGATGCCATTGCTCAGCACACCACTGCATAGAAGATTGTACTGGCGACAGCAGACGGGTAGAACACACACAAAATGCTGGAGGAACTCAGCAAGCCAGGCAGCATCTATGGAAAAAAGCGCAGTCGACACCTCAGGCCAAAACCCTTTGGCAGGACTGGAGAAAAAAAGACTGGTAGAACATGTGGAGAGCTCTGCAAACTCCAAAGGTCCTCAGTCTCCTCAGGACTCTGGCCCTTCTTGTACACAGCTTCTGTGTTGGTGCTCCACTTAAATCCGTCATCCAGCAGCACCGCAGGTACTGGTGGGTTCTCACCACATCCACATCGTCACCATCAATAGTAACAGGGAGCAGTGCAGGCTTAATCTTCCTAAAGTCCATCACCATCTCTTTTGTCTGACTGATGTTGAGCTGCAGATGATTCAGCTTGCACCATTTAACAAAGTCCTCCACCAGGGCCCTGTATTCATCCTCCCATCCTCCTTTAATACAACCAACTATTGCTGAGGCGTCAGAGAATTTCTGCAGATGACATGACTCAGTGTTGTATCTAAAGTCCGAGGAGTACAGGGTAAACAGGAAGGGAGCCAATACAGTCCCCTGTGGGACCCCAGTGCTGCTCAAACCATGTCTGACACACAGCTCCGAGGCTGCACAAACTGTGGTCTGCCACTCAGGTAGTCCATTATCCAGGATACAATGGAAGTGCCAGCCTGTATTGAATGGAGCTTTTCCTCCAGCAATGAGGGCTGTATGGTACTGAAGACACTTGAGAAATCAAAAGAACATGATCCTCACAGTGCTGTCCTGCTTATGCGAACGGGAGTAGGCTCTGTTCAGCAGGTCGATGACAGCATCGTCAACTCCAGTGTGCTCCTGGTAGGCAAATTGCAGGTGATTGTGGGCTGATCTGACCAGGGGTTGGAGGTGGGCTAGGATCAGCCTCTCTAGGGTCTTCATGATGTATGAGGTCAGGGACACTGGACGGTAGTCATTCAAGACTTTCCGTTGGTCCTTCTTGGGTACTGGGACCAGACGTGATGTTTTCCACAGAGTCTGGGACCCTTTCCAAGTGAGAATCAGATTGAAAATGCACTGGAGAACTCCACATAGCTGTGCAGCACACTCCATCAGGACCCTGGGGTTCACACCATCCGGTCCCAACGTCTGAATTTCCCCAGAGCCCTTCTCGCCTGCTCATAGTGAAGGTGAGTCCGTGATGACAGGGGAGTTGGTGGAAGGTGGGGGCAGGGGAGGTGAAGATTGGGATGATAGCAGTTGGTATGTGGAGGTGTGCAGGTGTGGGTGGTCGCTGCAGGAGAAGGAGGGGGTGTAGACAGTGGTAGCTTCTGTTGAACTGGAGGGGAGTTGTTGGTGCTGAGGGAGCATTGGGTGCCTCAGCACCTGGACTGGTGAACAGGAGGTCAAATGTCAAACCTATTGAAGAATTGGCTGAACTCATTAGCCCATCGACCGCTGCATTCCACTCCACAGCAAGGCTGACTGAAGCCAGTGATGTTGTTCATGCCTCTCCACACCTCCCACGTGCTACGCGGCCCGAGTTTGTTCTCCAGCTCTCTCCTGTATTCCTCTTTAGCACCTTCATCTTCTCCTTTAGCTCCCTCCGCACGTTTCAATTCCTCCGTCTCCCGATTTACTGTGAATGCCCACAAGCAAATGAATCTTGGAGTTGTAAACGGTGACATATGTGTACTTCAATAATACATTTACAATTAACTTTGAAGTGATTTTACAGGGAGGCAGACATTGTGGAGGGGGGTTTGGGGTTATGGATGAGGCTTAGAGCCAACAGGATTCACCCAAGGAAGTGGTGACTTATGTGAGTGTGTCTGGGCCACATGGCTTCTGTCAACAGAGCATCTGTGTGATCATTCTTGATGAGGGTATTGATCTGATATCTAATCAATTAATGGGAGAGCAGATAGTGAGGCAGTGGTGCTGGGACATCACAGACAACATCCCAGCTAAGCAAACCAATGTCACAAACTGTTCCCTGCCTCATCCTCTCCTTTTCTCTGTAACTCCTGCGCTCCACGTCCTCATATTGAAAACACTCCCATGTACCCCCTCTCTGCAACCCCGACATTCCCTGTCCTCCTGTTCAAACACCTCCTTCGACCCCTCCCTATCTCTGTAATCCCTCATATCCAAAACCCTCCCAAGACCCCTCATCGCTGGAACATCTACACTCGCTGTCTGCCTGATGAAGACACTCGTACATCGCCCCTATCTCTATAACGGCCACATCCTCCTCTTCAATCTATCTGTCTCTATGACCCCTCCTCTTCAATCTCCCCATCTCTGTAACCCCTCGTGTTCAGTCTCCGTCTCTGTAACCCCTCGTATTCAGCGTCCCTATCTCTATGACTCCTCCTCTTCAGTCTCCCTTTCTCTGTAACCACCGATATTCAGTCTTCCTGTCTCTGTAACCCCTCGTGTTCAGTATCCCTACCAGAGTAACCCCTTGTGTTCAGTCTCCCTGTCTCAGTAAACCCTCGTGTTCGGTCTCCCTGTTGCTGTAACCCCTCATGTTCAATCTCCCTATCTTTTTAACCCTTCGGGTTCAGTCTCCCCATCTCTGTAACCCCTCATGTTCAGTCACCCTGTCTCTGTAATCCTTCATCTCTCTATACACTCATGTTCAATCTCCCTATCTCTGTAACCCCTACATCCTCTGTTCAGTTTCCTTGTCTCTGTAACCCCTCGTCTTCAGTTTCATTGTCTCAGTAACCCCTCGTGTTCAATCTGCCTATCTCTGTAACCCCTCGTGTTCAGTCTGTCCATCTCTGTAACCCCTCATGTTCAGTCTCCCTGTCTCTGTAACCCCTCGTCTTCAGTTTCATTGTCTCAGTAACCCCTCGTGTTCAATCTGCCTGTCTCAGTAACCCCTCGTGTTCAATCTGCCTATCTCTGTAACCCCTCGTGTTCTGTCTCCATATCTCTGTAACCCCTCGTCTTCAGTTTTATTGTCTCAGTAACCCCTCGTGTTCAATCTGCCTGTCTCAGTAACCCCTCGTGTTCAATCTGCCTATCTCTGTAACCCCTCGTGTTCAGTCTGTCCATCTCTGTAACCCCTCGTGTTCAGTCTCCCTGTCTCTGTAACCCCTCGTGTTCAGTCTCCCTGTCTCTGTAACATCATCAGTCACCCTATCGCTGTAACCCCTCTCGTTCTGTCTCCCTGTGCCAGTAACCCCTCGTGTTCAGTCTCACTGTCCGTGTAACTGCAGGACTAAATCCACACTCACTATGAAGGACACTATTCTCACTCTTTGTCTTTGCTTTAAGTACTGCCGATTACGCCCCTGATATCTACGGCAGCAATGAAAGTTCTGCATTTCTGGTGGAGTTTCAGGGCTTCCTTCACCCTGTCAGTAGCTCCGTTTGCACTACTGAGCGTCTGGGTGTAGACTCAGGAATACCTTCACACTCAGATGTAGAAGTATTCTTCACCGCTGTTTCTGCAACAGTTTTGTTGGATCAGTGAGAGTTGGTAGCCCGGTGTTGAACCCCCGAACTGGAGGATCGGTGGACCACTCTTCATCTGGCTCCCTTTGACCTGTTTGGGATGGGGGACCAAAGCATAAAGCCCTGACTCCAGCCAATGTAGCACTCCAGATCTTTGAGGCACGTAAGTCTCAACATCCTACGATGAGGCTGTGGTCCTCTCTCTATCCCTGTAGTTATTTTCCATTTGCATAGTTTGTCTTCGTTTGAGCAATGTTTGTTTGTCAGTCTTTGTAATTTTTTCCCATCGATTCTATTGTGCTTCTCTGATCTCCAGTCGATGTCTGCAAGAAAGATATACCTACATATACCTACATATACCTACTTTTGTTCCTTAAGGTTGTTCTAGCCAGGGGTGGTAATGGGGACAAGCTCCCACTACCATTTAAATGCTCCCAATGACGTGTGTCTCAAATAGCCTCTGACAGCTGTCCAGCTCCCAGCCTTCACGTGTGGTGGAACCGTTTCCATTGACAGGAGAAAGATGGGTTACTGGCGCCTTAAAACCAGTCACTTCAGGAAGATGGGGCTCATCAGCCGTGGTGGGCAGCCCATCTAGAAGAAGGAAAACTCCGATCTCAAACCGCTGCTGCCTCGCGGCTGTACACACTGATGGGGAAGGCCTCGGGAGTAAACCCCAAAGAATAAATCCAGAGCTGGTGTCCCTAGGTTGAGTTCAGCGCTGAGGAGCAACTGCTGCCACGCGCTGGGGCCAAACTGTATCGGTCTCTGCCGTTCCTTTGGGTTCATCAGCTGTGTGGAGCGGGAGAGCCTGTTACACGGGAACAGTTTGCTCTCCATGTCGTACTGCTCAGCAAGGACACAACATCCATGGTCAACTCTGACCGACAGAGGCCTCATACGTACTTTGATAATAAATTTACTTTGAACTATGAATGCTGGATGACTGTTCACAAGCTGTGGCTGTTGACAAACTTCTATAGATGTGTAGTGCAGAGTGTATTGACTGGCTGCATCATGACCTGGTATGGAAACACCAATGCCTTTGAACAGAAAAGCCTACAAAAGGCAGTGGATTCGGGTCAGTACATCTCAGGTAAACCTCCCCCCCCCCAAAAAAAAACACTGAGCACATCTGCTCGAAATGCTGTCATAGGAAAGCGGCATCCACCATTAAAAACACAAGGAAGTCTGTAGATGCTGGAAATCCAGAGCAACACACTCAAAATGCTGGAGGAACTGAGCAAGTCAGACAGCATCTAAGGAAAGGAGTAAACAGTTGGGATTTCAGGCCAAGACCCTTCTTCAGAACTGAGAATGAAGGAGGAAGATGCCAGAATAAAAAGGTGGGGGAGGGTTAGGAGGCTAACGAGAAGGTGATAGGTGAAGCCAGGCGGGTGGGAAAGGTAAAGGACTGGTGAGGAAAGAATCTGACAGGAGAGGAGAGTGGACCACAGGAGAAAGGGAAGGAGGAAGACCCAGGGGCAGGTGATAGGCAAGTGAGAAGAAGTAAAAGGTCAGTGTGGAGAACAGAGGAAGGGGGAAGGGAGTACATTTTGTTTACCGTAAGGAGAAATCACTACTCATGCCATCATGTTGCAGATTGAATATAAGCTGTTGCTCCTCCACCCTGAAGGTGGCCTCATCTTGGCACAAGCGGAGGCCATGGACCAACACATCGGAACAGAAACGGGAAGTAAAATTCATCCATCATCAGAGATCCCACCACCCAGGCCAGGCTCTTTGCTCACTGCTGCCATCAGCTAGAAGGCACCACCAGGTTCAAGAACAGTTACTACCCCTCAACCATCTGGCTCCTGAATAAAAGGGGATAACTACACTCACTTGCCCAACAACCAATGATCTCACTTAACAACTCTTTATCTCCTGTTCTCGTTACTTATTGCTATTTATTTTTGTTTGCATTTGCACAGCTTGTTGCCTTCTGCACTCTGGTTGATCTTTCATTGATCCTGTTATAGTTACTGTTTCCTCAGGGATCCTTTCCGCAGGGATCACTCCCTACGCGACTCCCTTGTCCATTCGTCCCCCCATCCCTGCCCAACCGATCTCCCTCCTGGCACTTATCCTTGTCATTGGAACAAGTGCTACACATGCCCTTACACTTCCTCCCTTACCACCATTCAGGGCCCCAGACAGTCCTTCCAGGTGAGGCGACACTTCACCTGTGAGTCGGCTGGGGTGATATACTGCGTCCGGTGCTCCCGATGTGGCCATCTATATATTGGCGAGACCCGACGCAGACTGGGAGATCATTTCATTGAACACCTACGCTCTGTCTGCCAGAGAAAGCAAGATCTCCCAGTGGCCACACATTTTAATTCCACGTCCCATTCCCATTCTGATCTGTCTATCCATGGCTTCCTCTACTGTAAAGATGAAGCCACATTCAGGTTGGAGGAACAACACCTTATATTCCCTCTGGGTAGCCTCCAACCTGACGGCATGAACATTGACTTCTCTAACTTCCGTTAATGCCCCATCTTCCCCTCGTACCCCATCCGTTATTGCCCATCCTCTGGGCTACCCCCCCATCCCCCTTTCTTTCTCCCTAGGCCTCCTGTCCCATGATCCTCTCATATCCCTTTTGCCAATCACTTGTCCAGCTCTTGGCTCTATCCCTCCCCCTCCTGTCTTCTCCTATTATTTTGGATCTCCCCCTCCCCCTCCCACTTTCAAATCTCTTACTAGCTCTTCCTTCAGTTAGTCCTGACGAAGGGTCTCGGCCCGAAATGTCGACTGTACCTCTCCCAATAGATGCTGCCTGGCCTGCTGCGTTCACCAGCAACTTTTATGCGTGTTGCTTGAAATTCCAGCATCTGCTGATTTCCTCGTGTTTGCATAGTTATATTCTATAGATTTACTGAATGTGCCCACAGGACAATGAATATCAGGGTTGTACATGGTGACATATATGTACTTAGACAATAAAATTTACTTTGAACCTCACAATACCGTCACCTGGAGTTTGGACCAGATGGGATTGTGGGAATACGGCTCCCCCTGCTGCCCAAGGGGTATATTACAGAACCAGGATCAGGTTCAATGTCACTGGCATTAGGGTTCAAGATTCCAGATTGTTTATTGTCATTTCCACTCCAAGTGTAAAGGAGAACTGTTACTCCAGATCCGATGCAAAACACAATAAGATAAAGAACACAGTAACGGAAAAAGGATGCAACTGTGGCTGACAAGAGAAGTCAAAGCCAAAGTTAAAGCAAAGGAGAGGGCATACAAGGAAGCAAAAATTAGTGGGAAGACAGAGGATTGGGAAGTTTTTAAAAGCTAGCAAAAGGAAACTAAAAAGGTCATTAAGAGGGAAAAGATGAACCATGAAAGGAAGCTAGCAAATAATATCAAAGAGGATACTAAAAGCTTTTTCAAGTATATAAAGAGTAAAAGACAGGTGAGAGTAGATATAGGGCCAATAGAAAATGATTCTGGAGAAATTGTAATGGGAGATAAGGAGATGGCCGAGGAACTGAGCGAGTATTTTGCATTAGTCTTCACTGAGGAAGACATCAGCAGTATACCGGACACTCAAGGGTGGCAGGGAAGAGAAGTGTGCACAGTCACAATTACAACAGAGAAAGTACTAGGAAGCTGAATAGTCTAAGGTTAGATAAATCCCCCGGACCAGATGGAATGCACCCTTGTGTTCTGAAGGAAGTAGCTGTGGAGATTGCGGAGGCATTAGCAATGATCTTTCAAAAGTCAATAGATTCTGGCATGGTTCCGGAGGATTGGAAGATTGCAAATGTCACTCTGCTATTTAAGAAGGGGGCAAGGAAGCAAAAAGGAAATTATACACCTGTTAGCTTGACATTGGTGGTTGGGAAGTTGTTGGAGTCGATTGTCAAGGATGAGATTACGGGGTACCTGGAGGCATATGACAAGATACGCAGAACTCAGAATGGTTTCCTTAAAGGAAAATCCTGCCTGACAAACCTATTGCAATTTTTTGAGGAAATTACAAGTAGGCTAGACAAGGGAGATGCAGTGGATGTTGTATATTTGGATTTTCAGAAGGCCTTTGACAAGGTGCCACACATGAGGCTATTTAACAAGATAAGAGCCCATGGAATTACGGAAAAGTTACATACGTGGATAGAGCATTGGCTGATTGGCAGGAAACAGAGAGTGGGAATAAAGGGATCCTATTCTGGTTGGCTGCCGGTTACCAGTGGTGTTTCACAGGGATCAGTGTTGGGGCCGCTTCTTTTTACATTGTACATCAATGATTTGGATTATGGAATCGATGGCTTTGTGGCTAAGTTTGCTGACGATATGAAGATAGGTGGAGGGGCCGGTAGTGCTGAGGAAACGGAGAGTCTGCAGAGAGACTTGGATAGATCGGAAGAATGGGCAAAGAAGTGGCAAATGAAATACAATGTTGGAAAGTGTATGGTTATGCACTTTGGTAGAAGAAATAAACGGGCAGACTATTATTTAAATGGGGAGAGAATTCAAAGTTCTGAGATGCAACGGGATTTGGGAGTCTTCGTGCAGGATACCCTTAAGGTTAACCTCCAGGTTGAATCGGTGGTGAAAAGGCGAATGCAATGTTGGCATTCATTTCTAGAGGAATAGAGTATAGGAGCAGGGATGTGATGTTGAGGCTCTATAAGGCGCTGGTGGGACCTCACTTGGAGTACTGTGTGCAGTTTGGGGCTCCTTATTTAAGAAAGGATGTGCTGATGTTGGAGAGGATTCAGAGAAGATTCACTAGAATGATTCTAGGAATGAGAGGGTTAACATATGAGGAACGTTTGTCCGCTCTTGGACTGTATTCCTTGGAGTTTAGAAGAATGAAGGGGGGCCTTATAGAAAGATTTCGAATGTTGAAAGGCATGGACAGAGTGGATGTGGCAAAGTGGTTTCCCATGGTTATATGCAACACACATCAAAGTTGCTGGTGAACGCAGCAGGCCAGGCAGCATCTATAGGAAGAGGCGCAGTCGACGTTTCAGGCCGAGACCCTTCGTCAGGCTGACGAAGGGTCTCGGCCTGAAACGTCGACTGCGCCTCTTCCTATAGATGCTGCTCTTCCTATAGATGCTGCCTGGCCTGCTGCGTTCACCAGCAACTTTGATGTGTGTTGCTTGAATTTCCAGCATCTGCAGAATTCCTGTTGTTCCCATGGTTATATGGTGGGGGAGTCTAGTACGAGAAGGCATGAATTAAGGATTGAAGGGCGCCCAGTCAGAAAAGCGATGCTGAGAAATTTTTTCAGCCGGAGGATGGTGAATCTGTGGAATTTGTTGCCACAGGCAGCAGTGAAGGTGAAGTCGTTGGGTGTATTTAAGGCAGAGATTGATAGGTATCTGACCAGCCAGGGCATCAAAGGTTATGGTGAGAAGGCGGGGGAGTGGGACTAAATAGGAGATTGGATCAGCTCATGATAAAATGGTGGAGCAGACTCGATGGACTGAATGGCCGACTTCTGCTCCTTTGTCTTATGGTCTAATAAAAAAACTCAATAAATATAAATACACAAGTTACTGTATATACATAGAATAGCTGTACGCCCATAAGGTAACACTAGGTAAGGCAGTGTCTGTACATAAGGTGACAGGAAGTTATAAAGTACTGGTGTATGGAGGTGTTGATCAGCCTTACTGCTTGGGGAAAGTAACTGTTTTTGAGTCTGGTGGTCCTGGTGTGGATGCTGTGTACCCTCCTCTCTGATGGGAGTGGGACAATCAGTCCATGAACAGGGTGGGTGGGATCCTTCCTGACGTTACTGGCCCTTTTCCAGCACCTTTCTGCATATAATTTCAGATAGTAATGACAGGGCGTACAGGAGCCCGGTACATCAGCTAGTTGAGTGGTGTCGCAGCACCTGGCACTCAACATCAGTCAGACCAAAGAACTGATCGTGGACTTCAGAAAGGGTAAGATGAGGGAGCACACACCAGCACTCAGAGAGTAATCAGAAGTGGAGCGAGTGAACAGCTCCAAGTTCCTGGGTGCAAATATCTCTTGAGGATCTCACCTGGACCCAACATATTGATGAAGCTACAAATAAAGTGCAAAAGTGGCTATATTTCATTAGGAATCCGAGGAGATTTGGTATGTCACCAAAAACATTTTCAGATTTCTGCAGGTGTACCGTGGAGGGCACCGTGACTGGCTGCATCACTCTCTGGTATGGGGCGGGGAGGGCTACGGAGAGTTGTAAACTTAATCAGTTCCATCATGGCCACGAGTCTCTGGAGTGTCCAGGACACCTTCAACCAGCACAAAGATAGGAAAATCTGCAGATGCTGGAAATCAAAAGAACATTTAGTGTGTGCTGCTTGCATCTTCAAAGAGCAATCCCTCAAAAAAGGTGACGTCCATGATTAAGGACCCCCATCACCCAGGTCATGCTCTCTTCTCACTGTCACCATCAGGTAGGAGGTACAGAAGCCTGAAGGCACACACTCAGTGATTCAGGAACAGCTTCCTCCCCTCTGTCATACAATTTCTGAATGGACATTGAACCCATGAACACTACCTCACTACTTCATTGCTGCAATGGTAACAAATTTCATGACATATGCTGGTGATATTAAACCTGATTCTGAAGGTGGGTAGGCTGGTGCCAATGGTGCGTTGGGCAGTTTTGACTACCTGTTGTAGAGCTGTCATGTTCATCACAGTGCAGTTTCTGTGTCACTGGCTTATGTCATGAAATCTGTTGTTTTATGATGGCAGTACCGTCCAAAACATAATAATAAAGTACTGTACATTACAACAGGAACATAAATTTAACATTAAGTTAACTAGGTAGTTCTAAAAATAGTAATCTGTCAGGAGGTACCGTAGCATTAGGACTAGAACTGTGAGGATGGGAAACAGCTTCTTCCCCCAGACTGTGAGACTATCGAACTCCCTGACACCGCCCAGGTCTCATCACGTATGAAACACCAGTAGCATTATACTGTTTACTCTTTATCCTGGGTTGTAAATACAGTCTTTTGTTAACTGTCAATCTTCTGGAAGATATTTTATTAGTTGTTAACTTATTTGGGGTACTATTACTTTATATGTTATGTGTTTGAGCTATACGTAATGTGTTGTGCACCTTGGTCCAGAGCAATGTTGTTTCATTTGGTGGTACAGTATAAGATGCATGGGGTGTCCAGTGAGGGGTGGTACATCTGGGGAAGGGGCATGCATTGTCCATTCTGGGGCAGCTCACTCACCTTTTAGCCCCACTGGAGACTCAGCTCTCTCCTGTAGCTCCAAATAGCTGTTTGCATGTGACTGTGTCCATACCCTGGTACACAGGTGAGATAAAACAGCGAAGGATAGCCAGTGGGTCTCATTCCCCGACGAGATAGAGACATGCCTGTCTGATCATGCAAATCAGCTTTGGCAGACAGTGCGGATCAGATCAACAGTGAGACGAAACAGCAAAGAAGACATCTTGGCAAGGCTCCGTGGAGAGCAAAGAGCATGACCAGGCACAGAAGAAGTCATGGTCATCCCCAGCAACCAAGGAAGACCTCAGTTATGACACTTCTTCGTACCATTGGACCCAGTTTTCAGAAGCCCTGAAAGTGGAACAGCCCCAGTGCAACAGCTTTGCCACTTAAAAACTGCTGTACAGGTTTCCTGTCATCGTCGGACAGGATGGACAATCACCAAAAATAACGATCTACAATCACCAATCACCACACACGACGTACAATCACCACACACGACGTACAATCACCACACGTGATGTACAATCGCCACACGTGATGTACAATCACCACACACGACGTACAATCACCACACGTGATGTACAATCGCCACACATGACGTACAATCACTACACATGATGTACAATCACCACACATGACGTACAATCACTACACATGAAGTATAATCACCACACACGACGTACAATCACTACACATGAAGTATAATCACCACACACGACGTACAAACACCACAGGCAACATACAATCACCACACATGATGTACAAGCACCATAGACGATGACCTACAATCACTACACAGGACACATAATCACCATCCTTGATGTACAATCTCCGTATACGATAGTGTACAATCAGAACAAACGACCAGATAAATCACATAGATGTTAACGTACAATCACCATACGCGACATACACGTAAAATTCCCACGCACAACATACAATCGCCATACATGACGTACAATCACCACACAATGTACTATCGCCACACAAAATACAATCGCCATAGACAATAACTTACAATCACAACACAGGACATACAATCACCATCCTCGACATAAATTCACGACAACAAGCAATCACCATACATGATGTACAATCACCATACACAATCTACAATCACCATACATGACGTACAATCAAAACACATAATGTACAATTGCCATAGACGATGACGTACAATCACAACACAGGACATACAATCACCATCCTCGACGTACAATCACCACACAACAATGTACAATCACTTACTCTCACACTCCCATCCTTGCCCATCTCTCAGCCTACCCCTTTCCCTCCCTAACCCTCTCACCTTCCTTAGCAATCTCCTCCCTCCCTCTCCGCACCCCTTTTCTCTTTCTCTGCCTCTCTTCCTCCTCCCTCAGCTTACCTCCCTCCCCATTCCCCTTCCCCTCCCTCATATCCTCCCCCACCCCTCCTTCCCACAACCCATTCCTCACCCCCTCCCTCTCTCTGTAACCCCTACACTCCCTGTCTGTCTGTTCAAACCCCTCCCTCACCCCCTCCCTATCTCTGTAACCCCTACACTCCCCCTCCTGTTCAAATCCCTCCCTATCTCTGTAACCCTTACACTCCCCCCTCCAGTACAAACCCCTCCCTCACCCCCTCCTTATCTCTGTAACCCCTACACTCCCCCCTCCTGTTCAAACCCCTCCCTATCTCTGTAACCTCTACACTTGCCCTTCCTGTACAAACCCCTCCCTTGCCCTCCAATCCTGGCAAATATTTCCAGCTCTCCTCCCCCCCCCACCCCGGCTTCATTCCACCTTCCTGCAGCGGGGCGACTGGAACTGAACACAATACAATGCGGCCTCACCAACTGCAACATAACCTGCCAACTCCCGTACTCAGCGCCCTGACTGATGAAGGGCAGCGTGGCAAATGTCTTCTTCACTGCCCTGTCTGCTTGTGGCTCGACTTTCAAGGTTCAAAGTAAATTTATTATCGAAGTACATGTACATCACCCTGACATTCATTTTCTCTAGCTCCTTCCCTCTCACTCACTCCCATTTTTCTTCTCTGTCTCTCCCCGATTCCCTCACACTCTGATCTTCCCCCAGCCCTCCCCCTCCCCCTCGCTGCACCCCCCCCACTGTGCGACAGCGTGACGGTCCTTGACTCATCGTTCCAAGGACTCCCGGCTGAGTCACGTCAGTCCGGTGACGGATTACACGCTTTCCAAATCAAGGGGAAAACGTCACTACTGGGGCAGAGAGATCTCCCCGTCCTAATCTCTCCCTCAACAGCTGTGCAACAGTCAGAGCCCGATCCACAATCTGCAACGTATAACACAAACTGTACATATAAAAATAACAGTGAGAACATGAGTTGTCGAGTCCTTGAAAGTTTGTCCGCAGGTTGTGGAATCCGTTCAGAGTTGAGGTGAGTGAAGTTATCCCCTCTGGTTCAAGAGCTTAATGGTTAAGGGGTAGTAACTATTCCTGAAGCTGGTGGTGTGAGTCCTGAGGCTTCTGTACCTCCTTCCTAACAGCAAGAGTGAGAAGAGAGTGTGGCCTGGATGGTGGGGGTCCCTGAAGATGGATGCTGCTTTTCTGTGAGGGTGTTTCATGTAGGTGTGCTCAGTGGTGAGGAGGTCTTTACCTGCGACAGACTAGGCCGTATCCACTACTTTTGTAGGATTTTCCGTTCCTGGGCATTGGTGTTTCCATGCCAGGCTTTGATGCAGCCAGTCAATATACTCCCCTCTCCCCATAGAAGCTTGTCAGAGTTTTAGATGACATGCTGAATCTTTGCAAACTTCCAAGCAGAGGCACTGTCTTGTGTTCATTGTAATGGCACTTGCGTGCTGAACCCAGGGCAGTTCCTCTGAAGTGATCACGCTGAAGAATTTAGAGTGGCTGGCCCACTCCACCTCGGATCCCCTGATGTGGACCATGGCCCATGGACCTCTGGTTTCCTCTTGCTGTAGTATATAATCAGCTCTTTGGTTTTGCTGACATTGAGGGAGATTAAAGTTCAGCTAAACTTAAGAGCTGATTGTTGACTTCAGGAGGAGGAATAAAAATAGAGACACTGCCGTGCCTGACAGCTCCATGCTGGTCCCGGGACAGATCCTCTGATATGATAACACCATGGAATTCAATGTCACTGACCCCTCCACCTCCGGTCCCCTGACGAGGTCCAGCTCAGAGACTTCTGGAAAGATCCAGAAGCTCTTCAAACAGTCGGAAGGAGATTGACCCAGTGACAGAGCTGCCATTCCGTACAGTTTCCCTTGCATTCCTGGGAGTACAGAAGAATGAGATGAGAGTCTTATTGAGGTTCCCAGTCAGGCAGACGTCAGGATAGTTCCACTGGTGTGAGAGTCCCAGATTAGTTCCAACCTGGTTACAAGACGGAGAGGAGGGGAGAGACTGCTATTTAAAACTAAGGTATGTGAAAAACTTCTGCTCTTGCAGGCTGGGGAGTCCAGGGAATTCTTTACCCAGGGATTGGCAGGGTCTGGCTGACTAGGAGGAATATGTGGTGATAGAAAGCGAAGGGAGAGAGAAGTTTACTTAGTGTGAACGGGGATGGGATAGAGTAGATGCTATCTGTGGCAGGTCTGCCAGCGTAGGAGGGGCCGAATTTCCTTTATCCTTATTTAGAAATAAGACACTTCCGGACCGTCGAGCTGTGCTATCCAGACACACTGATTTAACCCTAGCCTAACTGCAATGATAGTTAACCCGCGAGATGGCTTTTTAGAACAGCTTGCTGTTGAGCCCACCAGGGGATCGGCTGTACTGGATTGGGTATTGTGTAATGAATCAGAGGTGATTAGAGAGATTGAAGTGAAAGAACCCTTAGGAGGCAGTGATCATAACATGATTGAATTCACTGTGAAATTTGAAAAAGAGAAGCCGGAATCTGATGTGTCGGTATTTCAGTGGAGTAAAGGAAATTACAGTGGCATGAGAGAGGAACTGGCTAAAGTTGACTGGAAAGGGACACTGGCCGGAAAGACGGCAGAGCAGCAGTGGCTGGAGTTTATGCGAGAAGTGAGGAAGGTGCAAGACAGGTATATTCCAAAAAAGAAGAAATTTTCGAATGGAAAAAGGATGCAACCATGGTTGACAAGAGAAGTCAAAAGCCAAAGTTAAAGCAAAGGAGAGGGAAGCAAGGGAAGCAAAAATTAGTGGGAAGACAGAGGATCGGGTTTTTAAAACCTCACAAAAGGAAACCAAGAAGGTCATTAAGAGGGAAAAGATTAACTATGAAAGGAAGCTAGCAAATAATATCAAAGAGGATACTAAAAGCTTTTTCAAGTATATAAAGAGTAAAAGACAGGTGAGAATAGACATAGGACTGATAGAAAATGATGCTGGAGAATGGGAGATAAGGAGATGGTGGCAAAACTGAACGAGTATTTTGCATCAGTCTTCATTGAGGAAGACATCAGCAGTATACCAGACACTCAAGGATGTCAGGGAAGAGAAGTGTGCTCAGTCATAATTACGACAGAGAAAGTACTCAGGAAGCTGAATAGTCTAAAGGTAGATAACTCTCCCTGACCAGATGGAATGCACCCTTGTGCTCTGAAGGAAGTAGCTGTGGAGATTGCAGAGGTATTAGCAATGATCTTTCAATGGGGAAAGAATTCAAAGTTCGGAGATGCAACGGGACTTGGGAGTCCTCGTACAGGATACCCTTAAAGTTAACCTCCAGGTTGAGTCAGTAGTGAAGAAGGCGAATGCAATGTTGGCATTCATTTCTAGAGGAATAGAGTATAGGAGCAGGGATGTGATGTTGAGGCTCTATAAGGTGCTGGTGAGACCCCACTTGGAGTACTGTGGGCAGTTTTGGTCTCCTTATTTAAGAAAGGATGTGCTGACGTTAGAGAGGGTATGGAGAAGATTCACTAGAATGATTCCGGGAATGAGAGGGTTAACATATGAGGAACGTTTGTCCGCTCTTGGACTGTATTCCTTGGAGTTTAGAAGAATGAGGGGAGACCTCATAGAAACATTTTGAATGTTGAAAGGCGTGGACAGAGTGGATGTGGTAAAGTTGCTTCCCATGATGGGGGAGTCTAGTACGAGAGGGCATGACTTAAGGATTGAAGGGCGCCCATTCAGAACAGAAATGCGAAGAAATTTTTTTAGTCAGAGGATGGTGAATCTATGGAATTTGTTGCCACGGGCAGCAGTGGAGGCCAAGTCATTGGGTGCATTTAAGGCAGAGATTGATCGGTATCTGAGTAGCCAGGGCATCAAAGGTTATGGTGAGAAGGCAGGGGAGTGGGACTAAATGGGGGATTGGATCAGCTCATGATAAAATGGCGGAGCAGACTCGATGGGCCGAATGGCCGACTTCTGCTCCTTTGTCTTATGGTCTTATGGTCTAACCGGTACCTGTTTGGACTGTGGGAGGAAAGCAGAGCACTCAGAGGAAAGTCACACATTCATAGAAAGGAACATATTCCAGAGGATACCAGAACAGAATTCTGAACTCCAGCGCTCCGAGCTGTAATAGATTCTGCCAGACGTGGCTCAGGCAGCACCTTTGTCTTATGGTCTTATGGTCATTTTTGAAAGATCATTGCTAATACTGCCACAATATCTACCACTACCATGAAGGAATTAACTACTGAGTCAGTGTGGGTGGAAGTCAGAAACAGGAAAGGGGCAATAATTCTACAGGGTGTTTTTTTAGACCCCCCCCCCCAATAGTAATAGAGACATCGAGGAGCAGATGGGGAGGCAGATTCTGGAACGGCGCAATAATAATAGGGCTGTTGTGATGGGAGATTTTAACTTTCCTAATATTGACTGGCATCTCCTTAAAGCAAGGGGCTTAGATGAGGTGCAATTTGTTAGGTGTGTATAGGAAGGTTTCCTGACGCAGTATGTAGATAAGCCAACCAGAAGAGATGCTGTACTTGATCTGGTATTGGGAAATGAACCTGGTCACAACTTTATCTCCTTTACCATAGCGTCGAAGAAGGTTAGGAGCCGACAATTTGGGAAAACATTTAACTGGAGAAGGGGGAAATATGATGCTATTAGACAGGAACTTGGGAGCAGATGTTCTCAGGGAAATGCACGGCAGAAATGTGGCAAAAGTTCAGGGAACATTTGCATGGAGTTCTGCATAGGTATGTTCCATTGAGGCAGGGAAAGGATGGCAGGGTAAAAGAACCATGATGTACAAAGGATATGGAAAACCTGGTTAAGAAGAAAAGAAAAGCTTACAAAAGGTTCAAGAAACTAGGTACTGATAAGAGTTCTAGAAAATTACAGGGTTGCCAGGAAGGAGTTTAAGAATGGGATTAGGAGAGCCAGGAGTCATGAGAAGGCTTTGGTGAGCAGGATTAAGGAAAACCCCAAGGCATTCTACAAGTATATGAAGAGCAAGAGGATGAGCCGTGTGAGAATAGGACCAATCCTGCAATAGTGGAAACGTGTGCATGGAGTCGGAGGAGGTAGTGGAGATACTTAATGAATGCTTCACTTCAGTATTCACCAAGGAAAAAGACCTTGGCAATTGTGGGTTTGACTTACAGCAGACTGAAACACTTGAGCATATAGACATTAGGAAAGGGGATGTGCTGGAGCTTTTGAAAGGTACTAAGTTAGATAAGTCGCCAGGACCAGACGAGATATACCCCAGGCTACTGTGGAAAAAGGAGGAAGGAGATAGCTGAGCCTCTGGGGCTGTTCTTTACATCATCAATAGGGACAGGAGAAATACCAGAGAAACAGAGGGTTGCAAATGTTGTTCCCTTGTTCAAGGAAGTGAGTAGAAATAGCCCAGGAAATTATAGACCAGTGAGACTTACTTCAGTAAGTTGTTGGAGAAGATCCTGAGGCAGGATTTATGAGCATTTGGAGAGACAAAATCTGATTAGGGATAGTCAGCATGGCTTTGTCAAGGGCAGGTCTGCCTTATGAGCCTGATTGAATTCTTTGAGGATGTAACAAAACACATTAAGGTAGAGCAGTAGATGTAGTGTATATGGATTTTTTTTTTATTATTAAGTGCAGAAATGCTGATCAAGCAAACTAGTTCCCAAAGAGAACTCTGATAGGCCAATCAGATGGTTCACTGCTGCTCAGCGATAGAACACAAAAAAAAAATCACATGTACAATTAAGAAACATTAAAAAATAGTAGAAATACTGGAGTCATGATGATCATGATGAAGTCTGCTGGAGAGAGACATTTATACACATGCTGTCCTCCATAATTCAAAGAGATTGAAGGATAAGGTTGCAGGGTGACAAAACGTGGCAGGAGCACTTGGAACTAAAAACTAATCCCTAAGCACCTGTTCTTTCCGCACTGTTCTTCAGCAGTTTAAGGACTAAGTTCAGCTGGAACATAACTCACAAGTGCTCTTGAAAGTCAGGTATTAACCCTACCTACCAACAACTAAGCATTGCCATCCTGGTCCCCTTCATGATAGCTTATGAAGAAGCAACAGACTTCCCTCCCAGAGATGATAGGTGTTTGTGCACTTGACTCTTGAAGGCTTGGACCCCATCGTCGCAGATGTTTCCAACCACAGCATCTGGAAGGCTGTGGATTTCAGTAAGGCATTTAATAAGGTTCTCAATGTAAAGCTCATTCAGAAAGTAAGGTGGCATGAGATCCAAGGAGACATCGCTTGGTGGATCCAGAACTGGCTTGTCCACAGAAGGCAAAGGGTGGTTGTAGATGGTTCGTATTCTGCTTGGAGAACGGTGACCGGTGGTGTGCCTCAGGGATCTGTTCTGGGACCCCTCCTCTTTGTGATTTTTATAAATGACCTGGATGAATAAGTAGAAGGGTGGGTTAGTAAGTTTGCTGATGACACAAAAGTTGGGGATGTTGTGGACAGTCTCGAGGGTTATCAGAAGTTACAGCGGGACAGCGATAGGATGCAGAACCGGGCTGAGAAGTGTGAGATGGAGTTCAACCCAGATAAGTGTGAAGTGGTAGGTCAGCTATCTCATTGGCATTCAACAAACTCACCCTCTTGAGATGTGTTACCAACCTGATTTTCCCAAATGACCTACATGTTGAAATCTTTCATGACTATCATAACATTGCCCTTTTGACATGCTTTTTCTATTTCCTGTTGTAATCTGTGGTCCACATCCCAGTTACTGTTGGGAGGCCTGTATATAACTGCCATCAGGGTCCTTTTACCGGTTTCTTAACTCAGTGAACAAGGATTCAACATCTTCCAATCCCATATCACATCTTTCTATGGATTTGATGCCATTTTTTACCAGCAGAGCCATGCCATCCCCTCTGCCTATCTTCCTATCCATATAACCTTAGACATTCAGCTCCCAACCACAAACATCCTTCAGCCACAATTCAGTGATGGCCACAACACCATACCTGACCATCTGTAATAATGCAACAAGATCATCCACCTTATTTCTTATACTCCGTGCATTGAGATATAACACTTTGAGTGCTGCATTTGCTATACTTTTTGATTCTGCATTCCTAATGCACTCTGCTGGCTGCAATTATGTCCCATCACCTGACTGTCCTTCATGTCTGACGCACACTATCTGTCCTATCCTGAGTCCCTTTACTCTGGTTCAGGTGCAACCCGTCACTTTTGAACAGGTTATGCCTCCCCCATAACAGATTCCAATGATCCAAGAACCTGAAGCCCTGTTCCCTGCACCAGCTTCTCAGCCACACATTTATCTGCCAAATCATCCTGTTTCTACTCTCGCTGGCAGGTGGCACAGGTAGCAATCCAGAAATTACTACCCAGGAGGTCCTGCTTCTCAGCTCTTTAAATTCTCTTTTCAGGAACTCTTTGCTTTTCTTTCTTATGTCATTGTGACATGCTGAGCTGTGTCCACAACTCTCTGCAGTTTCTTGTGGTCAAGGGTAGAGCAATTGCTGTACTGAGCCGTGATGCATGCAGGTGGTTATGAAGTGGATGAAAAATCCCAGTGTGAATGGCGGGTCACTGGCCCATCTTCCCCACAGGCTGTGGCGGGCAGAGAGGGGTTAGCATTTCCTAAGACTCCAAACCCACCTCCCATGAGATATGTGTCTGCGCTGGAGGGGAAGGGGACCAGGGTGTGGTCAAATGCGGGGCCAAAGGTCAATAGACAGTAGGTGGAGTAGGCCATTCGGCCCTTCGAGCCAACACCACCATTCACTGTGATCATGGCTGATCATCCACTATCAATATCCAGTTCCTGCCTTATCCCATAACCTTTTATCCCACTATCTTGAAGAGCTCTATCCATCTCTTTTTTGAAAGCATTCAGAGACTTGGCCTCCACAGCCTTCTGGGGCAGAGCATTCCATCTATCCACCACTCTCTGGGTGAAAAAGTTTTTCCTCATCTCCGTTCTAAATGGCCTACCCCTTATTCTTAAACCGTGGCCTCTGGTTCTGGACTCCATCAGCAGGAACATGCTTCCTGCCTGCAGCGTGTCCAATCCCTTAATAATCTTATATGTTTCAATAAGATCCCCTCTCAGCCTTCTAAATTCCAGAGTATACAAGCCCAGTCGCTCCAATCTTTCGACATATGACAGTCCCACCATCCCAGGAATTAACCTTGTGAACCTATGCTGCACTCCCTCAATAGCAAGAATGTCCTCCCTCAAATTTGCAGACCAAAACTGCACACAGTACTCCAGGTGTGGTCTCACCAGGGCCCTGTACAGCTGCAGAAGGACCTCTTTGCTCTTATACTCAATTCCCCTTGTTATGAAGGCCAGCTGTTTTCACTGCCTGTTGTACTTGCATGCTTGCTTTCAGTGACTGATGTACAAGAACACCTAGATCTCGTTGTGCTTCCCCTTTTCCTAACTTGACTCCATTTAGATAATAATCTGCCTACCCGTTCTTACCACCAAAGTGGATGACCTCACATTTATCCACATTAAACTACATCTGCCCACTCACCCAGCCTGTCCAAGTCACCCTGCATTCTCATAACATCCTCCTCACATTTCACACTGCCTCCCAGCTTTGTGTTATCAGCAAATTTGCTAATGTTACTTTTAATTCCCTCATCTAAATCATTAATATATATTGTAAACAGCTGCGGTCCCAGCACTGAACCCTGCGGTACCCCACTGGTCACTGCCTGCCATTCCGAAAGGGACCCGTTAATTGCTACTCTGTTTTCTGTCAGCCAGCCAATTTTCAATCCATGTCAGTACTCTGACCCCAATACCATGTGCCCTAATTTTGCCCACTAATCTCCTATGTGGGACTTTATCAAAGGCTTTCTGAAAGTCCAGGTACACTACATCCACTGGCTCTCCCTTGTCCATCTTCATAGTTACATCCTTAAAAAATTCCAGATTAGTCAAGCACGATTTCCCCTTTGTAAATCCATGCTGACCCGGACCAATCCTGTTACTACTATCCAGATGTGTCATAATTTCATCTTTTATAATTGACTCCAGCATCTTTCCCACCACCGACATCAGGCTAAGTGGTCTATAATTCCCTGTTTTCTCTCTCCCTCCATTCTTGAAGAGTGGGACAACATTAGCCACCTTCCAATCCACAGGAGCTGATCCTGAATCTATAGAACATTGGAAGATGATTACCAATGCATCCACGATTTCTAAAGCCACCTCCTTAAGTACCCTGGGATGCAGACCATCAGGTCCCGGGGACTTATCCGCCTTCAGACCCAACAACTTATCCAACACCATTTGTAGAAGGGAGAAGTCGAGGGGAGGGGGGACAAGAGTTGGTGAGGGAGGGAGTGGTCAATGAGAGAGAAACGAGGTCAGGGGTGGGGGAAAGGCCACGGGATGGTCAGTGAGAGGGAAAGGGTAGAGGTTAAGGGACACATCAGTGAGCAGAGAGGAAAAGGGCAAAGGACAGGGGGTGGTCAATGAGAGCGGGAGAGGGGAAAGGTCAAAAGATGTTTTGTAAGAGAGAACAGTCAAGGGAGGTCTATGACAAGGAAAAGTTCGGGGTGGGAGAGGACCAAAGGTGGTGAAACCACTCCATTGCGGTTTGACTGCAGTCCTCAAGCCCACTCACCTCTTCTCCTGCCTCCTCATTGCGTTAAAAAGCGCTTCCCTGCAGCTAATCACCCCGGCCTCGCATCTTATTGGCAAATCTCTCTAATCAATCAGAGCTTCCGAGCAGGGAGTGGTCAATAAGTCCATCAATCAAACGGAGACGTGCTGTCCCACCCCGCCACCCGAGCCCGAGCGCGCACACGCGCTGCACTCCACAGCCGCTCATTGGCATGGATCCGTCACCCGTAGCAACGAGCTGCTGGGCGGGCGCTGACCCCGATAGGCTGCAGCCTTCCCACTCGCGCCAATAGATCGAGTCACTTGGGGGGAAAATACGGTCTGCTCTTCTATTGGACCAACCCGCATCCGTCATCGATGGACCAGTGCAGGATTGGTTGGGAGGTGTAGAGCGCCCCTCCTATCCGTCGGCTCCGCGGCGTCCGCCTTTCAGAGCAGCCGCGGCGGCGCAAGAGGGCGGAGCGGCGGTTTTTTGCGAGGCGGTACCGCAAGCCCGGCCTCCGCCCCTCGGCCGAGTCCAGCGCAGTGCGACCCGAGTCGTGTCAGGGCCAGAGCCGGCAGGTGAGCAACTCAGCTGTTTGCAGAGCCGCTCGCCCATTCACTTTGCACCGGATCCGCGGCGTCCAGGCGTCCAGGTTGCATGTTCCCAGTTGCCCCCCTCATGACATTTTCCTGCGGCCAAGTTGCAGCCCCTCCATCCGATTGGTTTTTCTCTCTCTTCTGGCATTGCATGCAGCGGTTGCTATTATTTGCATCTGCTCTTCCTGCACAGGAGGTTTAACATTTCAAAATATTTCGCATTCTCCTGCAAGGTACTAAATGCAGTGGGGTTAGGGGCGCATTTCCCGCAGAGTTTACCTCCTTGCATTTCTTAACTGTGCACAGTGTAAAAGTATTCCTGCACGAGAGAATTTGTGTGTCACTTTGTACATCAAATTTTATTTAAAATTACACACTGCTCAGTGTATTTGATGTTTTGCATGGGGTGGGAAGGAAGCAGGAGGGAATTGCAGAGAGATTGGATTAGTTATTTGTATGTTTTGGTGCATGAGAGGATTTGAATTTTTTTTTCTATCCTGTCGCTTGGACGGCGGGGGCTGAGGGTGACATTTTTCGGGGGTATTTTCTAAATCTGGTTCACTTGGCATAGACGTCAGCCTTTGCGTCTAAGTCATCTCCATGCCTGCGTTACAATGCACATCTGATTTACTTCGCAGTGGTACCACGTAAATTATTTGCAAGGTGGCTACTGTCATATCTTGTGTGGCCACTTTCTAGGACGGGGCAATTTTTTCATGAAATGTTCCTGCATATCTGCGTTATATAGCTTGCATTTTGAATTATTGATGCATTTTTTTCCTGATGACCTGCATCTGTTATTCCTGCGAGTGTTTGGGAAGGAAAGGAGGGGAGGGGGCGGAATTTGTATCAAGATGCCTGACGTTTTTTTGTGTGGGGGCATTTGCTTGTGGTCATCTGCAATTACCTTGCAGTTGTCTAAATTCCTCGTTCTGTACCGGAGGAGCGTTGCGGCGAACGTTGCGGTTAGCTGCGAGGTTGCATTTAGAATAGTACAGCGGAAGAACCGGCCCTTCGTCCATTTTCCCCCCTCATTCATGTGGCGATCAAAACATGTCTTAAAAAGTCTTTAATGTGTCTGCCTCCCCGCAGCGCATTCCAGGCATCCACCACTCTACGTGTGTGTAAAAAAAACACACACAACATTTGGGCTTCCCATCTCCTTTGAATCTGAAATGCATGCCCTCTGGTATGAGACATTTAAACCCTTGCAAGTATACTGACTGTCTGTGTGAGCGTCAGCCTCCGCCGCTCTAGAGCAAACAACCCAAGTTTGTCCACTCTCTCCTTGTAGCTCACGCCCTCTAATCCAGGCAGCATCTTTGCTCTTTGAAAGGTGGGAGGGGGATTATCCTTTGCTTAGGTGACACTGATCGCATCTCTCTCCGTTTCTCTCCAGTGTACACCTCTCACTCACTTCGGCCCACGCCCCTCTCTCTTCCCGCCCTAGTATGTACCTGTTGTCAGTTAGCGAAGCCCATCGCACTCACTGGGGCACAGGCCTCCGACAGCAGCTCCCCGGGTCCTCTGTACTCTGCCGACAGCAGGTTGATGCTTTCACCCTTTCACCCCACGACCTCGTACCCCGTGATGAAGTCTCGGGAGCTTCTGTAGCGCTGTGTTTTAACAGGATGGCGTTGGTAGCCCCATGCCCAGCCCAAGGTTTGAGATCGGATTTCTCAAACTAGATGACTTTAGGACTTGTTCGTGGCAGCAATTTGTAGAGTATTCGCTGATGTCAGGAAAGAAATTAGGTGGGCAGAAGAAGTTTGTGTTGGTACGATTAGGGAGAACCCAGAAATATCCCTTGCCAGCAGGTAGCAAGAGTGTGGACAGGTGGGCATGTATGTATGGAGAAGGGGGATTTTCATGGTGAATGCCTTGCCTTGGAGAAAAGTTCAAAGTACATGTGTTACCAAATACAAACTTAGTTTTCTTGTGGGCATTCACAGGAAAATGAATAAAATCAGTGAAATACTGCATCCAAAAGGACAAACAACCAGAGTGCAAAAACCAGCAAGCTGTACAAATAGGAAAAGAAATAATAGCAATAAATAAAAAAACATATCAAGAACGTGGGATGAAAAGTCCTTGAAAGTGAGTCTGTCATGTTTGACCTCTGTTTACTTTCTGAGCCGTAGCGTTCTTCCAGGAGTCAGGAATGATGAGCAGTTTTAATTCCAAGATTTCAGCTTATTTTGGAGTACATGCAAACATACAAATACTCATCAAACTGAATAAAGAGCTGAGAAATGATGGAATGGATGTGAAGACAAAAGGAATAAAGAAGCCAAGATGGCACCTCTGGAAAATCCATCACTTTTATAATAAGATGAGGAAAATTCCTTCGATAAGAATAAACTAGTTAATAGGCTACATAATTAAAACAGTGACATCAGGTGGGTGATGTGCTAATACTTAGCCAATGAAAAATAAGACAGGTGATAAACTGTTAGTTTAGCTGCTATACCACTTTCTGCCAGTGAGTGTGAAAAACACAGGAGTTTGTTTAAAAAGTATTTTTTTTAAACCACAACAGTAGTTTGTGGGAGCAGTTCAGTGATGGGGTGAGGGAAGTTATCCCCACTGGTTCAAGAGCCTGGTGGTTTAGGGGTAGTAACCATTCCTAAAGCTGGCGGTGCGAGTCCTGAGGCTCCTGTACCACCTTCCTGATGTCAGTGAGAAGAGGGCCTGGGTGTTGGGGGCTCCTGCGACAGCGCTCTGTGTCGACGTGCTCAATGGTGGAATGAGTGAAAAGAAGTATTCAGTGATAGTCTAGCACTGCCAGAGTTAGAGGTTGAACAGGCTCATCGGAAACCTTTTAAAAGGGTCAGTGCGAAGCCGTTACTGCTCGGGTTGTTGGCGTTTCTGACGTCCGGCGCGATGTCGCTTTCTGTATGATTTCCCTGTGACCACGTGGGTTTCCTCCAGGAGCTCCAGTTTCCTCGCACAGTCCGTAGGTGTGCCGGTTAGGAGGTTAATTGGTCATTGTAAACTGCCCTGTGATTGGACTGGGGTTAAATCGGTGGGTTGCTGGGTCGTTCGGCTCTTTGGACTGGAAAGCCCTGTTCCACACTGTATCCCTAAACCTGGGAACTGAAGGCCTGTGAGCCTGATTGGTAAATGGTGAAGTTATTGGAGGAATTTCTGAGGGACAGCATCTTCCAACGTTTGGAAAGAGCCATTGAGCACATCAGCAGGAAAGCAGCATCCAATGTTGGGGACCCCTGCCAGCAGGACGTGCTCTCTTGCTGCTGCCATCAGGAAGAAGGTATAGGAGCCTTGGGACCCACATCACCAGCTCCATTAACAGCCCTCATCAATCAGGATCTTGAACCAAATGGGGTAACTTCACTCAACTTCATTTGCCCCATCACTGAAATGTTCCCACAACCTGTGGACTCACTGTCAAGGATTCTTCAAATCATGTTCTTGATCTGTTTGCTTATTTATTTATAATAATTTACTTTTGTATTTGCAGAATTTGTTGTCTTTTGTACTGGGTGAACATCCAGGTCGGTGCAGTCTTCCATTGATTCTGTTATGGTTATTATTCTGTTGTGGGTTTAGATTTAGATTGTGGGTTTATAATTAAGTTCCTTTAATATCAGGGAATATATATAGTATACTCTTCACAGATGTACTCTCCACATTGAGTGAACCCACAATAAAATGAACCTCAGGGTCGTACATGGTGACATATGTACCTTGATAATAAATTTTCTTTGAACTTTAACACTGTTAGTCAGCACAACTTTGAATGGGGAAATATGATCATTCTCTTAGATTATAAGGAGGTAATGTGGCCACGAGGCTGGTGGCCTGTCCTGGGGTTAAACGACTGTGTGTAAGGAACAGAGTTTGATTTTACTGTTGTGTTCTGTTGCACATTGGGGTGTGCTATGCTACACCAGACTGTGTGGCGACACTTGTAGGTTGCCCCTGGCACACCCTCGGGTGTGTTGGTTGTTAACGCATTCCACTGTACACTTGACTAATAACACGAATCGTGGGAGAGATCAGATGTAGGTAGGACAGGGGATGTGGGCTGTCGGCAAGAATTGAGATTGTTTAACGTCATTTCCGGTACACAGCATGAAGGAGAACAAAGTATTCGTTACTCCAGATCCGCTGCACCACAAAAAAACCCCAATAAAATAAAGAACAGAATAAAAAAAAAACATAGAGATGGCCTATTATATTGTATATCCACAAAGTGACACTGACTGTACATAAGGTGACTGACAGGAAATGATAAAGTAGTGGTGGTTGGAGGTGTGGAGGGGTGGGTTACTGGGTGGAGGTGTTGGTCAGCTTGGGGAAAGGAACAGTTTTTGAGTCTGGAGGCCCTGGCATAGATACTACGTAGCCTCCTCCCTGATGGCAGGTGGGACAGACAGTCCATGAGCAGGGTGGGTGGGATCCTTCCTGATGTTACTGGCCCTTTTCCAGCATCTGATGGTAGGTAGGCTGGTGCAGGTGACGTGTTGGGCAGTTTTGACTACCTCTTGTAGAGCCTCTGCATGGAAATACCTGTTGTATGGAATTTTCTTTTGACCAGGTCCCACTTGGGAGCGTAATCTGGATGGCAGGGTGAGGCAGTTGATTGGAATTTATTATTGTCGTACAAGAGGTACAGTGAAAAATATTTTGTATGCCATTCATACTAATCATTGCCTTGAGGTAGAACAAGGGAAAACAAGAGTGCAGAATAAAGTGTTACAGTTACAGAGAAAGGGCAGTGCAGGCAGACAATAAGCTGCAAGGGTCACGACGAGGTAGATTGTGAGCTCAAGAGTCCATCTTATCGTACTGGGGGACCGTTCAATAGTCTGATAACAGCGGGGTAGAAGCTGTCCTCATACTGGGGGACTGTTCAATAGTCTGATAACAGTGGGGTAGAAGCTGTCCTTGTACTGGGGGACTGTTCAATAGTCTGATAACAGCGGGGTAGAAGCTGTCCTCGAGCCTGGTGGGACGTGCTCTCAGGCTTTTGTATCTTCTGCCCGATGGGGGTGGGGGGGGGAGAGAGAGAGAATGTCCGGTGTGGGTGGGGGTATTTGATCACACTGTCTGTTTTACTGAGACAGTGGGAAGTGTAGACAGAGTCCATGGAGGGGAGGCTGGTTTCCGTGATGTGCTGAGCTGTTTCCACAACTCTCTGCGGTTTCCTGCGGTCCCGGGCGGAGCAGTTGCCGTACCGAGCCGTGGTGGTATAAAGCACAGGTGATGGTGGAAGGTGTGCCCGAGGACATACTGCATGTTATTTATAGAAATAATTTGGATGAGAATATATAGGGCATGGTTAGTAAGTTTGCATATGTCACTAAAAGTGGAGGTGTCCTCAGCAGTGAGGGACCTTCCTCAGCTGAGGAGCAACAAATGCAGTTTAATTCAGATCAGCGTGAAGGGTTGTGTTCCGAAAACCAGGACGGGATTCTCAGGGACCTTGGGAGTGTTGAGGAACTGAGTGACCCAAAGGTACAGGGACAGGGTTCCCTAAAAATGACACACTGACCTTTATCAGTCAGGGCACTGAGTACAGGAGTCGGGATGTTATGTTGCAGTTGTACAAAACGTTGGTGAGGCCGCACGTGGAGTATTGTGTTCAGTTCTGGTCCCCCGCTGCAGGAAAGATGCCATTGAGCTGGAAAGAGTGCAGAGGAGATTTACGAGGATGTTTCCGGGATTTGAGAGCTGAATTATGGAGAGAGGTCGGACAGGTTAGGACTTTATTCCTTGGAGCGTTGGAGACTGAGGGGGGCCTTACAGAGGTGTGTAAAACCACGAGGGGCACAGATAGAGTGAATGTGCACAGTCTTTTTCTCCAGGGCTGGGCAATCAAGATCCAGAGGGCACAGGTTTAAGGTGAGAGGGGGAAAGAGTTTTAATAATGACCTGGGGGTAACTTTTTCACCCAGAGGGGGGTCCGTCTATGGAACGAGCTGCCAGAGGAAGTGGTTGAGGCTGGAACATTGACAACATTTAAAAGGCACTTGGACAGGTATATGGATAAGGAAGGGTTTAGAACCAGAGTTCCAAAACTGGGATCCACAGATCCCTTGGTCTATGGCATAACACAGGTTGGGAATTTCTGGTTTAGAGGGATACGGGGCAATCATGGGCAAATGAGCTTCCACTATTACCCCAGTAACCCGTTCCAAGTACCACCTATTCTCTGCGTATAGAAACATTCATGTTGCCTTTAAACAGCCCCCTCGAAGCTTAAAAAACACGTCCTCTGGTATTAGACATTTCCACTCTGAGGGAGAAGGATAGCAGCTGTCTACTCTATTTGTGTCTCCTTCAGGTCTCCCCTCAGCCTCCTTAGGAAACAACCCAAGTTTGTCAAACCTCTCCTTATAGTTCATGCCCTCTAATCCAGGCAGCATCCTGGTGAACCTCTTCTGCACCCTCTCCAAAGCCCCCCACTCCCTCCTGTTACAGGGAGACCAGAACTGCACACTGTACTCTGAGTGTGAACATAGAATAGTACAGCACAGTACAGGCCCTTTGGCCCACAATGTTGTGCCGACCCTCAAACCCTGCCTCCCATATAACCCCCCACCTTAAATTCCTCCATATACCTGTCTAGTAGTCTCTTAAACTTCACGAGTGTATCTGTCTCCACCACTGACTCAGGCAGTGTATTCCACGCACCAACCACTCTCTGAGTAAAAAAACCTTCCTCTAATATCCCCCTTGAACTTCCCACCCCTTTCCTTAAAGCCATGTCCTCTTGTATTGAGCAGTGGTGCCCTGGGGAAGAGGTGCTGACTATCCACTCTATCTATTCCTCTTATCCTCCTTCTCTCCAAAGAGTAAAGCCCTAACTCCCTTAATCTCTGATCATAATGCATACTCTCAAAACTAGGCAGCATCCTGGTAAATCTCCTCTGTACCCTTTCCAATGCTTCCACATCCTTCCTATAGTGAGGCGACCAGAACTGGACACAGTACTCCGATTGTGGACTAACCAGAGTTTTATAGTGCTGCATCATTACATCGCGACTCTTAAACTCTATCCCTTGACTTATGAAAGCTAACACCCCAGTGGATGTGGTATATTTGGATTTTCAAAAGGCTTTTGACAAGGTCCCACACAGGAGATTAGTGTGCAAACTTAAAGCACACAGTATTGGGGGTAAGGTATTGATGTGGATAGAGAATTGGTTAGCAGACAGGAAGCAAAGAGTGGGAATAAACGGGACCTTTTCAGAATGGCAGGCAGTGACTAGTGGGGTACCGCAAGGCTCAGTGCTGGGACCCCAGTTGTTTACAATATATATTAATGACTTGGATGAGGGAATTAAATGCAGCATCTCCAAGTTTGCGGATGACACGAAGCTGGGTGGTAGTGTTAGCTGTGAGGAGGATGCTAAGAGGATGCAGAGTGACTTGGATAGGTTGGGTGAGTGGGCAAATTCATGGCAGATGCAATTTAATGTGGATATGAAGTTACCCACTTTGGTGGCAAAAATAGGAAAACAGATTATTATCTGAATGGTGGCTGATTAGGAAAAGGGGAGGTGCAACGAGACCTGGGTGTCATTATACACCAGTCATTGAAAGTGGGCATGCAGGTACAGCAGGCGGTGAAAAAGGCGAATGGTATGCTGGCATTTATAGCGAGAGGATTCGGGTACAGGAGCAGGGAGGTACTACTGCAGTTGTACAAGGCCTTGGTGAGACCACACCTGGAGTATTGTGTGCAGTTTTGGTCCCCTAATCTGAGGAAAGACATCCTTGCCATAGAGGGAGTACAAAGAAGGTTCAGCAGATTGATTCCTGGGATGGCAGGACTTTCATATGAAGAAAGACTGGATGAACTAGGCTTGTACTCGTTGGAATTTAGAAGATTGAGGGGGGGATCTGATTGAAACGTATAAAATCCTAAAGGGATTGGACAGGCTAGATGCAGGAAGATTGTTCCCGATGTTGGGGAAGTCCAGAACGAGGGGTCATAGTTTGAGGATAAAGGGGAAGCCTTTTAGGACCGAGATTAGGAAAAACTTCTTCACACAGAGAGTGGTGAATCTGTGGAATTCTCTGCCACAGGAAACAGTTGAGGCCAGTTCATTGGCTATATTTAAGAGGGAGTTAGATATGGCCCTTGTGGCTACGGGGTTGAGGGGGTATGGAGGGAAGGCTGGTGCAGGGTTCTGAGTTGGATGATCAGCCACGATCATAATAAATGGTGGTGCAGGCTCGAAGGGCCGAATGGCCTACTCCTGCACTTATTTTCTATAAGCTTTCTTAACTACCCTATCTACCTGTGAGGCAACTTTCAGGGATCTGTGGACATGTACCCCCAGATCCCTCTGCTCCTCCACACTACCAAGTATCCTGCCATTTATTTTGTACTCTGCCTTGGAGTTTGTCCTTCCAAAGTGTACCACCTCACACTTCTCTGGGTTGAACTCCATCTGCCACTTCTCAGCCCACTTCTGCGTCCTATCAATGTCTCTCTGCAATCTTAGACAATCCTCTACACTAACTACAACACCACCAACCTTTGTGTCGTCTGCAAACTTGCCAACCCACCCTTCTACCCCCACATCCAGGTCGTTAATAAAAATCCGAAAAGTAGAGGTCCCAGAACAGATCCTTGTGGGACACCACTAGTCACAACCCTCCAATCTGAATGTACTCCCTCCTGTGGTCTGACCAGAGTTTTATATGACTGCAATGTGACTTCCCGACTCTCATACTCAATGCCCGACTGACAAAGGCAAGTGAAAGAGTGTTCCTTGAATTTTAATTTAAATATTTGGTCTCTTGGTGGTTCTTTCCTCCACTGGTTGACCTAAGCTCAGTCGCCACTTTATTAGGTACAGGAATGGAACCCGGTGGGTAGTGTGGTCTTCTGCTGCTGTAACCCGTCCACTTCAATGTTGTGCGTGTTGTGCGTTCACTGATGCTCTCCTGCACACCACTGTTGTAATGTGTGGTTATTTGAGTGACTGCCGTCTTCCTGTCAGCTTGAAACAGTCTGGCTATTCTCCCCGACCCCTCTCATACACAAGGCATTTTCACCCACAGAACTGCAGGACAGTAAATGTTTCTTTTCTCACACCATTCTCTGTAAACTCTAGAGACTGTGGTGTGTAAAAATCCCAGGAGGTCAGCAGTTTCTGAGATACTCAAACCACCCTATCTGGCACCAACAATCATTCCATGGTCAAAGTCACTTGGATCACATTTTTCCCCCATTCTGATGTTTGGTCTGAACAACAACCGATCCTCTTGACTATGTCTACATGCTTGTATGAGTTGAGTTGCTGCCACATAATTGGTTGATTAGATATTTGCATATGTACAAGTGTACCTAATAAAGTGGCCACAGTGCATAATGTCTATATCCTCTACCCTGTTGTGGTCACTTCTCTTGTCATGTGGGTGACACCCACTCTTTACCCAAACATCCTCTGGGCTGTAAACCTGCCATTCGACTTAAAGACAGGAGCTTCTGCAGAGTTTATCCAAGTGATGTTTGGACAACAATTTATGTGCTGGGCCAGATGGAAAAGTCAGGGTGTTGGGGCCAAGGTGAGGGAGAGGCCAGTTCAGTTCACTGCTCAAGCTAAGGATCTGTGGAGATCAGTTCAGAACAATATTGGCTTGTGGTTGTTGTTTGTTAGAATTTTTTCTCTCTGTACATTGGGTGTTGGATGTTTTTTTTTAATGGGTTCCTTATTTCGTGGCTGCCTGTAAGGAGACAACTCTCACAGGGGTTAATAGATACGAAATCATACTTTGAGCTTTGTAATGCTGGAGGAACTCAGCCTGTCAGGCAGCATCTGTGGAGTGGAATAAAGAGGGGACATTTCGGGCCAAGACCTTTCTTCGAGACTGGGGCAGAAACCGGAATACAAGGGTAGGAGGAGGCAGAGGAGTACCAGGTGACAGGTGAGACCAGGTGAGGGTGGGATGAAGTGAGAAGCTGGGAGGTAAAGGGCTGAGGAATGAGGAATCTGGTAGGGAAGGAGAGTGGACCATGGGAGAAAGGGAAGGAGGAGGGGCACCGAAGGGGAACCAGGATAAGAACTAGAAAGAGAGAAGGCGGGGAGGGGAAAATTACCTGAAGTTAGAGAAATCTATGTTCATGTCATCAGGTTGGAAACGCCCCACATGGGATGAGGTGTTACTCCCCCACACTGAATTTGGCTGCATCGTGGTGGTAGAGGAGGTTGTGAACCAACATGGAATGGAAAGGGAAGTCAAATTGAAATGGTAACCACCAGGAAATCTGCTATCTGGGGTGGACAGAATGAAGCTGTTTGATTTCTTCCTTTTACCCTCCTCCCACCCCCACCGCAAACCTTCCTTCCCCTGCCATCCAGCCAGAAGCAGCCTGTGACTGTCCACGTCCTGCTACAGGAGTCAGGGTTCCTGACGTGCTCCAAACCGGTTTATCAGCTTGATGCACTTTCCCCACCCTGCCTGCCGTGCCTTTTGTTCCTGCCTTTTACAATCAAGATTTCATTTAAAAGACAATCATAAATATAAAAAGAAGACCGTGCTCACATTCACGCCCACAGCTATTTATTGCACTCTCTTGACACACTCCATCCTTACCCAGTGTGTGTGGAGGTGTTGGCTTTTCCCAAGGCAAGGCGACTCTTCTTCAGATACAGGGCACCGGTGACCTTCAACTTACCTGCTGGAACTACTAGTCTGAACGCCTGGTCATCTCAAAGTGGTGTTGCAGGTAGATGGGCGGTGAGGGTGGATTCTGGCGCTTATTCCCTGAAAGTGGAGTCACAGGTAGACAGGGTGGTGAAGAAGGCACTTGGGACGCTGCCCTTCATCAGTCAGGGCACTGAGTACAGGAGTTGGGAGGTTATGTTGCAGTTGTACAAGACGTTGGTGAGACCACACTTGGTGTATTGTGTTAAGGATGCAGAGCATGTTACCGGGATTCAAGGGACTGAGTTATGGAGAGAGGTTGTGCAGGTTGGGACTTTATTCCTTGGAGATTGAGGGGTGACCTTACGAGGGGGACAGGCAGAGTGAATGTGTGCAGCCTTTTTCCCCAGGGTCGGGCAATCAAGAGCCAGAGGGTTTAAGGTGGGGGCGGGGGGGGGAGAAAAAGAGATTTAATATGGACCCAAGGAGCAACTTTTTCACCCAGAGGGTAGCCCATTTATGGAATGAGCTGCCAGAGGAAGTGGTTGAGGCTGGTACATTAATCAGAATCAGGTTTGTGTCGTGAAAGTTATTAACTCAGCAGCAGCAGTTCAATACGTAATATAGAAGAGAAAAAATAAATAAGTAAATCAATTACAGTATACATATAGTGACAAGATTAAAAATCATGCAAAAAAGAGAAATAATACATATTTAAAAAGTGGGATAGCATTGACGGGTTCAATGTCCATTTAGGAATCGGATGGCAGAGGGGAAGAAGCTGTTCCTGAATCGCTGAGTGGAATAACGTTAAAAAGGCACTTTGACAGGAAAGATTTAGAATGGGTCACCAAGCTGGGGTCTACGGACATCTTGATCCATTGCGGAAAGAAAGGTTGGGAACCCCTGCTGTAGAGGGATACGGGGCAGATTTGAGCAGATGGGCCTGGCATGAAGGGCATCCTTTGCCTCTTTCCTATTTATCTCACTATTTGTATGTTAAGGCAAGGCACTGTGTGGTACCTGTTATCTGTTGGCAGTTGGCAGTGTGCAGGCGGAGATGTGAGCTTTTCCTCTCTCCTAGTGCCGTTATGCAGAATGCAAGATGCTGTGCTCTGTCCCTTACTTCAACACCAAACCACTGTGGTTTGAGTAGATGGCGTCCCCACCCATGTCAGTGTGTGCAAGAGTGGGAGAGCCACTGTCGGAAAGGTGACGTGGTAATGTAGTGGTTAGAATAATGCATGTCAGCGCCATCTGTTGGTGACACAGGTTCAATTCCCACAGCTCTCTGCAAGGAGTTTGTATGTTCTACCTGTGGCTGTCCCATCACACACTCCCGGTTTCAGACAGAGTGAAGCTCCCTCCACACCGTCCCATCACACACTCCCGGTTTCAGACAGAGTGAAGCTCCCTGCACGCCGTCCCATCACACACTCCCGGTTTCAGACAGAGTGAAGCTCCCTCCACACCGTCCCATCACACACTCCCGGTTTCAGACAGAGTGAAGCTCCCTCCACACCGTCCCATCACACACTCCTGGGGTCAGACAGAGTGAAGCTGCCTCCACACCGTCCCATCACACACTCCCGGGGTCAGACACAGAGTGAAGCTCCCTCCACACCGTCCCATCACACACTACTGGGGTCAGACACAGAGTGAAGCTCCCTCCACACCGTCCCATCACGCACTCCCGGGGTCAGACACAGAGTGAAGCTCCCTCCACACCGTCCCATCACACACTACTGGGGTCAGACACAGAGTGAAGCTCCCTCCACACCGTCCCATCACACACTACTGGGGTCAGACACAGAGTGAAGCTCCCTCCACACGGTCCCATCACACACTCCTGGGGTCAGACACAGAGTGAATCTCCCTCCACACCGTCCCATCACACACTCCCGGGGTCAGACACAGAATGAAGCTCCTTCCACACCGTCCCATCACACACTCCCGGAGTCAGACACAGAATGAAGCTCCCTCCACACTGTCCCATCACACACTCCTGGGGTCAGACACAGAGTGAATCTCCCTCCACACCGTCCCATCACACACTCCTGGGGTCAGACACAGAGTGAAGCTCCCTCCACACGGTCCCATCACACACTCCTGTGGTCAGACACAGAGTGAAGCGCCCTCCACACCATCCCATCACACACTCCCGGAGATGGGGTTTGAGTTAGTGAGTTAATGAGCTCTGTTGGGGCTGGAAACATGATACCACTGGCTTCCCTTTGGATTTTGGCTGGCTGCACTAAGGACACATTTCACTGTGTTTCAATATAGAGGTGTCAGCTAAAGCAAATCTTTATGTTTAAATACACAACTGTACATCGTTGGAACGGGTTCTTTGGTGCATGATGTTGAACCAGACTGGAGGGAAACAGGGTTATTTTGGCCTTTAATTAATTCTTTTTATTAAGTGCAATTGTGAACAATAGCCAGATCAGAAATGCTGATCAAGTCAACTAGTTCCCAAAGAGAACCCTGACAGGCCAATCAGATGGTTCACTGCTGCTCAGCGATAGAACACAAAACATGCACAAGGGTCTGTAGCCCTCACCTGAGCAGTGCAGCGGAGGTATGTGCTATGCATGAGCTGATCTGAAAGCATCATGTTGACTCGTAACAGATCATGTTCACGGTGGAACAGCTTGGTCAAGCACTGATGAACAAATTATACCTCCACTACCCCTATTCACATACCTTAAATCCAGACATAGGAGCAGAATTATGTCATTCAGCGCATGGAATCTGCTCCACTGTTCAATCATGGCTGATTTATTATCCCTCTCAACCCCATTCTCCTGCCTTCTCCCCAATACCCTGGTTAATCAAGAATCTGTCAACCTCCACCTTAAATATACCCAATGATTTGGCCTTTTCAGCTGTCCATGGAAATGAATTCCACAGATTCACCACTCTCTGGCTAAAGAAATTCTTCATCTTCGTTTTAAATGGACATCCCTCTATTCCAAGGCTGTGCCCTCTGGTTCTGGACTCCCCCACCGTGGGAAACATCCTCTGCACGTCAACTTTATGTAGGCCTTTCAATATTTGATAGGTTTTAATGACGCCCCCCCCCCCATTCTAAATCCTGAGTACAGGCTGAGAGCCATCAAATGCTTAAATGCCCTCCCTTTCATTTCTGGGATAATTCTTGTGAACTTCCACTGGATCCCCTCCAATGCTAGCACAACCTTTCTTAAATTCCCTGCACATCACTGTGTATGTGTAGCTGCTTCTTGAACACCTCCATTGTATCTGCCTCCATCACCAACCACTCTGTTTTTTAAAAAAAATGACCCTGCACATCTCCTTTGAACTTTCCCCCTCTCACCTTAAACACATGCCCTCTGGTATTAGACATCTCCACCCTGGGGGAACAGATACCATCGGTCTACTCCATCTGTGCCTCTCAATCTTATAAACCTTTGTCAGATCTCCATCAGCCCCTGCCACTTCAGCAAAAAACAACCAAAGTTCGTCCAACTTCTCCATTTCACTGATGCCCTTGAATCCAAGCAGGATCCTGGTGAATGTCTTCTGCACACTCCAAAGCTCCCACGCCCTTCCGGTACTGTGAAGACCAGAACGACACTCAATACTCCGAGTGGTTTGACCAGAGTTTTATATGGCTGCCACATGACTTTCCGACTCCTGTACTCAATGCCCCAACCAGCCTGCCCACCATCAGGGAGACACATACAGAAAAGTGCTAGAAAAGGGCCAGTAACATCAGGAAGGAGCCTGTCCACCCTGCTCATGGACTGTTTGTCCCACTCCTGTCAGGAGGCTACGTAGCAACCACACCAGGACCACCAGACACAAAAACAGTTCCTTTCCCCGAGCAGTGAGGCTGATCAACACCTCCACTCAGTAACCCACCCCTCCACACCCCCAACCATCACTACTTTATCACTTCCTGTCGGTCACCTTATGTACAGACACCCCTGTGTCTGGTCTCACTGCACAAACAATCGATCTGTGTGTACAAGTTATCTGATTGCTTTTTTTAAATTTTGCTACCCTTGAACTTAGTGTGTTTATTTGTGCTGCCTCGGATTTGGAGTAACAATAATTTTGTTCTCTTTCACACTTGTATATTGGGAATGACATTAAATAATTTTCAGTTTTAACAAGTTCACGTAATCAAGAGATGAAGGTATTCTAAGGCTGGAGAGGTGAAGCCAAGCTGAACACTTTCTGATGTTGGTACTGAGGAGTATGCTGCTCTGTGGGAGAGTGGCTGCTTCTGAGCAACGTGTCACACGTTGATTTGATAATTCCTTCCCTCGGCATTGTTAAATATCTGGGTCATGACAAATGAGTCGATGCGCAAACTATTTGAGCTCAGTTTCTGGCACTCGGGAACATTCGGCAGACGTGAAATTGTGCCAGGTTCTCAATATCTTCTCCAACACGAGCTTCCAAGGTCAGACACAGAGTGAAGCTCCCTCCACACCGTCAGATCACACACTCCCAGGGTCAGACACAGAGTGAAGCTCCCTCCACACCGTCCCATCACACACTCCCGTGGTCAGAGACAGTGTGAAGCTCCCTCCACACCGTCCCATCACTCACTCCCGGGGTCAGAGACAGTGTGAAGCTTCCTCCACACCGTCCCATCACTCACTCCCGGGGTCAGAGACAGAGTGAAGCTCCCTCCACACCGTCCCATCACTCACTCCCGGGGTCAGAGACAGTGTGAAGCTCCCTCCACACTGTCCCATCACACACTCCCGGGGTCAGACACAGTGTGAAGCTCCCTCCGGACTGTCTGATTACATGCACCCTTGTGGTCAAACACCATGAAGTTGTCCCGCACACCGTTTCATCATACACTCAGACACAGAGTGAATTTCTCTCCGTTCTTTCCCACCCCTAGGATGGCTCACCACACCCATCCAGATGACGCGGAACGCTTTCTGTTCGTGGACCGGGGCTACGTGTCGAATCCGGCCTCCCAGGCGGACTGGACGGCTAAGCGGCTGGTATGGGTGCCCTCAGCTAGGCACGGCTTTGAGGCGGCCAGCGTGCGGGAGGAGCGGCCGGGCGAGGTGGTGGTGGAGCTGGTGGAGGGCAGCCGTCTCCTGACCGTGCCCCGTGACGACTTGCAGCGCATGAACCCCCCCAAGTTCGCCAAGGTGGAAGACATGGCTGAACTCACTTGCCTCAATGAAGCATCTGTCCTGCACAACCTGAAGGATCGTTACTACTCTGGCCTTATTTACGTGAGTTCTGCAGTGAGGGGGAGGAGGGGTTGGTGACAGTCCATTGTCTGAGTAATGGCGAGAGATTATGTGCGCAAGGCATCTGGGGCCAAGTAGACCATTGTCAGGAAAAATGGGCCTATTAAAGGGTAGAGGGCTGAATGTACTTCAGTTTGGGGGGGGTGGGGGTGGTTGGTGGTCCCCTGTAGTTTCTGTGGCTTTGGCGCCTTCCCTCTCCAACCCTTCCACCCCTCTTCCCTCTGCTGTGCCTATTTTACCACACAGCCGGTATGTGCAGACTACGTGAGATCCTCGGTGATGTTTATGCAGAGGAACTCAAAGCAGTTTACCCTCTCAACCCCAGATTCATTGATGTCAACAGAGGGTAGACTGTCTCCATTCCTCCTGCAGTCCACAACCAGCTCCCACAGGTGATAGGTGAACCCTGAAGGGGGAGGGATGAAGTAAAGAGCTGGGAAGTGGAAGAGACAGAAGGTCATGGAAGGAAGAAAAGGGGGAAAGAGCACCAGAGAGAGGCAATGTGCAGACAAGGAGATGAGGTGAGAGAGGGAAAAGGGAATGGGAAATGGTGAAGAGGGGTGGGGGGCATTACCGGCTCAAGAAATAGATGTTCATACCATTAGGTTGGTGGCTACCGAAACGGAATATTAGGTGTTGCTCCTCCAACCAGAATGTTGCCTCATCACAACAGTGGAGGAGTCCGTGGACAGATATTTCAGAATGGGAATGGGAAGTGGAATTAAAATGGGTGGTCACTGAGAGATCCTGCTTTTTCCGGTGGAAGGAGCACAGGTGCTGGGCAAAGTGGTCTCCCAATCTGCATGGGGTCTCACTGATATACAGGAGATCACACTGGGAGCACCAGACACAGTATATAAACCCCAGCAGACTTTCAGGTGACTTGTCGCCTTACCTGGAAGGACTGTTTGGGGCCGTGAATTGTTGTGAGGGAGGAAATGTAGAGGCAGGTGTAGCACTTGTTCCGCTTGCAAGGATAAGTGCCAGGAGGGAGATCAGTGGGGAGGGATGAATGGACAAAGGAGTCGCCTTGCGGAAAGCATAAAGTTGGGGGGTGGTGGAGGGAGAGATGTACTTGGTGGTGGGATCCCGTTGGAGATGGCAGAAGTTTTGGAGAATTATGTGCTGGACACAGAGACTGGTGGGCTGATAGGTGAGGACTAGAGGAACCCTAACCCTAGTAGAGTGGAGTGAGGATGGGGTAAGAGCAGCCGTACATGAAATGGAAGATATGCTGTTGAATGTTGATGGTGGAGGAAAAGAAGCCCCTTCTTTGGGGGAAAAGAAAGGACAGCTCCTTCGTTCTAGAATGAAAAGCCTTATCTGGAAAGCAGATGAATTGATAGAAGGGGATGGCATTTTTACAACGCCACGAAGGAGAGGGTATAGTCCAGGTAGCTGTGAGAGTCCATGGGTTTATAATAGACAGCAGTGCATAAGCTGTCTCCAGAGGTGGAGACAGTGAGATCAAGAAAGGGGAGGGAGGTGTCTTAAATGGACCAGGTAAATTTGAGGGCAGGATGGAAATTGGAGGCAAAGTGGATGAAGTCAATGAGTTCAGCATGGATGCAGGAAGCAGCACCAATGTAGTCATCAGTGTAGCGTAGGAAAAGTGCAGGATGTTCACCAGTGTAGGCTTGGAATGTAGCCGACAAACAGGTAGACATAGCTGGGACCCATGCGAATGCCCGTGGCTACCCTTTTTGTTTAAAGAAGTGGGAGGAGCCAAAAGAGAAATTGTTTAGAGTGAGGACGTTCTGCTAGGTGGAGGAGAGTTGTGGTGGAGGGGAACTGATTACGTCTGGTGTCCAGAAAAAAAGGAGAGCTTTGAGGCCTTCCTGGTGGAGGATGGAGGTGTAGAGGGACTGGCCATCCATTGTAAAAATAAGATGATGGGGGCCAAGGAACTTGAAATTATTGAAAAAATCCAGAGTGTGTGAAGTGTAATGAATGTAGGTAGGAAGGGACTAAACAAGGGGGGATAAAACAGTTGAGGTTTGCAGATATGAGTTCAGTGGGGCAGGAACAAGCTGAAACAATGGGCCCATTTCCTTTGTTTCAGGCACTGGTTGTCCACCCAGTCTGTGTTTCTTATTGGCTTATTGTCTGTCAATAATCTCTTGTCCTCCTTCACTCCAAAGGGAAAAGCCCTGGCCCACTCAACCTTTCCTCATAAGACGTGCTCTCAAATCAGGCAGCATCCTGGTAAATCTCCTCTGCAGCCTTTTTAAAACTTCCACATCCTTGCCATAATGAAGTGACCAGAACTGAACACAATACCCCGTGCAGTCTAACCAGAGTTTTAGAGAGCTGCATCATTACCTCATAGCTCCTGACTGATGAACTCAGTCCCCTGACTAATGAAGGCCCGCACTCCATACACGTTCATGACCACTCAACTTGTGTGGCAATTTTGATGAATCTATGGACATGGACCCCAAGATCCCTGTCCCTCCACACTGGTAAGAATCCTGTCATGAACCCCGTATTCTACCTTCCAAAGTGAATCACTTCACACTTTTCCAGACTGAACTCCATTTAGCACTTGTCAGCTTAACTCTGCATCCTGTCAATGTCCCATTGTAACCCATGACAGCTTTCTACACCGTCCACAACTCCAGCAACCTTCATGTCAGCTGCAAACTTACTAGCCCACCATCCAAGTCATTTATAAAAAATCACAGAGTAGGGGTCCCAGAACAGATCCCTGTGGAACACCACTGGTCACTGATCTCCAGAATACGCTCCATCTACTACCACCTATTGCCTTCTGTTGGCAAGGCCTTTCCAAATCCACATAGCCTCGTTTTTCTGGATCCCACATGATCCCTTTTAAATCTCATCCCCCTCTCATCTTAATCCTGTGCCCTCTGGTTCTTGATTGCCCAACCTTGAGGAGAAAGTCTGTGCACATTCACTCTATCTGTGCCCCTCATGGTTTTATACTCTGTAAGGTCACCCCTACTGAGGTTATTTCGAGTATTTTTAAAACCAAACTTCCAAATGAAAAGAAACGGTGGGTGTTGCAGCTACCCATGTTATGAAATACATTGATTAAATAGAAAATAGTGTCAAGAAATAAAGATTTGAAAAAACAGCTGTACGGCTGCAACGTAGCATTCCAACTTTATAACAGTGTAGTGGTTCTGTTACACTCCCCAGGGTCTTGCTGTTCACTGTCAAAGTTTGTCTTCCCAAAATGCAACACCTCGCAATGACTGAACTGAACTGAACATAGTACTCCAAGTGAAACTTCAACAACGTCTTGTATAACTGCAACATAATGTCCCAACTGATGTTCTTTTTGAATGTTTACGATGATCTGACTGATAATAAATGAGTATTACCAATGTTTAGTGGGAAATTTTTGTTCAAGTTACTGGAGGGATGCAAACTTGAGGAGTGGAGGAATCGGGTTGGGGGCTGAAGGATATCATTGGTGTCTTATTTAAGCCCATCATCCTTCTGGCGCACAGGTCGCCAATGGCAGCTCACCGAAGTCCTCTGTCCTCGGCCAGCCTTTCAAGTTGTCCCCAGGTGTAGCCTGTCTTTGGAGATCCTTCCTCTCCCAGGAATGAGGTCTTTGGAGATTCTGTTGTCATTTCTGAAGCTCTGGGTTTTTACGGGGTGGGGTTGCTAGCCCCATGCCCAACTCTCCTCTTTCCACAGCCAGGCCTGGGACCATTCATGGCTGAGTTGGTCTGATTGTATCCCTCATACTCTCCATAGCTTAGACCACAAGAATTGGCTTTTTGGCCCGTCAAGTCAGCTCCCCAATTTCATCATGGCTGACCCATTTCCTCACAGCCCCAATCCCCTGCAAAACTTTGTAGCTTCTCTGTAACTCCGCTATTCTCAGTAGGATCCTACCACTAAGACTGAACATCTTCTCCCCCTTCCCCGAACCCTCCGGGTGCTCTGGTTTCCTCTCAATCCAAAGGATAGTCATTGTAAATTATACAAGCAACACACATCAAAGTTGCTGGTGAACGCAGCAGGCCACGCAGCATCTCTAGGAAGAGGCACAGTCGATGTTTCAGGCCGAGACCCTTCGTCAGGACGAACTGAAGGAAGAGTGAGTAAGGGATTTGAAAGCTGGAGGGGGAGGGGGAGATGCAAAATGATAGGAGAAGACAGGAGTGGGAGGGATGGAGCCGAGAGCTGGACAGGTGATTGGCAAAAGGGATATGAGAGGATCATGGGACAGGAGGTCCGGGAAGAAAGACGGGGGGGGGGGGTGACCCAGAGGATGGGCAAGAGGTATATTCAGAGGGACAGAGGGAGAAAAAGGAGAGTGAGAGAAAGAATGTGTGCATAAAAATGAGTAACAGATGGGGTACGAGGGGGAGGTGGGGCCTAGCGGAAGTTAGAGAAGTCAATGTTCATGCCATCAGGTTGGAGGCTACCCAGACGGAATATAAGGTGTTGTTCCTCCTTATAAGGTTAAGTTCCCTGGCCCCCCGCTTTATTTTCACCATGGATGTCCAGTCCTTATATACTTCCATCCCCCATCAGGAAGGTCTCAAAGCTCTACGCTTCTTTTTGGATTCCAGACCTAATCAGTTCCCCTCTACCACCACTCTGCTCCGTCTAGCGGAATTAGTCCTTACTCTTAATAATTTCTCCTTTTGCTCCTCCCATTTCCTCCAAACTAAAGGTGTAGCTATGGGCACCCGTATGGGTCCTAGCTATGCCTGCCTTTTTGTTGGGTTTGTGGAACAATCTATGTTCCGTGCCTATTCTGGTATCTGTCCCCCACTTTTCCTTCGCTACATCGACAACTGCATTGGCGCTGCTTCCTGCACGCATGCAGAACTCGTTGACTTTATTAACTTTGCCTCCAACTTTCACCCTGCCCTCAAGTTTACCTGGTCCATTTCTGACACCTCCCTCCCCTTTCTAGATCTTTCTGTCTCTGTCTCTGGAGACAGCTTATCCACTGATGTCTACTATAAGCCTACTGACTCTCACAGCTATCTGGACTATTCCTCTTCTCACCCTGTCTCATGCAAAAACGCCATCCCCTTCTCGCAATTCCTCCGTCTCCGCCGCATCTGCTCTCAGGATGAGGCTTTTCATTCTAGGACGAGGGAGATGTCTTCATTCATTTTTTAAAGAAAGGGTCTTCCCTTCCTCCACTATCAACTCTGCTCTGAAACGCATCTCCCCCATTTCACGTACATCTGCTCTCACTCCATCCTCCCACCACCCCACTAGGAATAGGGTTCCCCTGGTCCTCACCTACCACCCCACCAGCCTCCGGGTCCAACATATTATTCTCCGTAACTTCCGCCACCTCCAACGGGATCCCACCACTAAGCACATCTTTCCCTCCCCCCCCCCTCTGCATTCCGCAGGGATCGCTCCCTACACAACTCCCTTGTCCATTCGTCCCCCCCATCCCTCCCCACTGATCTCCCTCCTGGCACTTATCCGTGTAAGCGGAACAAGTGCTACACATGCCCTTACACTTCCTCCCTTACCACCATTCAGGGCCCCAAACAGTCCTTCCAGGTGAGGCATCACTTCACCTGTGAGTCGACTGGGGTGATATACTGCGTCCGGTGCTCCCGATGTGGCCTTTTATATATTGGTGAGACCCGACGCAGACTGGGAGACCGCTTTGCTGAACATCTACGCTCTGTCCGCCAGAGAAAGCAGGATCTCCCAGTGCCCACACATTTTAATTCCACATCCCATTCCCATTCTGACATGTCTATCCACGGCCTCCTCTACTGTAAAGATGAAGCCACACTCAGGTTGGAGGAACAACACCTTATATTCCGTCTGGGTAGCCTCCAACCTGATGGCATGAACATTGACTTCTCTAACTTCCGCTAGGCCCCACCTCCCCCTCGTACCCCATCTGTTACTCATTTTTATGCACACATTCTTTCTCTCACTCTCCTTTTTCTCCCTCTGTCCCTCTGAATATACCTCTTGCCCATCCTCTGGGTCACCCCACCCCCCCGTCTTTCTTCCCGGACCTCCTGTCCCATGATCCTCTCGTATCCCCTTTTGCCTATCACCTGTCCAGCTCTCGGCTCTATCCCTCCCCATCCTGTCTTCTCCTATCATTTTGCATCTCCCCCTCCCCCTCCAGCTTTCAAATCCCTTACTCACTCTTCCTTCAGTTAGTCCTGACGAAGGATCTCGGCCTGAAACGTCGACTGCGCCTCTTCCTAGAGATGCTGCCTGGCGTGCTGCGTTCACCAGCAACTTTGATGTGTGTTGCTTGAATTTCCAGCATCTGCAGAATTCCTGTTGTTTGTGATTGTAAATTGTCCTCTGGTTAGGCTAGGGTTAAGTCAGGGATTGCTCAGAGTTGTGTCTCGTTGGGCTGGGAGGACCTGCTGTGCACAGGGCCCCATGCAGTATTGCAGATCTGTGATGGGGTAGACTGGGCCCCATGCAGTATTGCAGATCTGTGATGGGGTAGACTGGGCCCCATGCAGTATTGCAGATCTGTGATGGGGTAGACTGGGCCCCATGCAGTATTGCAGATCTGTGATGGGGTAGACTGGGACCCATGGAGTATTGCAGATCTGTGATGGGGTAGACTGGGATTCATTGAGTATTGTAGATCTGTGATGTGGTAGACTGGGATCCATGCAGTATTGTAGATCTGTGATGGGGTAGATTGGGATCCATGGGGCATTGTAGATCTGTGATGGGGTAGACTGGGACCCATGGAGTATTGCAGATCTGTGATGGGGTAGACTGGGATTCATTGAGTATTGTAGATCTGTGATGTGGTAGACTGGGATCCATGCAGTATTGTAGATCTGTGATGGGGTAGACTGGGATCCATGGGGCATTGTAGATCTGTGATGGGGTAGACTGGGATCCATGCAGCATTGCAGATCTGTGATGGGGTAGACTGGGACCCTTGGAGCATTGTAGATCTGTGATGGGGTAGATGGGTGGTATTGTCTCACCTGATTTGTCCTGGCTCGTTCCACAGACTTACTCAGGCCTGTTCTGTGTCGTGATCAACCCCTACAAGAATCTACCCATCTACACAGAGCAAATAGTCGAGATGTACAGGGGCAAGAAGAGGCATGAAATGCCTCCTCACATCTACGCCATCTCGGAGACCGCCTATCGAAGCATGCTGCAAGGTAAGACTCTGCCCAACACGACGTCCCTGGGGATGTGTCTGTCTCACACTCCACGGATCAGGCATAGAGCGAAAATCCCCCTACACCGTCCCATCACACACTCCTGGGGTGAGACATAGAGTGAAGCTCCCTCCATACCATCTCATCACACTCTTCCAGGGTGAGACATACAGTGTGACTCCCTCCACACTATCCCTTCACAGACTCCAGGAGTCAGACACAGAGTGAAGCTCCCTCCACGCTATCCCATCTCACACTCCTGGGGTCAGATATAGAGTGAAGCTCCCTCCACAGCATCCCATCACAAACTCCCGGGGGCAAAGATAGACTAAAGCTAACTCCACACCATCTCTTCACACACTCCCGGGGTCAGACACGGAGCAAAGCTCCCTCCACACGATCCCATCACACAATCCGGGGGTCAGACAGAGAGTGAAGCTCCCTCCACACCAGCACATCACACAATCCTGGGGTCAGACAGAGAGTGAAACTCCCCCCACACCGTCTCATCACACACTCCCAGAGACAGACACAGTGAAGCTCCCTCCTCACCATCCCATCTCACAATCCTGGGGTCAGTTACAGAGTGAATCTCCCTCCACACCATCCCATCACACCCTCCCGGGGTCAAACACAGAGTGAAGCTCCCTCCACACCGTCCCATCATACACTCCCGGGGTCAGACACAGAGTGAAGCTCCCTCCACACCATACCATTACACACTCCTGGGGTCAGACATTCAGTGAAGCCCTCTCCACACCGTCACATCACACACTCCCAGGGTTAGACACAGTGTGAAGCTACCTCCGCAGCATTCTATCACACACTCCCGGGGTCGACATAGAGTGAAATTCCCTCCACACTGTCCCATTATACATTCCCAGGGTCAGACATAGAACGAAGCTCTCTCTACACTGTCCCATCACTCACTCCCAGGGTCAGACATACAGTGAACCTCCCTCTATACCGTCACATCACTGTATGTCTCACCCCGGGAGTGTGAAATGGGGCAGTATGGAGGGAGCTTCACACTGTGTTTGACCCCCGGAGTGTGTGTGAAGCTCCCTCTGCATTCTCTTCAGACGTAAAGTGAAGCTCCCTCCACACCGTCCCATCACACACTCTTGGGGTCAGATACAGAGTGAAGCTCCCTCCATACTGTCCCATCACACACTCCCGGGGTCAGACACAGAGTGAATCTCCCTCCACACCGTCCCATCACACACTCCCGGGGTTAGACACAGTGAATCTCCCTCTACACCATCCCATCACACACTCCCGGGGTCAGACACAGAGTGAATCTCCCTCCACACCGTCCCATCACACACTCCCGGGGTCAGACACAGAGTGAAACTCCCTCCACACCGTCCTATCACACACTCCCGGGGTCAGACACAGAGTGAAACTCCCTCCACACCGTCCCATCACACACTCCCGGGGTCAGACACGGAGTGAAACTCCCTCCACACCGTCCTATCGCACACTCCCGGGGTCAGACACAGAGTGAAACTCCCTCCACACCGTCCTATCACACACTCCCGGGGTCAGTCACAGAGTGAAACTCCCTCCACCCAGACCTATCACGCACTCCCAGGATCAGATACAGAGTGAAGCTCCCTCCACACCATCCCATCATGCACCTTGGGGATCTCGGCTGGAGGGTGCTGCATAAAGCGGTGCCCTGCAATAAGTTCTTTAGTTTGTACACGGATTTCCCAGCCGCGTGTCACTTCTGCGGGCTGGAGGAGACCATGTACCACATGTACATGGAGTGTGCGAGACTGCAGCCCCTTTTTGCATATTTGCGTGGGCTGCTTCTCGCCTTCTGGTCGCATTTCAGTCCCACCCTATTCATATATGGTCATCCAGTAAGGAGGGGGGCACAGAGGGATGAGGATGTCCTTGTCAACTTGCTCCTGGGGCTGGCAAAAACTGCCATCCGTAGCTCCTGGAAAAGGGTGGCAGGAGGTTCTCTGGGCTGACTGCCTGGCTATGTTTAGGGGGTGTGTTCATGCTCAGGTGAATATTGAAAAGGAATACCCACAGTCCACGGCGACCGTAGAGGTGTTCCGGGACCGTTGGGCTCCGCGGGGTGTAAATGCCATCATTGATGAAGATGGGAATATATTGGTTTAAGATGTATTGTCTGTTTGTAGTGAAGTAAATGTGTTAGTCACTGTTTTTGTACATATTGTATAGCACCGATATTTGTAATAAAGAATTTTGTTATATTAAAAAAAAGGGGTCAGACAGATGGTGAAGCTCCCTCCACACTGTCCCATAACACACTTCCAAGGTCAGACACTGAGTGAAACTCTCTCCACACTGTCCCGTCACACACTCCTGGGCTCAAACAAACAGTGAAGCTCCCTCTGCACCATTCAATCACACTCTCCCACCATCAGATACAGAGTGAAGCTCCCTCCACCCAGACCCATCACACCCACTCGGGGTCAGATACAGAGCGAAGCTCCCTCCACAGCATTCCATCACACACACCCGGGGTCAGAAATACAGTGAAGCTGCCTCTGCACTCTCTTCAGACACTCCCAGGATGATACGTTCAATGAAGCTCCCTCCATTCTTTCACATCACACACTCCCGGGGTCAGACATACAGTGAAGCTCCCTCCACACTGTCCCATCACACACTCCTGGGGTCAGACACAGAGTGAATCTCCCTCCACACCGTTCCATCACACACTCCCCGTGTCAGGCACGGAGTGAAGCTCCCTCCACACCGTCCCATCTCACACACACCAGTGGTCAGATATACAGTTAAGCTCCCTCCACATCGTCCCATCACAAACTCCCTGGGTCAGACCTACAATGAAGCTCCCTCTACACTGTCCTATCACACACTCTGAAAATCAGACCTGGAGTGAAGCTCCCTCCACACCGTCCCATCACCGTCCTGGGGTGCGGAGTGAGCTTCCGTCTGCCGATGGGGTCCGTGAACTGGCACTTGTTTTCATAAAACGACTGAAATTGAGATTCGAGATGTGGGTTCTGTGAAAATCAGAATTAGGTTTCATATCACTGGCATATGTCATGAAATTTGTTAACTTTATGGCAGCGGTACAATGCACTGCATAATAATGGAGGAAAGTCAGAATTATACTACATAGAATTTAATAGTTTATTGTATATAGAACTGAATTAAATATTTAGTGCAAAAATAGAAATGAGTAGTGGGGTTCATGGGTTCAATGTCCATTCAGAAATCAATGGTGGAGGGGAAGAAGCTGTTCCTGAATTGTTGAATTCCTGAATTGTTGAATGTGTGCCTTCAAGCTCCTGTATCTCCTGCCTGACGGTAACAATGAGAACAAGGCATGACCTGGGTGATGTGGTCCTTAATGATGGATGCCGCTCTTTCTGAGCCATCTCTCCTTGAAGGTGTCCTGGATACTACCGAGGCCAGTGCCCATGATGGAGCTGACTGAGTTTACAACCCTCTGCAGCTTATTTTGATCCTGTGCAGTAGCCCCTCCATACCAGACGGTGGTGCAGCCTGTTAGAATGCTCTCCACAGTAGAAGTTTTCAAGTGTTTTAGGTGACATATTAAATCTCTTCAAACTCCTGATGAAGTATAGCAGCTGTTGTGCCATCTTTGTAACTGTATCGAGATGTTGGGCCCAGGATAGATCCTTAGAGATAGTGACACCAGGAACGTGAAATTGCTCACTCTTTCCACTTCCGATCTCTCTGAGGACTGGTGTGTGTCCCCTTTCTGAAGTCCACAATCAGTTCTTTGGTCTTACTGGCACCGAGTGCAAGGTTGTTGCTGTGACACCACTCAACCAGCTGATTTATCTTGCGTTGAAATTCTGCCAACAATAGTCAAGCTGCTTGGAAACATTTCTGAACAGTCAACCCCCACAAAGCTGTTCCTACATGAGGCCAGCTATGTGTGGATTAACTTGCAGACCGGTTGAATAGTGTAATAAAAACACATGGAGAGTTTCCATCTCCATATCTCTGCCTGATCCATACTGGGACCACCGTCCACAGTCCCATCTTCGTACCTCTGGGTCAGACCCACACTAGGGAGCACCGTGCACAGTTCCTGTCTCCCTATCCCTGGGTCAGGCCCACATCGGGAGCACTGTGCACAGTTCCTGTCTCCGTATCCCTGGGTCAGACCCACAACAGGAGCACTATGCACAGTTCCTGTCTCCGTATGCCCCTGGGTCAGACCCACACTGAGCACCGTGCACAGTTCCTGTCTCCCTATCCCTGGGTCAGACCCGCACTGAGCACCATGCACGGTTCCCATCTCCCTGTCCCTGGGTCAGACCCACACTGAGGACCGTGCACAGTTCCTGTCTCCCGATCCCTGGGTCAGACCCGCACTGAGCACCATGCACAGTTCCCATCTCCCTATCCCTGGGTCAGACCCACCCCGGGAGCACCGTGCACAGTTCCTGTCTCCCTATCCCTGGGTCAGACCCACACCGGGAGCACCGTGTACAGTTCCTGTCTCCCTATCCCTGGGTCAGACACACACCAGGATCACCAGGCACAGTTCCTGTCTCTGTAGCCCCCTGGGTCAGACCCATACTGAGCACCGTGCACAGTTCCTGTCTCCCTATCCCTGGGTCAGACCCACACTGGGAACACTGTGCACAGTTCCTGTCTCTGTAGCGCCTGGGTCAGACCCACACTGAGCACCGTGCACAGTTCCCATCTCCCTGTCCCTGGGTCAGACCCACACTGAGCACCATGCACAGTTCCCACCTCCCTATCCCTGGGTCAGACCCACACCGGGAGCACCGTGCACAGTTCCTGTCTCCCTATCCCTGGGTCAGACACACACCGGGATCACCAGGCACAGTTTCCGTCTCTGTAGCCCCTGGTCAGACCCACACTGAGCACCGTGCACAGTTCCTGTCTCTGTATCCCTGGGTCAGACCCACACTGAGCACCGTGCACAGTTCCCATCTCCCTATCCCTGGGTCAGACCCACACTGAGCACCATGCACAGTTCCCATCTCCCTATCCCTGGGTCAGACCCACATCGGGAGCACCGTACACAGTTCCTGTCTCCCTATCCCTGGGTCAGACACACACCGGGATCACCAGGCACAGTTTCCGTCTCTGTAGCCCCCTGGTCAGACCCACACTGAGCACCGTGCACAGTTCCTGTCTCTCTATCCCTGGGTCAGACCCACACTGAGCACCGTGCACAGGCCCATCTCCCTATCCCTGGGTCAGACCCACACCGGGAGCACTGTGCACAGTCCCTGTCCCAGACTCCCTAGCATTGGCAGTCATTCCAGTTAGACAGACATGATCAGTTTCTGAGCAGGTTGGGTGTGGAGTGCGGAGTCTGCACCCTCTTGTGACCCTGTGCAGTGGAGCTCCAGACCAGACGGTGATGCAACCGGCTAGAATGCTCTCCACGGTGCATCTGTAGAAATTTGCTTTGTTTTTGATGACTTACCAAATCTCTTGAAACTTTGAATGAAATATAGCCGCTCTTGTGCTTTCTTTGTAATTGCTTCAGTACATTGGGCCCAGGATAGATCCTCACAGATGTTAACACCCAGGAACTTGAAACTGCTCACCTTTCCACCACCAACACCTCAATGCGGACCGGTGAGCGTCCCCGCCTTCCCTTTCCTGAAGTCCACAATCACTTCCTTGATCTCACTGATGTGTGTGTAAGGTTTTTGTTGCAACACCACTCAACCAATTGATATTCAGTACTGTGCAAAGTTCTTAAGCACCCTAGATCTTATGGTTTTTAGATGGCGTGACTTCCACAGAGACCTGATCACAGCAACATTGAGGCAGTCTGGAATTTGGCACGGTAATGTAGTGGTTAGCACAACGGTTTAGCGTAACAGCGACCCGGGTTGAATTCCCATCACATGATAGTGTAGTGGTGAACACAACGCTTTACAGTACCAATGACCCAGGATCAATTCCCATCACACGGTAGTGTAGTGGTTAGCACAACGGTTTAGTGTAACAGCGACCCGGGTTGAATTCCCATCACATGATAGTGTAGTGGTGAACACAACGCTTTACAGTACCAGTGACCCGGGTTCGATTCCTCGCCCCCTCCCCCTCGTAAGGAGTTTGTATATGCTCCCCGTGACCGTGTGGGTTTCCTCTGGGTGCTCTGGTTTCCTCCACAGTCCAGACTTGTTGGTTTGTAGGTTAATTGATCATTGTAAATTGTCCAATTATCCTGTTTGGGCTGAAGTTAAATCGAGGGTGGGGGGGGGTTTGCTGAGCCGAGGGAGGGGTGAGGAGGGGGGGGTCGCTGATCTGAGGGGGGGGTGGGGAGAAGGGGGGTTGCTGAGCCGAGGGTGGGGTGGGGAGGAGGGGGGGTCGCTGAGCCGAAGGAGGGGTGGGAAGGGGGGGAGTTGCTGAGCCCAGGGAGGGGTGGGGTGGGAGGGGGGAGTCGCTGGGCTGAGGGTGGGGTGGGAGGAGGGGGGTTGCTGGGCCGAGGGAGGGGTGGGAGGGGGGTCGCTGAGCTGGAGGGGGGGGTTGCTGAGCCGAGGGAGGGGTGGGGGGGGTTGCTGAGCCGAGGGAAGGGTGGGAGGGGGATCGCTGAGCCGAGGGAGGGGTGGGAGGGGGATCGCTGAGCTGGGGGGGGGTGTTGCTGAGCTGAGGGAAGGGTGGGAGGGGGTTGCTGAGCCAAGGGAGGGGTATGGAGTCATAGTCATACTTTATTGATCCCAGGGGAAACTGGTTTTCGTTACAGTTGCAGCATAAATAATAAATAGTAATAGAACCATAAATAGTTAGATAGTAGTATGTAAATTATGCTGGTAAATTATGAAATAAGTCCAGGACCAGCCTATTGGCTCAGGGTGTCTGACCCTCCAAGGGAGGAGTTGTAAAGTTTGATGGCCACAGGCAGGAATGATTTCCTATGACGCTCTGTGTTGCATCTCGGTGGAATGAGTCTCTGGCTGAATGTACTCCTGTGCCCACCCAGTACATTATGTAGTGGATGGGAGACATTGTCCAAGATGGCATGCAACTTAGACAGCATCCTCTTTTCAGACACCACCGTGAGAGAGTCCAGTTCCATCCCCACAACATCACCGGCCTTACGAATGGGTTTGTTTGTTCTGTTGGTGTCTGCTACCCTCAGCCTGCTGCCCCAGCACACAACAGCAAACATGATCGCACTGGCCACCACAGACTCGTAGAACATCCTCAGCATCGTCTGGCAGATGTTAAGGGACCTCACTCTCCTCAGGAAATAGAGACGGCTCTGACCCTTCTTGTAGACAGCCTCGGTGTTCTTTGACCAGTCCAGTTTATTGTCAATTCGTATCCCCAGGTATTTGTAATCCTCCACCATGTCCACACTGACCCCCTGGATGGAAACAGGGGTCATCGTTACCTTAGCTCTCCTCAGGTCTACCACCAGCTCCTTAGTCTTTTCACATTAAGCTTCAGATAATTCTGCTCACACCATGTGACAAAGTTTCCTACCGTAGCCCTGTACTCAGCCTCATCTCACTTGCTGATGCATCCAACTATGTCAGAGTCATCCAAAAACTTCTGAAGATGACAACTTCTGTAGTTGAAGTCCAAGGTGTAAATGGTGAAGAGAAAGGGAGACAAGACAGTCCCCTGTGGAGCCCCAGTGCTGCTGATCACTCTGTCAGACACATAGTGTTGCAAGCACACGTACTGTGGTCTGCCAGTCAGGTAATCAAGAATCCATGACACCAGGGAAACATCCACCTGCATCGCTGTCAGCTTCTCCCCCAGCAGAGCAGGGCAGATGGTGTTGAACGCACTGGAGAAGTCAAAAAACATGACCCTCCCAGTGCTCGCTAGCTTGTCCAGGTGGGCGTAGACATGGTTCAGCAGGTAGACGATGGCATCCTCAACTCCTAGTTGGGGCTGGTAGGCGAACTGGAGGGGATCTAAGTGTGGCCTGACCGTAGGCCGGAGCAGCTCCAGAACAAGTCTCTCCAGGGTCTTCATGATGTGGGAGGTCAACGTCACCGGTCTGTAGTCATTGAGGCCGCTGGAGCGCGGCGTCTTCGGCACAGGGACGAGGCAGGACGTCTTCCACAATACAGGAACCCTCCAGAGCCTCAGGCTCAGGTTGAATACATGGCGAAGTACTCCACATAGCTGAGGGGCACAGGCTTTGAGCACCCTGGTACTGACACCATCCGGTCCTGCAGCCTTGCTTGGGTTGAGAAGTTTCAGCTGTCGTCTCACCTGTTCAGCTGTGAAGCCCACCGTGGTGGTTTTGTGTGGGGAAGGGGTATGGTCATGAGAGCAGGGTGGGGGACTGTGAGGAGGGGTAGGAGGGGAGAGTGGAATATGTGTTGGTTGGGGGCCGACAACAGATGACTCATATGGGGGATGGGCAGGGGCCACAATGTCAAATCTGTTAAAGAACAGGTTAAGTTCATTGGCCCGAGGTGTCCACACTGCCTTCAGCTCCTCTGTTGCTAGTTTGCCAGAAACCAGTGATGGTCCTCATCCCCCTCCAGACCTCTCTCATGTTGTTCTGCTGGAGTTTCCACTCAAGCTTCCTCCTGTACCTGTCTTTAGCCTCCCTGATATCGGCTTTCAGGTCCCTCTGTATTGCCCTCAGCTCCTCCCTATTTCCATCTCTGAACAAGTAGGGGGGTTGCTGAGCCGAGGGTGGGGTGGGAGGGGGTTGCTGAGCTGTTTGGCTCGTAGGGTCTGTTCCATGCTCTATAAAAGAGTGAAAGTAAGTGAAAATAAATATTGGCTTCATTTATTTTCTTTACTGTTTAGAGCTCTTCATAGTAATTTTTTGATTTTAGAAACTTTTTTAAAGACATTTTTGTTTGCAGTATATTTTTACAGAACCCCGCTTGCTCCCCCTCCCCTCCCCCGGCTCTTACATTAAACTCTCTAACAAGATCTGGATTATTACACAACATCCAATCTAAGATAGCCTTTACCTGTGTAGGGTCAAGCACAAGCTACTCTAAAAAGCCATCTTGTAGGTATTCAACAAACTCCCTCTCTCGCTATCCGACACCAACCTGATTTTCCCAATCCCCTTGCATATTGAAATCCTCCATTACAATGTGACATTACCCTTATTACATAACCCTTTCCAGCTCCCTTTTGCAATCTCAACTCCACATCTTGGTTATCGTGGCTTGCAGAGGGATCTGGATCAGCTGGAAAAATGGGCAAAAAAAAAAGACAAATGGAATTGAATGGAGACAAGTGTGAGATGTTGCACTTGGTTAGGACAGACCAGGGTAGGAATTGCACAGTGAGCAGTGAGGCACTGGGGAGTGCGGTAAATCACAGCGATCTGGGAAGACAGATCCATCATTCATTAAATGTGGCGGTACAGCAAGTTGGGGCTGTAAAAAATTTTAAAAAATTTTTAATTGCTTTTGGCACATTGGCTTTCATAAATCAAAGTGTTGAGTATGGACACAAACAAGAGTAAATCTGCAGATTCTGGAATCTCCACCAGCACACACACAATGCTGGAGGAGCTCAGCAGGCCAGGCAGCGTCTATGGAAAAGAGTACAGTTGAAGTTTTGGTCTTGATGAAGGGTCTCGGCCCAAATCGTTGACTGTACTCTTTTTCCATAGACGCTGCCTGGCCCGCTGTCTTCTTCCAGCATTTTGCACTTGTTTATTGAATACAGAAGATGGGATGTTATGTTGAGATTGTATAAGACATTGGTGAGGCCTAATTTGGATGTTGCTGGGTCTGGAGGACCTGAGTTACAAGAAAAGATTGAATAGGTCAGGACCTTATTCCTTGGAACATAGAAGTTTGGAGGAGATTTGACAGGGATATACAAAATTATGAAGGGTATAGATATAGGGTAAATGCAAGCAGGTTTTTTCCATTGAGGTTGGGTGGGACCACAATTCGAGCTCCTGGGTTAAGGGTGCAAGGTGAAAAGTTTAAGGGGAACGTGAGGGGAAACTTATTCACTCAAGGGGTGGTGAGAGTGTGGATTAAACTGCCAGCACAAGTGAAGTATGCAAGCATGGGCAAGGCCTGTTTCTGTGCTGTACTTTCCTATGACTCTGTAATGTCTTCAGCACTAAGATGACAGTAACTGATTCATGCAAAAGATTGTGCAGATGCTGGAAACCCAGAGCGACACACAAAGTGCTGGAGGAATTCGTCAGGTCGGGTCAAGGAAGTGTAGTGGTAGGTAATCGTGGTGTTTGTATGCCTAGAAAGGAAGAGGACTGTACAAAGAGTAAGAAGATGGAAGAGAGACAGGTGTACAAGCTGGCGGGTGATAGGTGAGGGGGAAGGTTGCTGGGTTAGAGGGAGGGATATGTGGAAATGGTACATGACTGAAGAAGGAAGAATCTGATAGGAGAGGAGAATGGACCATGAGCGAAAGGAAAGAGTGAGGTGATGGGCAAGAGAAGAGGAGGGAGGAGAACAACTGAGGAGGGGGAGGGAATGAGTAGAAGTTGGAGAACTTGAGGTTGAGTGCCTGGCAATTCTTTCCAGTCACTGTCCTCCCACAGTAGATGTGCTCAGTGGTAGTGAGGGCTTTACCCGTAATGTTTTGGGCTGTATCCACTACTTTATGTAGGACTTTCCATTCAAGGCCTTTTGGTGTTTTCATAGCCAGTCAATATACTCCCCACAACACATTTGTAGAAGTTTGTCAAAGTACTGAAACAATGATAATAGAAACAATATTTGTGGCTTTAGTCAGTTAAATTGGAGTTGTGTGTACAGGAGCAATGAAAAACTTGCAGCTGTGTCACAAACACACTCACAGCTATTATTTACAGGAAAAAAAATGGTGGTGATGGAGGAGATGTAGCATTTGTCCTGCTTGTGCCTGGAGGGAGATCAGTGGGGAGGGATGGACAGGGCCTTGACATCCAGTGACCTGAGGTGTCCCCAAAGTAAATTTATTTCCAGGTTCAAAGTGCTGGCAGCTCATTCAATACTCTCACCATCCTCTAAGTGAAGAAGTTTCCCCTCATGTTCCCCTTAAAGCAACAAATACTGGACTGAGAGTGCTGTATTTGAATGCACGCAGCTTAAGAAATAAAATGGACGATCTTGAAATTCAGCCAGAGATTGGCAAGTATGACATTATGGCCATCTCTGAAACTTGGCTAAAGGATGGCTGCCATTGGGAGCTGAACGTCCAAGGATATACGGTGTATCAGAAAGATAGGTTAGTAGGAAGAGGGGGTGGTGTGGCCCTGTGTAGAAGAGATAATATTAAATCATTAGAAAGGGATGACATGGGAATGGAAGGTGTAGAGTCTTTATGGGTTGAGTTAAGAAATGGCAAGGGTAAAAGGACCCTAATAGCAGTTGTATACAGGCCTCCAAACAGCAGCCAGGATGTGGATTACAAATTACAGCAGCAGATAGAAAAGGCATATCGGAAGGGCAATGTCATGATAATCGTTGGGCATTTTAACATGAAAGTGGATTGGGAAAACCAGGCTAGTACTGGACCTCAAGAGAGAGAATTTGTAGAATGTGTAAGGGATGGCTTTTTAGAACAGCTTGTTGTTGAGCCCACTAGGGGATCGGCTGTGCTGGATTGGATGTTGTGTTATGATCTGGAGGTGATAAGACAGTTTAAGGTTAAGGAACCCTTGGGGAACAATGATTACAATATGATCGAGTTTACTTTGAAATTTGAGAGGGAGAAACTAAATTCCAATGTGTCACTATTTCAGTGGAACAAAAGGAAATTACAATGGCATGAGGGGGAACTAGCCAAGGTTGACTGGAATGGGACTCTAGCAGGAAGGACAGCAGAGCAGCAATGGCTGGAGTTTCTGCGAAAAATGAGGGAAATACAAGACACATATTCCAAATAAGAAGACATTTTCAAAAGGAAGAAGGGCACTACTGTGGATGACAAGTGAAGTCAGAGCCAAAGTTAAAGCAAGAGAGAGGGCATACAAGGAAGCCAAAGCTAGTGGGAAGGTAGAAGATTGGGAAGCTTTTTAAAAACTTGCAGAAGAAAACTAAGAAGGTCATTAGGAAGGAAAAGATGAATTATGAGAAGAAGCTGGTGACTAATATCAAAGAAGATACTGAAAGCTTTTTTAAGTATATAAAGGGTAAAAGAGAGTCATAGTCATACTTTATTGATCCCGGGGGAAATTGGTTTTCGTTACAGTTGCACCATAAATAATAAATAGTAATAAAACCATAAATAGTTAAATAGTAATGTGTAAATTATGCCAGGAAATAAGTCCAGGACCAGCCTATTGGCTCAGGGTGACTGACCCTGGCCACAGGCAGGAATGACTTCCTATGACACTCAGTGTTGCATCTCGGTGGAATGAGTCTCTGGCTGAATGTACTCCTGTGCCCAACCAGTACATTATGTAGTGGATGAGAGACATTGTCCAAGATGGCATGCAACTTGGACAGCATCCTCTTTTCAGACACCACCATCAGAGAGTCCAGTTCCATCCCCACATCATCACTGGCCTTACGAATGAGTTTATTGATTCTGTTGGTGTCTGCTACCCTCAGCCTGCTGCCCCAGCACACAACAGCAAACGTCCGGCAGATGTTAAAGGACCTCAATCTCCCTCAGTGTTCCTTGACCAGTCCAGTTTATTGTCAGTTCGTATCCCCAGGTATTTGTAATCCTCCACCATGTCCACCCTGACCCCCTGGATGGAAACAAGGGTCACCGGTACCTTAGCTTAGAGTCAAGGGTAGATATAGGACCAATACAGAATGATGCTGGAGATATTGTAATGAGAGATGCAGAGATGGCAGAGGAACTGAATGCATATTTTGCATCAGTCTTCACAGTGAAAAACGTCTGCAATATACTGGACATTCAAGAATGTCAGGGAAGTGAAGTTTGTGCAGTGAAAATTACGACTGAGAAGGTGCTCAGTGAGCTTAATGGTCTGAGGGTGGATAAATCTCCTGGTCCTGATGGAATGCACCCTCGGGTTTTGAAGGAAGTAGCTAGTGAGATTGCGGAGGCATTAACGATGATCTTTCAAGTACTGATAGATTCTGGCATTGTACCGGATGACTGGAAAGCTGCAAGTGTTACTCCGCTATTTAAGAAGGGTGAGAGGCAGCAGAAAGCAACTATAGATCTGTAGCCTGACAGAGAAGTTGTTGGAATCGATTGATAGGGATGAGATTACAGAGTATCTGGAGGCAAGTGACAAGATAGGCCGTGGTTTCCTGACCTCCTGCAATTTTTTGAGGAAATTACAAGCCGAGTAGACAAAGGAGATGCAGTAGATGTGGTGTACTTGGATTTTCAGAAGGCCTTTGACAAGGCCCCGCACATGAGGCTGCTTAGCAAGATAAGATTAGTCCATGGAATTACAGGAGAGTTACTAGCATTGGCTGATCAGCAGAAAACAGAGTGGAAATGAAGGGATCTTATTCTGGCTGGCTGCCAGTTACCAGTGGAGTTCCACAGGGGTCGGTGTTGGGACCACTGCTTTTTACGATGTATGTCAATGATTTAGACTATGGGATTAATGGATCTGTGGCCAAATTTGCCGATGATACAAAGATAGCTGGAGGAGCAGGTAGTGTTGAGGAAACAGAGAGCCTGCAGAGAGACTTAAATAGTTTAGGGGAATGGGCAAAGAAGTAACAAATGAAATACGGTGTTGGAAAGTGTATAGTCGTGCACTTTGGTGGAAGAAATAAATGGGCAGACTATTATTTAGATGGGGAGAGAATTCAAAATGCAGAGATGCAAAGGGATCCTTCTGCAGGAAACCCTAAAGCTTGAGTCGGTGGTGAAGCAGGCGAATGCATAGTTGGGATTCATTTCTAGAGGTATAGAATATAAGCAGGGATGTGATGTTGAGGCTCCACAAGGCACTCGTGAGACCACAGTTGGAGTATTGTGTGTAGTTTTGGGCTCCTTACTTTAGAAAGGATATACTGACATTGGAGAGGGTTTGGAAAAGAGTCTCGAGAATGATTCCAGGAATGAAAGGGTTACTGTATGAGGAACGTTTGGCGGCTCTTGGGCTGTATTACCTGCAGTTCAGGAGAGTGAAGGGGTGATCTCATGGAAACATTCTGAATGTTCAAAGGCCTGAACAGATTAGATATGGCAAAGTTATTTCCCATGGTAAAAGAGTCTAGGACAAGGGGACGTCCATTTAGAACAGAGATGCGGAGAAATTACTTTAGTCAGAGGGTGGTAAATCTGCCGAACTTTTCACCTTTCACCCTTAATCAATGACCTCTGGTGTAGTCCCACCCAACCTCAGTGGAAAAAGCCTGTTTGCATTTACCCTATTTGTACCCCTCATTTTGTATACCTCTATCAACTCTCCTCTCAATCTTCTGTATTCCAAGAATAAAGTCCTTACCTATTCAATCTTTCATTATAACTCAGGTTCTCCAGACTCAGCAACATCTCTGTACACTTTCAAACTTATTTACAACTTTCCTGTAGTAGGTGACCAAAACTGCACAGAATATTCCAAATTAGGCCTCACCAATGTCTTATACAATTTCAACATAACATCTCTTCTCCTGTACTCAATAGTTTGATTTATGAAGGGTGCTCTTGTTTCCTTGCAGAACCCAAAGATGAACTAGTCATTGGTTAAATGGTCATTGTAAATTGTACTGTGATTAGGTTAGGGTTAAATCGGTGGGTCGCTGGGCATTGCGGCTCGTTAGGTCGGAAAGGCCTGTTCCACACTATCTCAATAAATAAAATGTTGAAGGCTAACAAAGTCAAATTTATTGTCACCTGCACAATAAATCCATCGCATTGTTGCACAGAGAAAACCTCATAGCAGCATCACAGACACACAGAAAAGCAAATTTTACATGTTTACAGTATACACACACGCACTAGGATGCCTAAAACTTTAGAAAGTACTGTAGTAATTTTATATATTACATTTTATTTTGCTGCCACAAAAAAACCAAATTTCATTACATAACCTGATTCTGATATGGGTCTCTTTTGTAGACTGTGAGTGGGAAGGGAGCAGAGAAAGGGGAATCATGGTTGGGAAAGGGGGAAGGGAGAGGGGAGGGGAGGGAGCAGGAAGCACCAGAGAAAAAATCTGTAATGATCAATAAATCAATTGTCTGGAATCAAATAAACTTGCCTGGTGTCTCAGGGCTTGGAGTATCTGCAACCGTGCCCCCCTCTGCCCCACACCACTGCCATGGCGCTCCACCCTCACCATCCTCGCTCTCTGCTCCACGCTGACAAATACAGTACTGTGCTAACGTCTTAGGCACCCTCGCCTCAGCTCTGTCCCCAAGACCTTTACACAGTACTGTATTTCACAAGAACACATTCAGAACAAGAGTCCATTTTAGTGCAAGATTGAGATGCACAATGTTCTCAAGAAAAGTGTCAATTACGTGTAGCACTTCCGCTGTACGGTTCCTTTGATCCATGATGTTGTACCAACATTTCAACCCACTCCCAAGATTAATCGAACCCTTTTACAATCACCCATGTGCCTACTCAGAATGTCTTAAACGTCCCAAACGTCCCAAATGTCCCACCTCTCCTGGCAGGGTGTTGCACACACCTACTATTCCCTGTGTTTTAAAAAAAAGTTCCTTTGATATCCCTCCTATACTTCCTCCAGTCACCTTATAATGATGCCACCCTCGTGTTAGCCATTTCCACCCTAGAAAAAAGGTGCAGCCTATCCACTGTCCACTATCCATGTTATTAAGTCACCTCCTGTCCTCGTCTTCAAAGAGAAAAGTCCTATCTCACTCAAACTTTCCTCAAAAGACACACTCTCTAACCAGGTAGGATCCTGGTAAATCTCCTGTGCAGTCTCTAAAGCTTCCACATCCTTCCTATAATGAGGCGACCAGAACTGAACACAATATTCAGTTTTGTGGCCTTGCGGCTCTTGAACACCTTCTTAACCACCCTGTCAGTGTGTGTGGTAGCTTTCAGAGATCTATGGACGTGGACCCCAAGATCCCTCTGTTCCTCCACACTGTTAAGAATCCTCTGTCGTTAACCCTGTACTCTGTCTTCAAGTTTGACCTTCCAAAGTGAATCACTTCACACTTTTCTGGGTTGAACTCCAACCCATTGTTTTTCTACATATTATATCTTCCCAATGATCCAGAAATCTGAAGCACTGCCCCGCACCAATTCTTCGGCCCCACATTCATCTGTCAAGTCATCCTATTGGTGCCCTCGCTGCAGCAATATAAAGATTACTGCGCTGGAGATCCTGCTTTTCAGCTTTCTGCCCAACTCCCTATAATTCTCTCTTCTGGATCTCTTCCCTTTGTTACCTGTTATTGAACCATAGAACATTACAGCACAGATTTGGCCCTTCTTGGCTGTGCCGAACCATTTTTCTGCCTAGTCCCACTGACCTGCACCTGGACCATATCCCTCCATACATAGTCATGGTCATACTTCATTGATCCCGGGGGAAAGTGGTTTTTGTTACAGTTGTACCATAAATAGTAAATAGTAATAGAACCATAAATAGTTAAATAGTAATATGTAAATTATGCCAGTAAATTATGAAATAAATCCAGGACCAGCCTATTGGATCAGGGTGTCTGACCCTCCAAGGGAGGAGTTGTAAAGTTTGATGGCCACAGGCAGGAATGACTTCCTATGACACTCTGTGCTGCATCTCACGTCCATATACCTGTCCAGGTTTTTCTTAAATGTTAAAAGTGAGCCCGCATTTACCACTTCATCTGGCAGCTCATTCCACACTCCCACCACTCTCTGTGTGAAGAAGCCTCCCGTAATGTTCCCTTTAAACTTTTCCCCCTTCACCCTTAACCCATGTCCTCTGGTTTCTTTCTCCCCGAGCCTCAGTGGAAAAAGCCTGCTTGCATTCACTCTATCTATACCCATCATAATTTTATACACCTCTGTCAAATCTCCCCTCATTCTTCTACGCTCCAGGGAATAAAGTCCTAACCTATTCAACCTTTCCCTAACTCAGTTTCTCAAGTCCTGGCAACATCCTTGTAAACCTTCTCTGCACTCTTTCAACCTTATTAATATCCTTCCTGTAATTTGGTGACCAAAACTACACACAATACTCCAAATTTGGCCTCATCAATGCCTTATACAACCTCACCATAACATTCCAACTCTTATACTCAGTACTTTGATTAATAAAGGCTAATGAACCAAAAGCTCTCTTTATGACCCTATCTACCTGTGACGACACTTTTAGGGAATTTTGTATCTGTATTCCCAGATCCCTCTGTTCTACTGCACTCCTCAGTGCCCTACCATTTACCTTATATGTTCTACCTTTTTTTGTCCCTCCAAAGTGCAATACCTCACACTTGTCTGTATTAAACTCCATCTGCCATTTTTTCCAGCTTGTCCAAATCTCTCTGCAAGCTTTGAAAACCTTCCTCACTGTCCCCTGCACCTCCAATCTTTGTATCATCAGCAAATTTGCTGATCCAATTTATGACATTATCATCCAGATCATTGATATAGATAACAAATAGCAATGGACCCAGCACTGATCCCTGTGGCACACCACTAGTCATAGGCCTCCACTCAGAGAAGCAATCCTCCACTACCACTCTCTGGCTAATCCAATTTACTACCTCTCCATGTATACCTAGTGACTGAATTGATGCCGATATGGACCATACCTTCTGGCTGTTGACTCTCCTCCTTTAAAATGCTCTGTAACTGATCTGAGATGTTTCTGATCCTGGCACCTGGAAAGTGTCATATCACCTGGGTATCTCTTCCACATTCACAAATCTCCTGTCTTTCCTAACTATGAAATCTCCTGCACTCCTTTCTCCTTCTGAGCCACAGAGCCAGAGACGTGTTTGCTGTGGCTTCTCCCTTGTAGATCATCTCTCTCCCCCACCCACCGCCCCGCCCTGCCAAAGGCACCCAGAGTGGTTCATTCATTCATTAGGTGATGTGCCTTTTTGTATGAGGTGGGCATTCAAGGTCATCCATCTGTCTTTAACCTGTGCAGAAGATCCCCTTCACTATTTTTTACTCTATTCATGACCATGCTTCATGGCAAATTCTTTTACAGAAGTGGTTTGCCATTGCCTCCTTCTGGGCAGTGTCTTTACAAGACAGTTGACTTCAGCAGTTATCCAAGAGGTGGTTTGTCTGGCGTCAGTGGCTGCATAACCAGGACCTGTGATCTGTACCGGTGACCATTCACCACCTGTGGCTTCATGTGACCCTGACTGGTGGGCTAAGCAGGTGCTACACCTTGGCTAAGGGTGACCTGCAGGAAGGAGCACCTGACACCTCCTTTGGCAGAGACATATCTCCACCCTGACACCTCATGCAAAGTGATGTACTTATTATTGAGGGGAATGGCCACAGGGTACTCTGCAGTGGCCTATTCCCTTTCCCTCTCCTGACAGTCATGCAGTAACCAGCCTCCTACAACTTAGAGGTGACTCCTGCCTCTCTGTAACTCCTGCCTCTCACCTCTTCATTCTCCTGGAAGAGCTGGCAGCTCTGGTTCCCTAACACATCTCAAAGGAGTTGTAGCGAGAGGCACCTCGTGCAGATGTAGTTATCAGGATATTCTAAGTCCAAAATAAACGTATGTACACATTACCGTATACTCCCTTGAGATTCATTTTCTTGTGAGCATTTACAGTAAAACAGAGAAGGATGAGAATCAATGAAAAACAGCACACAAACATGACGGACGAACAACTGATGTCCAAAAGAAGACAAACGATGCAAATACAAAAAGAAAAAAACATTAAATGAGATTGAAAGAGTAAAGAGAAAATTTACAAGGATGCTTCAGGGTCTGGAGAATCTGAGTTATAAGGAAAGATTGAATAGGTTAGGACTTTATTCCTTGAACATAGAAGATTGAGAGGAGATTTGATAGAGATGTACAAGATTATGAGAGGTATAGATAGTGTTAATGCAAGCAGGCTTTTCCCACTGAGGTTAGGTGGGACTGCAACTAAAGGTCATGGGTTAAGGTGAAAGGTGAAAAGTTTAAGGGGAACCTCTGCACTTGGAGGGTTGAGAGAATCTAGAGTCAGCTGCCTGTACAGGAGGTGTATGTAAGCTCAATTTCAGCGTTTAAGAGAAGTTTGGATCGATGAATGGTAGAGGTATGGAGGGCTAAGGTCCCGGTGCAGGTCGATGGGAGCAGGCAGTTTAAATGGTTTCAGCATGGACTAGACGGGGTAAAGGGCCTGTCTGCAATAAATAAATAATACCGCGAGCATAAGTTGAAGAGTGATTGAAAGTAAGACCATAGGCTGTAGAAGTAGTTTAGCACTGGGATCCATTTTCACATCTCCAGCGAGAATCTACCAGATAAAGAAGGAGAAACCTGATGGAAACCTCAAATTAGCCTCAACCTCTCTTTGCCGAAGCCTTTTGAACCAAGGCCTCTAACCCAGTCCCACTCCAACAGTGGCCGCTCCACCAAAGCCTAACTTCTTTATGTTGGCGTTTGTGAAGTGCTGATGAACCCAAACAGTCCTACTCTCTGTAGAAAGTCACTTGCTTTTTAAGTCTGAAGCTCAAAATGCCACAAGCAATTTGAAATGCCATACCAGGCTACAATGCAGCTAGGAACCTTCCACAAGATATCGGTAGAAGTTTGTTAGAGAGTTTGGTAAGAAGTGACCCTTGTATTGTTCTGTCTAGAAGTGCTCTCCAAATTTATTTAACCGCCTTCTCATTTCTGCTTTCTGTTCAGATCGAGAAGACCAATCCATACTTTGCACGTAAGTATCCGCTTATATCTTCAAAACCCAGAGAGAGACAGACACACACACACACACACACACACACACACACACACACACACACACACACACACACACACACACACACACACACACACACACACACACACACACACACACACACACACACACACCTGGTTGTATCTTCATAACCCTAAGATACATACACAGCCTAACCCCTCGCCCTCCTTCCTCCTTTGTCCCCTCCCACCCTCGCCCCCTCTCCATCCTCCCCCTCTCCCCACACCCCTTCACCCCCTTCCCCCTCCCTCCCCTTTACACCCCTTCCCCACCCAGCCCCCAACCCCCTCACTCCCCTGCCCCTATCTCCCCTTACCCCTCCCCTCCCCACTCCACTCTCTACTCCCTCTCGCCCCCTCTTCCCTCTCCCTCCCCTTCCTCCTCTCCCTCCCCTTCCTCCTCTCCCTCCCCTTCCTCCTCTCCCTCCCCTTCCTCCTCTCCCTCCCCTTCCTCCTCTCCCTCCCCTTCCTCCTCTCTGTCCCCCTCTCCTTCCCCCCTCCCCCTCTTCCTCTCCCTCCTTTCCCCCTCCCCCTCCTCCTCTCCTTCCCCCTCTCCTTCCCCCTCTCCCCCTCCCCCCCACCTTCCCCTTGCCCCTTTTCTCCACCCTCCCCCACTTCTTTTGCCTTCCTCTCCACTCTCCCCACTCGGCTCCACTTTCCCCCTCTCTCCCCCTCTCCCCTCCTTTCCCCCTCCCCTCCTCTCCCCATCTCTCCCCATCTCTCCCCCTCTCCCCTCCTCTCCCCCTCTCCCCTCCTCTCCCCCTCTCCCCTCCTCTCCCCTCCTCTCCCCATCTCCCCTCCTCTCCCCACCTCTCCCCATCTCCCCTCCTCTCCTTGCCCCATCTCCCCTCTCTCCCATCTCCCTCTCTCACTTCTGCCCTTTCTACTCCTCCCCTTCTTGCCCTCTCCACCCTCCCCTTCTCCCTTTCTCATCTCTTACCCTCCCCCTCTCCCCCACCCCTCTCTCCCTTTCTTGTCCTCTCCCCCACCCACACTCTCCCCCTCCACCCTCTGCCCCCACTCTCCCCACCTCTCTTCCCTACCTTCCGACCTGTCCCTCCTCTCCCCTCTGCCCCATCCCCCACCTCTCTCCCTTACCTCTGCCCTAACCCTCCAAACTCTCCCCCTCACCCCCTTTCCCTTCTCTCCCACCCTCTCCTTTCCCCTCTCCCCCCTCTCTCCCCATCTGCCCACACATCCCACCGCTCTTCACCACCCACCTCCCTCACCCCCACTCCCCTCTCTCCCCTACCCTTCCTCTCTCCCCTACCCTTCCTCTCTCCAACACCCTCTATCCCCTCACCCTCCACTTCCACTTCTCCCCTCTCTTCCCCCTCGTCCCACTCCCCATCTCCCTACTCTCCCCACTCTTTCTGTCCTCTCCCTACCCCCTCTCTGCCCTCTCTCCCCACCCTTCCCTACCCTGCAACCTCTCCCTCCACTCCCCTCTTCCCCCACTCCCTGTCCCCTCTCCACCTCTGCCCCTAACCCTTCTCTAACCCCTCGCTACCCTGTCTTGCCCCCTCTCTAACCCCTCTCTTATACCTCACTATGCCATTTCTCCCCCTCCCCTCTGCCCTCTCGCCATCCCCTATCTCCATCTCTTCTACCCTCTTCTTCCCCACACACCCTTCCCTCTCACCCCTCTCCCCTCTCCCCTCTCCTTCTCACCCCTCTGCCCCACTCCCCCCTCCCTTGCTCCCCCTCTCCTCTCCTCTTCTCCCAGCTCCCACTCAATATCCCTCTTCCCCTCTGCACTCTCCCATCTCTCTCAGTCCCCCTTTCCCCCCTCTCCCCTCCTCCTACCTCTCCCAGCCCTCTCCACTCCTCCCCCACTCACCCACACTCACCCCTCCTACCCCATCCCCCTCTACCCCTCTCCTCTCATCTCCAACACTCTGTGCCACCCTCTCCCCTCTCTGCCACCCACCCCACCCCACTCCACCACGCTCCGCACCCTCACCACCTCTCCCCGCACTCCCCCACTCTTCCCCTCTCCCACCCTCTGCCCCTTCGCCATCTTTCACTTCTCCCTGCTTGCCCTCCTCCCGGCTCGTCCTCCTAACCCCTCGCCATTCTACCCGCTCACCATCCTCTCCGCTCGTCATCCTCCCACCTCGCCTTCATGCCCCCTCGCCCTCCACCCCTCTGCACTCCACCCCCCCGACCTCCACCCCCTCAACCACCACCCCCTCCCCCTCCCCTCCGACCCCTCGCCCTCCTGCCCCCCTCACCCTCCTACCCCCGCCCCACCTCGCTCTACCCCTCCTTCCCCTTTCTCCTCTCCACCCCTCCCCCTTCTCCCCTTCCTCCTCTCCACCCCTCCTCCCCTTCACCCTCCCTCCATCCTTTCCGCCTCCTCTCCCTCTCTCCCTATCTACTCCCTCCCTCTCCCCTCCTCTGCTCCTCTCTTCCTCTCCATGTTTTTACTCCCTCTCCCCTCTCCTCTGTCCCCCAACCTATTCTCCCCTCTTCAGTCCTCTCCGTCCTCTCTCCACTTCTGCCCCCAACCTCCTCACCTCTCTCCCAAACTCTCTCCTCCACCCTCCAAAGTCTCCAGCCCTCCCTTGCCCCTCTGTCCTACCCACTCCCCCAACCCCTGTATCCTCTCCCCCCTCCCTGCACAGCCCCACTCTTTCCTCCTCTACCACCTCTCCCCCTCTCTCATCCACCTTCTATCCCCTTGCCCTCCTCCCGCCTCATCCCCCTCACACTCCTCCCCTTTCTCCCCTGACCGTCCTCCCCCTCACCCTCCTCCCCCTCCTTCCTGCTCCCCCTCTCCCCTCCTCCACCCTCTCCCCCCTCACCCTCTCTCTACCCTGCTCTCCCCTCTCTCTCCCGCTCTACCCCTTCCTCCTACCTCCTTCCCTCTCTCCTCTCCCCTTTCCCCATCTACTCCATCCTTCTCCCCTCCTCTCCCCATCCCCTATGCTCTCCCCTCCTCACCCTGTCTTTACACCCTCTCCCCTCTGCCCCCACCCTCCACAACTCTCTCCCCCACCCTTCTCCACTCTCCCCATCACCCCCCACCTTCCAACCTTTCCCTCCTCTCCCTCGCTCCAACTCTGCCACCACACTCCCCACCTCTCTCCCCAAATCTCTCCTCCACCGTCCATCTCCCCCTTCTCCCTCTCTTCCACCCTCACCCCTCTCCCCATCTGCCCCCACCCATCCCACACCTCTCCACAACCATCCCCACCCTCACCCTGTCTCCCCACAAACCCCCCACTCTTTCTCCCTCTACCACCTCTCCCCTCTCTCCTCCGCCCTCTCCCTCCTCGCCCTCCTCCACCTGTCCCTCCTCGCCCTCCTCCACCTCTCCCTCCTCGCCCCCTCCACCCTCTCCCCTCGCCTTCTTCCCCCTCCCCCTTGCTTTCTTCCCCCCTCTCCCCTCACCTTCATTCCCCCTCTCCCTCTCTCCCCTCTTTCCTCTCTCACCTCTCTCTCCCAACTCTGTCTCCCCCCTCTGCCCCCTCTCTTAACCCTCTCCTGCTTCTTTCTGCTCTTACTCCCTGTCCCCCACCCCCTGCCCCGCCACCGTCTTCTGTCCCCCCTCCACCTGTCCCGCCACCCTCCCCTCTACCTCTCTCCCCCATCGTCCTATTCTCTCCCACCTCCTATACCCCTTGCCTCCCACCCTCTCTATCCCCACTACCCCTCTCTTCCTTCTTCTCCCCCTCTCCCCACTCCTCCCTCTCTCCCACTCCCCTCCTCTTCCCCCTCCCCTCCACCATCGCCCCTCTCTCACCCCCTCTCTCCACCCCCTTGCCCCCCTCTCCACTCACCTTGCCCCTCACTCCCCCTCACCACCATCTCAACCCTCTCCCCTCACTCCCTGCCCACTCCACCCTCTCTCCCCTTTCTTCCCCCTTTCTGCTCTCACCATCTCACCCCCTCTGCTCTCACACATCACATCCCTTTCCACCACCCCCAACAGCCACATCCCTCTCCCCACAAACCCCCAGTCTTGCCCCTCTAACACCTCTTGCCCTCTCTCCACCACCCTCTCCTCCACCATCTCCTCCCACTCTTCCCCCTCGCCCTCCTCCCACCATACTCCCTCCCCTCTGCCCTCGTCCCCTCTCGCAACATGCACACTCCCTCCTCGACCCCTCTCCCTGTTCAGCCCACTCCCCCTTGCCCCCTCATCCCCATCTCCCCTTGCCCCCTCCACTCTCACCCCTCTTTTCCTCTACCCCTTTACTCCTCCCCTACTCCACCCTACTCCCCCACCTCTCCCCCTTCCCCCATCTCCCTCCTCCCCTCTTCCCCCCTCCGCCATCTCCAACACTGTCCCACCCTCTCCCCTCTCCACATCCCCTGTCCAGTACCCATTCTCACCCCTCTCTCCTGATCTACCCCCACCCACCACACCCCTCTCCACCTCCCTCACCACCTCTCCCAGCGCACCCCCACTCTTCCCCCTCTACCAACTCTCCCCCTTTCTCTCCCCACCCTCTGACCCCTTTCCTTCCTCCACCCTCTCACCTCTTGCCCTCCTCCCCCTCTCACCCTCACCCTCCCTCCCCTTGTCAACTTCTTTATCCCTCTTCCCTTACCCCTCCCCAACCACCTCTGCCGCTTTTTCTTTTCTCCCCCTTCCTCCCCTCTCTGCCCTCTCTCCCTCTGCCCCCTTCGTCCTCTCCCCCTCTGCCCACACCCTCAGCACCACTCTCCCCAACCCTTCTCGACCGTACGTCTCCCTCCATTCCCCTCCCACCCCACTGTCTCCCCACCCTCTCTCCACCTCTGCCCCCACCCTCTCCACCTCTCTCACCCATTTTCCCCAACCAACCAACCTCTTCCCCCTCTCCCCCTCTCCCCCTCTCCCCTTCCTCTCTTTCTTTTTCTTTTTCCAATATTTTAATTAAATTTCATATACGCAAATACAGAATTCGTAAGGATACTTATTATAAGTCAAAATAAGGTAGCACAAAATGCACTGTACAATCACTGTATCCCATTTTCATAATCAACCAAATAAAGTAATTTTGAATTATGAAATACAATAATATGGTTAATTATATTATTTTTTTAAAAATCTGCACCCACTGCCAAGACAAGGCTGGTTGGTAAAAACAAAAGGAAAAAAAAGAGTAAACAACACACCCAAAACGCTGGTGAACGCAGCAGGCCAGGCAGCATCTGTAGGGAGAGGTGCAGTCGATGTTTCGGGCCGAGACCCTTCGTCAGGACTAACTGAAGGAAGAGATAGTAAGAGATTTGAAAGTGGGAGGGGGAGGGGGAGATCCGAAATGATAGGAGAAGACAGGAGGGGGAGGGATGGAGCCAAGAGCTGGACAGGTGATTGGCAAAAGGGATACGAGGCTGGAGAAGGGAGAGGATCGTGGGATGGGAAGCCTAGGGAGAAAGAAAGGGGGAGGCGAGCCCATTCCCATTCTGATATGTCTATTCACGGCCTCCTGTACTGCCAAGGTGAAGCCATACTCAGGTTGGAGGAACAACACCTTATATTCCGTCTGGGTAGCCTCCAACCTGATGGCATGAACATCGACTTCTCTAACTTCCGTTAATGCCCCTCCTCCCCTTCTTACTCCATCCATCCATCCTTCCTTCCTTCCTTTCTTTCTTTATCTATTTATTTATTTATTTATTTAATTATATATGATCCTCTCCCTTCTCCAGCCTCCTATCCCTTTTGCCAATCAACATTTCAGCTGCTAGCTCTATCCCTCCCCCTCCTGTCTTCTCCTATCATTTTGGATCTCCCCCTCCCCCTCCCACTTTCAAATCTCTTACTATCTCTTCTTTCAGTTGGTCCTGACGAAGGGTCTCGGCCCGAAACGTCGACTGTACCTCTTCCAATAGATGCTGCCTGGCCTGCTGCGTTCACCAGCAACCTTAATGTGTTGCTCGAATTTCCAGCATCTGCAGATTTCTTCGTGTTTGCAAAAAAAAAGAGTACTTTACCATGTAGCATTTTATAATAATAGCCCAGATCTATATTTTAATAACAATAACAATTCAAAAATTTTCAAAATAGTTCAGAAAGGGTCCCCATGATGTTTGAAAATTTTGATTAGAATCAGAAATCGAACAACGAATCTTCTCTAGTTTTAAACATGACATAACATCACATAATCATTGAGCATGTGTGTGTGGGGGGGGGTAACCTCCTTCCATTTAAGCAAGGTGGCCCTCCTATCCGTAAGAAAAATAAAAGCCAGTACCCGCAAATGAGAAGGCCCCAAAATTACAGCCCTTTCCTCAACAATACCAAATAAGGCAGTCAAAGGATTGGGCTTAAAATTAACTTTAAAAAGTACAGAAAAAGTTTGGAATACATCTTTCCAATATTTTTCAAGGCTCGAACATAACCAAAACATATGAATTAATGAAGCCTCTCCATTATTACATCTGTCACAATAAGGATATATATCTGCAATAAAATAAGAGCTTGTTTTTAGACCTATGGGCCCTATGTACCACTTCAAATTGTAGGAGGGAATGATGAGCGCATAATGATGAAGAATTAACCATTCTGAAAGTAGCCCTCCAGGTCTCATCAGATAATGAAGTCTGTAAAATCCTTTCCCCAGTCTTTTTTAATTTTGTCTAAAGGAGCCATTCTCAGTCCCAACAACAGACCATAAATATAAGATATTGAGCCATTATCAAAAGGTTTCAAATTAAAAATTACATCTATTATGTTCTTATCTGGGCTGGTAGGAAATATATGTAGTTTAGATCTTTAAAAATCTCTAATCTGTAGATATCGAAAAAAGTGGGTATTTGATAGGTTATATTTCACTGAGCTGCTCAAAAGAAGCACCTCTCTCCCCACCCTCACCACCTCTCCCGGCCCACCCCCACTCTTCCCTCCGTACCAACTCTCCCCCTTTCCCTCCCACCCTCTGCCCCTCCTTCCTTCACCTCTCACCCCTCGCCCTCCTAACCTAACCCCCATGCCCTTCTCAACCCTCTCCTCCCTCACTCTCTCTCCCCTTCTCACCCTCTTTATCCCTCTCCCCTTACCCCTCCCCAACCACCTCTGCCATTTTTTCTCCTCTCCCCCCTCCTCCCCTCTGCCCCTTTCGTCATCTCCTCTCTCTGCCCTCTGCCCCCTTCGTCCTCTCCCCTCTGCCCTCTCCCCCTCTGCCCTCTTCCCCTCTGTCCTCTCCCTCTCTGCCCTCTCCCCTCTCTGCCCTCTGCCCCCTTCGTCCTCTCCCCCTCTGCCCTCTCCCCCTCTGCCCTCTGCCCCTTTCGTCCTCTCCCTCTCTGCCCACACCCTCAGCACCTCTCTCCCCAACCCTTCTCGACCGTACGACGTCTCCCTCCTTTCCACTCCCACCCCACTGTCCCCCCACCCTCTCTCCACCTCTACCCCCACCCACCCCATCTCTCTCACCCATTTTCCCCAACCAACCTCTCCCCCTCTCTCTCCCATCTGCCTCCCCTCCCCTCACCCTCTCTTCCCTCTCACCCACTTCCCACTTTTGCCTCTCTTCCCCTCTCCCTTCTCCTCCTCTCCTCTCCCTCCAATCACCTTCTCCCCTCTCCCCTCTTCTCTGCCCTCTCTTCTTCCTCTCCCCTTTTCCCACCCTCTCTCCCCTCTCCCCACACTCTCCCCACCCTCTCACCACCCCTTGGCCCCTCTTGCCTCTCTCACACCCCTCCCCGCACTCCTCCCACTGTTCTTCCCTCATCCCACTCTATCTCCTGCTCTCCCCCACTCTCCCTTCCCCCACCCCACTCCCCCTCTCTCCCTCCCCCTCCCCTCCCCCTCCCCCCTCCCCGTCCTCCCCTGTCCCTCTGCCCCTCTTCCCCCTCTTCCCCTCCCCCCCTCTTCCCCTCCCCCTCTCTTCCCCTCCCCCTCTCTTCCCCTCCCCCCCTCTTCCCCTCCCCCTCTCTTCCCCTCCCCCTCTCTTCCCCTCCCCCTCTCTTCCCCTTTCCCCTTCCCTCTCCCCTCTACACCCCCTCCCCTCTACCCCCATCCCCTCACACCCCTCTCCCCTCACCCCATCTACTCCCCCTCCCCTCTACCCCTATAATTCCCCTACCCACTCTAATTCCCTCTTCCATTCGCTACTCTCACCACCCTCCACTCCCACTCCCCTCAGTTTCCTCTCTCCACCTTCCCTCTCACCATTCACTCTCCGCCCTCTATCGCCTCTTCCCTTCTCTCCCTCTCACCCACTCTCTCCTTCTCCTTCTCGTGAACTCTTCCTCACTTTGTCTTTCCCACCCTGCAGGGGGGAGTCTGGTGCGGGAAAGACAGAGAACACCAAAAAGGTTATCCAGTACCTCGCCCACGTTGCTTCATCTTTCAAAGGACGTAAAGACCACGCAGCTCCTGTGAGTGACCCTTGTCTTTGTAACCCCTATGTTCCTGTTCGAACCCTTCCCTATCTCTGTAACCCCAACGCTCCCTATCGGATCAGTTTGGGTGGGTTTGTGGTTGTTTGGGAGAGAGGGAATGGGTGGGATGGCTCTCCTCCAACCTCCCTTCCCTTATCCTCACCCCCATATTTGACCCACACCTTTTTCAAGAGCCAGAGAAGCTGAGCACCAGCTCGGGCGAAGGCATTGAGTGCTGTTGTCTGTAATGTGGCTGGTGTACACTGGAAAATGGTGTGTGTGTTGGAGTTCTCTGTCTGCCTCTCCACTTTCCACTTTCCTCTATCCCTTCGCACCCTTACTCTTCCTCCCCACTCCTTCTCCCCCCTTCCTCCTCCTCACTCTCCCTCTCTGCCCTCTCTTCCTCCTAATCCTCTCTCCCTGCCACGCTTTCTGCCCTTCCCCTCTCTCCCTGTCCTCTTCCCGTCACCCCTCTCCCCATCCCCTCCCTGCTCACCCCGTCCCCTCTCTCTCCCTGTCCCCTCTCCCCATCCCCTCCCTGCTCACCTCGTCCCCTCTCCCCATCCCCTCCTTGCTCTCTCCCCTCTCTTCTCTCTCCCCCTCCCCCTCCCCCTCTCTCCCCCTCCCCCTCTCTCCCCCTCCCCCTCTCTCCCCCTCCCCCTCTCTCCCCCTCCCCCTCTCCCCCTCCCCCTCTCCCCCTCTCTCCCCTCCCCCTCTCTCCCCTACCCCTCTCTCCACTCCCCCTCTCTCCCCCTCCCTTCTCTCTCCCCTCATCTTCCCCCCTTCTCTATCCACCCCTCTCCCTCCTCTCTATCCCCGTCTCTCACTATCCCTGTCTCTCTCTATCCCCATCTCTATCCTCCCTCTCTCCCCCTCTATCCCTCCCTCTCTATCCCACTCTTTCTCCTCCATCTCTTACCCTATCCCCCATCTCTCTGTCCCCCCGTCCCCACCCTCTCTGTCCCCACCCCTCTCTATACCCCCTCTCTCTATCCTCTATACCGCATCTCTCCCCATCTCTCCCCAATTCTCCCCCCATCTCTCCCCCCATCTCCCCCCATCTCCCCCATCTCCCCCCATCTCCCCCCATCTCCCCCCGTCTCTCCCCCGTCTCTCCCCCATCTCTCCCCCATCTCTCCCCCATCTCTCCCCCATCTCTCCCCCATCTCTCCCCCATCTCTCCCCCATCTCTCCCCCATCTCTCCCCCATCTCTCCCCCATCTCTCCCCATCTCTCCCCCATCTCTCCCCCATCTCTCCCCCATCTCTCCCCCATCTCTCCCCCCATCTCTCCCCCCATCTCTCCCCCCATCTCCCCCCATTTCCCCCATCTCTCTCCCCATCTCTCCCATCATCACTTACCTGTCTCCGTATGCTACTCTCCAACATTGTGTGTATCTTTCTCTCTGTCTCTCACTCCCACCTCTCACCGCTTTCTCTGTGTGTGTGTGTGTGTGTGTCTGTCTGTCTGTCTGTCTGTCTGTCTGTCTCTTCACACTTCTCTCCACATCTTTGTCTCTCTCTCCATCTCACTTTCTCCCTCGGCTCCAACTCCCTGTCACTGTTGCCCTCTCCCCCCCCTCTCTCTTTCTCTTTCTACACTTCCCTCTCCCTGTGTGTGTGTGTGTGTGTGTTGCTGTCTGCCTGTTGCCACTCATCCACACTGTGTGTTGTGCTGTGCCGGGCAGAGGGTTGGTGTGACCAAGTGTCCCTCCTTCCTCCCACCGCACGTTCCCCTGTTCTCCCAATCCCTCCGCATGATGTTAATGTCCATGTTCTGTTCTTGTTCCATCTACACGTGTGGGCTGTTCCGTGTACGTGACAGAGTGTGTCCATGGCATACGTGAGTACCTCATTCGCCCTCCCTCCACCACCGCTACTTCCTTCCTCTGTCACTCATTCCCGGCTCTGGGTTTCCTTACACTGGGAAGGTGCTGTCCGTGTCCTGTGTCCCGTGTCCTGTTGGTGGTGGTGGTGTCTATAGACAGTGGCGAGGGAGACCCCAACCTCCATGTGCACAGCATCTAGTTTCCCCTCATATTCCTCCTTTCCCAGACTCTTAAACCCCCCCTCTCCTGTGCACTCCCACACTCTCCCTCTCTCCCCCCTCCCTCTCTATCTCCTTCTTTTCTCTCTCTCCCTCTCCCCCTCTCTCTCCCTCCCTCTGTCTTTCTCCCCCTCTCTTTCCCCTCTCCCCCTCCCTCCCATTCCCCCAACCCCCTGTCTCACCCCCTTCTCTCACTCCCCCTCTCAACCCTCTCTCCATCCCTCCCTCTCCCCCTCTCTCATCTTTCTCTCACACCCCACTCGCGCTCCCCTTCCCTCTATCTCCCCTTCCCTCTATCTTCCCCCTCTCTATCTCCCCCCTCTCTATCTCCCCTTCCCTCTATCTCCCCTTCCCTCTATCTCCCCTTCCCTCTATCTCCCCTTCCCTCTATCTCCCCTTCCCTCTATCTCCCCTTCCCTCTATCTCCCCTTCCCTCTATCTCCCCCTCTCTCTCTCCCCCTCCTCTCTCCCCCTCCTCTCTCCGTCCCTCCTCTCTCCGTCCCTCCTCTCTCCGTCCCTCCCTCTCTCCGTCCCTCCCTCTCTCCGTCCCTCCCTCTCTCCGTCCCTCCCTCTCTCCGTCCCTCCCTCTCCCCGTCCCTCCCTCTCTCCCCCTCCTCTCTCCCCTTCTTTCTGTCACCCCCACTCGCTCTCGCTGCTCCCTCTATCTCGAGCTCTTTCTGACCCTGCTCCCCCCACACTGCCTCCCACTACCGGGCTTTTTACCACCCTCAGGGTGAACTGGAACGCCAGCTCCTTCAGGCCAACCCCATCCTGGAATCCTTTGGCAACGCAAAGACTGTGAAGAACGACAATTCCTCTCGATTCGTGAGTACCCTGTTACCCCAGCAAACGCGAGAGCCTCAGGGACAGGTCCCTGGCTGGGATGCGGGGAGGGGGGCGGGGAGGGAGGACGGGGACCGGGAGAATGGGATGTGGGCGGGGTCAGGGAGGTGGGGGGGTGGGACTGGGAGATGGGGATGTGGGAGGGGAGGGGAAGTGGGGGAGGGGTGGGACTGGGAGATGGGGATGTGGGAGGGGTCAGGGAGGTGGAGAAGTGGTGGGACTGGGAGATGGGGGAAGTGGTGGGACTGGGAGATGGGGGAGGGGTGGGACTGGGAGATGGGGATGTGGGAGGGGAGGGGTGGGACTGGGAGATGGGGATGTGGGAGGGGTCAGGGAGGTGGGAGGTGGGACTGGGAGATGGGGATGTGGGAGGGGAGGGGAAGTGGGGGAGGGGTGGGACTGGGAGATGGGGATGTGGGAGGGGTCAGGGAGGTGGCGAAGTGGTGGGACTGGGAGATGGGGGAAGTGGTGGGACTGGGAGATGGGGGAGGGGTGGGACTGGGAGATGGGGATGTGGGAGGGGAGGGGAAGTGGGGGAGGGGTGGGACTGGGAGATGGGGATGTGGGAGGGGAGCTGGGGGAGGGGGTGGGACTGGGAGATGGGGATGCGGGAGGAGGGGAGGTGGGGGAGGGGTGGGACTAGGAGATGGGGTGAGGGCAAGGGTCAGGGAGGTGGGGGAGGGGGTGGACTGGGAGATGGGGATGAGGGCAAGGGTCAGGGAGGTGGGGGAGGGGTGGGACTGGGAGATGGGGGTGAGGGCAAGGGTCAGGGAGGTGGGGGAGGGGTGGGACTGGGAGATGGGGGTGAGGGCAAGGGTCAGGGAGGTGGGGGAGGGGTGGGACTAGGAGATGGGGGTGAGGGCAAGGGTCAGGGAGGTAGGGGAGGGGGTGGGACTGGGAGATGGGGGTGAGGGCAAGGGTCAGGGAGGTGGGAGAGGGGTGGGACTGGGAGATGGGGATGTGGGAGGCGTCAGGGAGGTGGAGAAGTGGTGGGACTGGGAGATGGGGATGTGGGAGGGGTCAGGGAGGTGGAGAAGTGGTGGGACTGGGAGATGGGGGAGGGGTGGGACTGGGAGATGGGGATGTGGGAGGGGGTCAGGGAGGTGGAGAAGTGGTGGGACTGGGAGATGGGGATGAGGGCAAGGGTCAGGGAGGTGGGGGAGGGGTGGGACTGGGAGATGGGGATGAGGGAGGGGTCAGAGAGGTGCGGGAGGGGTGGGACTGGGAGATGGGGATGAGGGAGGGGTCAGATAGGTGCAGGAGGGGTGGGACTGGGAGATGGGGATGAGGGCAAGGGTCAGGGAGGTGGGGGAGGGGTGGGACTGGGAGATGGGGATGTGGGAGGGGTCAGGGAGGTGGAGAAGTGGTGGGACTGGGAGATGGGGGAAGTGGTGGGACTGGGAGATGGGGATGTGGGAGGGGTCAGGGAGGTGGGGGAGAGGTGGGACTGGGAGATGGGGAGGGGTGGGACTGGGAGATGGTGGGGGCAAGGGTCAGGGAGGTGGGGGAGGGGTGGGACTAGGAGATGGGGGTGAGGACAAGGGTCAGGGAGGTGGGGGAGGGATGGGACTGGGAGATGGGGATGAGGGAGGGGTCAGAGAGGTGCGGGAGGGGTGGGACTGGGAGATGGGGATGAGGGCAAGGGTCAGGGAGGTGGGGAGGGGCGGGACTAGGAGATGGGGATGTGGGAGGGGTCAGGGAGGTGGAGAAGTGGTGGGACTGGGAGATGGGGGAAGTGGTGGGACTGGGAGATGGGGGAGGGGGTGGGACTGGGAGATGGTGAGGGCAAGGGTCAGGGAGGTGGGGGAGGGGTGGGACTAGGAGATGGGGGTGAGGGCAAGGGTCAGGGAGGTGGGGGAGGGATGGGACTGGGAGATGGGGATGAGGGAGGGGTCAGAGAGGTGCGGGAGGGCAAGGGTCAGGGAGGTGGGGGAGGGGTGGGACTGGGAGATGGGGATGTGGGAGGCGTCAGGGAGGTGGAGAAGTGGTGGGACTGGGAGATGGGGATGTGGGAGGGGTCAGGGAGGTGGAGAAGTGGTGGGACTGGGAGATGGGGGAGGGGTGGGACTGGGAGATGGGGATGTGGGAGGGGGTCAGGGAGGTGGAGAAGTGGGACTGGGAGATGGGGGAAGTGGTGGGACTGGGAGATGGGGATGAGGGCAAGGGGAGGTGGGGGAGGGGTGGGACTGGGAGATGGGGGTGAGGGCAAGGGGAGGGGGAGGGGGAAGAGTTGGAGAAAGGGGGAAAGTACGAGGAGATGGGGAGACAGGAAAAGGGAGTGGGAAACAGGAAGAAGGGAGAGAGAGAGACTGAGGGAGGGTGTTATGGGGAGGGAGAGAGGAAGAGGTGTTGGGGAGCGAGGGGGTTGGAGGAGACCCTTCCTTAACTCACCCTGCTTGTGAATTCCAGGGAAAATTCATCCGGATCAATTTTGATGTAACTGGATACATTGTGGGGGCAAACATAGAGACGTGTATCCTTCTGCTGTGTGTGTCTGTGTGTGGGGGCACGAGGGCTTACAGAGATAGGGGGTAAGGGAGGGGTTTGAACAGGAGGGGGGAGTGTAGGGGTTACAGAGATAGGGAGGGGGTAAGGGAGGGGTTTGAACAGGAGGGGGGAGTGTAGGGGTTACAGAGATGGGGAGGAGGTAAGGGAGGGGTTTGTACAGGAGGAGGGAGTGTAGGGGTTACAGAGATAGGGAGGGGGTGAGGGAGGGGTTTGAACAGGAGGGGGGAGTGTAGGGTTACAGAGATAGGGAGGGGTTTTGAACAGGAGGGGGAGTGTAGGAGTTACAGAGATAGGGAGGGGTTTGAACAGGAGGGGGGAGTGTAAGGGTTACAGAGATAGGGAGGGGGTGAGGGAGGGGTTTGAACAGGAGGGCGGAGTGTATGGTTACAGCGATACAGAGTGGGCTGTTTGAATGGGTTGCTGTGTGCAGTTCTGACCAGACCCCTGTCTGTTCCTTGACGTGAGGCACAGACCTTCTGGAGAAATCTCGTGCCATTCGACAGGCGAAGGAAGAGAGGACCTTCCACATCTTCTACCAGCTCTTGGCAGGGGCTGGTGACAACGTCCGGGGTGAGTGAGGTGTTGTAGCCTGAGTACACACCTCACTTCCCCTACCCTCTGTCTTCTGCAACCCTTTGTCGCTCCTTCTCATTCTGGACCTGCCCTTCCACCCCCTCCATGTTCTCCCCAGTCCCATCTCTAGATCTCCTTCTGTCATTTCTCTCTGCCTCTGGCTGTCTCCAATTCCCTCCCTCCCTCCCCCCTTCCTTCTCTCTCTCCCCCTCTCTCCCCCTCTCCCCCTCTCCCCCTCTCTCCCTCTCTCCCCCTCTCTTCCTCTCTCCCCCCCTCCCCCCTTCCTTCTCTCTTTCTCCCTCTCTCCCTCCATCCCCCCTCCCTCCCCCTCTCCCCCTCTCCCCCTCTCCCCCTCTCCCCCCTCCCCCTCTCCCCCTCCTCCCCTTACTTCTCTCTTTCTCTCTCCTCCCCCTCTCCCCCTCTCCCCCCTCCCCCTCTCCCCCCTCCTCCCCTTACTTCTCTCTTTCTCTCTCCTCCCCCTCTCCCCCTCTCCCTCTCTCCCCCCTCCTCCCCTTACTTCTCTCTTTCTCTCTCCTCCCCCTCTCCCCCTCTCCCCCTACTTCTCTCTTTCTCTCTCCTCCCTCTCTCCCCCTCTCCCTCTCTCCCCCTCTCCCCCTCTCCCCCTCTCCCCCTCTCCCCCTCTCCCCCTCTCCCTCTCTCCCTCTCTCCCCCTCTCCCCCTCTCCCTCTCTCCCCCCTCTCCCCCTCTCCCCCTCTCCCCCTCTCCCCCTCTCCCCCTCTCCCCCTCTCCCCCTCTCCCCCTCTCCCCCTCTCCCCCTCTCCCTCCATCCCCCCTCCCCCTCTCCCCCCTCCCCCTCTCCCCCCTCCCCCTCTCCCCCCTCCCCCCTCCCCCCTCCCCCCTCCCCCCTCCCCCTCTCCCCCTCCCCCCCTCCCCCTCTCCCCCTCTCCCCCTCTCCCCCTCTCCCCCTCTCCCCCTCTCCCCCTCTCCCCCTCTCCCCCTCTCCCCCTCCTCCCCCTCCTCCCCCTCTCCCCCTCCTCCCCCTCTCCCCCTCCTCCCCCTCCTCCCTCTCACCCCTCTCCCTCTCTCTCCCCCCTCCCTCTCTCTCCCCCCCTCCAATTCCATCTCTCCCTGTCGGTCTCAGTCACTCTCTGTCTCTGAGTCTGCTCCCCTCACTGTCTCCTTCCCACTCCCCCACCCGCGCTGTCCCGTTCCCCCTACTTCTCCCTCCCCGTCTCTGTCCCCCTCCCGCTCGACCCCCTCCCACCTCAGTCCCCCACCCGCTCTGTCCCGTTCCCCTACATCTCCCTCCCCCTCTGTCCCCCTCCCACCTACGTACCCCTCCATTCCCCTCCCGCTCCGACCCCCACCCGCACCATTCCACTCTCCATCCATCCCCTTCCCCCTACATCCCCCTTCCCCTACAAACCCCTTCTCCCTCTATCCTCTGGCCACTCCCTCTCCCCATGCCCCTCCGTTCCTTCCCCTCCAACTCTGTCCCTATCCCAATCTTCTTCCTGTTCCTGTCGTTCTCCATCCATCCCTCCATTCCTCTCCATCCCCTCCATCTGTCCCTCCACACACTTTCCATTCGCCTCTCCATCTCTTCCCATGTGAATCACTTTTGTGTTGCCTCTGCCCTCCTCATCCCTCTTCACTCCCTTCTTCCCTTTGCCCTCTTTCCCTCCCCTGCCCTGTTGTTTCCGTTTCCCTCTCCCGTCTCTCTCCTCCTTCTCTGTTCCACCACCCTCTCCCTTCCTTGCTCTCACTCCTGTCTTCCTTCCCGCCCTCTCCCAATCTTCCCCCTCACTGCTTCACGCTCTCCCACTCTCACTCCCGTCTTCCCTCCCACCTGCCTCCCCTTCCCCTTCACTCCCTCACGCTCTCCCTCCTCTCTTCCCCTCTCTCCTCCCTCTGTCCTCCCCAGCTCTCACCTTCGTCTTCCTTCCCACCCCCTCTCTTCCTCCTCACTCCCCCTTTGCTCCGTTTCACACTGTCCATGCCGTTGACTACTCCCTCCTCTCTTCTACTCTGTGCCTCACCGCTCACTCTCTTCCTGTCTCCCCCAACACCCCCCCCCCGATACAGTGGACCTTCTGCTTGAGCCATTCAACAGCTACAGGTTCCTGTCCCATGGACATCTGCCCATTCCAGGCCAAGAGGACCGTGACAACTTTCAGGAGACATTGGAGGCAATGAGGATCATGGGGTTCACACACGACGAGATCACCTGTGAGTTGTCATCCATCAGAGGGTTTCCCATTCGGGACTGCATTGGTCTGCCTCCCCACCCTCTCTGTAACCCTTCGTCATCCACCGGAGGGTGAGGAAGTGAGGGTTTCCCATTTTCGTGACTGCGTTGGTCTTCCTCCCCTTCCCCTCCCTGCAACTCTTCGTCGTCCACCGGAGGGTGAGGAAGTGAGGGTTTCCCATTTTCGTGACTGCGTTGGTCTTCCTCCCCTTCCCCTCCCTGCAACCCTTCGTCGTCCATCAAAGGGTGTCCCATTCAGAACTGCGTTGAGCTCCCATCACTCCCCTCCCTTCACCCTTGTCGTTAGTGGGGTAGGTGTGCTGCTCCTGTCTTCTCAATGGGGATCATTGGAGATCACTCTGGTGTTATGACTTTTGTCTGTTATCTGCCACGTCATATGACATAATCATTATGTGCTATCCCGTATGACATCATCGTTATGTGCTGTGTCGTATGACATCATCATTATGTGCTATCCCGTATGACGTCATGGTTATGTGCTGTGTCGTATGACATAATCATTATGTGCTATCCCGTATGACATCATCGTGATGTGCTGTGTCGTATGACATCATCATTACTTGCCATGTTGTATGATATGGGCGATGCTGGTCAATCCATGACCGTGATTGTTCTTGGCAATTTTTTCTACAGAAGTGGTTTGCCATTGCTTGCTTCTGGGCAGTGTCTTTACATGACGGGTGACCCCAGCCGTTATCAGTACTCTGCAGAGATTGCCTGTCTGGCGTCAGTGGTTATTGATACGCACTGGCAGATCAAAGACAGTCTACCCCTTGCCCCCATGGTTCACGTGGCACTGATCAGGGAGTAGGTCTAAACTGGTGCTACACCTTGCCCAAGGGTGACCTGCAGGCCAGTGAAAGGAGGGAGCACCCTCCACCTCCTTTGGTATTAGTACATGGTTAAAGATGTAGCTGTGCCACGTAACGCACTGTTTAGGACAGATGGGTTTTATCAGTGGACCCAGTGGTTAGTTGTATATTCCCTCAACGCTGTGAGTTGTCACCCATGATGAGGTTCATAACACACAAAACACTGGAGGAACTCAGCAGGTCAGGCAGCATCTCAGGAAATGAATAATCCGCCGATGTGGTCTGAAGCCCTTTGTCGGGACTGGCCCGATTTATTTTGTGTGTCTGGAATTTGGACTCAAAAGTAGTTTGAATATTCGAAGGGTTTCTGCTCGTTGGGATCTTGAAGTCATACAAGACAATGGTGAGGCCTAAACTGGAGTATTGTGTGTTTTGGTCACCTACCTACAGGAAAGATGTAAATAAGGTTGAAAAGTACAGAGAAAATTTACAAGGATGTCGCTGCTTCTGGAGGACCTGAATTACAGGGAAAGATTGAAGAGGTTAGGACTTAATTCCCTAGAACGTAGAAAATAGTCTCCTCTCAAAATTATGAGGGATATAGATAGGGTAAATACAAGCAGACTTTTTCCACTGAGGTTAGGTGGGACCACAACCAGTGGTCATGGGTTAAGGGTGAAAGGTGAAAAGTTTTAGTGGAACATGAGGGGAAACTTCGTCACTCAGAGGTTTGTGAATGTGGAATGAGCTGCCAGCACAAGTGGTTCATGCAAGCTTGATTTCAACGTTTAAGAGAAGTTTGGATCCATGGATGGTAGGGGTATGGAGGGCTGTGGTCCCGGTGCAGGTCGATGGATGTAGGCAGTTTAAATGGATCAGCATGGACGAAATGGGCCAAAGAGCCCACCTATGAAATCTGTGCAACCATTATAAATATGTAGCTTTGTAAATATACCTCATTCTATACCCAATGTTAAAGTAAGTGATTATAGCAAATATTAATCATTTACCTTTGCATTGAAGAAGTCTTAAACAGCCTGTGAGGAGAGTGAGATTCTCTCAGATTCTCCTGGAATTTAGCTGAATGAATGAAGATTTTCCACTTGCAGCTTCAGTGTGGCTCAGTTTATGTCATAACAAGGTTATGGAAGGGTGAGACCCCTCTACAGCAATTCCTGAAAGCTCAGTGGGGGCGGGGGGGGGGGGGATATTCACTCAGTCCAAAATGTTGGCTGTTTATTCCCTCCATAGATACTGCCCGACCTGCTGAGTTCCTCCAGCATTGTGCAGTTCCAGCACCTACAGAATCCCCTGCCAATTCCAGTTCTTCAATTTTAATCTCTCCTCCTCTCCCCCAGTCCCCAGAGTCTTGGATTTTGGGCAAGGTTTAATCGACAGTTTATGGATTGGGCTCTGTGGTTCACGAGACGATGTGTTTCTGGTTTCTGGAGACTCCCTTTTTTTGTTGCAACTTTGTGCAATTTAGATCGGGGCGCACTGGCTCTGCTGCCTGCAGAAAACGAACAACACATGCTAAATTGAACTAAACTAAACATCTCTCTCCCATTCATCCCCTTACCCCCTCTCTCTCCCCTGTCTTTCTCCCTCCCTCAATCTCTCCCGACCCTCTCCCCAACATACAGCGATGCTCCGGATGGTCTCGGCCGTCCTACAATTTGGGAATATCACCTTCAGGAAGGAGAGGAACACAGACCAGGCATCTATGCCCCAGGACACAGGTAGGTGAGGAGAGGGCGTGAATGGATTACTCGCTCCTTGCTGACTCCTAGACCTCTCCCTCTCCCCAATTCAGTCTCATCACTCTCTCCCTGCACACTCTATCCCATTCTCTGTCCCCATTCATTCCCACTCCATTTGCTTGCGCTCTCATTCACAGTCCCCCGATTCACTCTCACCCTGACCGCTCTCTCCCCCGACCGCTCTCTCCCCCGACCGCTCTCTCCCCCGACCGCTCTCTCCCCCGACCGCTCTCTCCCCCGACCGCTCTCTCCCCCGACCGCTCTCTCCCCCGACCGCTCTCTCCCCCGACCGCTCTCTCCCCCGACCGCTCTCTCCCCCGACCGCTCTCTCCCCCGACCGCTCTCTCCCCGACCGCTCTCTCCCCGACCGCTCTCTCCCCCGACCGCTCTCTCCCCCGACCGCTCTCTCCCCCGACCGCTCTCTCCCCCGACCGCTCTCTCCCCCGACCGCTCTCTCCCCCGACCGCTCTCTCCCCCGACCGCTCTCTCCCCCGACCGCTCTCTCCCCCGACCGCTCTCTCCCCCGACCGCTCTCTCCCCCGTCGGCTCTCTCACACCGTCGGCACTCTCACACCGTCGGCTCTCTCCCCCGTCGGCTCTCTCCCCCGTCGGCTCTCTCCCCCGTCGGCTCTCTCCCCCGTCGGCTCTCTCACCCCGTCGGCTCTCTCCCCCGTCGGCTCTCTCACACCGTCGGCTCACTCCCCCGACCGCTCTCTCACACCGTCGGCTCTCTCCCCCGTCGGCTCTCTCCCCCGTCGGCTCTCTCCCCCGTCGGCTCTCTCCCCCGTCGGCTCTCTCCCCCCGTCGGCTCTCTCACACCGTCGGCTCTCTCACACCGTGGGCTCTCTCACACAGTCGGCTCTCTCACACAGTCGGCTCTCTCACACCGTGGGCTCTCTCACACCGTCCGCTCTCTCACACCGTCGGCTCTCTCACACCGTCCGCTCTCTCACACCGTCCGCTCTCTCACACCGTCGGCTCTCTCACACCGTCGGCTCTCTCCCCTGTCGGCTCTCTCACACCGTCGGCTCACTCCCCCGACCGCTCTCTCACACCGTCGGCTCTCTCCCCCGTCGGCTCTCTCCCCCGTCGGCTCTCTCCCCCGTCGGCTCTCTCCCCCGTCGGCTCTCTCCCCCGTCGGCTCTCTCACACCGTCGGCTCTCTCACACCGTCGGCTCTCTCACACCGTCGGCTCTCTCACACCGTGGGCTCTCTCACACCGTGGGCTCTCTCACACCGTGGGCTCTCTCACACCGTGGGCTCTCTCACACAGTCGGCTCTCTCACACCGTGGGCTCTCTCACACCGTGGGCTCTCTCACACCGTGGGCTCTCTCACACCGTCGGCTCTCTCACACCGTCGGCTCTCTCACACCGTCGGCTCTCTCACACCGTCGGCTCTCTCCCCCGTCGGCTCTCTCACACCGTCCGCTCTCTCACACCGTCCGCTCTCTCACACCGTCGGCTCTCTCACACCGTCGGCTCTCTCACACCGTCGGCTCTCTCACACCGTCGGCTCTCTCACACCGTCGGCTCTCTCCCCCGTCGGCTCTCTCCCCCGTCGGCTCTCTCCCCCGTCGGCTCTCTCCCCCGTCGGCTCTCTCCCCCGTCGGCTCTCTCACACCGTCGGCTCTCTCCCCCGTCGGCTCTCTCCCCCGTCGGCTCTCTCCCCCGTCGGCTCTCTCCCCCGTCGGCTCTCTCCCCCGTCGGCTCTCTCCCCCGTCGGCTCTCTCCCCCATCGGCTCTCTCACACCGTCGGCTCTCTCACACCGTCGGCTCTCTCACACCGTCGGCTCTCTCACACCGTCGGCTCTCTCCCCCGTCGGCTCTCTCCCCCGTCGGCTCTCTCCCACCGTCGGCTCTCTCCCACCGTCGGCTCTCTCCCCCGTCGGCTCTCTCCCCCGTCGGCTCTCTCCCCCGTCGGCTCTCTCACACCGTCGGCTCTCTCACACCGTCGGCTCTCTCACACCGTCCGCTGTCTCACACCGTCCGCTCTCACCACCATCCGTCCCCACTCTCTCCGTCCGTCCCCACTCTCTCTCTGTCCGTCCCCACTCTCTCTCTGTCCGTCCCCACTCTCTCTCTGTCCGTCCCCACTCTCTCTCTCCGTCCGTCCCCACTCTCTCTCTCCGTCCGTCCCCACTCTCTCTCTCCGTCCGTCCCCACTCTCTCTCTCTCTGTCTGTCCCCACTCTCTCTCTCTCTGTCTGTCCCCACTCTCTCTCTCTCTGTCCATCCCCCCTCTCTCTCTCTCTCTGTCCGTCCCCACTCTCTCTCTCTGTCCGTCCCCACTCTCTCTCTCTGTCCCCACTCTCTCTCCCCGTCCGTCCCCACTCTCTCTCTGTCCGTCCCCACTCTCTCTCTCTCTGTCCGTCTCCACTCTCTCTCTCTCTGTCCGTCACCACTCTCTCTCTCCGTCCGTCACCACTCTCTCTCTCCATCCGTCACCACTCTCTCTCTCCATCCGTCCCCACGCTCTCGGTCCATCCCCACTCTCTCTCTCTGTCCGTCCCCACTCTCTCTCTCTCTGTCCATCACCACTCTCTCTCTCCGTCCGTCCCCACTCTCTCTCTCTCTCCGTCCGTCCCCACTCTCTCTCTCTCCGTCCGTCCCCACTCTCTCTCTCTCTCCGTCCGTCCCCACTCTCTCTCTCCGTCCGTCCCCACTCTCTCTCCCCGTCCGTCCCCACTCTCTCTCCCCGTCCGTCCCCACTCTCTCTCCCCGTCCGTCCCCACTCTCTCTCTCTCTCTGTCCCCACTCTCTCTCCCTCTCTCTGTCCGACCCCACTCTCTCCCTCTCTGTCCGACCCCACTCTCTCTCTCCGTCGGACCCCACTCTCTCTCTCCCTCTGTCCGACCCCACTCTCTCTCCCCGTCCGACCCCACTCTCTCTCCATCCGTCCCCACTCTCTCTGTCCGTCCCCACTCTCTCTCTCTCTCCGTCCGTCCCCACTCTCTCTCTCTCCGTCCGTCCCCACTCTCTCTCTCTCTGTCCGTCCCCACTCTCTCTCTCTGTCCCCCACTCTCTCTCTCCGACCCCACTCTCTCTCTCTCCGTCCGACCCCACTCTCTCTCTCTCCGTCCGTCCCCACTCTCTCTCTCTCTGTCCGTCCCCACTCTCTCTCTCTGTCCGTCCGCACTCTCTCTCTCCCTGTCCGTCCGCACTCTCTCTCTCCCCGTCCGTCCCCACTCTCTCTCTGTCCGTCCCCACTCTCTCTCTGTCCGTCCCCACTCTATCTCTCTGTCCGTCTCCACTCTCTCTCTCTGTCCGTCCCCACTCTCTCTCCCCGTCCGACCCCACTCTCTCTCTCTCTCTGTCCGTCCTCTCTCTCTCTCTCCGTCCGTCCCCACTCTCTCTCTCTCTCTCTCTCTCTCTCCGTCCGTCCCCACTCTCTGTCTCTCCGTCCGTCCCCACTCTCTCTCCATCCATCCCCACTCTCTCTCCATCCGTCCCCACTCTCTCTCCATCTGTCCCCAGTCTCTCTCTCCGTCCGTCCCCACTCTCTCTCTCCGTCCGTCCCCACTCTCTCTCTCTCTGTCTGTCCCCACTCTCTCTCTCTCTGTCTGTCCCCACTCTCTCTCTCTCTGTCCATCCCCCCTCTCTCTCTCTCTCTGTCCGTCCCCACTCTCTCTCTCTGTCCGTCCCCACTCTCTCTCTCCGTCCCCACTCTCTCTCTCCGTCCCCACTCTCTCTCCCCGTCCGTCCCCACTCTCTCTCTGTCCGTCCCCACTCTCTCTCTCTCTGTCCGTCTCCACTCTCTCTCTCTCCGTCCGTCACCACTCTCTCTCTCCGTCCGTCACCACTCTCTCTCTCCATCCGTCACCACTCTCTCTCTCCATCCGTCCCCACGCTCTCGGTCCATCCCCACTCTCTCTCTCTGTCCGTCCCCACTCTCTCTCTCTCTCTGTCCATCACCACTCACTCTCTCCGTCCGTCCCCACTCTCTCTCCCTCTCCGTCCGTCCCCACTCTCTCTCTCTCTCCGTCCGTCCCCACTCTCTCTCTCTCTCCGTCCGTCCCCACTCTCTCTCTCTCTCCGTCCGTCCCCACTCTCTCTCTCCGTCCGTCCCCACTCTCTCTCCCCGTCCGTCCCCACTCTCTCTCCCCGTCCGTCCCCACTCTCTCTCCCCGTCCGTCCCCACTCTCTCTCTCTCTCTGTCCCCACTCTCTCTCCCTCTCTCTGTCCGACCCCACTCTCTCTCTCCCTCTGTCCGACCCCACTCTCTCTCCCCGTCCGACCCCACTCTCTCTCCATCCGTCCCCACTCTCTCTGTCCGTCCCCACTCTCTCTCTCTCTCCGTCCGTCCCCACTCTCTCTCTCTCCGTCCGTCCCCACTCTCTCTCTCTCTGTCCGTCCCCACTCTCTCTCTCTGTCCCCACTCTCTCCGTCCGACCCCACTCTCTCTCTCCGTCCGACCCCACTCTCTCTCTCTCCGTCCGACCCCACTCTCTCTCTCTCTGTCCGTCCCCACTCTCTCTCTCTGTCCGTCCGCACTCTCTCTCTCCCTGTCCGTCCGCACTCTCTCTCTCCCCGTCCGTCCCCACTCTCTCTCTGTCCGTCCCCACTCTCTCTCTCTGTCCGTCCCCACTCTCTCTCTCTGTCCGTCTCCACTCTCTCTCTCTCTGTCCGTCCCCACTCTCTCTCCCCGTCCGACCCCACTCTCTCTCTCTCTCTGTCCGTCCTCTCTCTCTCTCTCCGTCCGTCCCCACTCTCTCTCTCTCTCTCTCCGTCCGTCCCCACTCTCTGTCTCTCCGTCCGTCCCCACTCTCTCTCCATCCATCCCCACTCTCTCTCCATCCGTCCCCACTCTCTCTCCATCTGTCCCCAGTCTCTCTCCCCGTCCGTCCCCACTCTCTCTCCCCGTCCGTCCCCACTCTCTCTCCCCGTCCGTCCCCACTCTCTCTCCCCGTCCGTCCCCACTCTCTCTCCCCATCCGTCCCCACTCTCTCTCCGTCCGTCCCCACTCTCTCTCCGTCCGTCCCCACTCTCTCTCCGTCCGTCCCCACTCTCTCTCCGTCTGTCCCCACTCTCTCCGTCTGTCCCCACTCTCTCCGTCCGTCCCCACTCTCTCTGTCCGTCCCCACTCTCTCTCTGTCCGTCCCCACTCTCTCTCTGTCCGTCCCCACTCTCTCTCCGTCCGTCCCCACTCTCTCTCTCTGTCCGTCCCCACTCTCTCTCTCTGTCCGTCCCCACTCTCTCTCTCTGTCCGTCACCACTCTCTCTCTCCGTCCGTCCCCACTCTCTCTCTCTCCGTCCGTCCCCACTCTCTCTCCGTCCGTCCCCACTCTCTCTCCATCTGTCCCCACTCTCTCTCTCTCTGTCCATCACCACTCTCTCTCCCCGTCCGTCCCACTCTCTCTCTCTCTCTCCGTCCGTCCCCACTCTCTCTCCCCGTCCGTCCCCACTCTCTCTCACCGTCCGTCCCCACTCTCTCTCACCGTCCGTCCCCACTCTCTCTCCCCGTCCGTACCCACTCTCTCTCCCCGTCCGTACCCACTCTCTCTCCCCGTCCGTCCCCACTCTCTCTCTCTCCGTCCGTCCCCACTCTCTCTCTCTCTGTCCGTCCCCACTCTCTCTCTCTGTCCGTCCCCACTCTCTCTCTCTCTGTCCGTCCCCACTCTCTCTCTCTCTGTCCGTCCCCACTCTCTCTCTCTCCGTCCGTCCCCACTCTCTCTCTCTCCGTCCGTCCCCACTCTCTCTCTCCGTCCGTCCCCACTCTCTCTCTCCGTCCGTCCCCACTCTCTCTCTCCGTCCGTCTCCACTCTCTCTCTCCGTCCGTCCCCACTCTGTCTCTCTCCGTCCGTCCCCACTCTCTCTCTCCGTCCGTCCCCACTCTCTCTCTCCGTCCGTCCCCACTCTCTCTCTCTGTCCGTCCCCACTCTCTCTCTCTGTCCGTCCCCACTCTCTCTCTCTCTCCATCCGTCCGTCCCCACTCTCTCTCTCTCTCTGTCTGTCCCCACTCTCTCTCCCTCTCTATCCGACCCCACTCTCTCCCTCTCTATCCGACCCCACTCTCTTCCTCTCTGTCCGACCCCACTCTCTCCCTCTCTGTCCGTCCCCACTCTCTCTCTCCGTCCGTCCCCACTCTCTCTCTCTCCGTCCGTCCCCACTCTCTCTCTCTCCGTCCGTCCCCACTCTCTCTCTCTCTGTCCATCCCCACTCTCTCTCTCTGTCCCCACTCTCTCCGTCCGACCCCACTCTCTCTCTCTCCGTCCGACCGCACTCTCTCTCTCTCTGTCCGTCCGCACTCTCTCTCTCTCTGTCCGTCCGCACTCTCTCTCTCTCTGTCCGTCCGCACTCTCTCTCTCCCTGTCCGTCCACACTCTCTCTCTCCCTGTCCGTCCCCACTCTCTCTCTGTCCGTCCCCACTCTATCTCTCTGTCCGTCTCCACTCTCTCTCTCTCTGTCCGTCCCCACTCTCTCTCCCCGTCCGACCCCACTCCTTCTCTCTCTGCCTGTCCCCACTCTCTCTCCCCGTCCGACCCCACTCTCTCTCTCTCTCTGTCCGTCCTCTCTCTCTCTCTCCGTCCGTCCCCACTCTCTCTCTCTCTCTCTCTCTCTCCGTCCGTCCCCACTCTCTGTCTCTCCGTCCGTCCCCACTCTCTCTCCATCCATCCCCACTCTCTCTCCATCCGTCCCCACTCTCTCTCCATCTGTCCCCACTCTCTCTCCATCTGTCCCCACTCTCTCTCCCCGTCCGTCCCCACTCTCTCTCCCCATCCGTCCCCACTCTCTCTCCGTCCGTCCCCACTCTCTCTCCGTCTGTCCCCACTCTCTCCGTCTGTCCCCACTCTCTCCGTCTGTCCCCACTCTCTCTGTCCGTCCCCACTCTCTCTGTCCGTCCCCACTCTCTCTCTCTCCGTCCCCACTCTCTCTCTCCGTCCGTCCCCACTCTCTCTCTCTGTCCGTCCCCACTCTCTCTCTCTGTCCGTCCCCACTCTCTCTCTCTGTCCGTCCCCACTCTCTCTCTCCATCCGTCCCCACTCTCTCTCTCTCCGTCCGTCCCCACTCTCTCTCCGTCCGTCCCCACTCTCTCTCCGTCCGTCCCCACTCTCTCTCTCTCTGTCCATCACCACTCTCTCTCCCCGTCCGTCCCCACTCTCTCTCTCCCCGTCCGTCCCCACTCTCTCTCTCTCCGTCCGTCCCCACTCTCTCTCCCCGTCCGTCCCCACTCTCTCACCCCGTCCGTCCCCACTCTCTCTCTCCGTCCGTCCCCACTCTGTCTCTCTCCGTCTGTCCCCACTCTCTCTCTTTCTCTCTGTCCGTCCCCACTCTCTCTCTCTCTGTCCGTCCCCACTCTCTCTCTCTCTGTCCGTCACCACTCTCTCTCTCTGTCCGTCCCCACTCTCTCTCTCTCCGTCCGTCCCCACTCTCTCTCTCTCTCCGTCCGTCCCCACTCTCTCTCTCCATCCGTCCCCACTCTCTCTCTCCATCCGTCCCCACTCTCTCTCCATCCATCCCCACTCTCTCTCCATCCGTCCCCACTCTCTCTCCCCGTCCGTCCCCACTCTCTCTCCCCGTCGGTCCCCACTCTCTCTCCGTCCGTCCCCACGCTCTCTGTCCGTCCCCACTCTCTCTCTCTGTCCGTCCCCACTCTCTCTCTCTGTCCGTCCCCACTCTCTCTCTCTCTGTCCATCACCACTCTCTCTCTCCGTCCGTCCCCACTCTCTCTCTCTCCGTCCGTCCCCACTCTCTCTCTCTCCGTCTGTCCCCACTCTCTCTCTCTGTCTGTCCCCACTCTCTCTCTCTCTGTCCGTCCCCACTCTCTCTCTCTCTCCGTCCGTCCCCACTCTCTCTCTCTCCGTCCGTCCCCACTCTCTCTCTCTCTGTCCGTCCCCACTCTCTCCCTCTCTGTCCGACCCCACTCTCTCCCTCGGTCCGTCCCCACTCTCTCTCTCTGTCTGTCCCCACTCTCTCCCTCTCTGTCCGACCCCATTCTCTCCCTCTCTGTCCGACCCCAATCTCTCCCTCTCTGTCCGACCCCATTCTCTCCCTCTCTGTCCGACCCCACTCTCTCCCTCTCTGTCCGACCCCACTCTCTCCCTCTCTGTCCAACCCCACTCTCTCCCTCTCTGTCCGACCCCACTCTCTCTCTCTCCATCGGACCCCACTCTCTCTCTCTCCCTCTGTCCGACCCCACTCTCTCTCTGTCCGTCCCAACTCTCTCTCTCTCTCTCTCTCCGTCCGTCCCCACTCTCTCTCTCCATCCGTCCCCACTCTCTCTCCATCCATCCCCACTCTCTCTCCATCCGTCCCCACTCTCTCTCCCCGTCCGTCCCCACTCTCTCTCCCCGTCGGTCCCCACTCTCTCTCCGTCCGTCCCCACGCTCTCTGTCCGTCCCCACTCTCTCTCTCTGTCCGTCCCCACTCTCTCTCTCTGTCCGTCCCCACTCTCTCTCTCTCTGTCCATCACCACTCTCTCTCTCCGTCCGTCCCCACTCTCTCTCTCTCCGTCCGTCCCCACTCTCTCTCTCTCCGTCTGTCCCCACTCTCTCTCTCTGTCTGTCCCCACTCTCTCTCTCTCTCTCTGTCCGTCCCCACTCTCTCTCTCTCTCCGTCCGTCCCCACTCTCTCTCTCTCCGTCCGTCCCCACTCTCTCTCTCTCTGTCCGACCCCATTCTCTCCCTCTCTGTCCGACCCCACTCTCTCCCTCTCCGTCCGTCCCCACTCTCTCTCTCTGTCTGTCCCCACTCTCTCCCTCTCTGTCCGACCCCATTCTCTCCCTCTCTGTCCGACCCCATTCTCTCCCTCTCTGTCCGACCCCATTCTCTCCCTCTCTGTCCGACCCCATTCTCTCCCTCTCTGTCCGACCCCACTCTCTCCCTCTCTGTCCGACCCCACTCTCTCCCTCTCTGTCCGACCCCACTCTCTCCCTCTCTGTCCGACCCCACTCTCTCCCTCTCTGTCCGACCCCACTCTCTCCCTCTCTGTCCGACCCCACTCTCTCTCTCTCCCATCGGACCCCACTCTCTCTCTCTCCCTCTGTCCGACCCCACTCTCTCTCTGTCCGTCCCAACTCTCTCTCTCTCTCTCTCTCCGTCCGTCCCCACTCTCTCTCTCCGTCCGTCCCCACTCTCTCTCCCCGTCCGTCCCCACTCTCTCTCTCTCTCTGTCTGTCCCCACTCTCTCTCCCTCTCTATCCGACCCCACTCTCTCCCTCTCTGTCCGACCCCACTCTCTCCCTCTCTGTCCGACCCCACTCTCTCTCTCTCCGTCCGTCCCCACTCTCTCTCTCTGTCTGTCCCCACTCTCTCCCTCTCTGTCCGACCCCATTCTCTCCCTCTCTGTCCGACCCCATTCTCTCCCTCTCTGTCCGACCCCACTCTCTCCCTCTCTGTCCGACCCCACTCTCTCCCTCTCTGTCCGACCCCACTCTCTCCCTCTCTGTCCGACCCCACTCTCTCCCTCTCTGTCCGACCCCACTCTCTCTCTCTCTCCATCGGACCCCACTCTCTCTCTCTCCTCTGTCCGACCCCACTCTCTCTCTGTCCGTCCCAACTCTCTCTCTCTCTCTCTCTCCGTCCGTCCCCACTCTCTCTCTCCGTCCGTCCCCACTCTCTCTCTCCGTCCGTCCCCACTCTCTCTCCCCGTCCGTCCCCACTCTCTCTCTCTCTCTGTCTGTCCCCACTCTCTCTCCCTCTCTATCCGACCCCACTCTCTCCCTCTCTGTCCGACCCCACTCTCTCCCTCTCTGTCCGACCCCACTCTCTCTCTCTCTGTCCGACCCCACTCTCTCTCTCCGTCGGACCCCACTCTCTCTCTCCCTCTGTCCGACCCCACTCTCTCTCCCCGTCCGACCCCACTCTCTCTCCCCGTCCGACCCCACTCTCTCTCCATCCGTCCCCACTCTCTCTGTCCGTCCCCACCCTCTCTCTCCGTCCGTCCCAACTCTCTCTCTCTCCGTCCGTCCCCACTCTCTCTCTCTCCGTCCGTCCCCACTCTCTGTCTCTCTGTCCGTCCCCACTCTCTCTCTCTGTCCCCACTCTCTCCGTCCGACCCCACTCTCTCTCTCTCTGTCCGACCCCACTCTCTCTCTCTCCGTCCGTCCCCACTCTCTCTCTCCGTCTGTCCCCACTCTCTCTCTTTCCGTCCGTCCGTCCCCACTCTCTCTCTCTCCGTCCGTTCCCACTCTCTCTCTGTCCGTCCCCACTCTCTCTCCCCGTCCGACCCCACTCTCTCTCTCTCTGTCCGTCCCCACTCTCTCTCTCTCTCTCTCTCTCTCCGTCCGTCCCCACTCTCTGTCTCTCCGTCCGTCCCCACTCTCTCTCCATCCATCCCCACTCTCTCTCCATCCGTCCCCACTCTCTCTCCATCTGTCCCCACTCTCTCTCCATCTCTCCCCACTCTCTCTCCATCTGTCCCCACTCTCTCTCCCCGTCCGTCCCCACTCTCTCTCCCCATCCGCCCCCACTCTCTCTCCGTCCGTCCCCACTCTCTCTCCGTCCGTCCCCACTCTCTCTCCGTCCGTCCCCACTCTCTCTCCGTCTGTCCCCACTCTCTCCGTCTGTCCCCACTCTCTCTGTCTGTCCCCACTCTCTCTGTCCGTCCCCACTCTCTCTCTGTCCGTCCCCACTCTCTCTCCGTCCGTCCCCACTCTCTCTCTCTGTCCGTCCCCACTCTCTCTCTCTGTCTGTCCCCACTCTCTCTCTCTGTCCGTCCCCACTCTCTCTCTCCGTCCGTCCCCACTCTCTCTCCGTCCGTCCCCACTCTCTCTCCGTCCGTCCCCACTCTCTCTCCGTCCGTCCCCACTCTCTCTCTCTCTGTCCATCACCACTCTCTCTCTCCGTCCGTCCCCACGCGCTCTGTCCGTCCCCACTCTCTCTCTCTCTGTCCGTCCCCACTCTCTCTCTCTGTCCGTCCCCACTCTCTCTCTCTCTGTCCATCACCACTCTCTCTCTCCGTCCGTCCCCACTCTCTCTCTCTCTCCGTCCGTCCCCACTCTCTCTCTCTCCGTCCGTCCCCACTCTCTCTCTCTGTCTGTCCCCACTCTCTCTCTCTCTGTCCGTCCCCACTCTCTCTCTCTCTCCGTCCGTCCCCACTCTCTCTCTCTCCGTCCGTCCCCACTCTCTCTCTCTCTGTCCGACCCCATTCTCTCCCTCTCTGTCCGACCCCACTCTCTCCCTCTCCGTCCGTCCCCACTCTCTCTCTCTGTCTGTCCCCACTCTCTCCCTCTCTGTCCGACCCCATTCTCTCCCTCTCTGTCCGACCCCACTCTCTCCCTCTCTGTCCGACCCCACTCTCTCCCTCTCTGTCCGACCCCACTCTCTCCCTCTCTGTCCGACCCCACTCTCTCCCTCTCTGTCCGACCCCACTCTCTCCCTCTCTGTCCGACCCCACTCTCTCTCTCTCCATCGGACCCCACTCTCTCTCTCTCCCTCTGTCCGACCCCACTCTCTCTCTGTCCGTCCCAACTCTCTCTCTCTCTCTCTCTCCGTCCGTCCCCACTCTCTCTCTCCGTCCGTCCCCACTCTCTCTCTCTGTCTGTCCCCACTCTCTCCCTCTCTGTCCGACCCCATTCTCTCCCTCTCTGTCCGACCCCATTCTCTCCCTCTCTGTCCGACCCCACTCTCTCCCTCTCTGTCCGACCCCACTCTCTCCCTCTCTGTCCGACCCCACTCTCTCTCTCTCCATCGGACCCCACTCTCTCTCTCTCCCTCTGTCCGACCCCACTCTCTCTCTGTCCGTCCCAACTCTCTCTCTCTCTCTCTCTCCGTCCGTCCCCACTCTCTCCGTCCGTCCCCACTCTCTCTCCCCGTCCGTCCCCACTCTCTCTCTCTCTCTGTCTGTCCCCACTCTCTCTCCCTCTCTATCCGACCCCACTCTCTCCCTCTCTGTCCGACCCCACTCTCTCCCTCTCTGTCCGACCCCACTCTCTCCCTCTCTGTCTGACCCCACTCTCTCTCTCCGTCGGACCCCACTCTCTCTCTCCCTCTGTCCGACCCCACTCTCTCTCCCCGTCCGACCCCACTCTCTCTCCATCCGTCCCCACTCTCTCTGTCCGTCCCCACCCTCTCTCTCCGTCCGTCCCAACTCTCTCTCTCTCCGTCCGTCCCCACTCTCTCTCTCTCTGTCCGTCCCCACTCTCTCTCTCTCTGTCCGTCCCCACTCTCTCTCTCTGTCCCCACTCTCTCCGTCCGACCCCACTCTCTCTCTCTCTGTCCGACCCCACTCTCTCTCTCTCCGTCCGTCCCCACTCTCTCTCTCCGTCTGTCCCCACTCTCTCTCTTTCCGTCCGTCCGTCCCCACTCTCTCTCTCTCTGTCCGTCCCCACTCTCTCTCTCTCCGTCCGTTCCCACTCTCTCTCTGTCCGTCCCCACTCTCTCTCCCCGTCCGACCCCACTCTCTCTCTCTCTGTCCGTCCCCATTCTCTCTCTCTCCGTCCGTCCCCACTCTCTCTCTCTCTGTCCATCCCACTCTCTCCCCCCGTCCGTCCCCACTCTCTCTCTCTCTCTCTCTCTCTCTGTCCGTCCCCACTCTCTCCCTCTCTGTCCGTCCCCACTCTCTCCCTCTCTGTCCGACCCCACTCTCTCTCTCTCCATCGGACCCCACTCTCTCTCTCCCTCTGTCCGTCCCCACTCTCTCTCTGTCCGTCCCCACTCTCTCTCTCTCTCTCTCTCTCTCTCTCTGTCTGACCCCACTCTCTCTCTCCGTCCGTCCCCACTCTGTCTCTCCCCGTCCGTCCCCACTCTCTCTCTCTCTCTGTCCGTCCCCACTCTCTCTCTCCGTCCGTCCCCACTCTCTCTCTCTCCATCTGACCCCACTCTCTCTCTCTGTCCGTCCGCACTCTCTCTCTCTGTCTCTCTCTCTCTCCGTCCGTCCTCTCTCTCTCTGTCCGTCCCCACTCTCTCTCTGTCCGTCCCCACTTTCTCTCTCTGTCCGTCCCCACTCTCTCTCTCTCTCTCTCTCTCTGTCCGTCCCCACACTCTCTCTCCGTCCGTCCCCACTCTCTCTCTCTGTCCGTCCCCACTCTCTCTCTCTGTCCGTCCCCACTCTCTCTCCCTGTCCGACCCCACTCTCTCTCTCTCTCTCTGTCCGTCCCCACTCTCTCTCTCTCTCTCTCTCTCTCTGTCCGTCCCCACTCTCTCTCTCTCTCTCTCCATCCGTCCCCACTCTCTCTCTCTCTCTCCGTCTGTCCCCACTCTCTCTCTCCGTCCGTCCCCACTCTCTCTCTCCGTCCGTCTCCACTCTCTCTCTCCGTCCGTCCCCACTCTGTCTCTCTCCGTCTGTCCCCACTCTCTCTCTTTCTCTCTGTCCGTCCCCACTCTCTCTCTCTGTCCGTCCCCACTCTCTCTCTCCATCCGTCCCCACTCTCTCTCCCTGTCCGACCCCACTCTCTCTCCCTGTCCGACCCCACTCTCTCTCTCTCTCTCTCTCTCTCTCTCTCTCTCTCTCTGTCCATCCCCACTCTCTCTCTCCCTGTCCGACCCCACTCTCTCTCTCTCTGTCTGTGCCCACTCTCTCTGACCGTCCCCACTCTCTCTCTCTCTCTCTCTCTCTCTCTCTCTCTCTCCGTCCGTCCCCACTCTCTCTCTCTCCGTCCGACCCCACTCTCTCTCTGTCCGTCCCCACTCTCTCTCTCTGTCTGTCCCCACTCTCTCTCTCTCTGTCCGTCCCCACTCTCTCTCTCTCTCCGTTCGTCCCCACCCTCTCTCTCTCAGTCCGTCCCCACTCTCTCTCTCTGTCCGTCCCTATTCTCTCTTCGTCCGTCCCCACTCTCTCTCTCTCTCTCCGTCCGTCCCCAATCTCTCTCTCTCTCCGTCCGTCCCCACTCTCTCTCTCCGTCCGTCCCCACTCTCTCTCTCTCCGTCCCCACTCTGTCTCTCTCCGTCTGTCCCCACTCTCTCTCTCTCTCTCTCCGTCCGTCCCCACTCTCTCTCTCTCCGTCCGACCCCACTCTCTCTCTCTGTCCGTCCCCACTCTCTCTCTCTGTCCGTCCCCACTCTCTCTCTCTGTCCGTCCCCACTCTCTCTCTCCGTCCGTCCCCTCTCCCTCTCTCTCTCCGTCTGTCCCCACTCTCTCTCTCTCTGTCCATCCCCACACTCTCTCCCCATCCACTCACCCTCTGCATTCTCTCCCCGCCCGTGCTCTCACCCCGTCCAAGCACTCCCCTATCTGAGCGCTCTACCCCAACTGCTCCCTCACAATTCGCTCTCCCACCTCATTAGTGCATACTCCTCATTCGCTCTCAACTCCCCCTTTGTGCTCACCCCGTTTGCTGTCTCCAACCTTGTTCGCTGTCTCTGTCTCCATATGCTCTCGTGCTCCCGGAACGTTCTCCCTCCCTGATCATTCTCACTCCCCCACCTCGATCATGCTCTGCGTCTCCCTCTCCCTCCCCGTCCGTGCTCGCCCCTTCCCCGTCCGTGCTCGCCCCTTCCCCGTCCGTGCTCGCCCCTTCCCCGTCCGTGCTCGCCCCTTCCCCGTCCGTGCTCGCCCCTTCCCCGTCCGTGCTCGCCCCTGCCCGTCCGTGCTTCCTCCCTCCCCGTCCGTGCTCGCCCCTCCCCGTCCATTCTCATCCACTCTCTCCCTGTTTGCTGTCTCCAAGCTCGTTTGCTGTCGCTGTCTCCGTATGCTCTCATACTCCCCGAACGTTCACCCTCCCTGATCATTCTCACTCCCACCTCGATCACGCTCTGCGTCTCCCTCTCCCTCCCCGACCGTGCTCGTCCCCTCCCCGTCTCTGCTCCCTCCCTCCCTGTCCACTCTCATCCACTCTCTCCCTGTTTGCTCTCTCCCCAGTCTGCTCTCTGCTCCCTCCCTCCCTGTACGTGCTCCCTCCCTCCCCGTTCGCACTCTCACTCCCCTTTTTGCTCTCTTCCCCGTTAGTGTTCTCTCTCTCCCCCTCTCCCCCCTCTCCGCCCCTCCACCCACGTGCTCTCCCTCCTGCTCTCTCCACCATCACTACCCTACACTGTTCACTGAACTCTCCCCACTCTTCCTCACAGCTGCTCAGAAACTTTGCCACCTCCTTGGACTGAATGTCACTGAGTTCACGAGAGCCATCC